>NW_017729022.1:32851017-32858586 GCF_001723915.1 Gavialis gangeticus | reverse complement strand
CCCCCCCCCCCCACAACTGCCATAAAGGATCAAAATTTAACAGTAGGTAGTCCCATCTGCTAAATTGATCATTTACTGATTTTGAAATGCCTGTTGTCTAGGGGCTTGGAAAAATACATAATGTCATTATAGCTTCTTTGTGTTTCAGGAAATTCATTGTCTGCCATACTGGAAGGAGAAGGTCGGTTAATGTTCCTAAATAGAGGGGAGGATTATGTAATGACCATGCCATATGCTCATTGTAAAGGTAGGTTCTTCCCATTCAGGAGGTAAAAATGTTCTAAAAATAGAGATTCTCCTAAACTGGATAAGCTTGATTTAGACACAGTCTACTGTAAAGTGAAGGTGTCTGAATGTGTATAATACTAAGTTATTTTAATTCTAGGTGTTCCTAGTTTTTAACAGAACAAATACATTTTTATATTGTGTTATTTAGCTATAGTACAGAATTTCTGTTTTGATGAATTTTGAAGCAATCCTATTTTAATAGCAAAAAAGTACAAATATGCTTGGGGTTGCATTAAGAATAAATAGCCAAATCAATCAAGCTTTTGATTTTATTACCTGAGCTGTTTCACTGCTTTTCTGACCTAGAGGTCTGGATATTTTTAACTAGTTTTTAAATGCTGCTTGGCTCTTTCCCCACTTCCAGTTTTTTCTCCTGATCTAGTTTTACAGCAGTATATATGAAATCATATTTCTAGCTGTTGCCAAAGTGTTTATTTTGTTTACTTAACAGTGTACATGCCTATACATCTTCCCATGCACTGTTTTATTTTTATCTAATTTTTACATCATTCTTTCACGGCCAAGCCAGCACTTCAGCTTTTTTATTAGCGACCTTGCTGCTGGTGATATTCTTGAGAACTGAACTAAATGTTTAATTGTCTCATTGAAAGTTAATATTTCCTTGAGGCTCCCCAAAATTAATGAAGATGGGAAACATTTGTTACTCTGTTTTCTAAATTGAAGAGAATATTAGAGAGACTATTCAATGTTTATAACTTTCAAAACGTCTGTCAAGCCTGATTATGTGGTTTTGCTAATGTACAACTGCCTGCCTATAGTCACTTCTCAGTGGGAAATATGTTGGTGTTTTATAAGACTATTTGGATTATATGATGGGCAGTAGGACACACGTGGACTAGAATGACTCTGGTTGTAACACTATTTGCTCTTTATCCAGTGTGTCCAACTATATATTCTGCAGCAGAGGTTTGCTGACCACAAGGCAGAGAGGCTGTCACTTCTGAAGAAGTTGCTGCATAGTAAAATAAGAAATAGAAATGAACTATGCACAGTTGAATGTTGGAATGTTTAGTTATGTTTTTCCCCACTTCTCTCCGGGTTGTTCTTAATGTTTTGTTTCATGCCAGAAATACTGTGTGTTTGTGTCAAACCACACAAAATAATATCTACCTAAGGTACAGCCATATAAGTCCTTAATAGAGTTGCTGTTTCCCTGCTATCAATACTACTACTCCTGTAATCTTATGTTTGTTTAGCTTGAATAACTATGTGTATAATTTTGGTGTATTTTAATTTGAAAATTGTGACCTATTTCGCTCCTGTATGTTGGGAGCAGAAAGGGGTGATTTGGCTCAGTCATGGGAAGACATGCTTTCAGTAAACTCATCCCCCACACATCATATTAAGACCACATTTCAAGTAAGTTTTTCATCTGGTGAGACCCTACTGATCAAGTGAATTTCCTTTGCTTACTTGATTAGCAGGATATTTATCTGTCTGCAAACTCCTGTTAGCATATCTCTCTTATTGGTAAAAGTAAATGTCCCTCATTGAAGTCGGCAACGTGTACTTCCAAAGCAAGCAGCTCTTAATTCGTCTTTCTTACAGGGAGTCCAGCTGGGTGTGGTTCAGTTTTGATTACAGTACTTGAAACACTGATAGGCAGCCCATAGTCCTGATTTAGGGGAGGAGAAATTCTGAAAAAGAAGGGCTTTCTTACCTGTCTGCACTATCAAACGCTGAAACATTCACTCTGAAGTTTTTGAACACAGAATTTTTTTGTGTGTGCATTTTTCTTTAATTATGTATAGAAGGTGAATGCCCATTGAAGGGAATTTATTTTCATCTTGTAAAAGATGAGCTCTGCTTTTCTGCAGGAATTCTTTATGGCACAATGACTTTAGAGCTTGGGGGAACTGTCAACATTACATGTGAGAAGACTGGATACAGTGCAACAATTGAATTCAGATTAAAGGTCAGAAGGTTTTTATGTGGACAAGTGGGTGCAATAAGTACATTTTAAATTTGGAGAGAACTCTTACCAAGTTGCTATTTAGCATTTCCAAATCAGTCTGTGGTACCTGTCTTTAACTGCTGCAGGCTTAATTGTACATTAAAAAATGTATAACTTTTTTATATAAACTGCTACCTACAAAGCCACGCAAATCTAGCAAGTAAAATATCCTGCAGGATTAATACTGATGTGGATCACTAGTTAGCATACTCTGGGACTTTTGAACAAGATGTGTACTGGACTTAAAACTCTGCTCTTAATGATACAGTGTGCATGTGCTGTGGAACAAAAGAAGCACTTAAACCAGTGGGGTTGGGGGGGGGGTTGGCTCTGTTCATAATAAAATTCAAGAACCCCATTGCCTTTTTTTTTTAAAAAAGATGAAAGGATGATTTCAGTGGGTTGACTAACATTCTTCATCTTTAAAGTTGTTTTTCTGTCCAAGGCCTTGTGACAGCTACATGGATTATAGAGTAGCTGCTATATTTGCTAATTTAAAAAAATCTTACAAATCTCTTTAGTTAAATACAAGACCAAAAATGGATGTGTAAAATCTTTCCATGCTATTACTACTTTATAGATATCTAAATTATGCTCTTTGCCATAAAGAGTCCTCATGCTTTTTAATTGGGATGATACACTGAGATGCAACAACCCCTCAAGTGACATGTGACAATACCTCTGGTAACAAATTGCTGCCCAACAGTGTGCTGTAGTGTTGCTCTCTTGCTGACTTAGAGGATAGCATCATTTGCTAGATCGCCAGTGCTGTTTCATGCGGCATTCTGCAGGAGAGCTCATCACATCATCTTGGCACAGCTTCTGAGAAATGAGAGGATAACAAAAGAAGCTGGTCTGGCTGGAGGCCTCATTCCATGGTTTAGATGGTCACAGCGCACGCCTACATGTGTCCCTACGGCACAGTTGTTACTGTGCCATCATTTAGTACTTCCTTTTAGAAATGCTAGATGATGGTGCAGTAACAGCTGGTACTACGCCATGCTGGCAGTGCACAGTTATTTTTTAGCTGCTACATTGCTATAGCAGTGTGCTATAATGAGGGAGTGCATTGCTACAGCAATGTAGCTGTGGTGTCATGGTTTGCACCCGCCGATGCTACGTCTCCATGGTGCGTTGCTACAGTGACAGTCTTAGGCAGTCTGCGTCCACAGACTTAGATTGAAAGTAATCTGGCTTGTCAAACCAGTGACATGAGAAATAAATCTTCTTCCTCAGCTTGCCTCCCCCTCCAATAACTTGTCTTGTACACAAACATTGTATTAAACTAGAAAATAAACTAATATCTTTCTTTTTTATTGTTTTATTTTGTAGCCATTTTTGGGCAACAGTGATAGTGTTAATCAAATATCAGGGAAAATTAAACTGGGCAAAGAAGTTCTAGCTATTCTGGAGGGTCATTGGGTGAGTAATGATTGAGTTTTTATTTTATAAACTTTGCCTGTAGTTAAGAAATTACAAGTGAATAAGAATCTCCTTTCATATTTTTGGTAAGTTTTACCTAGAGATCAAGCTGTCATTTTGCCTGTAAAAGCTGATGCTTAAGAGCTGCATCTTTATATTGACTATCTTGCTGTATAAACGCAGCTTTCAAGAATGTCTGTACAATGTAGATAACAAGATTTGTTTGTCACTATGTAGCTCTCTGCAAGGGAAAAGTTGTCTGGAAAGAGTGCATTGTACCTGTGAAATAATCAGTAGCAATATCTTACAGCATGATATAATTGATATGATTACAGCCTAATATACACCTAGAAAACAAAGGGCTTGCCTATATCAGCAGGCATCTCTGTAGCCCCCTCGTAGAGATGTAGCATATGGTGGTAGAAAGGATTTTCCTGCTGGTGGCTGCACCACCACTCCAGACAATGTAAATTAAACCAGCAGAAGCCCTCTTCAGTTGACAGAGCTGTCTCTAAACTGGGGGGTTTGCTGGCATAGCAAAGATTTACAGCATAGTCCAGGAGTTCCCAACCTTTTTGGGTCAATGTACCCCCGCAGCTGGATGCAGAGTGGGGTGGTGTGTGGCTAAACATGGAGTGGTGGCAGCTGCTGCGTACAACTTTCCCCCACATCTGGGCGGGCGGGCAGCTCCTGATGATGCGTGGCGGTGCTCCATCCCTGCCCACCTGCACGTACCTCCTAGGGCCTTCTCAGGTACCCCTGGGGGGGGTACACATACCCCCAGTTGACAACCCCTGGCATAGACCATGCAGGAGTACTGGAGTTCATAGCTGCATCTACTTTATTAAGTTTTGAAGCACTTTGGCTTTGTTGTAATAGTAGAGCCCCATTAGTCAATACACATGGGCTTTGATAAGCAGTTAGTTTAAAAAGCATGGAGAAAAATATGCCCATGGTTTTCTGGTTCTGCAAAGGTATATTCTAGACTCCTTATTTTTCTAGGCTATTTTAAAGGATTGAAAATCTAATTTGTACATTTTTGTAGCAAAACCATAATATGTAACGTACCTGAATGCTTATGAGCCATCTGTACAGTAATCTAGTGCTTAACTGATAACAGAAACTTCCTAGAAGATTTTCTTCAGCAGCACTGAAAGAAAATGACTTTGAGAGAGTTGAGGTACATAAGGATAAATCACAATAGCTAATTCAAGGCTTGTGGGATGCATGTCCTAGCTTTGCTGTTTTGTGAAGTTAGCACATAAGAATATGTTTTGTTTAACAATCACTTGCAGTTCACAATCTAAAACTCCAAGCTCAAGTTGTCTAAATAGGTTTTGTGATGTGTCCTAAACCAGAGGGTTTCCTAGATATTTTTAAATTTTAAATGAACTTTTTTCTTTCTCACTGAGGTGCAACCAAATTACTTACTTTAAGGTATAAGTCTTATTCTCTGTCTGTACTGCAGTCCAAGGCATGACTGGGCCATGGGTAGATATACCCACAATATAACTAGTCCAGGTAGCAATAGCAGTAAAGATGTGGTTGCATATACTTCAGTATGAATATGTTCCTAGAGTTCCTGCATTCATTGCTTTAGTTTTCAATACTAGCTCCATTGGAGCTATGGCTTCTCTGGCTGCAGTTGCATCTTCAGTTGAAGTGTACCTTTAACTCGTGCACTGCTACTTGGCATCGTCACATTAAGATTTAATGGGTTTTTGATGTGCTGAATGGGAGGATATTGCAAAAAGCAACTATAAAACAAGTTTTTCTCATACAGTAATGCGAGTGCCAAATATGGAGAAAAGGTTGCAGTCTTGCCAGTGAAAATTAAATCCCAGAAGGGTATGTGGTGAGGGGGGGAGACTTGAAGACCATAAATACTGTAAACTTAAACTAGCTTTTAAAAATGTTAATTTTTTGTACAATATTTTGTAAGTGCTAAAAATGTATGTGGGTTTGTGTCTCTTCCGCTCCCCGACTAGTTTAGGTCTTGAAGGGTGAAACTAAGTCACTCAGTGGCAGGTGTTCTTTCATACAGTCACTCTCCCTTTGCTCAAAACAGTTCATTTATAAAATTGCTTGGTGTAGTCAGCTGGAAAGGGATTGTATCCATGGAATTCCTGTGCATTGCAGTATGATTCTTTTCTGTCAAAAACGTTTATCAACTAAAAAACTTTTATGCATTAAAGTACCATATGTTTAGATAACTTAACAATTTATTAAAAACAAGAAGGGGAGACAGATTTTGTAGTAAAATGCACAGTTCACTGCTACTTTCTTTCTTCCAGCCCATATAAAAGGTAGCCAGGCTTAACTGGATCTTGCCAAAACATACAGACGATAAAGTTTAAGTGAGAGCAGAAACCAACTTGTTTATTTCTTCTGTTTTCTTGGTTGGTGAATAATGCTGCTTTTGATTGCAAAACTATTCTGAGTCACTAAGATGTTAGGAAGAAATGCCGTGTGAAATACATTGCAGTTTTCTCTTGCACATTGCTTAAAAATATCAGTTTAAATTAAAGTTTTCAAGTTAGTGGCAGTAGTAGAAGGAATAAAACCTGGTTTTGAACTGCCTTTGAATATTCCCAGTCAGGTATGGCAAAGGAAATAAATCCCTCTTTTTCCAAGCAAGTGCCTTTTTTGTGTAACTCATTCCTCAGATAGTAACTGGTGTAATTTTACAGTACTTGACAACTGAATCCTAAAAATTACAGGATAGTGAAGTTTTCATAAGTGACAAAAAGACAGAAGTTTCAGAGACCTTTTGGAATCCAACAGATGAGATCAGACAGCGCAGATTAACAAGATACACTGTGAAGTTTGAGGAGCAAGATGACTTTGAGTCAGAAAAGTAAGTTCATTAAATATGAATAGTCCAGCCCTATTCAATTAGCTCCTTTAAAGGATGGTGTGTGTTCTCTATCCCAGTATGCATATGGGAGGATATGGGACTGTTAGTTTAAAAACATTGGATTTGGAGAAAGTGACCTGGGTTCTGGTTCCATTGCAGACATTTGAGACTTTGAGCAAGTAGTTTGCTTTCCTGGTGTGTCTTGTTTCCCAATCTGCATAGCAAGTAAAAACCCCTCTAAAGTTTGTTTAGAGAAGTATTTTGGCTCAGGGAAAAATTATTTGTATTGAAAAGTTTAGTAGCATAGTAAATGGCAACCTCTTTGTAAGCGAGATTCGCTCACTTTAAAATAAATTGATCGTTACTTGCACTTACATATGTCACCTAAATTCTAATCCTTCTACCTTATTTTATTGCTTTGCTAGACTTTGGCAACAAGTGACTCGAGCTATAAACAACAAAGACCAAACAGAAGCTACTCAGGAGAAATATGTTCTGGAGGAAGCTCAGAGGAAGGCTGCCAAAGAAAGGAAACTTAAGGGTGAAGAATGGATCTGCAAACTGTTTGAACAAGATCTAGTTGCAGGGGAGTGGCATTACAGATATGCAGAGTGAGTCATTGGAGTGTGTGTGTTTGCACTTAAAGCTACTCATTCAATATTTAATGAGCTCATCAAATATTGTCCCCTATTCCCTTTGCTCCTTAAAGGGTAGCATGTGTTCTCAATTCCAATATCTGTATAGGAGATTATGGGACTTGGCTAAAAATGTTGGGATTTCTGCCTACAGACATGTGCCCTGAGTCCTGGTACAGCAGCACAATGCACATGCTATGGGAATCTCCTGCAGAGGTATTCCTAGGGCGTGTATCTGCAAGCACAAAGGAGAAATGCATGCCCCTGCAGGGGATTCCTGGCACATAGTTCACCTTGCCATTCCCTGTGTCTGCAAGTGTGCCATGGGAATCCCTCCTCTCCACACACCTCTTCCGTGCACACATATATAGATATGGGGGGGGGGGGGGGGG
>NW_017729022.1:32850719-32850980 GCF_001723915.1 Gavialis gangeticus | reverse complement strand
CGGCACACATATATAGGTATGGGGGGGGGGGGGGTGCGCGCGTGCCCTCCAACCCCTACCCCCCAACAAACTTTCCTCTGTCCAACTGCTGGGGCTGCTCCCACCACCCTGCCTGGATGCAAGCTGGCCACATATGTGCACACCCTGCCCCCAGTCGCCCTCCCCTGCTCCCCCAGACCCAAACAGCTACTTGCTAGGGCAGGCCAGGAAAAACTTCAAAGCTGAGCTGACCAAAATCCTAGACCCTTGATCAAATTTAAA
>NW_017729022.1:32838081-32845719 GCF_001723915.1 Gavialis gangeticus | reverse complement strand
CCCTGCCCCCAGTCGCCCTCCCCTGCTCCCCCAGACCCAAACAGCTACTTGCTAGGGCAGGCCAGGAAAAACTTCAAAGCTGAGCTGACCAAAATCCTAGACACTTGATCAGATTTAAAAAAAAAAAAAAACTGCCCAGACAGAAATTGAAGGATCCAAAGAGAGGACATGTCCAGGAAAACCTGGACGTATGGTAACCCTAGTGTAGGGGAGTCCCAACAGTTCTCGTCAACTTCCAACTAGGACATGTACAGTTTGCTTTTAAAGTCTTGTGGTTCTGCATCAGAGGATAGAGCTGTAACTCGGCAAGTATACAAACAAGTATGACTCTTACCTTGTCTGCCTGTTGATGTTTAATGGCATTTGCTAGCAACTTCAGTGAGGTTTAGTTCTTAGACCAATGGCAAAATTGAGCCTTTTTCTAGTGAATTATGTGGTGAACATTGGCGATGGTATTGTTTCTTTTGCAATACTAGATACTTGTATGTACTCCAAAGGGGCAAAAAGCAAAATATTCAAAAGGTTCGTCTTACCCTTGCAGTACTTCTGAAATCAATGTTGTGTCTATCATGTTGGCACCTACTACACACATTATCATGTCTGAGATTTGGTTTTGAGATCAATCCTGACAACTCTGTACCTTTTAATGAGAATTATATCTAGCTAGAGGAGGAGGATTGTCCATTAGAAATATTCACGTATAAGAGAACTGCTCTTAGACCCATCATGGAGCTTTGAGATCTGTGGATGAAATATTCTATAGAAGAACTAGATACCACATTTCCTCTTTTGAAGAGCACAAGCTTTTTTTTTCCTATGAAGATCCAGAATATGGTATATTCTTGCAAAAAGTTAAAAATATTTATATATAAATATAAACACGTATTTTATCAAACTTGACATTGGTTGCTGTGTTCGTGTTTCTTATTAGTCTGAGTAGATAGTGACCAGGACTTGGATACTTAGCTGCCCCCTCATCTTTAAGCATATAGTCCCTCTAGGTTGGGACAGAGGCATGGCAGCAGGATGATCAGCAAGCTTCCTTACTTGTTCTTATCTTGTGGGGGTTCATATGCGTGGGTGTCAAACTGGCACTGTTTACTTTAATATATGCATGTTTGAATCCTTTCCTTACAGTAGAAGCATGTAAATGGTTTTCCTCTTAATTAGGTTGTGATTCTATGATTCTTAACTAATTGTGTCCATTTTCTGTATAGTACCAGACCCTGGGATCTACTGAATGATATGATACAGTTTGAAAAAGATGGCGCCATCCAAACAAAAGTTCAACATAGGACCCCAATGGTACGTTCTGACTTGGGTCACAGTAATCATAACCAAGCTGAGAGACTTGCAGAGTCAAGTTTTAAATTTGGAGCTCCTCCAAACATTGACTGTTTACCCTTCTAGAGAAATACAGTCCGGTTGGTCAGTTCCTAATCTTGCCCTCTAGCTACTGTGTGGTAAGCATTAAAACTGACTCAGTTGGTTAGAAAGCACCTGGTATGTTATAAATAATCTAATGTAAGCCCTCCAGACCTTGGACTGGCTTTATACTGCTAATATTAACTCAAGCTTTCTATGATGTCTTGTGTTTTTATCTGATACAAAACAGCCGCTCTTATAAAATGGATTTTTTTTACTGCAATTTTGGTTCTGTGCAGATAAATATAAATGTCATTTGCAGGTTAGCGTTCCAAAAATAAAGCGAAAGCTAGCCAGTCAGCAAAAGAAAGGGGAGTGTGGTTTCTCTTCTCCAGAACCGGATAATCAAGATTCCTCTGGAAGCGAAGGTGGGTTAAGCTGCAGCTGTTCAATAAAGCTATTATTTATTCATGAATAGGTCTCCAACAGTGGCAGTAATAGAGGGAGAGCAGATGAAGTAGGGTATATCTAGAGTGATCTGTCCCCTGACATCCACCATCATTGGTTTAGAGATGACAGAGGGCACATCCCTGACACATTTCTGTTTGACTTTACAGTTAGATTGAACACCACAACGGTAGTCCTTTAACTTCCTCATTTTTTTTTTAAGCTCACAATATTTGTAGTATAGAATAACTACTGAGACTGGATAATTTGCAGTCCTAGTTCCTTGGGTCTGTATTCACAGAAAGACTAAATGCATAACACGGAGTGAATTGATCATGGCATTAGAAGTGGGATATCAGAAATTTGTAATGTCTTAAGCATAATGGTAATTTAAATAGATTCATAGATTAAGGGTCGGAAGGGACCTAGTAGATCTTCTAGCCCGACCCCCCGCCAGGGCGGGAGAACAACAAAAAACCCCAAAAGAGAAACGGGACTCAAATGAGTCCAGCCAGGTAGGCATCCAGCCTCTTCTTAAAGACCCCCAGGGTAGGGGCCAGCACCACTTCCCTTGGAAGTTGGTTCCAGCTCCTAGCCGCCCTAACTGTGAAGTAGTTTTTGCGGATGTCCAATCTATACCTCCTCTCCATCAACTTGTGCCCATTACTCCTTGTTATGCCAGCGGGCGCTAGGGGAAACAGCGTCTCCCCCAAACCCTTCTGGTCCCCCCTAGTGAGTTTATAGACGGTCACCAGGTCCCCCCTCAGCCTTCTCTTGTGGAGGCTGAATAGGTTCAGGTCCCGCAGTCTCTCACTGTAGGGTCTGCCCTGTTGTCCCCGGATCATGCGGGTGGCCCTCCTCTGGACCCTCTCCATGTTGTCCACATCCCTCTTGAAATGGGGCGCACAGAACTGGACACAATACTCCAGCTGTGGCCTGACCAGCGTCGCGTAGAGGGGGAGGATCACCTCCTTGGCTCTACTCGAGATGCACCTGTGGATGCACGACAAGGTCCGGTTAGCCCTGCCAACCATGACCTCGCATTGTCGGCCCATGTTCATCTTGGAGTCAATAATGACTCCAAGATCTCTTTCTGCCTCCGTGCTCTCAAGTAGGGAGTTCCCCATTGTGTAAGTGTGCTGCTGGTTCCTACTGCCCAAGTGCAGCACCCTGCACTTGTCCGTATTGAAACGCATCCTGTTCCTGTTAGCCCACCCCTGTAACCTATCCAGATCCCTCTGCAATCTCTCCCTCCCTGCTAGCGTGCTCACCTCCCCCCAAATTTTGGTGTCATCAGCGAATTTAAACAGGTTACTTTCCACCCCATCATCCAGATCGCTGATGAAGAAATTGAACAGGCTTAGCTGTATATTAGCATTTCTGAAACTGTGTCTGTACACTTGCAACGGAGTGTTTCCTTTATCAAAATGGAAGACATTCTTTTAAAACATAGTTCCATGTTTATGGCAGATTGAAACTGATGCAAATAGTAGTAGTAGTTTATAGCTGAAACTTCAGTGCTCAGCTCAACGAGATCAGCTAATTTTATTTGTGCTTCATATAGATAAATAACAAAAAACCAAAGCGTTTAACAGAACTTCAAATTCAGGAAAAAAAATCACCAAATGCATGTTTTAAACCATTTTTAGTTGTCATGGGATCAAAGGTGTTTAGCCTTGACCTAGTCAGTCATTCTTGCAAATTACATCTCCCATATTTTTATAGCTCAACTATTAAAGCATAATACAAGAATCAGAAAGAAGGGGACAGACCTGGGTGAACTACAGAGTGCCATTGAATCTATAAAGGAAACGCAAGAAGACATTAAGAGGTAGTGTTCATGTGCTTTAAGTTCAGAGTGTGGGGTTTGTTCTATTTTAAAATAAGCTAGAAATGTAAATTGCTCTTATTTAAACTGGTTAGTGAAAAAAAAATGAAATAAATCACTTCATATCTTTTGAAAATTTGACCTGTTGATCTAATAACTATTTCTGGTATGTGCAGCATACTCTAGGATAGTTCATAGAAAGATGTTGCTGTCCTAGTAAGCCTGATTTCCACCTCCCCCCAGTCTTGGATTTAGACATAGGATAGAAAAATAGCATTAATACAGATCAGCTTCACTGTGGTGTTAGGTAGGATTACTGGAAAGAAGCACTGGAATTCCACATTGCACAAATGACTGAAGATTTTTTTTTTTAAACTTTTCTACTTTTCTGGGCAACTCCACCATTTAAAAACTAAATATTATCCCTTCCAGATGTAAACAAATTTCAGTGCTGTTTGTTGATGTTGCACTTATTTTGCTCAGTGCATCGTGGTAGAACCTTAACAATGAAACCAGTGTGTGATGAATTTAATGTCAGTGCTTTATTAAATTTTTACATAAATTGCCCAGCATGTTCACATATGTTAAGGAAATGTTAAACTTCCATTGATTGGAAAATTTCTGTAGAATTGGGGGAAAGAGTTGATTATGCCCATTGCTCGTAGTTATAAGGGGTTTTTTTTGTTTTTAAATATAAGTTTTCAACAACATTAAATTATGAATACCCATTTATCTAACAACTGTTGTTAAGGAATGCTGTACAGGTAACTCCATAGGTTCTGTGCTGCCTTGTAGATTCTTACATTAAAATACTGTAATGGTAATAGAAATTAGATGGAAAAATATCAAGAAAACAAAACTGCTGGAAGTTAAATAGCCTTTACTATAAATCAGTGTAAAGTTAAGAACTGTTCTGTGGACCTCTGTGCTTAAGCATTTTAAATTCAAGTGCAAAAATGTGGGCTGTTCATATCGTTTGTCCCTGCTGTGAGGTTGACTTTTTTTTTTTTCTGCTGATCTTAATAGATAACTGCAAAATAAAATGTGTTGACTTAATATCACCTTCAACAAGTATGAAGAATATATGATTACATAAGTGAAGTCCCTTCTATTTTTTTACCTTATTTGTGGTGGTTTAATTTTTTGTCTTGATTTTTGACACTGGGCACAGCTACACGTGCTTTATTGCACAGTAGCCTATTTTGTGCATTAAGTCATCACACCAAAAACCATGCTAAAATGCTAATGCACAGTAAAAATAGGCTACTGCACACTAAGCTTCACTTAAAAAAGAAAAGAAAAAAAAAAAGAAAAAGCATGCACTTTCTTTACTGTGTAATAGGGCAGCCTAATGCACATTTATTTCATACCTCACATTAGAGGTAGTAAATTTAATGCGCAGTAGCAAAAGCACATTAATGAATGTGTAGACACGCCCTGTGTAAATTACTTTTTCTAAAAGTAGGCAGGTGAAAGTGCTTGATAGATTTTTTTCATAGTTTTCCAGAGTCGAACTGTTAAGAACAGCAGCATTATTAGAAACTGTTAATCAGATAAACACTTAAGAGTCTTTTTTTTTTTTTTTTTATTAATTTATAGGGACATCATGGCTCTTCGAAATCGTGTCACTTCAAATTTACCACCCTTGGACAACAACTTTCTGCAGCTTAAGCACTATGTCTTCATTTTACTCCTGGTTCTGCTACAGTTTATTGTTAACTTCTTGTTCAAATAAGAAAATCTGAACAAGAGACTCTGAACTAGAATGATCAAACACTTACTGGGACCATATTTTAAGTTGGTTTGGACTTTAAATGTTGCAATATTATCTAAAAGAGCACTGTAGTAACAACTTAAAGAATTTTTGCCTCAAATCTTTATGCGTTCTTGGATCAAGATCAGATTCCTGCCTACCCAGTTGGTGAGAAACATGTAAGTGCCAGTACTCTTGCTCCTTGTCTGCATCACATGCATACATGACACTAGCCTTGTGTTTTGTAGTATATTATAGGCTACTGACTTTTTAAAAAAAATCCTCATAATGTTACTCAAAAATCAGAGGTGTTTTTTTTCCTTGCAGTGAGGACACCTAATTCACACTGACAGTGATAATGAAAAAATGAGAAATGACAAGCCATGTAACACTTCTTCAAGTCACCATTTTGTAACAAAATACCCCTTGGGAGTACCTAGACTTACTATTTTCTTAAACTTGTGGAGGAGGAAAAATCATTTATGCCCAAATGAAATGGATGCATTTCTGTAGGTACAAAATTTTAATTAGATGGCTGTTAATACTCCATACAAATACCATGTTAATGGCCCACCAACTTATGAACTCCATATTTCTGGGGTTTATATTTGATGGCTGCATTTACTAAACTAATAAGCATGAATTAAGTTTGTGACTCTCTTACAGTAAGTTACAAGAGATTACTTACTGCCTTCAATTTTTTTCTTTGAGTTACAGAAACAGCAGTGATGTGCATTAAGTGTAAGGGGTTTGATTTTAGTCTCTGAAAGGAAAAGAGATTTGGGACTAAGTCATGCTGTTAAATTTGCATTTGCTTATGCTGCTGATTTTGCATGATCCACAACAACACACCTCAGTTAAGTCCAAGAAGGTGATGAAGTGCTAAACATGGATTAAATTGCTCTTTGTTGCAGCGTATACACTGCATAATCTTACATGCTGAGGTGGAGGCCTTCCTTTCTTCCATAAATCAATAATATGGAAGTAGGATCCAGATTTTGAACCTTGTATGCTAGCATGGTTTATGCTTCAATAGGGATATTTTTGCATACAACTCATGTCAGCAAAAGAAGCTTAAATAATCTTTAAGTGTCTGGAAAAGTGAGATCTTTGCTCTTCCCCTGGACCCTCTGTACTAGGTAAGAGAGATCAGAGTGACATAAAGGTTCCCTGAGAGCCTATTCCAGGGAACAGAGCTCCCCTAGTGGAGTGGGGAAGATGCTTATCATCTTCCCGAGACCTCCTTTACAATCAAGGCACAGAGGACATGCTGGAGTTAGAAATGGACGTCACAGAGCATATAGCACTGTGAAGATCTTGGGCAGTGCTACAGCCAGCAGGTCATTCCTTGAAGGGTGCCATAATTTAGGCAGGCCCTAAAATTGTCTGGCTAATCCTGCCCCTAAAACCGCTCAGGATTGGGAGTGGGTAGGAGGAGGTGTCAGGGTGGCTTACTGCCATTTTAGCCCCTCCCACCCACTACCCCCCATCCCACCTGAGTGGTGTAGCAGGGAACTCACACATCTCATCCATTATGGACAAAGAACATTTAATTTAGACTTTTGCCTTGTCTGCCTTGACTCTTTGTTTTCCTGTGTTCCTAGGAGACATTCCCTACCTCCCAATTCTGTTTACCTTCTCCCCTATTTTTAGTCTTGCCCACATGACAAACTTTTACTATTTATGCATCCTGCCTGAACATAGCTATTTCCCGTCCTCTCCTCCCCACAAATACCCCCTCTTGCATGCACGCACATTCACACACTTAAAATGTAGTTGGGTCTTGAATCATTTTCTAGAAAACAATTCTGTCAACTTCTTTTGTATATCCTGGTATGACCAAGCCTGATTTTGGCTTATACACGTGGTGGATAAAATCTGGGTATAGAAAAGCCCTTAGCATAAAAAGGGGAGGTAGTCTAGCACAGTAAACCCATAATAGACAGCAAAAGTGGAAGCAGTCAAAGTGGTATATAAAATCAAGGGGTGGTCTAAAGATGAATGTTGTAATATTTAGTTGGCGTTGAACTGCCTGTCCATACTCTTACTGCTGTCTTGGTAAAAATATCGTATTAGGTAGCAGTTGCTGGGGTTTTGGCCAGTAAAAAAGTGTATGCATACTTTATCTCATCTTTGAGAATCACTCAGTAGTGAACTGAGTTTTGCATATGAGTGTAGAAGCTGAAGCTAGGCAAAATGGCTTTTTTTACACTGAAGGTGATTTTTTTTTTTTTTTTTTTTTTTT
>NW_017729022.1:32835443-32837872 GCF_001723915.1 Gavialis gangeticus | reverse complement strand
TGGAAGGGTTTTTTTTTTTTTTTTTTTTTTTTTTTCCCCCCTGTATATTTGTAGCTGGTTACTTGAGGTGTAAACATGCTGAATTCCTGACCCCAAAAGACAAAGAACATTTCCTGAAATTTTTAATGAAAAACTATAGGCAGCCAGGTCCTCCTGACCTAACTTATTACTCATGTATTAAGAAGCACATACATTAAATGCCTATTCTGTTCTGATATTTGTACGAATTTCCCTTAAATGAACAGAATGAAGGAACTTACTGCCTAATTTTTCTTTCTTTTTTTAAGTAAGGCTGATCTCAGGCCTAGCTTGTGAAGCCTCTTTCTTGATAAATAATGTCATATCTAACCGTGATGTATAGTTGATCTCAAATATTCTGCACAGTCATAAAAATGATTGTACAGTTTGCAGTTGTCTGAAGGCAGTGGCCTCCTAATTTTTAGCATTTAAAGCAGAGCACTTGTTTCCTCTCTTGATTACAAATTCTCTTTTTATTTCCCTTTGTAAAGGATGTAGAAAATATTCATAACTTACGATTTGTTTCCATGTGGCTTTTTGGTTGTTTTTAAAATGCACTTAAGCCTTTAATTTTGCCATTTAACTAGTTGCATTCAGCTGACCCAAGAGTAAGCCTGTCATGTTACATGTAATAAGTAGTTCCAGCAATAGATACCGTAATGTATTTCACAAGTTGCTTCCTTTTGAATAGTTTGCATCACTTATAAGGGTACAGCATGTTATTTTCCAAATTTAAAACTCCAAAAATTCATTCTCCATGTTGTTGTCCTATGAAAGAGAGCATTAATGTTACAGTTCACTGCCCTCCTGTGCCTTTTGGGAAATTCTTGCCAGTTTACTGTTAATGAAACAGAAGTTGGATTCTAACATAATCTGTCTAGCATAATGTGAAAGTAGGGTTTTTTAAGAGGCTGTTACTTCACTTCTTTTGTTCTGTAAATACGTCGCATGTTTAATAAGAATGCTGTACTTTTATAAGATTTTAATTCATTATTGTATTTCAAATATATCTTCAACTTGGAAAGCATTGAAAATAGATCTGGTATTTCTTGTGTATTGTAAACAGTGCCTTCTTGATGGATTTCATGCTGTTTTGAGGTATATAAAGAAGACTCATTAAGTTTGTGCCATATGTACACTTGACTTACTTGCAGGGGCTGTTATATATCTGAAGATGTACTTTCCCACTTAGTTGGATTTTTTAAAACCCTTTAAAAAATAGAATCCTTCCCTTTCTATTTCAGTTTCCAAGAATTTTTTTCTGCTGAGTTATGAGAATCTGGTTTCTCTCTCTGCTCTGTACAATGAAGCTGCAGTACTTTGTGGTACCACAGAAAGAGCCATAAAGAACCTCATAGCAGAATTTGAATGAGGTAGAGAGAGAATTGAAAGGAGGCTGTCAAGGCACAAAGGGAAACTAGACACCTGCTTCTGTTTGTGTCTTTTTTTTTTTTCCCCTTTTTTCTGTGAAGTGTTCCCTCTTTTATATCTTTTAATTAATTGGCAATTTTGAACAGTCTACAAATCAGGTGTAACAGATACAACATTCATTTATCTGACAAATGGGAAAAGACATCTTTCAATTATATAACCTGCCACTATTTGTTTCTTCTTTTTCTTCTAGTTTCATAACTTTTTATGTAACACAGACTAGCTCATTTTTATTCACTTTATTTAATGTATCCTTTGGATTTTTGTACTGTTACATCTAAGAAAAAAAAATGAAAATGGACTGTTATAGGCATGCTGTCTAGGACCAGTGTCTCACCATCCTACTCACTCTATAAAAAGCCAGAATTCATGACAAATGATTTATGAATGAAAAAAATTCTTGCTCCCTGTCCATGTTTTGTTCCCCTATCTCCATTGGTGTGAGTCCAGTGTCCCACAGGTGCACAGGATGTTTCGGAGAGCAACTTGATGCGATGGGGCAGCGCAAGAGCAACTGTCCCTTTCTCAGCGCGGGATGTTGTGCCTGTTGCATGCTTGAATGTACATCCATGTTCAACTCTGTTATTTGTGAATTAAAGCACTGCCACTGGTCACCCGTCTTGTATGACTGATGAATAAAGAGGTCATCCTCACTTCGTGCCTGTCGGAAGTAAATGCCGAGCGTCTGACTGGAGCCAGGCCCGGCGGGTAATGCCCCAGGCTGGTTGCAGCCCTGCTCGCTCCCCAAAGATAAAAGAATAAATTACCTTTTGTTACTATTTAGTTTTATTATTTTTGAGGCTGGTTTTCGTTATCGCGCCGGGTGACAGCGGGGGCCGTGCCCCTGCTTCAGGACTGAAGCCGCCCGGGCGGTGGTCAGACGCAGGAGCACCGCGAGGTTGCAAGCCCCAGCCGTGCCCCGCCCTCACAACGAGGCCCGCCCCTTCCGCTTGTGGCGGCGCGCTTCCCCGCCGTGACGT
>NW_017729022.1:32823230-32835285 GCF_001723915.1 Gavialis gangeticus | reverse complement strand
GGGGCGGCGCGCTCCCCCGCCGTGACGTCATGGCGCAGGCCGGCCCCCGGAAGTGGCGCCGGTTTCCATGGAGGCGGCGGCGCTGCTGAGCGCGGAGCGCTTGGGGCGGGAAGCGGGGGCGCTGGCGGGCGTGGTGCAGGGGTCGCTCGGGCCGCGCGGCGGTCACGTGCTGCTGGCCCGGCCTACAGGGGAGGCGCTGCTCGCGCGGGACGGCGGACGCGTGCTGCAGGCGCTGCGCCTCGAGTCCCCTACGGCCAGGTATCGCGCTCTTCCGCCGGGCTGAGCGACGGGGGCTGGCAGCGGCCAACCTTAGCGCAACTGCGCCGCTCTGCCTGCCTTCGCGTGCTGCTTGCTTCTGCCCGGTCCCTGGCTCGTGCCCCAAGATGAGGCCAAGGGGAGCCGCGACCCTGGCAGCACCAGTGGCCCCTCGCGTGAGCCCACAGGGTGGAAGCACCGATTTGATTTTTTTTCTCCTTTTTCTTTCCTTCCTCCTGGCCCTAGGGCGATGGTGGCGTGCGCCTCTGCGCACCAGGCTGCCACTGGTGACGGCGCCAAGACGTTCGTCATTTTCCTCTCCAGCCTGCTGCAAGGCCTTCAGGCTGCTCTCGGCAAGGGAGTGGCAGCAACAGCATTTCCCATTCCTTGGTGGGGGCAGAAGGAGAACAGCTGCATCGGGGGGAAGGAAATTGCTCAGTCCCTCATGGCCTTTCAGACACAAGTACTGGACCAAGTGGTGACGCGGGACCTAGGGAAGCACTTCCTGTCTGCTTTCCCTCACCACACAACTGAGATCGAGAGGCCTATGCTGGAGTCCATATTCGAAGCTTACTTATGTGGAAGGATAGGAAGTAATCACCTGAAGTTTCTTTCCCAGTTGGGCTGTGATTACTATTACCGGTGCACACTGTGTGAGACGGGCAGCAATGAAACGTTGAATTTTGTGAATGACTGCTTCATGGAATTGCACACTGCTGTGACGGGCCTTCCGGTTTCCAGCTCCAGGGTCCTGGATGGACTTGTTCTTCAGAGAGATTTTGTTGCATACTGTCCAGCAGATGGTGACATAAGAATGTTAATAGTCACAGACTCTATCCTTCCTGTTCTTTCTGCCTCTGGTGTAGAGTTTATTGTGAATACTCAGGTTCAGTATCAAGCTTCTCAAGCTTGGATTTCCAAAAGAACAGAAGCTGTAATGAAATACTTACAGAGACACAAAGTTAAGGTGTTACTGTCAAGTGTGAAGCAAGAGGAAATGGTTATTTACTATGCAAAACTAAGTGGTATATCTGTGGTACAGTGTTTATCACCAGAAGAAGTCTCTCTTCTTTGCAAGATTACAGGAATCTCACCATTCAGATATTGGGACAACATACATTGTGAGATCACTGAAATTGCCACAGCAATATTTTGTCGGCCTATCCTACTAGGCTCCAAGAGATATGTTCATCTTGGTTTTTCAGGGACATCTGCCTTTCGGCCTCATTGTGTAATTCTTTGTGGACCGGTGCATGGTGTTACAGAGCAGCATGCATCTGCTTTTCGTGGAGCATTTAAAATGTTACAGCTACTGTTTAAAGCTGTTGATCAAACTGACAGACGCAAAGAGAAAACTGAACACCCAAATAAATTTTCAGATGCTTTACGTTGTAGTTGCCATTCAACTACTCCACAGAAACTCAAAACGGAGGATGTTACTCATAGAAGTGACAAGACCACTGATCAACAACTGAATGTTATTAGGTCTGAAAGGGAAAGCCAGCTGACAGACTCTGCCATGGGAACAGGTGAAAATCCAATATTTGTTCAAAAAGATTTGCAGAAATCCCTAAACCTTGCTGTGCCCATCACAGAAATAGAAAATGATAAGTTTTCAGGGCTCACTAATAAATGTCCTTTTTTAGGAGAGACAGAGAACTTGCATTTGAAATATAGGCATCCAAGTGAAATACAGGTTAAGGGTGGAAGTAAGCCAGTTGTCTCCAACCAACACATTTGTAAGGTTGCCACAACAGTGGCAGGAAATACCAGTACTGAATTTGTACCCGGACATCTGAGCACTATTAAGGACCGCTGGAAAGAAAGCAGTGAGTTAGTTCCATTTGAGGATGAGAACAGTTATAAAAGCTCTGTTCAAAATTATTCTGACTTGTTCATACAGGCAGGATCAGTGTTGCCAGTAGGAGGTAACTTTGAGATCTTATTGCATTACTACCTCTGTAATTATGCAAAACAATGTCAGCAATCAAAAATAAGTATTATTTCTACTATAATTGCTGATGCATTGCTAAGTATTCCAGAAATCCTTTACAGGACAGAGAAAGGCAATGGTTTTCCCAAGTTCTATCTTGAAGCCATCAATGCACTCAGAAATAATCAGCCACTGCCCAGGCCTCAGAAAGGCCTAGAATCAGTGTACTGTAAATACCTGTTAGTTGTTTCTGTTCTTCATTGTGTTACAAAGCTTCTCTCTGTTGACTCGATAATTGGTATTAAGAGACTGCCTCAGATAAGTGAGGATAATGATTCTGAAGAAGATTTGTGAAAATGATGAGGTTTTTTTGGGTTTTTTTTTATTGCGTGTTCTGGACAACAGGCATGCCAAAGCTTACTGCAGGCTTTAATAGAGCCAATTTGAGCTAATGTGCCTGTTTCTGTAACAGTAAAGAAAGCTAAAGCAGATCAACTTCAGGTTATTTACTGCTGGTGATCTCCACAAAAGTTTCTTAGTTTCAAGCACAAACAAAGGTTACAGTATGCAGGTGCTGGCTGTCTACACTGCTTACTGTATCATGGTGCAGAGAGTCTTATGTGGGTCTCTGCCCATGAGTGAAGCCTGTCTCATTTTGAGGTTTAATAATGCAAATTAGCTTTGGCCCTTGGTTTTCTGGCAAGTTACCAGACTTCACAAGATATTAAGTTAGCTGAAAACAAGGTTTAACAACTGTCACAATTTTTCTTTAGTTTTATTAACCTTAATAAGGAGTTGAATTATGTGTGTATAAGCAGTTTGATATCTATTTTTACTGTTAAAACATTGAGGCAGTAAGCTGTAGGTCACTGCAGTTCATTCCTGTGAAAGACTGCTACAAAATGAGCGCCAGCTTTTTTATTTTCTGCTGAAATAAATGTTGGCCAGACAAACAATGCTAGGAAGTAAACTCACATTCTGTCTGGCCCACCGTTCTGACAAACGAACTTGTCATGCGGTATTATTTCTGACTCCAGTATTGAGCTATACTGGCTCATATCCTAGTGCTATTATAAAAATAAGCTGAGGCAAAGAGAGAAATGCACCTTTTTTGTTTCAAGGTTAGTCTGAACTTGATGTTTTAATTTTCATGCATTTCAGCTGTCTCCTTTTTATTTGTGTGCTGTATGTTTCAGGGGAGGAGGCAGATAGTCAATAAATGAGCAACTGCAACCACAAAAGGTATCATTTTTTCCCCTTGTAGAATTACTGCGCTTTACATGATTTCTGTTGATATTCATATTAAGTAATCTGCCTTTAAATTAAAGTAGTATGAGAAATTAATCATATGATATAACCAAAACATTCAAGCCAGCAGTTCTCATCCTTTTTAAACTTAAGACACCCTGAGTAATTTTTGTGAATTTTCCAGCTCCCTATTTCAAAAATTAATTTATTATTACAGTGTTTACCTCCTTGCAGAATGGCTAGGCAGTGCATGGGAGGGGAGAGTGGTCAGGCAGCTTCAAACCTAAACCTGTGTTTACCTCCTCACACCTGCTTATCTCCTCATGCCTCCCATCCTCCTTCAGAAGATCTGGTGGCATCCCAGATTGCTGCAGCGCCATGGCTGAGAGTCACTGAGTCAAGCAGTTAAAACTGAAATTCAGATTGATCACCGTTTGTGCATCCCTTTTGCATCTTAATAAATTATGTCATTTTTACTGTGGAGTTCTTCTCAATTTTTTTTTCAGATACTGCAAGAACATTTTCTATAAATATAATTTTCTCATTACAATTTTAAAAACTGTTCTTGGTAACTTGTTAGCTTTTGGTTTTGTAAAAGTTTGTATTTTTGGTATTGCATTTTTAAGCAAACATTTACTGTGCCTCTTGAGCAGTTTTAGGCAGCTTGAGTAAAAAGAATTGCACTAAGAAAGTTGCTTAAAGAAACATGTTGTGATGCCAAGGGTGGCTTTTTGCTCAAATGAAAATATGGCTAAAGTGAAGCTCATTCAGTTCTCATGTGTCCCCTGAGGCTACTTTTGTGTGTGTAGCATTTGATACTCTGCCTAGCCCCAACCTCTGGTATCTGGAGTGCATTGTCATAGAAAGCTGAAAACAAGACAAGCGCACCCATATTAGTTGACAGGATTGCACTGGGGGTGCAGTCACACTCCCCTTGGCTATGCACTGCATGTGCAGTGAGCTCTCCTAGCTCATCAGCTGCTCCGTGGTGTCTCCCGTGGGAGCTCTGCCTGTGTGGGGAGATCTCTGAGCTCACCAGCTGGTTGGCATAGACTCTTTCTGAAGCCACGACTTTCATGTGGCTCCAGGGTGCAAGGCATGAATGATGTCACCATTAGCCCCCCCCTTTTCCACTGCCCCGAATTTGGCACAGGGAATGGTGGGGGGAACAAAGGGGAAAATGGAGGGAAGCAGCAGCCATCTCACAGCATCTCTATGCTTCTGTTCTGGGCAGAAAATTAGCTGCCCTTAGTTTTGAAAGGGTATTTTTTGGAAAAAAGATAAGTACTAGGGGTACACCAATAAAGAATTTCTTGGCCAATACTGATTAACCAGCTATAGTGACCCATACCAATCCAATAACCGATATTACTTGCGGGTTGAGTCATGCCAGGCTGCATGGGCGACTGTTGCCTCCTGATCCTGGGAGGGCACCAGCGGCCAATTGGGGCAGGGAGGGGGTGGTTCCCCAGTGGCCGATAGCTGCTGGCAATAAACTAGAAGTGTCACTGGTGCTTCTATCGGCATCCCCACACTCTTGGGGCAGGGAGGGCACCAGCCGTCGACCCCCACTCTCTGACTGGTGAGGGCCAATCTTTGGGAGGTGGTACATGCCCTCCCCCACACACACACACATCCCTATGCCAGGCCAGGTTGGGTTGGGCCAGGCAGCTCAGCTTTACCCCCACCACCTCCTAACCCCAGTCATGCCTACACCACACCAGCGTGCGGGACACTGCAGCAGCTGCTCTGCTCCAGCTCAGCCTGGCCCACTGGTGAGGAGCTGGGGGTGTTTCCGGGGTCACACTGGCTCATGGGAAGGAACCCAGGGCCCTGCCCCTGCAGGCCGGAGGGAACCCAGGCATCTGGGGGCCCTGACCAGAAGGCATAGGAATTGGAGAATGTTATTGGCTACAACAGCCAAAAAGTCAATAGCCAATAATGTAAATTTTCCTTTTATTGGTGCCAGCCCAAAAGGCAACCAATATATCAGTGCACCTCTAGTAAGTATGATGCACAAGTAAATATAGTATGACTTCACTTTTGCTGTTCTCAGTATAGTTAAAACATTGAGAAATAGAGATCAATTGTGAATCTCTCTCCTAACTGTATTAAGTTTGGATGGGAGAAATATGACAAAATGTTATCCACTTCACATTTAAATGTTTAAAATACCTTTGTGTTTCTCCATTCCATTTCTCCACCCTCCCCCACCCCACTTTCATACCTCACTCACATTTAAGTATGAACAGGTCTAATAAATGTATTGGTATCAGGGGATACTGATAGAAGTTATTATTCTCTGGTGATACAATTGTACTGTTCCAACTGTAACACTGCTTTGTTCAGGTCAAAGGTTGGGCAGTTTAGCTAACTTGTATCCCTACAAGATTATGCAAATAAATCAAAACATGCATCAGATCTTCCTCCTCTTTTAAAGTGGCTAAAATGTATGTTTGTCCATGTGGTGGGCCAGTAGGGCGTGCTCCTGCGTTGAGTCACCCACCTCACTGTGCCCAACCACCTTCCAGGCTCTGAGTGCCTCCCTGGGGGTGCCCCACATCTGGCTGACCTCCTTCCTGGAGCACATCTGCAAGCCTGGGGTAACAACACCATCACCCATGGTCTGGATTGATCTTGGCCCTCTGCCCCCTGGGAAACACAGGCCTAGTGGTCCTTGAGGGCACTTGACCCACTGCAAGAACTTGGGGTGCTCCCCTCAATCTGAAGCACAAATAGGTCTCCCTTAGCCAAACCAAGAGGACCCCAAGGCATAATCTAGGCCCTCTCCCAATAAGTCTTCCATGCCAGGTACAAAGGAGAACTTTATTGGTTACAAGGAGTAGGTTTGGAATAGGGTACAGGATAGAGCAATATCGGAGACATACCTTAGAGCAAACAGCGGCATAGTAGCCTTTGATCATGCATCAGAGTTACTGCAAGCTACATATCTAGTTAGATCTCAGGTAGCTTACTCACAAGTATCATCCAGAGGCAGGTGCAGATTCCATCTGGAGGCAGGCAGTTCATTGATCGTGAGTTTCAAGAGAGGGAGCAAGTTTCAGATGGTCCAGCTCTTCTCTCTCTGAGTTTTCATCATGGCTACTGGTCCTTCTCCTGGGCAGTCCTTAACTTATATAGCCCTTATGACCTCATTTACCTGACCCAATGAAGGCCAGCAACTGTTGGCTGCCAGCAAACCAATTTGAAAAGCATCACTGATTGCCGGGTAGGCTGGCAGGGTCTCTAGCCCCCTCCCAGTCATGATGAACAATAGGGAGTTTAAGCCCCCACCCAGGTGTGTGAGGCCGGTCATGTAGGCAGAGGGAGCAGGTTTCCCCCTCCCTCAGGAATATATCCAGCTCAGGTTACAATTCAGGGTTACCTGAAGCTGATGGGGCCAGGGGGGTCTTCCCTCTGCAGTGACCATGGTAACCAAATTGTCAGATTAGGCATCCGCCTGATAACAGAGTTTGGAAGGAAACAGAGATGGCATTCTGCCACAGTCCATATCCTTTATTTCATGACTGAACAGTTACCAAGTCAAGTATTAGCAAACAAGTTTCTTTGGGTAAATCCGATACCTTATTAGCCCAACTCAAATAGTTGGAAAAATTCTTATTGTAATTTATCCACTTTTCTGTCCTTGTAGTTTGGGAGTCACACTTTTTCACGTTTTAGCTACTCATGCCCTGTCACTTTTGGACAGCTGAAAAGATGCTGCACCTCTTCCCCCAGATTTGGGACTTTGGTCACCATTTGTGACTAAAATTGGCAGCAGGGCAAAAGGGGAAGGGTGTGAATGGCAGTGGTGTTCACTTCCCTGGGTTCCAGAGCTGCACCACTACATCAGCCACAGCAGTTGCACTGACAAGCTGTTGCCCCGCTGCCAGAAGTAGTTTGTCCAGCTTGTGAAGAGTCCACAGTCTGAATACATCCCATGAGACGAAATGAATTGGATGCCGGAGGCCTTTGGCATTTCTATTGATTAAGATACGTAGGGATGTATTTTAAAAAGCTCTCCACCCCAAGACGATGATTCCATGCCTGTTTTAAGCATCATAATCCATATTAGAAAGAGATGGCATTATTTACGCAATCATATGACTATCCTTAAAACATATATGCAGAAACGTTAGCCATGCAGAAGAAGCATGTTCATAGAGGCCACATTTTGAAAATTTGGTCAGTAGAACAAGTCCAGGAATTGAAACTGCAGCCCTGGTAGATCAATACAGACTCAGAATGGTAGGCTTTTTAGCTGGTAATTGTGCTATTTTTCAATATTGTAGTCTTAATTCATTTTCATAGATGGCATTTCAGATACTTCAGTTACACTGGTACAGGACCCCCTGCTTCCAGTATGTGCTTAATTAGCCCCATTCTTTAACCTTATTGGCAGCCACAAAGAAAATTGCTATGGGGGACAGATTTCTATGCAGAGTACCATTCCACTGTAGTGACATGAACTTACTGAATGCCTAGAGGACATTCAGTTATATACTGGAGGAGGTTTTCATTTTTTCTTACTGGAGTAACCGATGCAGAAAGAAATTTGCCATGCGTGAAAGGGTGATGGCCAGAAACTTGATTCTCAATATTTTTATGTAGAAGTAGTTTGAACAAATGGTAGGCAGCTAGGGAAAATCCTGTTAGAAATAAGTGGAAATTCTTACTTTTAATACTGGTAATGCAAACAGAAAGCTCATTGGTATTCATTTATATTTTATTATTTCTACATTTTATATATGCTATGAAAGTAGACTTCATAGTCTTTTTCCCCAGAAGATTACTATAGGAGAAAACCAGAGTGATAATTGAGATTTTTGTCTTGGTTATAAGAAAGTCCCTAGTGCTTTGTTGTTTAGTAGTAAATATCTTTATTAGAAGTCAAAGTGGGTTAGGATAATTTTGCATTGTTTCACTAATACCTTTCTAACACGCTCCTCTAAGGGCCTCAACGGAATGATTCTTTAACATGTGAGCTAAAAAAAGAATCAAAATTGTACTTAATAAGCATCTTTTTTACTTGAATGGAATAGTAGCTGCCTAAACATGTGCTGAGTTCGGCTTTTATTATTTAAAGAACAGTATATTGTTAAAGGTAATACCTCAATTGTTGTTTAACCCTAAATGTTTATATAAATAAATGTAGTAATTGAGCCCTTTAATTTCAGTTATGGCAAGATCCTGTAAAGCTGCTTGTTAGAACAGGTAAGTATTAACCTACAAAGAAAATTGTTTTACTTAACTAATTGCTCTTGAAACCTGATCAAAATGTTATATAATTATTAGCATTTAAGAATAAAGACTGAATGTTTATGTTATTTACCGTAGCAGTATCCAAACCTAGATAGAAAAAAATCAAGGTGTTCTTGCAAAAAAGTAGCTTTTTGTAATAAGTTGCCTGTATCTAATATAATATTTGTTGGCAGTTTAAATAAGTCAGTAATTATAGTCTTCCATTAATGAACATAAAAATCGATGTTTTTCTGTTATGAATATAGATTTTTTTTCCTTCGTTGATTTTAAACCACCAGTTATTTTTTAGGAAAAAGTAAACCATTTTTAAAGTAAAAATAGTTATTGATCATAAAATGGATATTAATTTAATATGCAAGAGCTGATTCCGTGTCTATTATATCATGCAGAAAAAGACTAGATTCTGGAAAGCAGGGTTAACACCTGCGAGATGCGAGAGAGTGTTAAGCAGTGTATTATTTGGTTTAAAACACTGAGGCAAAGAGAATACAAAATAGCTCTGCTATAGAAAATGCTGGTTCAGCAGCACGTTTATCCCACATGAAATCATTGGCAGATAGAAGAACTGCTGCAGTGAAGCTCTTATTCAGCGCAGGATTAAGGACACATCAGTAACAGTGCTTCTTGTTTGATTTCAGTCTCAGCTGTCCACAGTACAGCCTGCTATATACCATTACAATATTTCCTTTCGAAGGTATTTTAAAATATATTAGCTTTACAGAACAGGTTGCGGGTGTTTTAGGCACTCACCTCCAAAACATTGCTGACCCCTAGTCCAGGTTGGATTTGGTCCTTTAAAACAATAACAATTATTGTTCAGGGTATTAGACTCTGTCCCCGAGGCACATGTTTGGTACTTTTCCTTACAACAGAAAGATTGTCTCTGTCTTTTGAACAAAGATGCAGTACTGGAAAGAGCACAACACAGTTTTACATTGTTGTGAAAGGTTAAATATGCGATCCATTTCCATTATATTAGTCAAGTGTTTCTATCATGGTTTGTTGGTCAGTTAGCAAAAAGCCCTCCCAAAACAAATTGTGAAGGCAGTCTCTATTTCTAGAGGGCCTGATTTTGCAGTTCCTATGGTCTGTGCTGGGCCCAGGTTATTTGGAAGATGTGTGATTAGGCGTTAAGTTGCGGGGTGGAAGAGAGACTGGGACTGGCTGGGCAAGGATGATAGGAGTGGAAACCAGTGAGGTAGAAAGGGAGGTAGATATGACAAGTAGCCAGGAGGTAGTGGGGAGAACTTGCACTGGTTGGGCAGAAGACTAGGAAATGCTGTGGAGAAGCAGTGAGAAGGGAGGAGACAGGAATGGCTGCCTGATATTGTAATGATGGATGCCAGAGGAAAGTTCACAAAAAAGTTCAAAAGAAAATTACTAACTCTCTCCTTAGTGTGGCTTGAATAGTGTGCAGCAAATAAGGCCCGCATGCTAAACACTGAGGGGAAAATAAAATTATGAAATAACCGATCGGTAAGAGAATGGCATCCATTGTTTTCACTGAATAAGGCAGGTCCCATGCGGTCATGTATGATAAGATGAATGCACAGAGAGGCCCAAATTAAAGTGGCACATTCAGCCCTAATTCTGATACTTCCTAACTTTTGAATGCTTAATTTCTTCAGCCTCAGTGTTCTTTGCAGTGTGTGTATGCATGTGTATATGTGTGTAATAGTAGTAAGTGAGCCGAAAATTAGGTATGGATGAATTGTGTTAAGTTTACTAAATGTTTTATTTCTTGTGGAAGAAGGGTCTTCTGTATGTTGGCAAGTTAAAAACCTACTTTTCTTTCCAGGAGTCTACTTTTCTGCCATTCTCAATTCCCATTTTCCTGGTGCCTTTCCTGCATCATATTGAAAAGAATGATGTTTTCTTTGATGCAAGTTCCACATTTTTATATGTGACACAACTTTATAAAATTATTCTTTTTAATAGTATTTGAAAAAAGCAACAAGAGGGATACAATAAAATTGGACCACATGCACAACTGATTCTCTCCAGATTCTGCTTGCCTCTTATTGCAGTCCAAGCCAAATGAAATAAGTTCTTGTACATCTGTTCCCGTGGAAGGAATTAATTATGCAGTGAATGAGCATCTGAATTGTAGCATAAGACAAATTGGAAGCTCTGAAGACTAGGAGCTATAAGATGTATTTTTAAAACATAATTATAAAAAATAAAACTGAACTCATAAATCAACATATTCTAAATTTCTTGTTTGCTAGGCAATAGACAATCTCAGTTTACTAGTGTTAAGGTGCAAAAAGTCCATCTAGGAACCAGGAGTCTTCTTTGGCAATCCCTTGCAGTCGAGGATGATTGTCTTCCATGACTGTTTTATCTGCGTGTCCGAAGATGGCTGATGAGGCCTATCTGGCATCGACAGACTACTGCAGCTCAGATGTGTTTCTGTGTGGGGTGGATGTCACTGGATTTTTTATTTGGTACACAACATGTTGTTTCTGCTGCTCCCACTTTTCCATCTTTTGTTGTTGTTTTGAGGTTTCAAAGTACTGAGACCCCTGCAGCAGATTCTTCCTTCGTTTGGGGCAGTCCTGGGTAATAGTTTCCCATGAGTTGACATTGATGTTGCATTTTTTTAAGTTGGCCTTGAAGACATTGCTGAAGCGCTTTCTCTCCCCTCACCCCTCCCGCCCTTGAACTGAGCCTTGGCTGAGCTGGAAGAATAAAACTTGTTTCACGAGTCTGAAGTCAGACATTCAGGTGACATGGCTGGCCCAACGAAGTTGATGCCAGATGATCATCATCTCAATACTCATGGTGTTTACTTGCAGGAGGACACTAACGTTGGTGTCTCTCTCTTCCCATTGGATTCAAAGGATCTTCTTCAGGCAGTGTTGATGGTACTTTTCCAACAACTTTAGATGTCTCTTGTACATTGTCCACATCTCAGCTCTGTACAGCAAGATGGGGATCCAGCTGCTTGATGAAACATGAGCTTGGCTTGGATCCAATTGCACAATATTTGAACACCCGTTTCTTTAGGTGTCCAGAGGCTGCATGTGCACATTTGAGAGGACATTGGGTTTCTTTGTCAATGTCAGCCTTGTACGAGAGAGGGCTTCTGAAGTATGGGAAATACTCAGTATATTCCAGAGTCTTACCATGTATCTAGATTACTGGATCTTCTGAAGGAGGAAGTTAGGCCCTTGTGAAGGAGGGAGTTAGGCTGGGGCTTGGCCAGGGCTGGGGCAGGCCCTGTCCAGCCAGGACGGGGTGGGATGTAGGACAGAGCCACAGCTTGTCCAGAGGGGCACGGAGAGGGGGGGCAGCTCCCGCTGCTGCACGCACCCTGGGAGGACATGGGGGGGCAGGGGTGGGGAGTAGGGGGGC
>NW_017729022.1:32778589-32822513 GCF_001723915.1 Gavialis gangeticus | reverse complement strand
CAAATTTTGGGGTGGCTGCAGGCCCCCATAGGACCCTCCCAGCACCCTTGCCACCTGCCCTGAGTGCAGCCTGGCCCAGCCTCTGCTGTGAAGAACCCAGTGCAGCCTTGGCCCCAGCCCACACAGCCCAGCACCACTGCTGCATTCCCTGAGCACAGCCCTGGCCAAGCCCTGCCCCTCCAGTAGGAAGATCCTGGCACAGCCCTGACCTCTGGCTGCAGTGGCAGCCACCCCACCCTGTGCAGATCCGGGGGCACATGCTCCCCCCTCCATGCCCTCCTGGGGTGTGCACAGTGGCAGGAGCCACTCCCACTCCCCACACCCCCTGGTCAAGTTGCGGCTCCATCCCATACCCTGCCCCGGAAGGGCAGCGCCTGCCCCAGCCCCACTCCCTCCTTCATTGTGGAAGCCTTGATCTGTCCCCCCATGCCTCTTCCCTCCCCCATCCCCTTCCACCACAACAGACTTATCTGCTGAACACAGCTCTCCATGCTGCTGGGCTGTGCTCCTCACTGTCTATGTGCTGCGCTGCGACTGTGCACGTGCACAGGGCATTTATCGGCTAAATTATTGGCCACATCAGGCCTATTTCTGATGCAGTCAATTGGACCAATGTATTTGTGCACCTCTATCAAGAAGAATAAACTGTCTCCCTCCTGAATGTCAGAATGGACTTGATGAAGGTTGGCATAGGATTCCTCCTTGGTTTCATTGGCAGGATCAAGAGTCAGGGCATACGCACTGATGACAGAGACATACTGGCTCCCTGCCAGTATAAGATCAAGAGTCATGAGGTGCTCATTAATTCCATTAAGGATCTCTCTGCATTGAATTCATTCTTAATGGCAAAATCAAGTCCATGAAGCTGGTACTCTCCTTCATGTTTACCTTTCCAGAAGAAGGTATAGCTGCCTCCATGTTCTTTGAGCTGCCCATCTTCCTCTCACCAAGTCTTACTCAATGCAGCTACACTGATGCTGAGTTGCCTGAGTTCTTGGGCCACAACTGGAGTGTGGCATTCTAGGCATTCACTATTAGGGTTGCCCATGGGGGTCCTGATGTTCCAGGTCCGGAAAATAATGGTGTGTCTTTGCTGGCATTTTCATAAAGGTGATCCCACTGAATGGGGTTGTCCAATTAGGAAGAAATACAGGATACTGTATTAGACAGACTGGGTTTGTGCTGTGATCACCAGCTTCAATGGTGCTGTGACATGGCAAGTATAGGCTGCCGCTATAACAACTCGGAGTATGTTTATATGCCAAAAGACAGTAGAGAGACAGAAACCATATTTTCCTAGATAATTCTCATTGTTGTTCACTTCTTGCAGTATTAAATAAATGTGTTACTGGTTCTTCATTATCATTACCCTTGTCTTCCTTCTATTATCCTTTCTATTTAGTTGTTTAATACCTAGGTTTCAGCAGGTCACCAAAAAATCCAAGTGCGCTGAACCCAATTAAAAACTGCAGGATTGGACTCCAAACTTTTAAGGCAAAGATGGAAAGAATGGAGTTAAATCCTTCTTGCAAGTGACTGTAAAGACTATAAAAGTGCCAATTTTCAGGTCATGGTTAGTAATTTCAGTATAATTAATTCCATAGCATGGTTCTAGAACAAAAAATAATCAGTTTCAGAATTTTTCATGATAATAATTTTCATTGTTAGTCCTACAGCAGAAAAAAAAGGCAGCTTTTTCATGTATTCATGAAAAAGCTTAGAATATTATCATTTTGCTAGTCTAGTAAAACATTTGCACTTCAACCATGGTGTATATAAGATTTAAAAATGTACAGGTAATAATAACTGAACTTTAATGTTATGAAACAATTGTTGCTTACTGACTTTGGTTGTAGCATTGTAGCTGCAAAGATCAAATTATAACAAAACTGTCTGGCAAACATCTCTGAATAGCTCATAACTTTATTGCTAGCAATATGAGGAATGCCAGGGACCCTCAGTTAAAACTTGTTTTCTAGAGAGACATAACAATGTATGTCTGAGGTTAGAGCTAGGTCCAAATGCAGCAGCATTGGCAAATCATGTTTTGTGGTCTCATTAAATGGAAAACTTGTAATGATTTTGCCTTTACATTTTTGCACCATACAGGTTTATATCAAAGAAATAGAAATGCAGTTATAGTTCAGGGAAATAAATTCCTCTTCGTTATTCCCTCTGGATTCTGGGTGTCAAGATGAGTAAGTGTTATCTTCAGAAGTCAGAATAAATGCTACTGCTTTGACATGCTGCATCTACAACTCCTTATGTTATTGTACTTGTCATTGTGATATTTCTGAATGCTGTAGGTCTAAGCCTAGAATAAATTTGTTCAACTCATAAAAGCACCCACATTTGTAGGGAAAAAATGGGTGTGCTTGGCTTTCTTTTAGCTTCCTCACTTATGACTTGCCATATTTTCCCTGACTTGTCCTGAAGCTAAATGCCTGTTTTGCAGTCTCATGTGACTTCTGTCATTATTTGTGCCTATATAATATTAAAGGCTTGAGGGTATCTCAGGTTCTATTAACATCCTGGATGCCAGACTTTACTTTAACTGGCCAACTGTATGTTTGCCTATGTTTTACTACTCTGTCCCCAAATTATTTGAATACAAAATAGTCACGGAATGGGTTAATAGAATATGAGAACATATAGGGTATTAGATTTGCCAAAGGCACATGCTGAGGAGCTAACAAATGTGAGCACAGTGATCTGGGAAAATACTAAAGCCCCTGAGTGTTGACAATGATTGGAGAATTTTAAAAGTGCTATTTATTTTACTTAGGGCATTTCTATGAAGGCTTTGTACTTGAACCTCATCATTGTAGTATATGTATAATTATTGGTATAATCATAATTCAGATACAGCAAACTAAAATTGAGAGGAAAAAAAGAGAAATTCCAGCAAAAAATAAAATGAGCAATTCCAGCCAATATTTTTGCCATCTTAGGAAATAATTCTCAAACACAGAGGAGGGAAATGTAGTTGGAACAGGAACAAGGATGAAGACTGTACAATTCTCTCCTTGGCTTGCCATTAACTTATAATCTTGGCTTAGTCACTTAGCCCAAAGTCTTCAGAAATGACTGCTAATTTTAGGTGTTTTTATGTTTGAGTTCTCATTTTGAGGTCTTCATGTTCAGAACCGATGGTGCATTTCCTTTGGGAGTCAAAAAAAAAAATTGAGACACCCAAAATCAGTCAGCACGTTTGAGAAAGTCAGACTTAATAATTTTTGTCTTAATTGTCTTTTTTGATAAAATGGGCAAAATGGGGAACAGAGCCCTTACCAAGACTGGAGATGTGCAATATCTGATTTTAAATCAAGAGACAGAAGCAGTTTATTTTATTTCTTCTCAGAGTAATGTAGAGAAAATAGTTTTGAAAACCCATATACTAGCAACTCCTCTCTTCAGTCCCTCCTTCCATGGTTTCCTGCAATATAAGTAACCATAGAAAAGGAAATGACTTGAGAGGCTGTCCTTTTTCATTTGGTGCAGACATTTCCTTGAGCAATTAACCAACCGGGGCTTGAACCTCCCAGCAATTCAGAACAAACTGTATCCAGAATATCTGGCATCAACAAGCTTCTAGTGGGAATGTTCCCATCTGTTACGTTCTGTGTTTGCAGCGGTAGAGAAACAAACAAAACATTGTGCTTGCATGACCTATCCAGGTCTCTGTGCTCAAATGAGTGCTGCGGTATAGATACCAAAATGATTCGGGGCACGGGTGGGGAAAGATGGGGTAATGGGAAAGATTTTTGAAGAGGCATTAAGAAAAGCCATCATGTTTAGACTACAGCAATGTTTCTGTTTATTGTTGCACAGAAGGCTTGAGGAACCTGTGGAGTCTTTCCTAACAGTCTGCAGGGAGAAATCAAAAAGGAACTGAGGAGTTAGGCAGGATGGTAAAGCCATGAGAGGGTTTTGCTCTCAAAGCATTCTACCAAGTGAAATACCTGAATAAGGGGAACACAAGTGTATTCACTGATGCTCTAAGGAGCACATGGCTACTGCTATTATTCAAGGTTAACATTAATAAACATAGGGCTAGATGCAGGAGAGGACTTCAGAACCTGAAACAAGACCTATATGGAACTGAGGCACCCAAGTCAGAAATTGTGATCCTAGTCTGTTTCTCAGTTCCCTGATGGATACCCTCGCTACTAGGGTACTAAAGAGCCACCCACCACCTCCTTGTCCATTTCAAAAGTTAGCCCTGCTCAGTTATTTGACAAAATGGTCATCAGTACCTTCCTTTAGGGAAGGATTCTGAATTCTGAATCTCAACTGGATGGAGGTTCCTTGCTGCTGCCATTATCTCTGATGAGGGACAGGTTTAACACACACTCCTTTCTAGAGCACTTCCATTTGGCTAGTTCTGCTCATTCCCTGCTCAGCAAGTTGGTTAGTTAGTAAATCAATATTCTAAGGTGCCTAACTCACCCCATATGTGCTATGGAGAGGGCCTATGTGCCTTAATCAGAGTTGAGATTCTAGGGCCAACGGCTTAAAAAATAGGTACTGCAGCACTTAACTTGTAGGCAGTAAATCCTTTATTGAATCTAGATCTTAAGTTATACTAGAGAAAACTTAGATTTGAGTTTGCAAGGGAAAACTTTAAGGAAGGAAAACTTCAAGAAAATAAAAGAAATTGCCAAGGGAAAGACTGTGACATTTCAGTCACTCGAGGTATTCTTGGAGAGACTAACCAACCAAGCATTTGTGTAATTTCAGGATTAATTAAATTTAATGAATCAAGTAATTCATTGATCCTACAATGGTATTAAGGGGTAGAATGAATGGCTGCCAAGAAATTTATTTCATCCTAAATTTTCCAGACCCAGTAGTACCTTACTGCAAGAGCACGTCCACCAAAATCCCAAGAGAGTCATGAAAACATGGAGCCTGCTTGCACTGCAGAGTACTGCTCAGCTGGATTCAAGGTAGCAGAATCAGCCCCTCTGAGATGCGTCCAGCTTAAATGATGTGTTGCAGTTGACTTACAAAAGCTCTATGATATTTGTATTAAAATTTTTTTCCTTGTAGGTGTAGACAGGTCCAGGGCTTAAAAGGGGTGTGTGGCACACTGCCCCTCAGCCCATGGAGGGATGGGGGCCAGGCATGACTGGAGCCCCCAGGCTGCATGGGGTGCCACACTCAGCTGAGAAATTCCTTCTCCCAGCACTTGTTCCTGATCAGTGGAGGACACCAGAGGGGAGGGGAGTGGTGGACAGGAGCAGGCACTGGAAGAAAGAACCTGCTTTCCACTGTTGCTGTCCCCAGCTGGGCATGGTACCCCATACAACTGCTCCCTGCAGCTGGAGCAAGGAAGGGGTGACCCTGGGGCTGCCCCTGTGTCTGTCAGCTGGAGATGGTGGCAGCAGTGGATGGGTTCCCTCTTCTAGTATCTGCTCCTGGCCAGTGGACTGTGGAGGAAAAAGGGAAAGGGAACAGCAAGGAGCAGATGCAAGAAGAGAAAACCAACCTGCTGTGCTCAGATCAGTTGGATAATGGTGGTAGCAGCAGCAGAAAGGAACTACACTGCCTTGTATCCATGTATCTATCCTGCCTATATATGTGATACTGCTTTCATCCCAGTTATGTCTGAACATGAGACTTGTCACTCTGGATGTTAGATCAGGGAACCGAGGAAGGAAGGCTTCTAAACATTTCTTTCCCTTGCTTCTGAACAAATGGTGTCAACTTTCAACTGGAGGCTTGTTGTAGCTCTGGTGGTCCAGGAAATGTTCAAGAAGTGGGGTTTTGTAGTCATGTCTTTTATTGGAGTAACTATATAGTTGGGAGAGATGTCTGACAAACTTTCAGGCATGTAATGCCTTCCCTGAGGTCTGGGACAGAAGCAAGAGGTGCCAGCCCACGTTAAATAACAGATGGAAAAATAACCTGTGTTTAACTCTATGTGTCAATCTAGGCACTAAAGGGAAGGAAGAGGGCTGCATCATTTTTTTGGGGACCAGCCAGGTGGAATATAAAATATATAAAAAATTATAGTTTGCCCCAACTTTGGACATGCATTTTCTGTAGAGTCTGTTGAATGTTGTGCTATTTTTTGTGAAAAAGGTTAATTGAGGGGGGGGCATGAGAAGAGGGGAAGTCTGTCCCAGCCGCTAGTTGCGTGGTAGTTGTAACTATACTTTCTTGCAACAACATTTTCACAGGCTGGAGAATTGTAATCAGTTTCCAAGACCTGCATGTGTAGGTGCTGCTATCATTCATTTTAACCGTTTCCATCATTGTCAGGCTTGGCATATTTTAGTCCAGGGGCGGGCAAAATACAGTCTGCAGGCCAGGTCTGGCCTTGCCAGACCATTCTCTTCAGCCCACAGGACTCCTAATAAATTTAGTAAATTAATATTTATTCGCTCCTGGCTCCCTGTCAAAGCTGACAGGTGCCAGGGGCAATAGGACCCAGGGAGAGCCTTCAGCAGGCTTAAGCAGCCCAGCCCTGCCCTGCCCCGCCCCCAGCGAGTTCCCTGCTTCCTGCCCCCGCCCTGCTCTGGCACCACCTGGCTCCCAGCTGCATTGCTGGACCAGGGAACACAGGACTGCGCTGGTAGTGTGGGGGGTGTGCACGTATGTGTGTCTGCAGCCACAGGGGCAGAGCGTGTGTGTCTGCAGGCATGAGGCAGAGTGTGTGTGTGTGCGTGCAGGCACGGGGCAGAGCATGTGTGTGTGTGCAGCCATAGGGCAGAGAGCATATGTATGTGCAGGCACGGGGCAGAGAGCGTGTGTGTGCAGGTGCAGGGCCAGAGTGTGTGTTTGTGTGTTCATAGGGTAAGTCCCACCCCCCCCCAAATACACATACACCCACACGTCCCCTTGCACTGCCTACACAAACCTCAGCCACATTCTCCCCATACCCACCCACACCCCACATATCTACACACACACCCACATGCTCTCTCACCCCACATACCTACAGCCCCCCACAAACCTATACCCCTCACAATATACACAGGTAAGACTTCATTTTAAGCTATCATGCATCACCTCTATGTACACTACACAAACACATGTAAAACAGGGCAAAAATATTTTTTAAAATCCAATTAATGAATGTTGTAGATGTTTGATATTTAGAATATAATTTGGTATTTTTCCAGTTCCAAGATGGCAACACCCCTTGCTGAAAGGAGTATTTCTCGGGGCAAGGAAAGGGACTTCTGGTGTCAAAGGTCAGGGATTAGGGGGTGGAACTTCTGGTCATAAGATGGTGACCAGGGGCCAAAGCACCTGTCAAGGGGCAGGGTTACCCATACGGCCCTCCACAGCTTGCCAAAACTCAGTAAGCAGCCCTCCGCCTAAAATAATTGCCCACCCCTGTTCTAGTCAGTGCAGCCTGGGCCATGTAAAAGACAGCAGCATGGGAAGATCTGGCTCTCCTTTTAATACAGTTATATGCCTGATCAATCATCAGTGCTCTTTCATTCTACATTCAGGGCTAAGGGACTATCTATATTAAGAGGATAGGCACAGAAATTTACACTATTTTATTTCAGTCTGACATTTACATTTGGAAAGAGTTGATGCTCTGAAATGCACTCCAATAAGCTTTTTTAGCTATGTTAACTAGAAAAAACCTCACAGGTGTAAGGACTCTTTAATACTTTACAGGTGGCATGTTATTTGCAATATATCTTGATATTACTTTTTGTCATATGCTATAAAAAAAACTCCAGTTGGAATCGTTTTGCAATTCCTCTTCGGCCTCTAATCTTTAGCGATCTCTCAAAACGGTCTCTACTATATGTTGCAGGACCTAGTATTACAATGACAAATAATGATGTTTTTATTACTTTATTTGTGTCTTCTCAGACTTTGAAGGTTCCTGTTCTGTAAATACCAGTATCTCTGTGTTCAAACTATACATGGGTCCAAATCAAAACCTTGAGCCCAAACAGCACATGATATTTGCTTGGAATCCCGATCCATGTTTTGAAGTGTCAATACTTCAGTCCTGATTTACCTGGGAGAAGCTAAGGAACAAGTAATATCTTTGATCAGGCTCTGTAGCAAGATATTAGAGCCACTGCCAGTGGAATCAGAAGTGAACCAGTATTCATGAAAAGCATGTATGTATACTAAACTAGCAGATACTGAATGCTTTTTGATTTCTGTACCTTCCATATATGTGGAACATGACAGATCTATGCTAGAAAAGCATTTACAAGCATTTAGTTTGCTTTCAGTATTTCATTTCTGACTTTGAACCTCAGTTTGCATCATGATTTTGATTTGGCATCCTAGTAATTTTGAAGTATGTTTTATGAAAAATCATGATGTCATTATCCTGAGTGTTGTACTGGCAAGCAGAAAGAGCCATTAGTGTTTGCAGTGGAAGCTTTAATTTTCTGTTAATATGTACCAATATATTTTAAGCCATAAAAAGGGGAACACAGCGGATTTAGATTAACGAGCAGCAAGGGAAATTTACTGCAGATCCATAATCTTCTAGAGTATGTACGTGACATTAAATATCAGAGCAGCAATGGAACTGGAAAGTGAGGAGGATGGCTTTTATTTTTTTTTGCCTTTGCCATGACCAGGAGGCATAGAATAACCTAATTCCATGTATTATGGATAGTTAGAAAGCTGTCTTTGCCTTGCTGGGTACAGAAGAGGGTAATTTAGTAGGATTTGTCCTGACAAATTATAAAATCAAGTAGAGATACAAAAACAGAAAATATATATGCTTTGGAGTCTTAACATTCTGTGTATACCATGGAAAGAGAGTGTATTATTTTATTTTGCCATAAGCACAGTGCAGACAATCCCAAAGAAAAGACATTTAGAAGTTGTAGGTCTATAGGGCAAAGTACTTGGTCTAGGTTTAGGGCTGCTGGTCAAGACACAGATTAAGGGGCTGGTGACTCAGTGGACTTTGATTCAGTCCTTAAGTGACATAAATACTGCCCTTTCACTTGTCATTGTGGTATAAAGCAGATGCAATTGATTATCTGATGTGAGTGAATTTCTTGCCTGTAGTAACATAAATATAGTGTAGCAAACCTGACACAATCCTCTCCTGCTCCCTCAAGTTTTCAACCTACTTAATGTCCTTTTGCTTACAATGTTTACAAAAAGAATAGCTCTCTCCCAGCTCTCATTTGGTCTCTAAATGCAGTGCACAAAGTCAGCTCTTTTTGCTCTTCTTGGTATTCTGGAATGACTATAATTTATATAAGGGATGAACCCACCTGATGACCACCGGCACTGTTTATTACAGCAGATCCCCTCCCCTATTGGTTTGAAAAAAACCCTCTAGACACAAAAGGAGCCTCAGCTCCTTTTACTCTCCCACTGTTCCAGAGCAAGTGGATGCCTCTCTTTCCCTGGCAGCTTTTTCCTTTCCAAGTCAGATGCTGCATTATAAACATATGAGCAGGTGTTAAAAACAAGAGTTTTTTTGCACTGTTTTGTGCCTGGGTTGTCATCGAGCACCGAAGAAAGATCACAGAACTCCTAGCGCCTGGAGACCAATGTGTCTTTGAAATCATCTCTCTCTGATTTGTCAGTCTGCACATTCTGTTACAGGTCTGGAATCTCAGACACAGGAATCTACTTTTTCAGAGTTTTTTCAAAAATATTTTTATGTGCTGCCCTTGGTACATATAAAATCTTGTATGTGGATATCACAGAAAGGAATGCCTGTATTACAAAGGTTGAGAATCACTGCTTTAGACTCAAGGCACCAGCTCCCTTATAACCCGCTTTGCCCTGAAAATGCCAGCTCTTAGCTTTCACTCATTTCTTAACTATGACAAAATTATAGAGCAGGGGTTGTCAACCAGTGGTACTTGGGAAGGCCCCAGGGGGTATGTGGCAGTGGCGCAGAGAAGTGGGGGTACTTGGAAAGTGGTGGTGGGGGGTGGGGCACCGCCATGTGCCACTTCCCTACGCCCAGGGACTGTGCTGGGGAGGTCAGCAGTGGTGCTGGGCGGGGGCTGCAGCCACCTCAAGATTTTCAGTAGCCCACCTGACCCCTCCCCCCAGCACCGCTGCCACCCACCTGGAGCAGCATGACCCCTCTCCCCTACACCAGGAAGAGCCCGGCACTGCCCCAGCCACAGCATGCAGCAGCAGCCCATCCTGCCCCGTGCAGATGTGGGGGCACACCTCCCCCCCATGCCCTCCTGGGATGTGTGCAGCGGTGGGAGCTGCCACCCCTCCCTATGTCCCCCGGATGAGCTGCGGCTCTGTGCAGGGTCCCTTCCAGCCAGCGGTACAGCCGAGGCTGGCCCTGCTCCGGCTCCCAGCTGGGGGCCCTGGGTAGTACGGGGCCAGTGCCAGGGTAGGTCTGGGGACGACGGCTTTGTTGATGCACGGGGGGTGCTGGAGCTGGGTAACAACCCCAGGCACGGGAGAAGGGATGGGCACAGCGGGCCCTGGCCTGATCCTGGGCCTGGCTCAGCTTATCTCCCTCCCTATCCAAGCTGGGTCCCAGGCCCAGTCCCCCACCCCCACCACCCATGGCCCTTTCCCTTCCCCTGCAGAATTCCCCATGGCCAGCTGTCAGCACACCCTCCACTGCCCAGCCGGAATGGGGTACAGTCCAGAAGGGGTACCCACAGATGGGGTACACTCCTTAAAAAAGGTAGAAAACTCCTGTAATAGAGCAATTCTCCTGTTGCAAAGCGCTCAGAAAGACCACAGCAGGTCAGAATGTTTTTGATGCTCTGGGGTCCTATTTGAAATCTCTGGGTTTATCTTGTAAATTATAGGTAGGAGTTTGTACACCAACAGCACTAACATTGCACAGCACCCCACATCACCCTTAAAAGGATCTCATGACACCTCAGGGTGACACCGTATTTGAAAATTACTGTATCCAGGTTGAGAAACTGATAGAAATATATAGATAGAATAACTTGAAGTAGGGAATTGTTTTCTTATTTTAAAGTCATTGCTAATTTCAAAGTGGATTCGTTGTTAAACATCTTAGTTTATCTTACACATTTCTCCTTTCATCTTTTAACTTTTCTTTAAAACCTAATTATCAGCAGTTCACATCAGAGCATTCTGGCTCCCACAGCCCTGTAAAGTGGGTACTAGGTTTGTATTCAGATATAATTAAATTCTAAAATATGCAGGGCAAAATGTTTTTTTTCCCCTGCCTTCTGGTGGATGTTTTGAGAAGTGGTTTATTAATGAGTTCTGATCCCCCTGCTCATAATGATGTATATAAATACAATCAGCTCACATTTGTCATTGGCTAATTGGTTCACATATATCCATAAGCATAAAAGTTATGAGGTGTAGCCCAGATCCTGGCGTAAGAGAAAGGCAGACTGCTGGGCTCAGTATTTTAGTACTATCTAAGCAGGTTGTTTTTCAGTCTGTGTTAGATGTCCATCTAAGACTGATTGGCACAGAAATTACTGTATCAGCTCTAAATATTATTGCTGGTATGTTGGGAGGGTGCGAAGCTAGACAGGCAGCTCAGAAATATTGTGTCTTTCTGACGCATGCCAACAAAGGGACATACTTTCTGCTAATTGTATAACAGCTTGTATTAAAGGTCACTTAGTTCAAGAATTACATTCCTGTAGTCAGTTATATTGTTTCCTGTGTATTCACTTCCTCTTTGAGTTCAGTTTGTCCCCTGATAGTGCCCACAATATGCTTGCCACTTTTCAGATATTAGGGCAAACACAGTCCCTTCCCAAAGCGCTTACTAAATCAAAAATATTGCTCTGAGATTCCTCGAAAGTATCAGTAGGATCTGAAACTTTTTGCCTTATTTTTAAAAGATTGACAGCTATTCAAGTTGATATCGACCCTTTAATATGTGCTATTGTGTTAGTGGACAAATAATGGAGTGTATTTGAAAGTAATTGAACAGGATGATTTATAGAAATACAGGGGAAATATATCTTTTACATTTGAATTGTTTTACAAAGAGTCTTGCAGCAATGCTTTCAGCTGATGTCAAGAACTTAAAAAGCCTGGATTCTGATTTTATTTACTTAGGTATAAAATCTAGTATGTGACAACAGAGGCCAGATTTACTGAAGTGTAAACGAGATAGGTCTGTAGCTCTTCCCTGAGTGGCTGAACAAGCACCTTAAACAGGTCACTTAAGTATAAGCAGGCAATATACGAAGAATGGAAAAAAGGATTGTTGAATACAAAGACATTTTGCTATAGTCAAAGAAAGCAAGAATAAGGTGAAAATGCCTACAGTATAATTAGGTTAGATTTTGTGAAGAAAATTAAAACAAACAACAAAACACTCCTATCGAATAAATAAAAACAGAACTAGGAGGAAAGAAGTTGGGCTGCTATATGCTGAAAATAGGCAAAATCCAAGGACTAAAAAGTCCAGCCGTTGAGCCACAGTTTCATTTGCAGAAGTTGCGGGTCTTACCACAGGGAGAGTAGACTATAGGCTGGAATTAATCTCTTTTTCCTTCCTCACTCTCTCATCTCTGCTTCAAGGGCAAGATGTTTTTCCTTGACGCTGGCTGGTTGAGGTTGTGACACTATCGTGTATCAGCCAGTTATAGGTGTGCATTTTGACTGAAGTGCTTTGGAGGTCCTGCTGGAAACCTCTTCTGCACCTGGAAGGTTTTGCCTCTTCCACTCAAAGTCATACTAATGGCCAGAATCGGGGTCAAGAAGAATATTTTCTTCCAGGTTGGACTGGCAATAGCTGTTGCCAGGAGGTGCGGGGAGGAGAGGAGAGGGGTTGCCTTCCACTGTAAGCAAAAAGACATGGTCCACTTCCTGGGATCCTACGAGGAGATATTATTCAATTTTTTCTCTGCCATTGCAGTGCCAGGATATGACTGTGCTCTAAACTCCTTTTTACTTGTGAACCATTGTACAGAATTTTTGGTTTGAAATGTGGTTTGTGGCTGTAGTATGTGAGGGGTTAGAATGAATGATTTTTAGGTTGCATGAAAATGTAGGGGTTGGACTTGATGACCAAGAGGCCCATTTCAGTCCTATGTTCCTTATAAAATAGCCATAAAGTATATTTCCTTCCCAGTCTTCATAGCTAATAAATATAATTAGCTTCTTGATTTATGTGGGCAATTCCCATGGGAGTTAATGGTGTTTTACTTATATGTAAATAATAGAATATACCGGGGTGCCAAAGATACAGCCTGCGGAGCTTTATCATCTGGCCCCTGGTGCTGACTATGGGTCTCAGAGTTGACCCGCACACCACATGCAGTGTGCAGGTCTGGTCTGGGACATGTGCTGCAGGCGGCATCTACTCCGGCCAGTCTGCAGGACTGATCCAGCCTGGTGGGCTGGCCCCATGCCCTATGGGCCAGATGAGTTTGACACTCATGGAATATGCCCCTAATAATAGAAGGGCATTTTAATGGATTTTAAAGCAAAAAATAGCCCGCATACTTCAACCCTGATTTTTTCCTCCCCAACTGTGTTAAGTAAGTACAGTAAAAATTCCACAGAAAATATAAGCGAAGAAGGTGAATAATTCTCTATGTTATAGAGACCATTAAACACAAAGCCCAACTAATTGTCACACATTTAAAACAATGAAGAATAAAGGCATATTTGAGGCTAACAAAACAAATGCTCCCTATGATTTGGTTAACTCAGATGAAAGCATTCAATATTTGCTAACAAAAAGATGAACCTTAAAAGGCTCAGAAAAGGCTTAAAAGGGATTAGAAATTATAACTAATGAAAACACAAAAGGATTAGGTATTACAGATGAAAATGAAAGTGGGTTATGTAACATCTGTTGTTTGCTAATGGATTTATTTTAGAATTTCTTCTATAAATTAACAGTGTGAATTTGACTGCTGTTGCTATGTACTAATCTATTTTTTTGAGACTGTGCACCAAGCTATAAGCAACCATTAGAGACTGCGATATTTATCATTTATTCATCCTTTTCACTCATTGCTTTGTTTTGGAAGAATGTGGACTTGGTGTCATACAAATACTTTTAAAACATGCTTCAAGTCAGGGCTGGGCAGTTATTTTGGCTGGAGGGCCACTTAACAAATTTTGGTGAGCTATTGAGGGCTGCACACACACAGTCTTTCAGAAGATATCATTTTAACAGATTATAGATTTAAAAAATCATATACTAAAAATGAAACATCTACTGTAAAATTTTAATATTATTTTAAATCATTTGTTCTGATTTATGTTTTTTGAGTAGTGCATATTAGGGGTGTGCAAAATGGGCCATATTTGATTTGGATTCAACCCAAATCAGGGACGGTGATTTGGTTCATTGATTCAGATCACTGTCCCCAATTCGATTCGGCCAAAAACCAATCTGAAGATTTGATGCTGATTCAGAGAATCAGCGATTTGGCCATAGATACAGCTTTAAATGTTTTTTGTACATACCTCGAGGTACCAGGCATAGCTTGTGAACACTACAATGCTGGGGGGATGGAGCATCCCACCGGAGCACAGGAGGTGGGGCCCCCACCTACTCAGTGGCAAATCCAGAAGTGGACCGGAAGTACTTCCAGTCCACTTCTGGGTCCACCAGAGAGCGTGCCGGGGGGGCCTCCTGCACCCTCCCTGGCTCAGCGATTGGCTGCAGGGGGGCCCTGGGTGCCCCCCAGACCTAGGAGGCACCAGTTGCAGAGCCAGGGGGGCCCAGGGAGCTCCCCAGCGTGCTCCCCAGCAGACCCAGAAGTGGACTGGAAGACTTCCGGTCCACTTCTGGGTTTGCCGCTGAGTATGTGGGGGGCCCCTGCCATGCTCCTGTGGGATGCTCCATCTGCCCCAGCATTGCAGCTTTTATGAGCCACCTGGTACCTACAGGTATGTAGAAAAAACATTTGAAGCTGTGTCTATGTCCAAATCTCTCTGAATCGATTCGAAGGGTTCCAATTCAATTCAGAGAGATTAAAAGGGTCTCCTGATTCGATTCAGAGATTCAGCCACCCAATAGAGCCGAATCTTCGCCAGCTTCATACAGCTCTAGTGCATATAGAGGTGATTAAACCAGGAATCAATCACCTTTATATACACTACTCAAAAAAAGATAAATCAGAACAAACTTTTAAAAATAAAATTAAAATGCTACAGCAGATGTTTAATTTTTTTAGTATATGTTTTTTTTTTTCTAAGGCTGTCGTGCTGACCACCCTCTACTGCAGTGAAGCCTGGACCATCTACTGATGCCACGTTAAAACCCTTGAGAGGTTTCATCAGCAGTGCTTGCGTTGAATCCTAGGTATCAAATGGGAGGACCACCAGACCAAAGTGAGCATTCTCCATGAAGCTGTGTCCACCAGCACTGAAGCCTTGCTCTTGAGAAATCAACTTCACTGGATGGTCCACTGCGTCCGGATGTCCAAGAACTGCCTCCCTTGCCAGATTCTCTTCTCCCAGCTCTCTGTAGGCCAACACTCAAAGGGTAGCCAAAGGAAACAGGACAAAGATGCACTCAAGGTCGCTCTCAGGCTCGGAGGCATCAACACCAATGGCTAGGAGGAGCAAACTGCTGACCATTTGGTGTGGTGCCACCTGGTCCACTAAGCTGTGCGCCACTTCAAGGCCCAACTACTCAATACTGAGGAGGAATAGTGGCAGTGGAGGAAGGAGAAGGAGACCAACCCAGGACTGCAAATCTCACTCCCCCGCACAACAACGTGCCCCCATTGCCAAAGAATGTGTGCATCCAGAATCGGGCTCCTCAGTCACCTGAGGACCCCTCAAGTCTAAGGACCCCTCAAGACAGATGTCATCCTCGGCTTCAAGGGACTGCTGCCACAACCAACGATATAAGTGATTGTATAATAGTCCAAAATAAAGTCTTCCTCTTGTTTAATGGGGGGGCATGTGGGGGGTGGGTGTGTGGGTATGTGTGGGGGAATGTTAGGGCGGCATGTGGTGGGTATCCACATGTGTGGGGGGGCTACCCATATGCCATGTCCTGAGGGCCAGTTGAGGGTTGGAGGGTGGGGAGGGAGGGGCAGTGAGTGAATGCAGCAGAGCTCACCCTGATGGTGCAGGTGCAGTCTGCCCCCCACCCCTATTTGGTCTGTGGCTGCCCCTGCAACATTCTGCATGGAGCTGAGTCCTATCTGCTTCTGCCCAGGGCAGCCCATGCCACACTCCCACCCACATCCACCCTGGTCAGCATGCACAGCTTCCCAGTGCATCTGCTCCCCATGCAGCTCCCCCTGCCTCCTGTGGCTTCTCCTCCTGGCCCTGCTGTTCCACCTCAGGCAGCAGGTAGCACAGGGAAGAAATGGCAGCCCTGGGGATGTGTGCCATGCACGACATGCCCAACCAATGAAGGGGAGAAACTGCAGTCAGGCAGCTCCTGCCCCAGCACTTGAGGCTTCAGCTCCCAGCTGCCTTCCACCCACTCTGTCCACCCAGCACAATGACCTGAAGGTGGCCAAGTGGGTGGAAGGCAGCTGGGAGCTAGAGCTCCAGCACTGGGGTAGAAGCTGCCTAACTGCAGTTCCTCCCACCCATCGGGCTGTGTGTGGTGCCTGCTGCGTGTCCCCACAGCCTAGCTGCACTGCCTGCTGCCCAGAGTGGTGCAGCAGGGAAGGGAGGAGAAGTTGGAGCTGCTGGAGGTGGCGGGGAGCTGAGTAGTACCTGGGGAAGTTGCAGCAGGAGCAGCCCCATCAGGAAGTTGTGTGTGCTGACCAGGGCTGTCAGTGGGCGGGATCATAGTGTGCACTGACCTGGACAGGAGCAGGCAGGGCTCAGCTCCATGCAGGACGCCACAGGCCAGATGCAATCAATTGGCAGGAGCCCACCCATGGGCTGGATCCAATCAGTTGGCAGGTTGGATCTGGCCCATGGGCCATATTTTGCCCATCCCTGCTCGAAACTCTACCCATATATAATTCCAGAATATTACTTTTTTAATTAATATCTTTCAAATATATTTTTGAACTGAGTAATTTTGAAATTTACTATCATCTAGTGAAGCACTGAATCAAGTGACCTTTAAATCTATAACAATAGGCATATATGTTCTGATGTCTGAAAGGTATAACGTAGACATGTCATTTATTGTGTTGCTCTGAAGTGGATTTACCATGAAGTAGCTTTATCACGAAGTCCTGTTCTTTCCAACAGAGTTCATGGGCAGTTATTGGGAATTATGCAACAAAAGAACTTTTCCCACTCAAGGTTCTGGAAAATCAATATTATCTCTTCACCGCATAGCACTGAAACCCCTACTGAAGCTGTTGCTAATCACAGTGCCCCTTTGTCACCCAGGCAGCTTTCTTAAAGCACCAACTCAACCTGCCTCCTTGCATTAATTAATTCTGACTGTTCCTCTAATGTGGTGATTCTGGATAATATGAAACAGGATCCAGCTGCACTTTTAAACACTCATGAGGTAAGAAGGTATTTGTCTGGTACTCTTTGTTGTGTGATAAAAATAAGGTCTCTTGATTTTTAAAGTGTACTTGTAATAACGGTTTTGTGATTGATTACATACCTCTCCTTTGCTTCAGGTATGAATCAATACCAGCAGGTGTTTATTGCTTGGTATGCTACAAAGAATGAGATATTATCCTTTAAATGCTGCATTGCATTTTGCAGCACTTCCAAAAACAGCTTATATTGCCACTATATACTTAAAATGAGTCAGAGCTCCATAAATGAATTGTTACTAAACAGCATGATAGAAACTAGACCTTTCTTTACTCAGCTGAACTGCATAAAACAACTGCTGGAAATATTTACCTTTTTGGCCTCTTCTTCAGTCGGAAATAAAAGTGCATTTTAACATGTTAGCTAATCAGCTAGCATACATATTAAAAATGCCTCTTGCATGCATACACTAGGCTTTTAATGTGTCCATTAATGTGTCTATTTCTAATACTTGCTATAAATACACTTTTTTTTTTCTAGCATGGTCCTGGCCTTCAAGTTTAGAGCCTTGGGAGGGGTTTTCCCTCTAATTTTTAGATAATTGATCTAAGGCTTCAGTGGAATCTATATCTATAGATTCCCCTGAAGGCAAAGAAAGAGTCTGTGCTATATGCAGTGGCAGGATCCAGCACAGGGTTGGTTTGTGGGTGTGATCTGGTGCACTGGGTCTGGCCACAGCAGGATCCCATGTATCAACCTGACCCCATGTGCCAGATTCAGCTGCAAAGTGACTCTATGCTGGATTAGTAGGATCATTTTCATCCAGACTACCTGGCTTCCCCTGAGTCTGGAAACTGGGCAGTGGGGGAGTGGTGGCAGGGTTAATTGCCACAGTTCTAGGAGTAATTAATACTACTACTGTTCCTCCACTGCCAAATTGTGAACCCATGGGGAGCACTATGGGCCAGATGATACAGCTCCATGGGTTGGAGGTTGAGCACCAGTCCCCCAAACCAGAAGCAGTGTAATCACATCAGGTGCTATTACATGTGCACTTTAATGCGCATTAACCTATTTTAATGTGCATTAAAGTGTCACAAAAAAGTATGCTTTTGCTAATGTGCATTAAAATAGACTGATGCACCTTTTTCTAGTACCTCATAAAGGAGGGTGCCTGTACATGAGCGAGAAGGCTGCTCCGACACACTGTAATTTCTTGATTAATCGACTCTGCTGAAGCATGGTAATTACTGTGCTACAGCAGCTTCCTGGGTCTCATGTGTCAGTTTCCCAGCACTTAAAAATGGCAGTAGGGGTGTTTGAACTGAAGTTCATTGAATGAGTTTCAGTTCAAGTGCCCCCACCACCATTTTTAAGTACAGGGATGCTGGTACACAAGACACTGCAGTGCTTTAATTAGAGCAGCTCTTGGAGCCACTCTAATTAAAGTGTTGCTCCCCCCTCCCCCTGCCCCCCACGGTGCACATGTAAAAGTGCCCAGAGATACTAAATTTAATGCGCATTAGCAAAAGCACATTCATGAACATGTACACATGCATCCATACCATGCTTTAAGCAAGGCTAAATAGCACTGCTGAGTAAATGAGTAGGTTCCCCATGATAATTACCATAGCCTCTGTACAGTGCTATATGACTACCTCTGCACTGCTTCCAGTTTAGGAGTCAGCCCAGCCAAAGCTGTGTAACATGCAGTCAAAGTAGGGTGCCACTGCTGGGCACAGTAAAATTTACTGTAGCAGATTGGAATGGACCTAGATGACCTCCTGAGGTCCCTTCTAACCCAAATTTTCTACAGGGCTGTTCAGCGAGCAACTTGCTGATCTCCTCCAGTCTTGTAGGGCTTTGGTTGTCATTACTGTACTGAAGTAGTCTATGATATGGCCTTTAATTCATAATAGCTCTTTGACTTGAGTTAAGCAGTGGGAATATGAGCAAGTAGTATCAGAATGGCCAACAAAAGGTTGTCCAAACAATAACTCAAGTTTCTTTCAGGAGAAGCCTTATTGTATTTTCATTATCATTTCACCTTTTTGCCCTTGTTTTTGTCTCTTTATATTTCACAAAAGCAGTGTCCTCCATTCCAGCGTACCACTGGGACCCCACCTGCCTAATCATAATTTCTTGCTTGCCAAACAGGCTTGCACCCTCCTTTGAATATAAAATAGATGATAAAGTACGGTATTGGCTGCTTGCAGCTCTTATCCCTACCAGAATCTTTGTGGGCCGCACATGTGAAATGAGCCCCTGAAAAAATGAGCCATGAAAAAATGTTCAAGTGCTTGGCTGCCCTTGCTTCTGCCATTCCCTTCTCCACTGGAGCTCAGAACAGCACAGTCAGTCAGGAGCTGTTTCTGGCCCTTTCACCCTAAGTGTAGGTTTTAATAATTTCTGTTTACTTTGTTTGGATTATTTATTATAATAATGAAGCAAGGCACTGTTGTTATAGCCCCTTCCATCCAAGTAGCTGAACGAGCTTTGCAGGATTTAATTAAGCTTATACTGTCTGTAGGCTGGGATGTGATGACAGAGCAACTAATATGCCTGACTCTGACTTGAGATGCATGAATTTGAGCCATGTTCTGCATTTATACTGAAGGCTGTCCTCAGTCCACCCAGCTCTAAATGAGTACTTGGTTATTAGGATCAGGCTATCATAGGCTGGTCCATGTGACTGTAGGCATGTAACTCCCTTGTGTTGCATTGCCTATAATAACTGGCATAGCTTATACATGTTAGCCTGATCGGCTGTCAGGCTTAGACAGACCTTTGACCTGACTTTAATAACTCCCATATGCAATAGTTATGTATTAAATTAATTTTACAGATGGATAAATAAAGTTGCAGGAAAATTGAGGGAGACATCTGAATCCAGATAGTCAAAGTTGGAAATAGACTCCAGAAGCTTTGGCTCCTAGCTGCCTGCTTTCATCATTTTTGTTCCTTTCCCACTGGACTGCTGCTTTAGGCAGAGGATAGTTGCTCAGCCCACAATATTATTTTCTCTGAAGGTCAAAAATAAAACTAAAAATCCAAGAGGATAATTTAAAAAAAAGAAGCTGAAACTGCATCTTGTATTAGGGAATTTCCTAGAGCTTTTTGTCTCAAACAAGCACAGTGCCTCCAGGAAACTAGCCAGCACTATACCCTTCAAAAAACACAGAGCAGGTGCTCCAAAATGTAGAGCCAGCTCTGTAGCATGGCTCTTGTGTGCTCATGCTAGGCTGAACACGGTCTGGTTCATTATGAGCAGTATTGTCAACCCAGTGGGGACATAAATATTCAGCTAATTGGGGAAGTTACTGGGGAAAAGATTTACCTCAGGGGACATACCCTAGATTCAAACCGCGGGGGGGGACTGTCCAATTAAAGGATTTCTGACAAACTGATTTTGCTCTTTTTTTTGCTGTCTCTCCACTTTTTAATTTTTTTTTTGTAATTATTATGAAGTTTACCTTTCATTTGCTTTTATTTGGGAGACCCTGGTGATCTAGAGCATCCTAATACTTCTGCATCTCATTACCAGACCACTAGAGAACACCTCTAGCCACAGCATATATCAGGCTAGATATCTGACTAATGCATATCCTGTCATCACTAGTACCATTTTATTCCATGATTTTTGTCCTCCTCTTTTATTCATTGTGAATATGTTTTTCTGCCACTTACCCTGCTACTCTTCTCTACTTTAAATGATGAGATTAGCAATGACTCACAAAGGTAAAAATTGGAACCCATGTTTACACCTCTTATAACAAATAGAGAAGGCTTGCACTTTTTACAGATCTTCTTCTGTTGTTAGACTTAAGTAGAGACTTGGGTCCCATGTAGTATGAAGTAATCTGTGGTGAATGGAAGACTAGTGAAACAGTGACATCACAAGAGATAAGAGTGAATGATAAGCAATGGAGAGAAGAGATTTTTACTCAGATTGTTTAAAACTATCAATTTGTTTATACTCATTTGCTTTTAAAGACTGCATGGTTACACGTTGGATAAAGAAGGCCTTGATCAAATATTCAATAGGCAGCCCCTTCAGTTAAGGTGTGAGGAAGCCTATGGAGAAACAGTCTTTGGGCTGTTTTATCTTGATTTCACCCTTGGGGCTGAAATTGGGGCTTCAGGGAAGTGAACTGAAATTACTGTATGTTGTAGGTTAAAAGTCTGTGCATAGTCTATTAATATTAGACTTAAACAAGTGGCAGAAAAATGAATAGAAGTCAGAGTTTGTGATTAACTATCTGCAGTGAAAAACAATCATGATCCATGATAGATATTTCTTCGAGATGGGGGTGGGAAGAGAGAAAAGTTTCCATTCACACTTCTGTCTACTTGTATTTAGTTTGGATGAGTATTAGCTGAGTATTAGCCAAAGTCTAATTGGGTAAAGGAGTTGGGGAGGCATGAACAGTCTGGGGTAGGATCTGTCTAGCACAGTGGAATCTCGGTTTTTGACCGTGACTGCTAGGAGCTACAGTAATATAAATAATTATAGTAATAGTAGGGTCTGGAAATGAGAATGGTAATAATGTATTTTGATGTGTATTTATATAAATATATATGCACATACACAAAATACTTCGCAAAAGTCAGAATTAGAAATATAGTCATAATGCTACATAAGTTTATCCCGTTATTGATAGATCTTTTCCTGATTCTTTTAGGACACTCATCTAGGTGTACAAGTTTGATACCTAATCCTAAAAACACTTATTCATGTGAGTAACTTTATTGCTGAAGTTTGGTGGGAATTTGGTGGGACCACGGTTGAAGCTCCCCAAATTCAAACCTTACAATGGCAAACTCTTTGGTTTCCCCATGGTAACGTGAACAATGACAAGAGTAGTTTCACCAGAATTTTTTAGACCTTTTCCATTACTATATTGTCAAGGCTGCCTATAGCTAGCAAACATGTTTTTTTTTCAAAGTGTAAGTGTAATTTTTTTTTGCCAAGTTGATAATTTGAGTTAACACAATCTAAGGTATTTAAGCATCAGCATTTTCACCTGGCTTGAAACTTCATCTTTTAAAAAGTTTTTATTTTAAAGCATCATGTTCACCTTACTCTGCCCCAAGAAACAAGACCATTTAGTTAGTGGCTTAGGACATTCAGTTTTGAATTATTTTGTTCAGAGCCCAGTATCCTAGTCCTATCTTCAGAAAAAATGTCAAAGCCTAATTTTTCTCAAAGGCGAGTGAAACTTTAAGCCTGAGTCACCTCTTATGCTGATGTAAGCCAGAAGTAATTCCACTCAAGTCTGTGGAGTCACAGCAAAGTAAGCGAACGATGAATTGCACTCTACATTTTAAGGGGTGGGGGCAGTGGCTACGCATATGGGGTGCACGGGGGTGCACATGCACCCCCTGAGAGTGCCGGTGCAGGGTGGGCAGCCAGGAGCGCCAATGCCCCCCCCGCATGCGCCAGCCAGGGAGTGTGAGTGCCGGATGTAGGCCACAGCCGCTTCTGGGAGTGTCGTGGCCGCTTTTGGGAACAGCACAGCCGCTCACCAGTCGGAAAGTTTTGCTGGTTGGCGAGATCTGCCGTGCCCAACCCCCCCAGTCTCTGACTGGTCCCTGGGGGGGATTTCATGCCCCCCCTGACTAAGGTGGCACCAGTCGCCCATGGTAGGGAGGAAACTTTTTAAAAATGTTGATTTGTGAAGTGCTAAGAAGAAAATGTTCCAGATAACATGACCACAAATCACTGTCCAAGATGCTGGGTCTGCAGCAGTGAGTCTGTCATTCCATTTCACCATTTTAGGTGGATTAATGGTTATAGGGTGGATAGGGATGTGTACATATAAGAGTTAAAAGATGATAATGTTACCCTACCTTAAAATAAAGATGGGATGCATGACAGGATGCCACCTTAGAGATTAACCACTTCTGCTTGCTTTCAGACTAGCATGGCAAACTACCTCTCTTTTAAAATAAAGAGAAAATAAGGACAACACTAGAAGCTATTTTATTAAAACATCATCTTTAGAAGCCATTTTCAACCAAGATAACTGGGATGCTCTGAGATACTCAGCAAATTACAGACTACCTATTATCTGTATGTGGCCTGAAACCAAATTTTTTTTCAGAAGGAGCAGGCAATTCTCTTCTAGGCTGTGTGTGGATTGTTTGTGCATAGACATTAAACCCAAAAGAAATAGGATGATGAAAACTGATTACTTGTAAGCATAATCTCTTAAATGTGTCAGGAAGGAAAATTCAGCTTTGTTTCACTTGCTGCTGAGGCACCCACTGACAAATGGGAGTGCAAGACAGCCCTAGAATGCGAGTAAGTACACGGGTAATCCAGCAAACTCCAGAGGAACTATAGTAGTCAGTCTGATTCAACACTGCTTAGCTAAATCTTGTGTCAATGTCTTGGTTAGTAGTAGGTCAACTGTAAAGAAGTGTTGTTTTAGGAATGCTGCATACAGAGCTTTCATTAACACTGGACATCTTAAATTGATAGGCTGCTGGAGGAGGGCTTTATTTTATTGTTACGCTCTCACTACTTTTCTCATTGTCCTCTTTCACCTTACTTGTCCTCTTTTTGTCTCGCTCATTTTTGTCACATTTCTCTTTTACGGCAAATAGATGTTACACTCTGCTGACTTATATTTGGGTTTCTTCAGTCTATCAAGCTGAGCCCAAAAGTAGGCTGTAAAATAGATTAACAAAAAGCAATGCATTCTCAGAAGTTGCATAAAGGTGAGGTAGGCTTGATGTGTAGTTAGAGACAGTTACCAGTGGAATATATTTATTTTGTAAATTTTTAAATGAAAAGATGCAGGAAAAGATTTCAGAAATGATTAAGTTATTTTTTCTATTCATTCTGAATGTAGGTCATACAGGCACAACATAATAACAGGACCAATAACTGTCTTGGTTAAGAAATATGTGCACTTAAAGATGCTGTCACTGCAGCATTAATGGTAGTCAGAAACCACAAGTAATATGTTGGTAAGAGGGATTCTGAATGCGCTATATACAAAGGCCAGACTACTCCTGAATTAGGAAAACAGCTTCTCCTTAGAAAAACCATAGGCAGCCCCAAATTGCAGCAGAGTACTGCAAATAATGTGTTAGAGTCAGCTGACTGGGATTTCCAGGGATAAGCAGTCTGCGCTTAAGTGTCTGAGGATGGGAGAGTCTGCTGTTGCTTTGCGTTCTCTTGGATGGAATGGAAGACAATACACAAAATGCAGGTCTGTGAAAATGCAAATGCGTGGCAGTGAGGACCAGAGGCCATGGGAGACAATAGGTATGAGAAAGGTAGGCAGGGGAGGAAAAGTGGGGTGTTGACCTCGTGATAAAGCTACATTCTATCACCAGGTCAACATCCCCCCTTTTCCCCCCACCTACCTGTCTCGCACCTATTGTCCCCCATGGCCTCTGATCCTCACTGCCATGCATTTGCATTTTCACGGACCTGCATTTTGCGTATTGGCTTCTTTTCCATCCAGGAGAACACAAAACAGATTCTCTCTGTGCCTGAAAAAGGGTATTTGTGCCTGAAAGCTTACAAAGAACATTTTTTCCAACTATTTAATTGGTCTAATAAAAGATATCACATCTACCCAAAGAATCTTGTCTGCCTATGTCCTTAGACCAACATGGCTACAACCAACACCCCTGAGGATAGGAGGCATGTTTTAGTCTTTAAATGAAATGAAAAATTCAATTTCTGTTCCATTTTATCCAGTTTTGTAGTATTTGCCACTAAAATAAGATAAAAATGTCCATGTACATTATATCCTGTAAAACTTTGAAATGGTGTGCTTCACAGCTTCAGCAGTTCCACCATACTGTATTTTCTCAATTCCAAGATGAGAATTTTTCACCATTTAACAAGGGACTGAGGCTGCAGGGAGGGGAGCAGGGGCAGAAGTGGTGCAGAGGGGAAAACAGGGAGAAGGGGGCCTGAGGCTGCAGGGGATAGGCACAAGGGAGAAAGGGGGAACAGGACAGGTGGCGGAAGGAAAGCAGCCTGCCTCCTACCACCTCCCTGTCTACTGCCTGTCCCCCCACTGCATCCCTCATCGCCTATCCCCACCCCCCACTGCCTTCCCTCTGACTGCTCCCTTCATTGTCTGTCTCCTCACTACCCTCTCACTTTCTGACTCCCTGACTGCCCCCCTCATTGCCTGTCCTTCCACTGCCTGACCCCTCACTACCCCTCTCATTGTCTGTCCTCCCACTGCCTGCAGTAGTGGTAGTGGGGGGAACAAATTTAGGATATTCCTCCAATAACTGGATTCTATACATGGAAAGTTATAACAAATGTATACATTTTCCATGTATAGAATCTGATTATTAGGGGGCATCCTATATTCAGGGTCATCTTGGATTTAGGTAAACATCATAAGTGACTGAATGGTTATTCAAAAAGTGAACAAACATAAAGAGTGATTCATTGATCAAATGGGCCTTTGAACCATAATCTAGCAGTCCTTTGTGGATGTTTTCTGTCCTTTATAGGTGGTTTATGCTGTATACATTCACACTGTATGCTGCTTTTTCCTCCTTTGTAGGATTAGTTAAACATATCTTGCCCTCTCCTCTTGCATCGTATTTCAATGCAAGAGGAGACCATATGTTGTCAGATATTGCATTTATAAAAGATGGCCATTTTATTGTCCTACCACGGGTGTGAGAGTAATTTTGTTGTCAATCTTAGTTGTAGAATTATTGCCCTGTCTTTTAAAGAGAAACCTCTTTTCATCAGTGGTGGAGCATGGCCTTTAATAGACCTTCATAAACTATATACTTCTCCCTGACTAACTCTAGGTTAAGAAGAGTTAACATTTGCAGTCATATTATTTATTTGGATTACTATAATGCTTGGAACCTCACCAATTAGATACAACCATATAGATGGGAGAGTCCAAGAAAACAGTGCAACAGCATTGGCCATCATGATGGACAGTGGCCTCTGTTCAACAGTATCATAAATGCTGTCATTTTTCTTGTAAACTTCACAGCAAGGGCAGGTTTTCAAGGCAGAAGTGCACTTCACATGCCTCTCTGTGAGCCTGACTGGCCTTCAGCCCTGCTTCACTATTTGGCGCTGGGTATCTGTCTAAGCAGGGAGCTAAGCCTTGGTTTGCTATAAGTCAGGAGAGACCTGAATAGAGAAAAAAATAATGGCCCAGTCTGTGCCATCACTGCAGAAAATGTACGTCTAAATGAATAACTTAAACCCAGTATTATATTCTCCTGTAAAACTTACAGGTTAAAAACATTCCCATTCCCAAAGAACCTGGGCTGGCCCTTAACTTTTCTCATTTGCACCTTAGTTTTACTAAGATATCAAATTTACTCAAGGTTAGTAACTGTGCAGTAACTCACATGTAGATGTGACCCAAGAGCTAATTTGCTCCCAGATCAGCCCTGCCACTAGGGCGACAGCCTGAGGCTAGCCCCAGGGCTCTGGGCTGGGAGCCTCTCCTGCCCCAGGGCGGGGCTGCGTCTATGGCAGCTACTGCCTCATTTCTTTAAAAGCCCATGGACATTTTGAGCCCAGGGGCGCAGCAGCAGGAAGTCTGAGGGCAATCTAGGCCCTTGTGTCCCCCTGGGCAGGCTGCAGGCCAGCTGCCCCAGCCTGCCTGCACCTCAATGCCACTGCCTGGCACTGCAGTGCTGTGCAACTGCCAGGTCTGCACTGTCTGCTGCTGCAGACTCCAGCCAGGTCTGCTAGCCCTCAGGCCCAGCTGCAGGCAGCTTAGGGCTGCCAGGGCCAGCTTAAGCTGCCTACAGTCCACCCCCAGCAGCCTGTCTTGAGCCTGCAGGTGCTGTAGGTCATTGCCTGTGACACGTGGCTGTCAGTCCCATGCTGAGCCCCTGTGCTGGGCACTGCAGGCAGCTGCCCAGGCCTGTCAGCACAGGGACAGCTGCACAGAGGCCCAGAGAGCTGGTGCCTCAGTGGTGATGTCCTCTCTGACACCCATGCCCACACATGTGCCTGCCGCCCGGGGCCCTAACTGGTCACAGGAGGAGACTGGCAACCTCACGGCACTGTAGGGTGAGGTGGAGGTGCAGCGTCAGTTCAAGCAGGGTGGGTGTTCCAACACCCAAGTCTATGAGGGGCTGTAAGGCCGGATGCAGGAATTCAGGCACAACCAGTCAGTGTGGCAGTGCCACATAAAGATCAAGGCCTTGCGGGCACAGTGGGTTGCCATCACTGACCACAGTCAGCAGTCAGGGAGTGCACATAAGTCCATGCCCTTTATGTGGCAACTGATGGACATCCTTGCACCCTAGGACCCAGGCCATAGCCGTGCTGTGTACAGCAGAACAGGTGGACTGCTCAAGCCCCCACTCAGGCCTGGCACCCACAGTGACATGTCACCAGGGGAGGGCCCCTTGGGCCTGCAGCTGCCCATCCTGCTGAGCTCCCTGACTGCACCCTCCAACAGGAGCTTGGGGAGCCTGGGCCAGTGTCTGCTGCACCAGCTCTGCAGCCCCTGCCATGAGGCATGGCTGGTCATGATATTAGCAGCCGCCAGCAGCACCAGCTCCTCCCCGGGGGAAGGGGGCCCTGGCAAGGCACCTGCCAGCTGTACCCCACCATCTGAGGACACCTCCCTGAGCCACACGCCATCACTGACAGGCATGACCATGTGGGGCTGCCATCTGTGCCAGCCCTGGCCATGTGGTAAGGCCCACACTGGGAGGAGAGCCTTCCCCACCCTATCCCTGGCCCCTGCCCATACCCCCGATCTCCACCCGGCCTTCCTGCACTCCCTTAGCCCAGGGTCCCATGTCTGCCCCACACGCACAGCACACGGGGAGGCAGGAGAGTACAAAATTTGATGAATCAGTTCATGCCCCCACAGCTAGGTGGTCATGGGCCTCTCACAACATGAGTATGAAAGTGCTGCAGTACACAGCACGTGCACGAAGGTGCCGCAGTGATCCACAATGGCCTGGAGTACCACGGAGTGAAAGCCCCTCTGGCTGTAATAGGGGTGGTCTCTGCGGGAGGGGAAGGTGATGGGGATGGGGGTCCTGTCCAGGGCCCCAATGCACTGGGGGAATCCCAGGGCACAGAACCGCACCACCACCACCAGGGCATTGTGCACATGGAGCACTGTGTGCCCCAGCATGTCCTGAAGGGAGCCACACTCCTCCAGATTGGCCTCCCTGGTGGTGGCCTTGCCCATGCCATACAGGTGGCCAATGTACGGAGGGCGTGGCCAGCTTGAGCAGGGTGATGGCCAGCCGGGTGTCTGCGGGAAGGGGTAGCTGCAAGCTGGTGTCCTGCCACTCCAGGTGTGGCTGGAGCTTCCCCAGGAGCTCCTGGAAAGTGGCCTGGGTTATACGGAACATGTCCAGCCACTGCTCATCATCCCAGGTGTGCTGGGGCTGGCGGGCCCAGAAGTGGCAGGGCTGGATGCCCAGGCGAGTGACAGCATTCCTGGTGGTGGCATCTTGGAGCCCGTCATCGGCATCCCTACCAGGGTCCAGCCAGGCAGACAGGGCCAAGGTGGCAGATGCACAGCAGTGGCCTTGGGATGGTGCATGGTGGGCGGGTGGGCAGGCAGTTGCTACATGTGGGGGAGCTGGGAGCGGCAAGACGGCCATGGGCCAGCTGGCAGTTAGCACAGCATGCAGGGCAGTGGTCATCAGTGCCAGGGGTAAGGGCTGGAGCAGCCATGGTACAAAGAGTCACAGGCACCGAGGAAAGTGCTTCTGCATGCTCTCCCTGTGCTGTGCATGCTGCTCCTCCACAAGGAAGTGGTTGGCCAGGAAGCAGTGTGCAGGGTTGACTTTCAAAGAGGGCTGCCGGCAGCTGTAGCCAGAGCCTGAAGCTCCTCTCCTCTTCCCCCCCGCCGGTGGCAGCAGGGGCCCATTGCAGGGCCCCAGGAAGTGGGAAAAGATTGGCAGCAAATCTGCTCCCCTTTTCCTGCATGTGTACGTGTGCCCAGGACCTTTTGCTCACGAATAATTTACTTGCGAGTAAACTAGTGCCTCATTAAATGCATGTATAAACACACCCAGTGTGTATTAATTCTTAAATATTTACCTAACTTTTCAAGTGGATTTCACAGCCCACTTTAATCTCTCTGCTGCCACTTCTAAATTGCTACCAGGCTATGAATTAACTGGATTGAAGCTAGCTTGCATACGCCTCCGCAAGCTACAATCAGACCTTGACCACAGCACAGACATATCCTCAGAGTCTGTTTTGTTTTTAATTTTGATGCTTGATGTCTCTTTGCCTATAAATATGAGTTCTTCATTCAGCAGCCCATTATTTATCCTGCATTTATTGTAGGAAAGGAATTCAAAGTTAATGGACCAAGTTCATCCTTGATGTAACCCCATTGAGGTCAACAGAGTTAATACCAGAGTTAAATCAGCTCACTGAGTCAATCTGGCATGAGACATCTAATGAGTTGCATCAATTTTGACATGATGCCAAAGAGATGATCTCACTGCTGCATTACCGGAATCCCTGCTGCAATACTGAAGGCAGGGAGAATTCAAATGACCAGAATAGTGTCTTGTTTTGATAGTTCAAAGGGTACAAGTACATTTTTAAAGTTCTCTGTCTCATGGTGATGCATTCCAGGAGTTGCCATGTTCAGAATGACAGAAGTAGTCTATAGATCAAATATGAACAGCAAATTTGAATTCAATAATGTGGGAATGAAAAGCATGCTCTCCAAAAGCGGGGGTGTCTGGTTAAAAAAACTAAAAGGAAGTGGGGGGAGAATCCTTAAATTAAATGTTGTTTTTCAAGCTGTGAAGATATCTGTGGGATTTTTCTTAAAGCAATCGCGGGAAGCCTGCTAACAAGTCAAGTGAAGGGTGTAGGGTAGGGAAAGGTTCTAGGCAGACACTCCACAGTGAAGCACAGTGATGCAGTGATGGTATCTGTAGGGATATTTCCTATTAATTATGTTATCACTATAATATTATGTTACATTCCCTTTTTTGCATTCAAGTTCTTTGCTCTGTTTTATTAGAATAAGACAACTGGCACCTGACACTGGTTTCTTGACTCTTGTACAAATCTTTGACCCTAGTTACATGATTATTCCAAAAAGCTGAACTAATTCATTAGGTATTCTACAGTATCAGTTCTGTGTCTTTGTTCTGAAGATTTCTCATCTGGTTCTTGTGTCCTCCAAGGTAACAGGGTGGTATCCCTTAATACTGGCAGGATCTGGTGGACACCATTCTGGCTGCTAGAACCTTAGTCAAACTGATATCGATGCACCTGTTTTCTACCCTCTATAACAGTGGTTCTCAACCTTTTTTGGACCAAGACCCATTTGTAAACACTGATGGCCAGTCCTGACCCACAGTTCCCTGGCTCTGCTGATGCCCCTCCCAAGCCCAGACCCCTAGCCATGCTGGTGCCCCTCACTCTTGACCCGCAGCTCCCTGGCCCTGCTGGTACTCCTCACTCTCAACCCATAGCCTCCTCACTCCCAACCCAGTCCTGCCAGAGGGGGCCCCCAGCTGCCCCCATCCCACTTAGGCCAAAGCACCGTGGCTGTGGTTGCTCCAGCTCATGCGGGCAGCAGATCAAATCCAGCACAGGCTAGAGGGAGGAGGAGGGGAGGCCTGTGGCACTCTCCTGGTCTGGGCTGGGGCCACCAGCCCAGCCACACAGCTCCCCGCCATCCCCTTCACCAGCTGGAGGGGCAGGTGCTTCTCCCCGTCCTCCCTGCCTTGATGCAGCCTTGGCACCCAGACACCTCCCCCAGGTGCTCCCCTCCCCCCAACACACCCATCCCCTCCATACCCACAGTTCCAAGTCCTGGACCTCCAACCCCCACTCCCCATATACTTGCCTGCATCCGGCTGCTGTGTTTGCTCCCACCACCCTGCCTGGCTGCATGCTGGCCACATGAGTGTGCGCACACAGACACATGTGCACCAACTGCCTCCAATTGCCCCAAGCAGCTCCTTGCAGGCTGGAATGCTGCCAGCCTGCAAGGGGAAACACATACGTTCCCACATTTGTCTGTGACTTGCTTGTAACCCTTTCAAATATTCTTGCAATCCACTCTTGGGTTGCGACTGACAGGTTGAGAAACACTCCTTTATAACTCTTCAGCTGGCAGTTCTTTATAAGCCTTTTTCTGTCCTCAGCATGAGCAGAACACATGTAACAGCTGTTTCCTCTTCAGTTTATCTCAGTTGCATCTGGTAGTGTTACTTAACACTACAGATATAGTCTAAGAAGGTGCAGTGAACTTATTTTGGTGAGTGGGTGCACGGAAGGAGAACAACATAAGAGTGAAATAATGGGACCTCTCACAAGGGCTTCTTCAGCCAGTTGTATTTGGATATCAACCAAGAATTTCTGCTGGGGGTAGAAACATGGCACTAGAACACAACCCATTTCTTGGAGCAGTGGAGATTTCCAATGGCTTTCTTGCTCTCTTGCCATTAAAGAAGGGCTAGATTGCCCTTAGGGGGTGGCTCTGAGTAGAAGTTCCAGGAGTAGTCCTGGAAGAGATGTTGCTTCAGGAAGTAGCACCTCAAATTGATCATCTTTCTGCTTGCCTACGGTAGGGCAGTAGTAAGTGTTTGCTGTCCTTTCCTTGAAGAAAATTGAGAGCATTACATGTCAGTTCAAGCCTGTTGGCTGAGACATTCAAAGGGCTGAAGCTGAGCTTCTGCTCATTCCCTGCTGTCCTACTCTTCTACTCTGCAAAACAGAAAGGGAGGGAGTTCACAGGCATCAACCCAGATCTATGCAGGCTTCTCAGAAGTGTGTGATGTTCTCTCCTTCACTCCGCTGGATGGGCACATGAGTCCAAATCACAACTTGGCCATAAGCATGTTCATTAAAGAACTTACCAATGGCCATTTCTCAGGGTCCTGGTCTGTTGTTGATAACAACACCTACAAGGTAAATGCTGTGAGGGACTGCATCTTTAAAAGTTTCATAGTTTCATAGATTTAGGGTCGGAAGGGACCTAGTAGATCTTCTAGCCCGACCCCCGGCCAGGGCGGGAGAACAACAAAACCCCAAAACAAGAAACGGGACTCAAATGAGTCCAGCCAGGTAGGCATCCAGCCTCTTCTTAAAGACCCCCAGGGTAGGGGCCAGCACCACTTCCCTTGGAAGTTGGTTCCAGCTCCTAGCCGCCCTAACTGTGAAGTCTGTGGCTTTGAATGGTTATTGAACACATAACAGAGAGAGCAGGAAAAGGGGATAGCAGGAGAGAAGTTCTCTATCTTTTGCTAAATCCTGAGTGAGAGCTTCCCTTCCATGCTGTGGCTTGAGTAAGCAGGGCTTTCCTACTGCTGCTCCCCCTGGGCTGCTGCAGTGAGTTCCTCCTCTTGCTTCAGTCTGCTTTAACTCCAGTCTACAAAGGTGCTGTTCATTCATTTCTGAAAATGCTGCTAATCCTGTAGTAGTCACACTTCCAAGGAACTTTAAGAAGTTTGACAGAGCAAGGAGCAATGGTGTCAAGTTGTGTTTAGGTTAGATATTAGGAAAAACTTCCTTACTAGGAGGGTAGTAAAGCACTGGAACAGGCTACCCAGCAAGGTTGTGGAACCTCCATCATGGACGTTTTTAAGACTCGGCTAGATAAAACCTGAGCTGGGGTGAATAGTTGGGGATGGTCCTGCTTTGAGCAGCAGGTTGGATTAGATGACCTCCTGAGGTCCCTTCCAGCCCTAATTTTCTATGAGCACCTATACATGTGCAGCAAGGCTGCTCCAATATGCTGTAATTACAGCATGTCAGAGCAGACTTGATTTAATCGAGTCTGCTGGAGCACGGTAATTACCATGCTCCAGTGGACTCCAGCATCTTGTATATTAGCATCCCTGCACTGAAAAATGACAGCAGGGGCACTTTAACTAAAGTTCATTTGACGAGTTAAAGTGCCCTCGTCATCATTTTTCAGTGTGGGGACACTGATACACAAGACGCTCCAGGTGCTTTAATTAGAGTGGCTCTCAGAGCTGCTCCAATTAAAACGCCCCTCCCCCAAGCTTCTGGAGCACATGTATAAATGCCCTATGATTCTAAGGTAGGTATTTAATAAGCCAGGGCTTCTTTTACGTTGTTCCAATGTTCATCTTTAAGGAGCCGACAACATAAGGTCTTGACTGAGGTTTACTTATTGAATGAGAATCTCCCCATACAGCCCTACATAAATGAAATGTATGGTGTATTTTTGTGTATTTCAAAACTTGTGACTAGGAAGCTGGTTAACTTGTCTCTTGCTAGGTCATTTCTACATAGTAAAACAATCAGTATGCAAAACAACGGCTTTGCCTTTGAGGCCTAAATAAAATGAGTCTGGAAAAGAAAAAGAAATTAAATTCAGCTTCCCTGAGCTTGTTTGAACTTCTAGATCAGAGCTTCCTTGCTGATGTAACACTTCTGTTTGAGTCGCCTGATCCAACTGGATTGGGGTAAATATTGTCCTTTGAACTTCCAAAGGAGAATTGCAAATAAATGGCTTATATCATAGTCTTACATCAAATACTTCTGTACTGTATATTCTTTGTGCGTGGTTATAAGCTGGCAATACATTTTCTTTTTGTGTCATGGTACATCCCACTTTTGAGTTGCATAGTGTTTGCAGTTAATGAAAGGGATCATTTCATAATGCAGCTACTATAGAGAGTCTAAATTAATCAGAACTGAGATTTTAGTGGTGCTTTATGTAACTCCGTTTTACTTTGTGCTAGTCAGAACTAGAGGGTTTGTATAAACACTGAGTACAGTATTTAGCTATTTAAGAGCCATTGTTACCTTGCTCCTTAGCAGCATTTGATAAACTCCTTGCTACATTCTCTCTGTTATAATATCACTTCCTTTTTGCTTGATTTATGCATCCTGTTTGTGAAACCGGCAAATCAGTACCATAAGGCCTTCAGCCAACTACAAGGAGCCATGCAGCAAGGCTTTGTGACTGTGCTGAAGTCCTCTTTCTGGAGCTTATTGCTGGAGTTAACATAGACCTTTTATCAGTTCACAAGACTGGCTACAATTGCAGGATGAAAATGGTCAACAGCTCCTCAGTCCCATTTTCAGAAGTGTTATATTAAAAAAGTGGACCTCCTAAGTGCAGGGATACTGTGCTGCTGCTGTAGCAGCAATGGGAGCCCGGGGCTGGCAGATCACACTACAGTAGCAGGTGGAGACTTTAAGGTAGGTAAGACTGACACCCCATCCCCCAACACGCTCCCCCCTCAGTGCTTAGCACACCCCAGCCATTCCCTTGCTCTCCAGCCAGGTTTTGCCCAGGGTGCAAGTCTTGTGAGTTATGTTTCTGCTTAGGCATGTTTTATTCTGCACCCAGAACTGCTTCAGCTGAGCAGCACAGATCAGTTAGCTGTCGCAACCTGCTGCTGCTGTGGTCTGGACAAGATCTTAAGGCCCCACATGTTGCTGGGGAGAATGCCATGGGCTCATGCAAGTATAACGACAGTACCCAAGGCCAAGGCTAGACTGCCGAGGCACTGTGCTTGGCAGTGGCACCCTCAAGAACACCACATCAGTCTGCACTAGCTACCTCCTAAACTGGAAACCCTGTAGCTGCCTCTGCACAGAGCAGCATGGCGTGCTTGAGGGCACCACTGTCAGATGTAACAAGTTTACTATGTAGATTTGGCTTTCATGACCTGAAGATGGCAGGTGCTAGAGAAATGCAAAGAATTATTGTTATGCCATGACTTACTACACAGGAAGCAGAGTATGAAAATGTACCCTGGGAGGTACCACTGTTCTTCTGCCTGATATAGACCTAGATCATAAAGACTGAACTAACCGAAATCATTAGCTACTTCAAAAAGCTTCTGCAAGCCATGTAGAGATCTTAGTATTTCCCCTCTCAACAGGTCATGTTTGTTGTCTCGTGTTTCTTTGCACTGAGGGACCTGGCTGGATGCAGGGGTGGCAGATTGGGCCGGTGAATGGAGCTGGTTTCAATCTTGGTGAAAATGTGGTTGGAAAACGGGGTCCTTGTCCATACTTACCATGCTCATCAATTCTGCCATTAGAAGGTTTTCGTGATAGAGAGCAGCCACCACTGCCAAGCTGCCAGAGTGCATGCATACTAGTTCTGTGTGGCTCTACCAAAGCAGCTGTCAGCAAGGCACAAAGTGCATGCTGGGAAGCTATCCCCAGCTGAAGGGACTGCTAGAGCTGATACAAGGTGCAGGATTTTCTATATGTGCCTTCTGTTGTCTGCCAGATGGCAGCAGAAGCCTTCTTTCAGGGAGAGAGAGGGTGTAACTGTCATGAAAAAAGTGTTTCTGCTGCCACAGGAGAACTCTGTGTGTGGACACACTTCAAGTTTTGATAGCAGATGACAAAACTGTGTGCGTGTTCACTCTCCGAGCTCCTGTGTTGTGTTACATCTGGGAAATCTGTATGGGGATGACCTGTTGCTTGCTTCTCATGATGGCCACAGTGCCTTTGTGACTTTTGTCTTTATGCCATAACTAATTCATCATGTCTCTTGTAAAATTTCTACACTAAATAGATAAAGAGAGCAAGAAGAGTAAAGGACTTTTTCCATTCTTTAATAACTACTCTGTAATTTTTTTTGAGATGGAATTAGCCAGTCTGTCAGACCTGCCAGGCAAATAATAGCATCATCCAGTTAAGAAATTGGCTCCAAAAGTCTAACCAGGAGACATTGCTTCATGGGTATTATCTGTGTCTTTTTCCTTGGTAGGAACTTCCACCTTCTTGTTTTCTGACAACACAATCTCCTGTGTAATTAATTCACAGATATAACAAGTTGCCTAACACATTTCTCTTCAAGAAGCTCTCACGTAACTAGGTCTCACTGAGTTAAGGATTTGTAATCAATTATATTATTTTGATGTCATGTCAACAAGTTGTAAGCCCTGTGCAGGGCCAAAACTCCATTTGACTTTTTGCTCCTTCAATTCTACTCCCTCTTCTCTGATATGCTTCCTACAAGCGGATCAAGAGCAGGGAGCAGACTAGTCCAGCTGTTTGCCATTCAGGGAATTTCCAGTGGCATGGTTAGGGGCAGTTTTTAGCTAGCTTGGCCCAAAAAAAGCCTCATTGTAAAATTTCTCCGATACTCCTGTTTGGTCCAATCAGCAGAAGTTATGAACACTAGTTTAAATTATTTGCAGTTATGTTTTTCAGGAGGAAATTTTTTGTCTTACAAGTCCCTTTCATTGGAGGAATGCTGGTTTTACAATTTTGTAACTCAGAATTTGTCTCAGGATGTTTTAAACCATACTCTGACCAGGTTCTTGAACACAGTATGTTCTTCGCCAACTATTACAGTAGATGAATCTTCTGAATACACTGCAAAGTGCTGTGATTCTTCAATCTGTTAATCAGAAAAGTTATTTTAAGTGCTTCTACAGTAGCCTTTACAGTAGGGATTGTCTTGCTTATACCAGCTTTCGGGATCCTGCTGTCATTAATCAAAGAAACTGGTTGCCTTAGGGAGAGGAAAATGCAGTTTCTACCAATGTGCAGTATGTCCTGCCAATCATGCTGCTCTGAAGAAGATGGTAATGTTTGATTTACCTCTGGATCCAGCATGATACAGTCAAAAAAACCCCCAAAAAAACACAGCCCAACCCAGCTTTGCCTGCAGAAAGAGACAGATTCAAGGGTGTAGCTGTGTGTCCTACTTTAACATGTGGGAAGAATACTCGTAATTTAGATACTTCTGCTTAGATTTCAGAGAAAGTTTAGCTTTTCTGCCACTTCCTTCCTTTGACTTTTCTGTAAGATGGTCCAGGTCATTTACCCTTAGGGTGTAGGCAGATTCAAGATTTACTGGCACATAGGTAAGCCTCTGTTTGCTAGCTCTTTTTTAAAGTCAGTGGGAATCTTTTCATCAGGTTTAATAAGTGTTGGATCAGGCCTCAGTGAACAAATTTTGAGCAAAATGTACTTCTCCCTCTTTCATACAGAAATAACTGAGATCCTGCTCCAGTGACAGATAAATTGCAGCCATTTGGCTGGGCAAGCTCTGAAGAGCTGAGGTGACTGGCTTTCTGCACTCTAACACCTCACTTTGCAATAATGGGTGCGAAAAGCTTCCAGTCAATACCTACAAAGACTTGTGTAAAGACATGCCTACAAAATACAATGCAGGCTCTGTGAAAATACCTAAATTAGTTTGAAACAAGATATTTAGGATGTTGGAAACAGTAGGGCTGCATTATACTTACACAATGGCTAACCACTATTTGTAGCACTTTGGTCCCCTTGATGATGCACCTCCATTCTCATCTATCATGACCTGTCTCCCCTCTAAACCTGTCCTACATTATATACCTTCTGGTCTCTTCTTATATTGGCAAGGCCTACATTGAGGATGTTGTTCTATGGTTGGATGCTTATAGATTGTTTTGATGTTTCTCAATTCCACTGCTCTTACAACATGGCCAATTCACCCTAAATGCTGCACACATACCACACTTGTAATGATGGGTGTTCCATGATATTGCATAGTTTGTTACTTCTTTGCCTCCATTTTCCCCTTGCTGGATCTTTCACTGATCCAACTATCTTCCTGAGAATATTATTTTCAAAACTAATCAGTTTCTGTTGGTCTTTCAGCATCATGCCCCAAGTCTCACTTTTATACATCATTACAATTCATAATAATGATGTGTTATAGCTGCAGTTTCATTCTTCTGAACAGTATCTCAAACCCAAGAAGTCTCTTGAGAGCTGCAGCTCTTTTATTCCCACTCTGGATCCTTGCACTAAGTTGCCTGTTCATCTCATTGATGTCATTCAACAAGGATGCAAGATACTTGAATACCTGGACCTTCTGGAAGTTATTGTTTCCCATATGGAGATCTTCTTTTGCTCTTCCATTCTGTTCTTGTTAGTGACCTTATATATTTGGTCTTCTCACTGTTCACTATAAGCCATACTCTCTCGGCCATGCGTTCTAAAAGTTTATGCATTCGACAGAGTCTTTTATTATTGTTGTATACAATGCCTATGCCATCTGTACACCCCACAATATTATGCAGTCCATGGAGTAGGACTTTGTCTTAAATTTCAGTCATAGATCTGACAACTCATGTTGAACAGTAGTGGGGAAAGTGCATCACCTTGTCTCAGGCCAGTTGTAATATTGGTGAAGGCATCAAAGGGGTTTCCTGAGCTAATATAACCTGCTCATTTTAAGCCAGTTCTGATACCTTTGCACAGTGCTACATTGTGCTGTGTAGACAGGACCCTGTACTCTTCATCTTCTAGTTTTCAGCACAGGTCATGTCTTGGGAAATCTTCTGTGTTGAAGTGTTTGTAAAACCCCATAAAGAGATGTTACTTAGCACTCAGTATTTCCCCTGCATATTGGCAGAAACTGTGGAAACTATGGAAAATAGACTGTTCTACATTTAATAAAATAAGATAATTGTATGAGTGAATGGGTATCCTCTACCATTCTGTCCTTCACGCTATGAGGCCCTCCACTCTTACAGGTGTTGTGATTAATATAATGTACTTATAACTCCTGTACAGGGGCCTAATCAGAAGAGCTCTCTGAATGGATACCAAGTCACAGTCTTCACCCCAAAGAAATTTCTGAATGTTATGCCTAAGAGACTTGTAACCAGCTGTCCTGGAGCAAGGGAATCAGTGCTGTGGCCAGTGACAATGGCCCTTTCTTCACCAAAAGTTTTGTTATCTGGGCCTTAGTGGCCCTGTGCTAGTACGTTATGGCAGCTAGATAGCTAGTTGGCATACTATCACTGAAAGACCCTGTACACAGACCCTTTTAAATAGCAGAAGAGCCAGTGGTGACGTTGATGCTAGCCGGGTCCTGGGCTGCTGTTCTTCATATCGCATTAACAGCTCTCAGCATCACTGAAGGCAGAAGAGCCAGAAGACTTGAGCAGCAAAGAGCCTCAGCTACGTGTGGGTGGAAGGGCTCAACCAAGAGATGGAAGATTGAGTCAGTGGTATTAGTCAGCTTCCTCTTTCTTTCTTGGTGTTTTGAAAATTTAAGAAGTGTATGTAAACGTCACACAAACATTAATAAATCAGCAGTATGGCAAACAATGAATTTCAAGAAACATAAATCTGTACTTGCCTGCTCTAGAGAAGTATCTCACACTAATCCTTTAAGTGACTTTGCTGGGGTTTCCTAACTGTAAACATCTTCTGGGCATATCAAACAAATTCTTAACAGATGGCCCTGCATGCCTTGGTGATCAATGACCAGGCATCCTCATTTGGGAGCTTCAGCTGCTGGACTGACTAAACCTCAGTGAACAGAAGCAGCAACCTTGCTAGCTCAAGCCAGCATCCAGCAGGGTTTTTTATGCAGTGCTGAGCATTCACTAGCTTGGAAAAGAAGAAACATCTTTTACTTGAGGGTTATTTATGTCATTCCCAGTCTTTACACTGAGGTTAATGCACCTTAATCCTTCCGTCTCTCAAAACTCTTCTTGTGTGATGTTAATTGAATGCCCTGAGAAAATAAATTAAGATTTGGTTTGTTGGCAGATAATTTCACACTGACACAAATGAAACATTTAGAAAAGCCAAGATACAAAAATCCATGCGATTCTGAGCCATAGGCTGGGTCCCAAGGAGATTGAATAGAGACGAAGGTTATCGCATCTTCAGCTGGTCACTGATGCTAGCTTAATGATTTCAGCCTAAGATACTTGTTTAAACCAAACAATCTATTATCTCATTTGCTTTACCCCTACTATTTACTGTTCTTGTTGCTGGGATGTCTGACTGCTTGCTTGGCTTCTTTATTTTTAATTCTTGTTCACTTAACCTAGTGTTTTGTTGTTATGGCTAAAACAGGTATGCTTTTTAATGTTGTGGTAATGTTACAATCATAAGGAGATATACAAGATAAAAAAAAAAGGCACTTAACTCTGCACGGTCAAACCTGCACCACTCCCAGGGGTTTACCTTGGTAAGATTAAAATATCTGATCTTCACTGTGTGTGTTTACTTGAGGAAGAGAGTTTTGCATTCAAAGACTTGTCTAACTCTATCCAAGATAGCTATTCTCTCCCACTTTCTTTCAGGGGTGTGCAGAAGGTAGGGGAAGGAGGCAGGGCTCTAGATCTGGCCAGAGGAGTCAGGAACAGCATGCTGTAGTCCTGGACTATTCCTGCATGACACAATCTCTCCCCAGGGGATTGATTTGCAAAGGTAATTTTAAAATAGTGCTTTTCTTAATTAGCTTCAAACCAATGGCTTCTGCAATGGATTCAGGCTTAATCATTTTAATAATTTTTTTCAGTAATACTATTTTTAGTATTATTTCTATAAGGGGAAAGAATATACCACTCACTCAGTGGAAATACCTGTGTAGGAGGAGCCAGGACACTGTAACTTTCTGGAAGTTTCTTCAGAAGATACAAACCCAATACTGTGTCTATCCCAAAGACTTACCTGAGACAGCAGGCTCTTTCTATGTTTCTGCATTGCCTGTGTGTGTCATTTTTGGTGAAGCTCTCCGTCTATTGAAGCCACATTGTGAGGAACACCCTAGCTGGTGTCCCCACATCCCTCATGACAGGGCTAATGCAGGTTTCTCAAAAAGGGAATACAGTAACTGGCTACATTAATTTTCCTTTGTGTTGGGTCCTTGAATACATGAAGCTGAATGTCTTCAGCCACCCCCAATGCTTCCTGCTATCCCTGCTTCATGCCCAGAAAATAAAAAAACCCTCTATCGGTCTGGGGGAACTTGAGGCTACTGCTGTGGAGATATCTCATCCCTTTTCCTGGGGAGAGATATGGACACAGGGTATCATTTGGGCTACAGTAAGGGTGTGTGAAGCGGGCCCCGTTAGATTCAGATTCGGATTTGGCCCGACTCAGGGACAGTGATTCGATTAATTGATTTGGATCACTGTTCCTGATTTGATTCGCCCGAATCTGGATCTGAAGATTCGATGCTGATCTGGAGAATCAGCAATTTGGGCATAGACACAGCTTTAACAGTTTTTTCTGCATACCTCAAGGTACCAGGTGTGGCTTGTGAACGCTGCAATGGTGGAGCGCATGGGGCGTCCCACGGGAATGTGGGGGGGCCGTCCACGTGCTCAGCAGCAAACCTGGAAGTGGACCGGAAGTACAAGTGTGAGTGTGGCCAGTGGTGGATGTAGCCTGCCATGAAATCAGGGGCCCTGAGTCCTGGTGGACATGGCTCTCAGTGACCAATGAGCAAGAAAGGAATATGAAATACACCCTCAGTTGCTCTGCAGCCACCTGACCCCTTGCCACTTGTGCACCTTCACCACAGCAAGCAGCTGCCTGACCTAGAGCTGCTTGCCTCGCTGCTGCTGTGGTGGCACGACCACCACTGTCACCACTGCCGCTGCAGGGCAAAAGCTGCCACCCCGTGTCAGATCCAGCCCACAATGGGCTCCACAGTCTGGATCCGTCCCAGGTCCACAGGCGAATTTGACTCCCCTGTTCTGGAACAAAAAGAGCAACAGACATTGCTGAAGAGGTTACCATCCACATTTTAAACACACCACAAGATAGTAACAGACAAAGAGTTGGGTAGACAGCAGGAGGAGTGAGGGTTACAGTTAGACACTTGAGGTCTCTTCCAACCTTGTGATCCTGTGAGTGTCTGTTTCAGCCTCAGATTCACTTTTCTTTCATCTCCCCATTGGTGTTTCAGAGGGCAGCTACAACTAAAGGGCAGCACAGGCTCAGACTGAGCCTTCATGATCACTGGGGAGGTCCCAGGCAACTATTTCAAAGTAATATAATTTTGGAGGGTGGCAAAGAAAATGCTGCATTTGGCTTTGTGCTTCTTAACATAAGGCATAGAGCATACAGTTTATATGAAATTTGGTTGTTCTGTGAAGCATACTGTACAGCACTTATATATATTTAGCCAGTTAGCTGGTTCAGTGAGCATTGCAACTTATCTAGTTATGAAAAGGCTTGTTTTGCACAATAGGATGGCTTATGTTGCTTGCTATGGGCCTGATCTAATCACATTCATTGACGTCAGATGAAAGACCCCCATTGACTTCAGTGGCAGCTAGATTAGGCTCTGCAAAACTGCCCCTTAGTAAAGGTAATGACAAGACAGCAAAACCTGTTGCAAGAGACTGACGAAAAATGGTTACTTTACAGAGGTGGCCTTCTAATCAAGGTGGAAGGGAATTGTATTCAGTATACCTTTGATAGGGTCACTTAAGATAAGGAGATTGCTTATAAGGTTGGTATCTTGCACAGATTTTACTGCACTACAATGGTGGTAGTCCCAGCAATAAGGCAAATGAATTAAAAAACCAAAAGAATTGTGGTATATAACTGTATAGTTCCCAGAAAGAAACAAGACAGTTTCCAAAGAAAATCTCTCTCTTTTACATAGAGCTTCATTCACAAATTTGGCAACAAGTAAGTGAAAGCAATGCATGGGGTTGTGATGGAATCATGACCTGTACGTAGTATAACCATATAAGTAATATGTTTGGGGACTGTAACCAGTACTACTGAAGCAAGTCAGAGTTGAAATTCTCTGTCCATTGAAATCAGGGAGAGCCCTTTCATCAATTTCAGTGGAGGACAGAATCCCAGCTCAATAGTTTCTGTTAGAGATTTAGCACATGCTGAATCAACAACATGTGCTATCAACTACATATGCTATGTCCTTGGTGATGGCCCAGTTAAAAGCAAAGTCTTTGCCACAGTGTCCTTGAAAATGTAAGGTTAGACCCCATCTGACTGTTCACAAGACACACTGGAGACTGAAGAGGTGAATTATTCTGTTTTGAAATATTAGGTAAATGACAGCCTATCTTGGCATTGCTTGTTTCTTTGATCAAATGAAAGTACAAAGGGAAGAGCAGGCCCATTACTTTGCTTTTCAGCTTTTAAAGAGTTTGAGTGCCAAAAAAAAAAAATCTTTTAGAAGCTATTTCCATTAGTTTCTGAATTTTTCAGACTCTTGCTGGAGCAGAAAGAAGCAGGATTTGAATAGGGATTGTCCTGAATGTAATAAGAACCTCATTTTCCCCTGCACCCAAAATCAGAATGACCTTTTTGGATTAGGGCCAGGCCGAAAAGCAGACATGCCAAACCTGGCACATCTGGCCTGGATGAAATCAGGAAGCAGCAGAAATACTTTCAGTGAGCTTGATCCTATATTTCCAGCTTATAGGTTGCTCACCTGTAAGATCAGGAAACATCCAGTTTTTTGAGGTGTTTATCAGAACTGAGCTTGATTCCAACCCTCTTGAAGCAGGCCCTGCTTGCTAAAATAACTTGTTAACTATACGCTAATTGGGAGGGGAAATGCATTGAATTATATACATGGTCAGCTGGACGGCTTTTTTATTTCTATAGTAGCAGAAGAAGTCCAAAGAGAAGAGCCACGAGAGTCCTATGGAGCAGGGTGCTCAACCTCTGGCTCATGGGCTGATTTGGTCCATGAAGCTGTGCCATCCAGTCTACAGGCCCGATCCCCCCCCCCCCCCCAGCTCCAAAAATGTGGTGGTAGTGGAGCAGTGGCATCAATTGCCACTTCCCTGTTGCCAAATGTCTGGACCTGTGGAGAGCCCTGTGGGTTGGATAGGGCAGTAGATTGGCATGCCCAGGGCCTGATCTGGGTAAACAGTGGCTGGCTAGAGGCAGTGTGGG
>NW_017729022.1:32772451-32773589 GCF_001723915.1 Gavialis gangeticus | reverse complement strand
TTGAAGGTGTCCAGCCTTTCAAGATGTTCCTTCACAAGTTCAGCATTGATGGAGGGCAAGGAATCTCCCTCACCCAGGCCTCCCTGTCCCATAATGGGCAGGGGCGTCCCGTGGGATTGATGAAAGACTGACACAAAGTACCCATTTAGCAGGTTGGCTTTTTCCTGGGTGTCAGTTGTCAGTTGTCTCTTCTGGTTTAGCAGGGGTCCAGTGTTGCCCTTGCTTTTCCTCTGGCTCCCCATATATCTAAAAAAGGACTTTTTATTATCCTACTGATCCTAGTAGCCAGTTGGAGTTCAGTCGCAGCCTTAGCTTTCCTGGTTCACTCTCTGCAGGTCCAGGCCATTGCGGAATATTCCTTCTTGGAGGTGGATCCCATCCTCTATCCTTTATAGGTCTTTCTTTTTAGCCGCAGGAGGTCCACTAGTTCCCTGGAGAGTCAAGGGGGCTGCTGTGCCCTTTTGCTGCCTTTCTTCCGAGACGGAATAGCATTAGCTTGTGCATCAAGGATCACTCCCTTGAGGAGCAACCACTCTTCCTGAACTCCCCTCCCCTTTGGGTCACGGTCCCTTATGGCCTCACTGACAAGTCTCCTGAACTTGTCATAATCAGTTTTCCTGATGTCGAGGGCTTCTGTATTGCTGACTGTCTTGCCAGCTTTACAGCAGATGTTGAAGGTGATTAGCTCGTGGTCGTTGTCACCCAGCTTCCCATCGATTGTTAGGTCGCCGATTAGGTTGTCCCTGGTTGCCAGTACCAGGTCGAGCAGTAGTTTACCTCTCGTTGGCCCGTAGACTTCTTGTATCAGATAGAGGTCATCCACACATGAGAGGAATCTTTGCAACCACTCAGATTTATTCAAGCACTGTTGAAATCTCCCATGACAACCATGAACCAGGAGCATGAGGCCTCAGCCAATTCCCTGACGAACTCTTGTTCAAGCTCCTGACTTTGGGTGGTCTGTAATAGACTCCCACCACTGTGTCCCCTGTGCTGTGTTCCCCATGGATTTTCACCCAGAGGGCCTCCAGTCATCCACCCTGGTCGCCAATATCAGCTTGCAGGGATATATAGCTCTTCTTGACAGAGACAGCTACATTGCCGCCCCTTTTGTCTATTCAATTTCTCCTGTACAGGA
>NW_017729022.1:32751789-32752067 GCF_001723915.1 Gavialis gangeticus | reverse complement strand
TGCCTTGGCCTGCTGGCTTTGCAAGGGTTGCTCAGTGGGTCAGCAGTGGTGGTAGTCCCCCCGTCCCCCTGCGGGATTAGTTTAAAGCCCAGTGGAGCAGATCAGCCAGTCTGGCTGAGAAGAGCCTCCTCCTCAGCAGCAAGTGGTGGAGGTCATCCCTTCCCAGCAGCTCGCTGCCTCTCTTGCCAAAAAGTGGACTGTGGTCATGGAAGTCAAAGCCTTCCCGATGACACCAGTGCCGCAGTCTTTGGTTTACTACCTGAATCCTCCTCTCTCTT
>NW_017729022.1:32743591-32746789 GCF_001723915.1 Gavialis gangeticus | reverse complement strand
TTGAAGATAGGCACCACATTGGCCTTCTTCCAGTTTTCGGGCCCTTCACCAGAGCACCAGGAGTTCTTGAAGATCCATGCCAAGGCCTGAGCTAAGATGCTAGCCAGCTCCTTCAGTACCTTGGGGTGTGAACCATTAGGGCTGGTTGACTTGAAGGTGTCCAGCCTTTCAAGATGTTCCTTCACAAGTTCAGCATTGATGGAGGGCAAGGAATCTCCCTCACCCAGGCCTCCCTGTCCCATAATGGGCAGGGGCGTCCCGTGGGATTGATGAAAGACTGACACAAAGTACCCATTTAGCAGGTTGGCTTTTTCCTGGGTGTCAGTTGTCAGTTGTCTCTTCTGGTTTAGCAGGGGTCCAGTGTTGCCCTTGCTTTTCCTCTGGCTCCCCATATATCTAAAAAAGGACTTTTTATTATCCTACTGATCCTAGTAGCCAGTTGGAGTTCAGTCGCAGCCTTAGCTTTCCTGGTTCACTCTCTGCAGGTCCAGGCCATTGCGGAATATTCCTTCTTGGAGGTGGATCCCATCCTCTATCCTTTATAGGTCTTTCTTTTTAGCCGCAGGAGGTCCACTAGTTCCCTGGAGAGTCAAGGGGGCTGCTGTGCCCTTTTGCTGCCTTTCTTCCGAGACGGAATAGCATTAGCTTGTGCATCAAGGATCACTCCCTTGAGGAGCAACCACTCTTCCTGAACTCCCCTCCCCTTTGGGTCACGGTCCCTTATGGCCTCACTGACAAGTCTCCTGAACTTGTCATAATCAGTTTTCCTGATGTCGAGGGCTTCTGTATTGCTGACTGTCTTGCCAGCTTTACAGCAGATGTTGAAGGTGATTAGCTCGTGGTCGTTGTCACCCAGCTTCCCATCGATTGTTAGGTCGCCGATTAGGTTGTCCCTGGTTGCCAGTACCAGGTCGAGCAGTAGTTTACCTCTCGTTGGCCCGTAGACTTCTTGTATCAGATAGAGGTCATCCACACATGAGAGGAATCTTTGCAACCACTCAGATTTATTCAAGCACTGTTGAAATCTCCCATGACAACCATGAACCAGGAGCATGAGGCCTCAGCCAATTCCCTGACGAACTCTTGTTCAAGCTCCTGACTTTGGGTGGTCTGTAATAGACTCCCACCACTGTGTCCCCTGTGCTGTGTTCCCCATGGATTTTCACCCAGAGGGCCTCCAGTCATCCACCCTGGTCGCCAATATCAGCTTGCAGGGATATATAGCTCTTCTTGACAGAGACAGCTACATTGCCGCCCCTTTTGTCTATTCAATTTCTCCTGTACAGGATATAGCCATCTATACCCATGGTCCGGTCATGGGTGGAGTCCCACCAGGTCTCTGTTATCTCCATGACATCATAATTATTTGTGTTAAGCAGGAGGACAAGTTCCTCCTGTTTATTCCCCAAGCTCCTGGCATTCATGTACAGGCAGGCAAGTGTACCCTGGGGGCCCCAGCCTTGCATGCAGATTGTTCCAGGGCTGCGGAAGGGGTGGTCTCCTTTAAGTGCCTTGGCCTGCTGGCTTTGCAAGGGTTGCTCAGTGGGTCAGCAGTGGTGGTAGTCCCCCCGTCCCCCTGCGGGATTAGTTTAAAGCCCAGTGGAGCAGATCAGCCAGTCTGGCTGAGAAGAGCCTCCTCCTCAGCAGCAAGTGGTGGAGGTCATCCCTTCCCAGCAGCTCGCTGCCTCTCTTGCCAAAAAGTGGACTGTGGTCATGGAAGTCAAAGCCTTCCCGATGACACCAGTGCCGCAGTCTTTGGTTTACTACCTGAATCCTCCTCTCTCTTCTCAGCCCGTAGCCCGAGACTGGGAGGATCGAAGAAAACACCACCTGCGTCCTCAGACCCTTTAGCCCCGCTCCCAAATCCCTGTAGTGCTTCACGACCCAGCTGGGATTCTGCAGCTTGGAGTCCCAGGAGGTGGCGTGGAGCCCAGGGAGGCATCGTGGAGTCTGGGCAGGCAGGGTGCAGCTCAGACAGGCAGCATGGAGCCCTGGGAGGTGGTGTAGGGCTCTAAAAGGTGGTGCAGGGCCTAATCATGGCACAAGGGGCCCCATCCAGGTCAAGGACTGTCCAAGAGTCACTCATCTGGTCCACGACAGCAAATGGTTGAGTGCCAGTGCTGCATAGGATGCACTATTTAGTAAGCTCTCAAGGGTTACCAGCATATATATGTTTCCTTATTAAAACAGAGTTTACTCTTTATAATATTTGTGTATAAATCCTTAAGGCTCTCATACTGCAGCTAATAGACCCCAGTCTGATGCCTCTAATTTCCAATTACAAACCTGTAGCACTACCAATAAAGAGCCACATAGAGAAAAGAATGCTTTTATCCAGTGTCTTCTGCCTTTCACTTAGTTGGAGTATGAAGCATAAAAAATAATCAAAATGGAATGATCTTTATCCAAACACCGTAGGTAGATCATTTTCTTTATCCCACAGGGCGGGGACAATTTCTAGGCTGGTATTCTTCCATATAGCTGAATCAGGAGATCACAAAACAGCTGTTATTGCTAATGGGATAGGAAATTATTTTGCTTAAGCTGTGGAGAAGCCACTTTACTGAAAAAAAGTACCGTCACCACCAATCTTAAAGCTGTGTTTTACTAGAAAATGAAATCTTTCCAGCATGAAAGTTTAATGGGCTTGATTTCTGAACTGTTTTTCTCCTCCTGATAAACTACCCAGGGTAGGAAGAGGAACAAACATTAATATGAAATGACATGTGTTTATTAATCACTGATGGTCACTGGAGCTGTCTTTCTAGCAGCTGGGTGAGCAACTGCTGTTTGTCAAATTTATAAACTCTTTGCTGCACAAGTATGACTAAACCAAGTGTTTCACTGCAGCAAGGCAGTTTTCTCCCAACTGGGAACCACAATAAAAGTTATCTTGAGCTCTTCTTCAGGAGAGTGAAACTTCTTAAGTATTAGTGAAGTGTTTTGAGAACTTTAATGAAAGATACAATGGAAAGACAAATTGCTGTTATGATAGCTGATATGTCATGAGGGCTAAGAGGGAAGCCACTAATATATGAAATTATTTGTACCTAATAGTTTCATAGTTACATAGTTTCTAGGGTCGGAAGGGACCTGAGCAGATCATTGAGTCTGACCCCCTGCCATGGCAGGAAAGAGTAAAGGGGTCAAACGACCCCAGCAAGGTGTACATCTAGCCTCATCTTAAAGACCCCCAGG
>NW_017729022.1:32733862-32743309 GCF_001723915.1 Gavialis gangeticus | reverse complement strand
GGACCTCAGTGCTTCCCCGACTGTTCTCCTTAGCTCATTGAAGTCCGCCCTCCTGAAATCTAGGTCTGCTGTCTTGCTGTAGGCCTTTGCCACCTTGTGCTGGATGGTGAATTCCAGCAGGCGATGATCACTGTCGCCCAGGTGGTCGAGCACCCTCAGCCCCCTCACCAGGTCATCACCCGTGGCCAGCACCAGGTCCAACAAGGCATCTGCCCTGGTGGGGCTGTGCACCTCCTGGGTTAGATAGAGGTCCTGCATTTGGGCTAGGAACCTACGTGAGCAGTCAGATCTGGCTGACTGCTCTTCCCAGCAGATGTCTGGAAAGTTTAGGTCCCCCATGATGACCACATCCTTTGACCTAACTACCTCCGTGAGCTGACTTAAGAATTCCTGGTCTAGGTCTTCCCTTTGGTTGGGAGGTCTGTAGTAAACCCCCACCGTTAAGTCTCTTTCCCCACGACTGCCTTGTACTCTAACCCAAAGCACTTCAGAGTGCCCCTCCTCTGATTCTTTGCTAATTGACGAGGATGTGTATTCCTCCTTAATGTAGAGCGCCACGCCCCCACCTTTTCTTCCTATCCTGTCCCTCCTGTGCAGCCTATAGCCCTTAACATTCACCGCCCAGTCATGTGTTGGGTCCCACCACGTTTCAGTGATCCCCACTATGTCCGGGTTGGTGTCAGCTAACAGGAGGGTAAGTTCCTCCTGCTTGTTTCCTATACTACAAGCGTTTGTGTAGAGGCATTTGAGGCCTTGTGTGGATGTGTGCACTGGCCCCCTTCTTGCAACATTACCCTGGCCCCTGTCACTTACACGGGTATATGTTCTGCTCATTGGCCTAGGCTGGGCTGTACTTGTGGGTGTAGCTTGGTCTTGCAGTCCGATGTTTCCTCTGCCCTCGTCTTCCCCTTCCCCCAATGAGCCTAATTTAAAGCCTGCTGGAGGAGATCCACCACCCTAGAAGAAAACACATGCTTACCTTTAGGGGAAAGGTGGAGCCCATCCCATCCGAGCATGTCTCTTGTGATTTGCCGGTCATTGTCGAGGAAGCCAAAACCTGACTTACTTAGAAGATCACTGGCTGCTTACTAATGTGTAAAAAATTAGACTGCATCAGAATTGCATTTTAATGTATAACAATAACAACATTTTTTTCATCCTATAAATTTTTTGCTCAAAATTGCAGTTTGGATTAAGTGTAGTGAGTAATTTTGGCTGAAAAACCTTGACAAAGTCAAACTCTCTCACATTTTTATAATAATATTAAAAAAAAATAAAATTATGTTTCAAGATCAGATCTACCTAAAATAAAAAACAAAGTTCAATTGAATATACCTTTTATTTAACCTATTTTTCCAGGGGTCCATTCCCCCCCCTCCCCCTTTTTCAGTTCAGCCAGTGACCTTAAAAATCAATTATTTACACAGGAATAAATAGTTTAACTGTTTCTTCAGTTGTAGGTGACATTTCTTAAATGTGTTTAGTAGGAAAGAGAAACTATATTGTTGCCCTAAATTATTTTAGGTATCTTTCTAGATAAGGGACTTTAATTTGCCTTTTTATTTTTCTAAGGTATTGCAAAACTTTAAGCATTTTGTAGTCAAGCTCCAGAAGGATGCTCTCCTTTTCCAATAACTGAAGCTTTTTTTATATTTCTGGGGAAAATTTTGAGTGGCATCCTTTGTCAAAAACACATTATTATTAGAAGTATGCCTGAAAACCTTTGACTTTGGTGGATGTTTGGATGTGTATTCAGAGCTGAAGTTCGCTGCTAGCCCATATCTCTGTTTCCTGGATCAAGGCAACCCCAAATTATTCAACCATTGTTTTGCTAGTTTTCTAAGTGAAAATGGATTTAACCAGAAACATATCAAACAAAGAACTAGGCTGTTCCTTTATGTGGCAGGATGTACTTTCAGATTGTTGCTATATACACAATATTGAATATATTGAGCTAGCTTCAGCTGTAAATATCTTCTTCATACTAAACCCAGCAAAGGAGTAACAAGTCAGCCAGACACCTGGGGCAGCTGCAACACATGGAAGAAGCAACAAATGTCCAGTTGCTGCTGTGCAGCTGGCATGACTGGGTGCAGACAAAAGTGACAATTTTTGCCCAGTCTGGTTATAGAAAATGTTTTACAGCCATGACTAAACACAAGTACGCAGCTACAGACAGCCTCATAAAATGGTCCATCAGGCGAAAATCTGAACCCGCTTTGCATCAGGGCTTAGATGAAGAAGTTTCAAAACAGAGCGTCTTCTGTAACTTGTGTCTGCACTGCTTCCCAGCCTGCTGCAGTTTTCAGAATGGGAGTGGGGAAAGGGAGTGGAGGGAGTTTGGTCTGGAGTTTTTTCAGCCCCTGCTGGAAGGTGGGGCGGGTGTTTTGGAGTCCCCCCAAGGTGGTGGTGGGGGAGTCCAATTCACCCACCCCAGCCTCCAGCACCAGTGTAGAAACCCCTAGAATGAGCTCCTTCTGCTCCCTTTCCTCTCTCCCATTCTGAAAACGGGGACATGCTGAGAAGGGAGGAGGGGCCATTGTTAGGGGAATCCTAGCTTCTGGCTGCCAGCCTGCAGCTGATTTCTCTCTTCCCTGGAACCAACAGTGAACTTCTGTTTGTTCCAGGGGATCATTTTAATTCAAGGCTTCCTGCAAAGTGTTCTCAGTTACAGCAGGAAGATGCACTTCTGTCTGCGCCCATTGTGTGGCTGTGGCATCAGTTGCTATTTTCTTGCTTCCCCCAAGTCAGCACCTGGGGCTGCTGCCCTGAACTCACTGCCTTGGTTATGTTACTGAAACCCAGATACTTTATAATTTAAAATAATGCTGTGATTTGAGTATATTTCATGTTCTCTCTAAAGTGTACAGCCCTTGAACTGAATGTATGTAGGTTTCTGTGGTACTAGTCTAAAGATTTCAGTTGTTTTATGCATCATTTATTACCCTAATAAGGGAGAATATTGAGAGAATGAGGGCAGAAATGAGGGGGAATATTATATTTCTTACAGTACCTATTTAAGAAACAGAATAGCTACAACCCACTTTGGGGTTTCTTGTGTTAGATGTGTTACTAGTGCAGGGGGTAACAAAGGAGTTTTTATTTTATGCCAACCAATACTATAATTTTTTAAGACATTGCTATTCATTTGATGGCAGCAGTATAGTGATCCAAATGACTTAGTTATTTTTAGTTAGGAATACTGCTGTTTTTTTCTGGTAAACTTTCCTGTCTCCCTATACCTAGACACAGCCACACAGATCAAAATATTCAAGTATGGGTTATTTTTAGCCTCATTCTCCCACATTCAACTGGGGGTCCCATTTCTTCCTTTCATAGCATCTCTCTCTTCTGCAATACTAGTCCTATGAATACTTGAACAGTTCTGTCACAACCAAAGTGGTAGGTCTGGCAGTTTTAGCAGTGAACCAAATCATTGTTTTGCAAGTTGATGAAGAAGGAAAATATAAGAGTGGCAGGAGATTAAAGGAAAGAGTGAGTGGGAGGAGAGGAATGACTGCAGACACAGGAATGTCAGCAGACACATAACTTGCTTTCTCAGGCTGGCTGCCTAAAGTAGGCCCTATTACAGGGCCTGGCCCCCATGTGGTGTGGGAGTTTCTTCGCATTAAACCAATGGCTACCTTGGAATGAGACTGACATTGGAAGTGGACACAGTACAAACATCAGTGTAATTATCTCCATGGGTAAATTTATTTTTCACTTCCTCAAAAATAATGTTATACCAGAGAGCGGCATTTCCTCCAAAGTAAATGCTGTGCCATGTATCCACTCCACACTTCCTCTAAAGTAAACTTAGGATACTTTGGAGTAAACCTGTCATGTACTTACATTCAAAGTACAGCTAAATTTAGGGGGAAAATTTTTTAGGTACAAATTTATGGTACAATTTATACCTTAGTCCACTGCTGCCCCACATAAACCCTCTATCAAGTCTGGACACATTGGGGGTGTCTACATGTTCTATTAAAGTGAATGAATAAACTCTGTGGAGTTCACGCTGGAGTTTATTACTCCTAGGTGCGTCGTTTAAGTGTGTGCTCAGGACCACATCACACTGAATTACAGGGTCAGCCTGCCAGCCTGAGGCTCCTCTGACCTAGCTCAATGTGCTACACAGGGGTTGGCAGGGGCACGAGGGTGCTTCAGTGTGGGACTACCCAACAGGCGGCACCTACATTCAAGTACCCTTGTGCCAGCTCTGTCAGTGTCTACATGTGTGTTGTGGGAGAGTAATCAACTCCACCGTAAGATAGTACTTGTGTTTGGCAGTACTATCCTACAGCAGAGTTAATTAGTTTACTCCAGCCTAATAGCACTACATGTATAGACAGTGACATTTTACTGGCTATGTCTATACATGATGCTTTACTGCGCAATACATTAGTCTACTGTACAGTAAAGTATCACTGTCTAGACATGCTCATATTTACTGTGTAGTAAATCAGTCCACTGCACAGGTAGCTATTATCTATAACTACAGGTATAAACTAACTGTGCAGTAGATACTGCACAATAAAAGACATGTAGAGGCTGGCTGGGAGCAGATTTGCTTCCTGTCAGCCTAGCCAGCAAGAGGCCACAGGGGACAGGGATTTCTAGCCACCCTCCTCTTCCCTGGAGAAGACAGCTTCATGCCAAGCAGGGCAGCTGCTAGTGAGCCTGTGCCCCCCTGCCCAGCAAGAGATTCACCCACAGCTGCCCCACACCCTGGCAGCTATGTTTCCCGATGTGCACGGGGCTGGGAGAGCTCTGCCCACTGCAAAGCCAGCTCTCTCCTGGCCTCATGCACATCAGGTGTCCTCCCAATGTGTATGGGGCAGGAAACAGCTGCTGCTGCAGCTGGCAGAACTCTCTTGGTCCCATGCCCACTGGGACCATCATGTGCCCCTTGCCAGCCCCTCTGGGCTAGCTGGCAGGGGAGTCTGGAGCTCCCCCTGGCTGCTGCAGGGGGGTAGAGCAAAGTGGTAGCAGCCCTGGAGTGGGCTGGTCCCACTGGGAGCACATCAGCTCCCCAGTAGGCTTACTGCACAATATTTTTACTGCACAGTAAGCCTACTTTGAATTAATAGCATATGTAGACATGCCCACTGGGGAGCTAATTAGGCAACTCCACAGTAAATGTTTGTGTAAATGCATCCATTTAGATTCAGAATCACTTGCCTAAGGATAATTTACACCTCTATTTTCCAACATTTTTTCCATCTGGCTGAAAGTTTAGCTCTGTTCAAGTCCATGAGAGTTTTGCTATTGATGTCAGTGGGCCCAGGATTTCAACTTCTCAGTCTAACTTGGTATAATTTACAGAAAGGCTCAAAAAGAGAAATGTAGCAAGAAAAATACCTAGCAGGAGATGAACAGTTGTAATTTGAGGTGTCCAAGTCCAAATTTAACTTGTGCTTTCTCGCAAATTATAATAGCTCCTCAAAATATACCCATCTATCCATCTCCATCACCAAAGTCTCTGAGTGCCTAACTGCCTTGTATTATTCCCTCATGCTTTTTAGTAAGTCAGTGTAAGAAGCCTTAAGAAAATGTGATAGAATCAAGGTCAGTCTAACCTGCATTACCTTGAACTTCCTCTTGGAATTTAGTCCCATATGATGAAGTGTATGCATATTTTAACAGTATAGTTTGTTGAATTGATTCTAGTTTATATAGAATGCATATGTACATTACTGTGTGTGCAGTTTCAGTGCATAATTTCAGCAGAAAAACAATAGAAAAAGGATGTCCATATCTCACAAGAATTTCTAACATATTTATTTTGCTTCTATGCTATCACAATTATAAACAGTGCTCTCAAGAAATGTCCTCAGGCAAATTTCACTGACCACTGATACAGAAAACAGGATGTAAATATCACTTGTCTGAGGTTGGCAATGGCCTCTGTGTACTAGCCAGGAGTTAGAAAGCTTACAAAAATCTTGTGGTAGACCTTATTTTAAATGTACAGGTACAACCTTCATTAACCAAATATCATTTGACATAAGACCAGAATTAAGGCTTTAAATGAGCAAGAAAAATTTCCAGTGTAATTAATAGTTATTAGGGGAATACAAACCTATTATTTGAACATGTCAATGGGAGTTGTGCACCTAATGTAGCAGCATATCAATGGAATTAATTTGCATGTTCAATCAAGAAAATGGTTATGAATTCAGTGAACCTCTGTTCAAAGAAATATTTTGTTTAAAGTGGCAGCTGTGACATAGAGTAAGTTCTCCTGGACACACACGGTGCCTAGGAAGTGTGTTATCTTGTCAGAGTAGGTGTGGTTAGTAGGAACTTCAGGCTGACAGAACAGAAACAGGCTAGTCACAAAGGTAGCAGGAAACTGTTACTTCTGTACTGTAAATAATTGTAAATCAGTTTCTGTAAATAATAAAAGGCTGCTTCTATGGTCTGGTGGACTGAGCACAGACCTGGAGACCCAAGTCCTGGAATATGATTGACACCAACTTGCTGTGAGACCTTGAACAAGGTTTTGCCTCACTTTTCATACTGTTAAAGGGGCAAAGCCAAGTTTGGCTGCTTCTAGAAAACAGTTTCAGATGGATGAAAAGCAATTTTCTAGGTGATTAATGTAATAAGGCCTGATCCATATCCCACTGAAGTTAATGGAAGTTTTCCTATTGAATTCAATTAGCCTACAGATCAGGCCTACAGTTATTAAAGAATCGTTTTCTAGCACCCCAGGAAATTAAAATTCAATATAATTTTGCTGTCTGAAAGAATGCATTTATTAATTAAATACATTTTCAGTATTTGCTAATAATTGTTCCCATTCCTATTGTTCAAATGTGACCTATTAAATCAATGTCTATTAATTAAATGAATCTTCTTGGCAAAGAAGTTGATATTATGTAACTTTTACTTAGGCAGGGAACAGAAATAACATAAAATGGAAGTCAAATTACTGAAAGGGAGGACTTGAGAAAAACAGTGAAACAAAAGAGGAACTAGGTGCACATGTCTACATGTTTCCATACGGCAACATTGCTACGGTGCCAGGCTTTAGTACTTCCTTTACCGTGCCACGCTTTTGTACTTCCTTCCAGTACAGCAATGCACAGGCGATCATGTGTAGACCCACATGATCACTACCTTGTTGTAGTGCGCCCTGCAGCGATGTAGTGCATTGCTACGTCACTGTACAGCAATGTGTAGACATGCCTGATAACTAATAAGAAGCTTCACAGTCACATTGCACACATTTACTCACAGCCATAGCAGACCAGTGGAATTAGAATAACGATAATAGTGCTCCCTAGCAAGGGAACCAAGTGCCTTCTGTTCATATTTAAAATGTTTCTAAGTGTTATTTTTAACATTAAATTTTGCAGTTAACAAATACTAAATTTGTATATTTGAGGCCAGATTCTAATCCACCTGTGGGACATCTAAGTGGATTTAGACACCTAACTGTAATTTCCATTCCATCCTGTTTGAGTCTCTGAAAATCCATTTAATGTGTCTACTTTTGGAACACACTGTGATTTGCCCCTTAGGATTAAGCCACAAAAAGCAGCAAGTTGGTGGAGAATCCAACCACCATTTTTATTAACAGTTTTTCAGGGTCTTGATCAGGGTGGAATAGGATTGCAGTTGAACACTGTGCCTGGCATGGGAGAGCTGGACATGTAGGGACTCCCTACCTGGCGTGGACAGTCTTCCTACTCACCCACCAGGTCTTGGTGGTATAAAGTTAGGACGTTCTCCTGGAAAATAGGATGTCACTCCACCCTCAGGCTGGCTCCATGCAAAAGCAAGTGACGTGGGGCTTCACCTCCCCTACACCCCATCCACTCACCAAACAAATAAAGTCATGGCAGCCACCAGAGCTCAGTGCCACATGCTTGCCTCAGTCTGTTGCACCTCACCTGAATTTGGGTTAAATCTCTCCCTTGCTCAGTTTCAAAGTAAGTGGGGGCTGGTGAAAGCTCTCTCACTTCAGCTATCTTCTCTGGAGAGGGAAAAGTCTGTGGCAGCTGGCTGTCCCTGCCAGGCCACTGAGATTATGCCAAGGTGTACTTCCCTGACTAACCCCACTTCTGCAGCAATGAAAAGATCCAAACTCAAAGAAACCTAAACATCAAAAAGAGCCCAACATATAGTGCGTTTGCACCTGGGGAACAGGACTCATGTGTCCACAGCTCTGTCTGGTGGACTCACTCTCATGGTGGGTCGTACTATTCGCTCTTAGGAGGTACACTGCTGATCTTCAAGGGATGAGAGGTTCCTGATTTTCCCCAGTGCTGGCGTGGGGTCACTCCGTCAGCACACTGTCCAGATTCAGCTTGGTCAGGAAGGGGGCTCCTTGCAGCCCAAGCTGCCCCTGCTCCTGTGCCATGTCCTGGGGCTTGCTGATGCCCTGGATACTTTTATGACATCATCAGTTGCACGTTCTCCCACATGCAGGGAGACCGTGCTCTTAAAGTGTGGTGGAGGTGCCACCCACACCTCGTCTCCTCCAGTTTGGGTCACTGAAGGGAAAGTGAGTAACACTTCAGCCCAGTCTGGGCTCTGTTCCCTCATGAGTCAGAGTATGTCAGGGGCAGAATTCCCCCTGCTCCTGGGGGTACCTGGGAGCCTCATCAGGTACCAAGTCTACTTACACACCTAGTGGGCAGAATAGATTCTGGTCCCTTGACCTGAGAGGTGAACTGCAGAAAACAGTTTACGTTACATAATTATAGTCACCTAAAGCTAAAACCCATCTCCTACATGCTTGTGCGGATTATGATATTGTGGCGTATTTCTGCATATAAATATGCATCGCCTGAAAACGTTGTATATTATGTGATCAAATTGCTTTTGAATGGTTACAGTGAAGGCAGGGATTTGAAAATGCACCCCAATGAGTTTTCAAAAGTAGCAGTATTGACTTTCATTTTTCAATGAGCTTGGTGTAGGTTGACAGGGAGCGTGACCAGAATGCTTAAGCATTCTGTGCAGATGAAGAAATCTGCTTGCCCCAGTGCTAATCAAAGGCAGGATAAATTTCAGTGAGCATTTTTTTTAAATATTCAGAATTTTTGTTCCATTTTCCTTGGGGGGGAGTGGCAGGGGGTTGTTTTTAATCAGATTAATAAAGTATTGCAATCTTTTTCTATTTTTTGAAATTTGAAAATTTTGACAAAGCTGTCAGTGAATTTATTTTTTCAAAAAAAAGTCTTCATTTCCCAACGAGCTGTAGCTTTCCTGGATCGGGGCTGTTGTGCCTGACTTCCTTTTGAGAGTAGCTTGGTGTAACCAAAAGCCAGGAGTCTCCTCTTATTTGAGGAGGAAAGAGCAGCAGGAGGAGTTAATTACAAGGAAAATAGTCAGCCAGGGTAAAAAAACATAGGCTGGGGGGTGGCGTATTGCAGAGTGGGTTACCTTTAAGCCATGGGCAACTGGTGCCTCCTGCCCCCCCCCCCCCCC
>NW_017729022.1:32732067-32733793 GCF_001723915.1 Gavialis gangeticus | reverse complement strand
CCTGCCGCCGATCCCGCAGGCTGGGGGTGGTTCCCCCATGGCCAATCCTGCTGACCCGCAACTGGCAGCGGTGCACTGCTGGCACTTCCAGGCACACCGCTGGCACTTCCACATCGGTGGGATTGGCTGCAGTGGGACTGCTTCTCCTGGCACACTCCCCAGCTGGCGCTTTCAGGGGAGGCATCAGCACTCTCACCTGCCCCCCGCCTCCACTCAGGAATGCTGGCTGACAAGGGGTACACCAATGCTGTCAGGGGGTGCACATGCAACCCCTATGCATTATCATTGCTTTCAGCAGTCCAGCAGGGGAGACAAGACACTCCTGCAGCAGCTAGGCAGCAGCAGTAGGCTACCATGGGGTGAAGCCAGCAAGCTTAATCAAAAAGCATCTGTGAGAAGCTGGGGGAGGTCCCCTGACTGGAAGGGGCAGGGCTTGGGAGATATAATACCAGGGCTAAGCCAGAGGAGTCAATCTGGCCCTACAGGCTGGAGGGAAAAAAGCTCCTGAACTGAGAGGCTGCAGAGTACAGCCTGGGTGTCTCTTGAGTTGATGGGCCCTGCAAGTAAGGCTTGGATGGCTTGCACAGAAATATAACCAGCGTGGGGCAGTTTGTGGTACAGCCAAAGGGCTTACAATTTTTTTTATAGTTTAGATTGGTGGTTTGGGTGGGACTAGAAAAGGGTGAGAGGAGGTCCCAGAGTACCAGGGAGGCACGTGAGGTTCTAGCTTGCTGGCACAGGATGTTGTGTAGCCCAAGAGGGGCAAAGATAGGGCTAAAGAGACCACAGCTCAGAGAGAAGCAGCAATTGGGGCCCAAAGCCTGAGAATGGCAGAGATTAAGAGTCTGTGGGAGGTAAACAGGGCCAGGAGGCCCAGAGCCCAGGAGGAGCAAAGAAAAGAGCCCAGGAGGGTGAGACAAGACATGGAGTTGAAGAAGCCAGGCCTGGTGCAGCTGGTCTGGGCAGAAAAGAGGTAACTAGAGGATGGAGGTGAAAGCTGGAAGGGTTGTGGCCCTGGCAAGGGAGTGAAGCCCTGACTTGGCCTGGTGGCTTGGGGCAAAGTACCCAACTAAGTGATGATTGGAAACTTCTGTGGGGCATGGGCACAGCTGTAGGGGAGTTTTGGAGACTGTGATAAGGCAGTAGGTATCCTGGGGGGACATGTATGGGCTAAGAGGGCAAACTAAGTGTGGGGACTAGAGTAAGTCCAACAGGATCTGAAGGGAACCTGCAGGCAGGAGGCCAGCGTGGAACTTGCTCTAGGGCCTTGGGGCAGCTTCTCTTTGCAAACTTTACTAAGAACATTCGAGGTGTGCAGGTGAGGGTAAAGAGAGGGTGCCTAGAGCCAGAGCATTACGGAAACATCATGGCTGCCCCTGGGGCACCAAGCCAGTTACAATCGGGCTTAAACATAAGAATAAAAATTCAGATATTCTTCTGTATTCTGACACACTTGCTAAAAAACTTTTTTTTCTAGGAACATGACCCTGACATAAGACTGATGAAGAAAGACTCTTGAATGGAGTACATTATTCTGTAACATCTTGCAAGCCATTCTACTGAAACAAAATAGTAATGGCTTTGGTTTTTAAGTTTGCTTGACTTACTTCAGAACTCTTCCCATCAGCTTGGCATAGATTCTCTCTTTTGAACAGCGTTTGAAGATAGATCCAGGTGTTCAGATCATAGAGGCCTCAAGATGAATAAATATGTATTTTGCAACACT
>NW_017729022.1:32693536-32727067 GCF_001723915.1 Gavialis gangeticus | reverse complement strand
CACAGAGGTCTGTATTTCTGGAGAAAGCAGATCAGCATCTTTTCTTATTCTTGCTGTGAGCTGACATGCAGCATACACATAGGGTGAAGCACTTCAAAGGGCAAGCAGACAAATGGCTTATGCATGGGATGCAAAGAGAGAGCAAAGCAACATAATGATTATCACAGTGATCATCTCCATTTCCATACTATGAATTAAACCCGCCCCCTAAAATCCCAGAAAGTTAGCCTGTGTCACCAGTAACTAAGCTTAGCTATCTGAGTTTTCCCCCTATTCAGAACAGGAAATATTTATGGTAATTGTATGACATAAACTGGCAGATTCTAGGGTAGGCTCCTATTTTCTCTGGCATCAGTGGAACTATAACAATAGACATCCAGTTAGTATCTGCCCCACTGAAGCCTTTGAACGGTGACAGGTGGGGCAGATCAGCAGAATCTTTCTCTTCCCTTGTAATTGTCTTGACTATCATCAATCAAGTTTATCACTAGCTGCATAAGAAGTAAGCTTTATTATTATTCCTTCTTCCCCATCCATTTTAATTCTGCCTACTTGTAATACATGATTCCTATTTAAAATCTATTTTAAGTGTGTATGATATTCCCTCCCTACTCTCTGTCTGGCCTCCAGACGGGGATAATAGTTATTTTTCTTTTCTGTCAGTACTTTTTCTTTGTTTTATGTTCTTGGTGCTCGTATTAGGGACAGAAGAGGTTTTTCATTCTGTCTGCAAAGGTTCCTGGTGGTTCTCTCTTTTGGAATTGAGTTATCTACTTTTCAGACAGGTCTCAAGCGTCATCTCCTGTCCCTGCATATGCTGAGATTCACGGGCCATGTCTACACGAGATGCTGACTACACAGTAGGTCGTTACTACTATGCAGTAGTGTTGCATGGCACAAATTGTGATGCAATGCTACTGTGCAGTAGTGCCAAACTACTGAGCAGTCTGCATCATCTAAAAGCTGTTCAGCATCACTACTGCACAGTAACTCTGGTTGCTACACAGTCAGCATCTCGTCTGGACATGGTCATGATTCCACTGTTTGAACAGAAAGTAGCTCTTACAGGAAGATGTGGTCATGTAGAATGAAAAACCTTGGGCCAATCATATGGAAGTCATTGAAAATGACTGTTATGAACAGGGATCTGGGTTTTTTGTTTCCCACAGGAAAACGGGAAAAAAATGGATTTTCCCTTTTAATAGAGAAAAAAAAGTGGATGCACGTGGATTTTCCACTTTTGCAAATAGCTCTCTGCAGGTTGACCTGTAGGAGTTCCAGCCTGCAAGAACTTCTTGCAAAAAGGGTGGCAAACCCTAAATCCTGTCCCAAGGGGGAGGGAGAAGAGGAAGGGGCTGGACCTGAGACTCAAGTCAGCCAGGGCTTGGCTCAGGCTTACTTTTCTACCTGGAGCCTTTGGGGTGAGTTGGGCTTTCAGGAGGCTGGGGGACAACTGGGGCGCCCCTCTGGCAGGGATGGGGGGTGGGGGGCTGTGGGCCAGGGATGGGGGGTCCCTGTGGGTCAGGTACAATTGACTGCCAGGGCTGGGGGGAGGGGGTTGGGAACTGTTGGAAGAGCCACCAGGGCAGGTGGGAGGGCAGTGGGGCTGTGTGGGTGGGGGCTGAAGGAATGGGGTACTGTCCGTGGGCACTGTCAGGCCAGCACAGGAGAACCTGGGCAGCATCCCTGAGTCCCACTGGGTGTAGAGATGGCCGGGCAGGTGCCTAGCAGTTTTGAGCAGCCAGGCCACCTCCCCTGCCACCTGGTCTTGTGAGGAGGAGGCAGTAGTCACGGTGCAGCGCTGCAACTCAGGTGATGTGGTGTGCTGGGGGCCGGGGCCTGGGCCGGGGCAGGTGCTGAGCTGCTGTGGCATGCCATTGGCCTGGGTTGGCCACCTCCATCCTTCCATGTAGGGCTTCCAGCACTCCAGCGGGAAGCCACATGTAGAGGCACGGTGTCTGGCTAGCCTGATTGCTCATGGCTCCATGCCTCCATGTGTGGCCTCCCACTGGAGTGCTGGAAATCCCACTTAGAGGCCAGCTTGGCCTGATGGTGTGTGGACCAGGACCTGCATGCCATCAGGCTGGGTGGGAAGCTGTACATGGAAGCACAGAGTTGCATGCTATCAGGCTGGACAGGCTCCTGCTTGCCTCCACATGGGGCTTCCTGCTGGACTGCTGGACGCCCCACATGGAGGCACAGAGCCTGCCTGTTCCAATGGTGCACAGCTCCCAATTGCAGTGCCATGATCCACATATGCTGGCATGGAGCCAGCCTTGTCTGGTCTGAAGGTATGTGCCAGCGGGCCAGGCCAACTCCATCCCAGCACATGCAGGCCCTAAGACTCAGCCAGAGGCGTACACTGCAGGGGGGACTCTGCCTGCCACAGCCATGAGCACCCAGAGGGCCTGCTGCTGCTGAACCACTGGGGGGTGGGGACTGTGCACCACAAATCACACACCTGCCCACCAACTCTCCCCCCCACACACACACACACACAAACCCCACATACGCACCTGGGGGTGCTGCTGCCAAGAGGGAGAAAATGGAGGGGGGTAGGCAGGGGCTGTGGGTCTGGAGTGAGGATCACTGGCAGGGCTGGGGGAGCTGTGGTTTGGGAGTGAGGGGCAACCGCATAGGCAGGGCACTAGCATGTCAGGGATGCTCAGTGCCACAAAGCAGTGGCGGAGAGCGGGGGATGGATAAAGCTGCAATTGGACCTGTGTCCTGGTGTACGGGGGGAGCTGATGCTAGGAGGAGCAAGTGGGGGATAGGCAGGGAGTGAGGGGCACCAGCAGGACTGGTTGGGGAGGCTGTGGCTTGGGAGTCAGAGGCAATGGCATATCAGGGCTGCTTGGCACCACAGCATTAGTTACAAGTGACGCCAATAAATTAAATAGAATAGCTCTCATGCATGAGAATAATTGGATCCAGGCTCTCAAACCCTTGTAGTTGATCTCTGCTATTTATGAGGCAAAAAGCAAGCAGCTACCTGCTTACCTTTATAGACCACTCCCAATCACTGATGCTTGGATGCTGCTTCCAGGTTCATTTACTGCTAATGAGAAGAGTGTTAGAGGACTCTCATCATTAGTAAGGAACAGTCGTTGGAAGTTGCTTCTAGTCTGTTTTTTTCCCCCCACAGTTCAGGAAATGGAGTGAGCTGATTCAGGGTCGTCTTGACATCTACATTATCATAGCAGTGTCGTTACCCTTGTGGCGGTAGTGGCACAAACAGGATAGTGTTCTCTGCCATCATTTATGTCAGTCATTGATTAAGGTTATCTGGGAAAGCTTTGTGTTCATAGTTCCAAGTCACACTGACTGCAGGAAGGTAGCAGGAAATGTCAACTGATTTGCACACTTGTTTAGCAGTGTCATAAAAATGAAGTATAACCAGAATAGCTCACTAGACGTCTCTGTAGCATCTCTAGAATAAAAAACCCAGTAGCAAGCTACAGAATGAAAATGATAGAACATGATATTGACGCTGAACCCCAGAGATAGAAGGTCCCAAAATAAAATTCAAGGGGAAACAAATGCTTTGATTCAAAATACACAAGGAGGAGTGAAAGGCTAATGTCAGGCTGCCATTACAGTGATGGAGGGGCCATCTCAGGGTCTCAGTTATTGCACTTTTGTCATTTAGCAAATGTTTAAGTAAGGGAGAAGGGAATCCCTTAGGCTAGGGATAGATATTCAAAAAGCCAGAGCCTGAATTGATACAATCTTTGCAGGTTAGTCTAACCTGGTTAGATTGAACCGATTTGTAGCAGCACAGACATTCCTTGTGGACTAAGGAGACGCTGGCTCAGGCCAGGATGCACTAAAGCATGCCCTCAGAGGCAAGGAAGCTGTGCTGGGGGGAAGAGGCATAGCCAGCCTGGGCTGTAGCCTTGGCTGAACTGGCCAGAGGTGTTTAATTCCCTCCTCCCTGTCCCACCGGCAGGGACCCAAGCTGGGTCTGCTGGGTGCACCCCCCTTGCTGCTGCAGCAGCAGGGTGGCATGGCCCTCTGAGGCAGAAGTGGCAGGGAGGGGGGTTATTCCCCCTTGTAACAGGCTGCCTACTCAGGGTTGAGAAACATCCTTGGCCTGCTCACCTGTTCTGGTCAGTCCGCCCAAGTCTCACCTGTCACGACTTGTTGTATAAAAGATTGATGAAAAATGTGGGAGGCTGCCCATTTTAATGCCCAGCACCTAGGGTGATGCACATGACTCCAACCTTCCCTTTTTCTGTCCCATGCCTCGCAAGTGTCATCCAAATCATTACAGTGCCTCACACCATGACCAATGCACCATTATCTCACTGGGACTCTCACTCCCTACTGCAAGCAGGCAGCAAGCAGCGGTAGTTGGGGCAGACAGAACTACCTGCTGTCCCCCAGGGGTAGTGGGGGTAGAGGAAGGAATAACCCCACTCCCTGCCCCTCTGCCTCAGGGGCCATGCCAGCCCACTGCTGCACCTGGCAGGCCCAGCTCAGGTCCCTGCCAGTGGGACAGGGAGTGGGGAATCAAACCCCTCTCTGGCCAGTTCCCTATCCCTGCCTGTCCCTGCTTGGCTAGAGAGCAGAGGGGTGGGGCCAGCCCTGCTGGGCTGGAGCAGAGAGCCCAGTGCAGAGAGCATGCTGGGGTGCTGGGGGACTCTGGTTTAAGTTAAACCAGGAAAGGGTCTGGGACAGACATTGCATAAACTGGTTTGAGCTCAATAAGTTAAGTCTGATACTACATTCAACCAAGTTTATCTCAAACCAGTTTTGGCCATTTTGAAACTGGTTTATGCACACTGAACATCTGTTCTGTTATACATTTAAACCAGTTTCTGATCACTTAAACCAGTTTATGTGTAATGTCTGTCGCTAGCCTTAGTGTAGCTCCTGTTCAAATTGCAGCTTGGGCCTGGAGGATGAGGTGTGATAGGAGCTGCATCTGATACTCTTCCTTGAAAGAATAGGAATAGGCAGGCAAACTTCTTCTCCTCATCCTATGCTAGCAGCACAGGTTTAAAGGAGAACTTGATTAAAAAGTATAAAGACTAAATTTCAAGCTGTTTCTTTGAACAGACAAGCTATTATCTGCAGAACCCTGTTTTAGGCTTCCCCGCTCAGAGGTTAATAAATTTGAGTTGAAAGGGTTCAAGCATGGCAAATTCATTGACTTTAAGGGAAGCACTTGTGGGGGGTAGGGTGGCATGTACTAAGGTGCATGGCTGATAAATACCTTATCGCAAGAATACAAAGAAGAAAGGAAGGACAGGGTTAGGGGCCAAGACAGTAAATTAAAAATTTAGCAAATCTAGGCTCTGATTCTGAGCTGTACTTTCTGCATACCACAGCTTAGGAGGTGCAAGCTGGAGAACCAAGATGCTTTATGCTACCTTGAGTTCACCACATACTAGGTTGTTAAAGTAGCCAAAATATCAGAAAAGGTTAGAATGGCCTGAGGGCTGTGTTTGCTAGGCAGCTTTACCTATGATGCCTGCAGGCTGCAGGGCAGCTCAGGTTGTCCGTAGCATTATATGCTGCAGCTGCTCCCCCTTCTATCTCCAACATACTGCTGCTTCCTGGGGGAGAGGGACTATGATGAATTGCTTATATCAGCTCTCTGCTGTCCTGCAGTGCTGGAATACTCCCTGGAGTATTTGTGGTTCTTTTATGACTGTATGCTGCCAAAGTGAGCACCCACAATATGGTCTATGTTCTTTAAAGACTCCCTGAGCATGGCAGGGACTCTTTAAATTAAATAGAGAAAAGAAAATGCATGATAAATTTCACTTGATGCTATTGCTAACTGACAGAATAAGCAACATTATTGTAAAATTTACATATGGATGATTTTTTTCTGCTCCAGCCTAATAGTAATTTGCAATTATTAGGCTTGAGCAACATCTTCCAGGATGCATCTGTTCCTGGAGTTGAAAATAAGCAAGTTACACGGTATACACAGGAGAATTTTGCCAGTATGATCAAAGCTGGCTTCCTCATAATCTTTCAGTGCCAGTTTTGAGAAGAAATGGTTTTTATCCAGTATATATAAAGTCTTGTTAGTTTCTCTTGTGTATATTTTCCTTCAGACTCTAATACCCATGAAAGTATCTAACCTAAACTTTTGAAATGTGTTGGTTTCACTTCTGTGAGACTGTCACTGTTGTGAGACTGTTGTTCCAAAGGCAACACTGGAACAAAAAGAATAGTTTGTTGTTTTTTTCTGATCGCTTCTGCCCTTTCTAGTAAACCATCAGCACAGTCATTTTACCAATGACTTCAATGGAGATAGGAGCAGGCCCATAAATATGCTTTTTCTTGCCTACTCCTGGGTCAAATGGTGAGCTTGACCCTTAGAGGAAGTAACATTTAGGAGTCCTATTGGTTTAACAGGAGCTCCCCATCTCTCAGTATTATGCCTTTACAACATGTGCCAATTGACAATTGGCATTCAGGGCATGTGGCAGCCTGCCTTGGCTGGCATGGCCCCAAAGAGGACCCCATCTCCTCCTGCTTACACCCTCCAAATCTGGAACCCAGCAGCTACCCTCAAGCATGCCTAAAGCCAACATTTTCAGAGCAGGCAGAGAGTGGCCCCAGGAATGGCCTCACTGGAGTCCTTCTGGGTTTGGCGTCTGGGTTTGGTGAGGAAGTAGTAGGCAAAATGCACTCAGGAATATCCTGGATGGGGCATGCTGTTGCTGTGGTGTAGTCATGTCCTAACAGTTCATCAGAAAGGCTAAGTACCCAACTGACATGGAAACTGAACCAACCGGTCCTTCAAAAGACAATTTGCTAGGTCAGTGTTTATGGCCTATTGAGGGCAGCAGGGTAATATGCTTGTATTATTGCCCTCGGTGCTGTGCCATTGGAGTTAAAATGTGTTTTTCCATCAACTTAAACAGGGAGTAGGATCAAGCCCATTATAGCTATTCTTCAGCATTGTCAAACCAATGCTCATCATGAGCATTACACTAATATAAAAGGTGTGAGCCTAGCTGTTCTTTGTGACAGAGAGTGGAGGCATATGCTAACGATACTTTTCAGTGAAATGTATGAATTTACACTGAAGCAAATACATTGAAGTCTGCTCTTTGGAAACCTTTGCTATGTGTGTGGGTGCAGTCTATCTATGCTATTACGAACACTGTGCTGCTGTACATGGTACTGTGTTGAGTGCAGCCCAGGATGTCTGTTTGAAAGGTGTGGGATATATCAGCAGCATGTCAGTTTAATCTAGTTAAAAATAAAAGAGCTAAAAATGGAAATTTTTTGAGGCAGCTGCAGCAATGTGTACAACACATAATCAGCTTTTCATCAGTGCTGTCCCTGCGAGAAACATTCTGTTAGTTGTGCTCCTGTACCACAGCTACAGTCCCACACTGACAGTTGTATAGTGCGAGAACTGCAGTGTAACACCGATGCCCTTGGGAGCTTATCTAAAATTGGTTCATATTATTAAGTTGTGGAAAAGGGAAGAATATAAAAGATGAGAAACTGGTGACAAACCATTCAGGTGTCTTCCTTTGCAAAAGAAAACTATGATCAGCACATTTACCAGGAACAACTGAAAAAATACCAGGTCGATTCCACTGAAGTGCAATATCATTTGGTGAGGAGTGTCCAGCAGTAAAAGCTGTCATAACAAGGGTACTAAAAAAACCATGAGCATGTTATTTCATCCAATTCATATTACCCATTATGCCCACTATTTATCTGCATTAGTGCGGTGCCTTAAGGTCCCAGCCAAGACTGGGGCCCTGTTGTGTCACATGCTGTTACTAAGTGGCAGTTCCTATTCCAAAGAGCTTACAAGCTCTGTAGATAGGACAGACAAAGGATTGGAGAAGGAAAGGGTCACCATCTACATTTTTAAAATCAGTCAGACAGGTAGATCCTCATCTGGTGTAAGTTGTCAGGGCTCCATTGGCTTCAGTGGAAGTCATTGAGGATCTGCTGGTGTAAACTTTTCCTCTTTGAGCAGTAGGACAGAATTTGAAGCCTGAGAATATAGTAGAGCTTCACTGAGGTGCTGAAATTTTCCTCCCAGCACTGCCAGACAAATGCTTACTGTCAACTACACATGGCCGTTCCGATGCAGAGATGCATGCCAATCTGGTGTTCTGCAAAATGGAAATTATTCTCTGCTTTAAAAATGGTACTATTCCTTTACCTGTTACTTGAATTTTGTATCCATCACAACAATATTCTCAACCTTTCAGACTTGAGTACCCCTCAGAAAATGCCAGCTCTTAGTTTTCCCTCATTTTTTGACTAAAGAAAAATAATGGAGCAATTCTTCTGTTGCAGAGCACTCAGAAAGACAACAGGTCAGAATGTTTTTGGCACTATAGATTCCTATTTGGAGGCTCTGGGTTAATCTTGAGAATCATATTTACACACCTAACAAAGCTAACATTGTGTGGCACCCCATGGTACCTTTGAAAGGATCTCAAGGCACCCTTGGGTGCCATGGCACCCTGGTTAAGAATCCCTGCTTTAGCACCTAGCTGTGATTACAGACTTAAAGCAGTAAACCCTGCCCTTCCAAAGCCCTGCCTCTTTGCTGATGCCATTCTCGCTCACAAGTCATATAGCAGAATGTGTGCTGTGTGGCCAAATAAAAACAACATAAGCAGAATTATTTCTACCACTCAAGGAGTCCCGTCCTGCAGTCCTCATTTACATGAAGTCAATAGAATTTGTCATGTGATTAAGTGCTGTGAGACTGAGTCCAATGACTGCAATGTCACCTTTGTGTTGCTGTGCAGATGAGAAAAGGCAGATTGGGATTGGCCAAAATGGTTTGCTTAGAAAAAGTGCAAATAATAACATTAAATGCAGTGCAGACCAGGCTGTTCAGTGGTTACTGGCAAAGGAATCAGGAAAACTGAGGTGGCAACTGTCAGGATTATATGTTTGTATAAATCTGGGAGAAGCAGTCATAGACTTCTTATGGCAGAAAAGGAAACAATCATGGAACCATGCTAGAGAAATGGCCCTGTTGGGGGGGGGGGTGTGGGTGTGTGTGTGTTGGCGGGAGAGGAAGGAAGCTGAGGAGGAAGAGAGAGAGAGAGATGACGGCATTCATCCATTTGTTCTCATTTTTCATATTTCGATCTCTCTCGTATTTATTCATCCCAAAGTGCAGCTGAGTATCTATGTTTTAGTTGTCTTCTATGGTAACTTGAGAAATATTTAAGGGAGACTCATCTCCCCTTAAAAGAGCATAAGGAATTAGAAGTGAAGACAGGGTAGGTGCTGAATAAGGCTTCATGCCCTCACTAGGCAAGATCTGACAGCATAGAGAAGTAACAGGTTTGGTCTTCCCCCTGGCACCATGCTATTTATTCTCTTGGAACATGAGTTTCCAATTCAGGTACCTGAATCATGTTGAGACCTCTCCTTCTAATCTGTACCCCCTGAGGAGTCTTAGTATGTAGAAAATCTGTAATGTTTCCTTACAATAACCTCAGCAGCAAATTTGATGAGGACATGAATATACAGAAGATAACTTGTTCAAGTGTAGCTATCTGCTACAAAGGGCTCAGAAAGGCTGGTGCCATTCTGTTCTCTAGGAGCAGAGGTGATGTTCATCTCTATCCCACCCTCTCTGTAGAAATCAGCTACACATGCCTGAGAATCACCATCATTGAAATTCACATGAAGAGTGTTACACTTTATTGGCAGTGTTGTGAAAAGTTGTTGTAGTTTTTGTGATGCTTCACCAAATATTTATAATTTACCTCTGTTAATACTTCCACTGGATGCACAGTGGTAATAATACAAGATCCTGTTGAATTTACTTAATAACAATCCACTATAGCTTGCCATGCATAACTGATGATTTTGTGAGAAAGGGGAGAGCGTTTGTCTTCTTAAACAGTCCTCAATTGCATGTGTGAAACTGGCAGTGAATGCAGATCCACAATGTGCGTAGGAGGTCAGTATTCTAGAATTTGACACTGGCTATAAAGGGTTATAAAGAGTTGTCTGAATATGGGGACTAGCATTTAAATGCCTGTCCAAAATCAGGGCGTTTCAAGCTTTCGGGACTGTGCAAGTAGCTAAAGCAGGGGTGTCCAACCTTTTTGAATGTGGATCATGAACTTTTTATCACTCAGTGGGCCGGCGAGCCATATTCAAAGACCTCACAGGAAGTGGTATCACATCAGGAAGTGATGTCACATGACCTTTGATACCAATGAAGGTCTCAAGAATCTATGAAAGGGTCATGAGCAAACTTTAAGAGTGGGAGAAAAACATATAACTGTGGCTTTTGCCTTGTGGGCTGGCAGAGTTCCAGCCTGCAAGGAGCTACTTGGGGACCCCCATGCCGCACACACTGGGGCACTGGGGTCTGGAGGCAGGAGCAGTGAGGGACACTGGTTGGGACTGTGAAAGGCAGGGGCCCCCCCCCCCCATGCACACAGGTGCCGGGAGCCCACAGTCACCAACCCAACCCTGGAGGAGGCGCCATCTTCCTGCCACACCCCTGGCCCCGGCCCAGCCTGGCCCTACTTGCGGCGCCCCAGCCAGGCAGGAGGCGGCAAAGGCAGACGACAAGGGTGAGCCCAGCTGCCATGCCACCTCTGCAGGTCCGCATCGCCGCACCAGGCTGGAGGGAGCCAGGGCTGGGGCCAGGCGGCACCTTGGGGCACAGCAAACGCAGGCTCCGCCCAAGCCTGGGGCCGCCCCACATGGTGCAGCCAATGCCGACAGCTTGGTGGGAGGAGGCACCTGTCCACGCCACTCTGCCTCCGCCAGCGACCCGGGGCTGGGCAGCCAAGCCGGGCTGCCTCTTGTCTGTGGGTGGGGAGTGGCGAGTTGCTTGGGCCGGGAAGCAGTGGCTTCCCCACATGGTGCTGGGGACAGGAGGAGGCAGGTCGGGTCTGCACTCCTCCTCCCACATGCATTGCGTTGGTAACGTCAAGCTGACACGGTGCATATAGGAACCTTGGCCCTTCCCCAGCCCTTCAGCAGCCATTAGGAAGCTGCTGAGGGGTTGGGGGAGGGACAAGGGGTGGGAACGATTCATTTCCCATCACAGCACCGCAGGCCACAGAAAACGCCTTGGCAGGCCACATGGCGGCCTGCGGGCCTTGTGTTGGACAAGCCTGAGCTAAAGTATCCCTGAGATGCCTTCCTAGCATGTTTGGTAGCTGAGAATCTGTCACTATCTGAGTTTGAGTCTACCCAGTTCTCACAGTTTGCGGTACTTTTACACACGCTCTGGGCATGGGGCGGCACTCTAATTAAAGTGCCGCCACGTCTCATGTATCAGTGTCCCTGCACTTAAAAATGGTGGTGGGAATGCTGATACTCGACACAGGAGGCCGCTGGAGTGCAGCAATTGCCACACTTCAACAGACTCAATCGAGTCTGCTCTAATGTGCTGGAATTCCAGCCTCGCTGCTCGTGTATAGACACCCCTGCTGTCCATCACCTTAACTTTCCCCTGAGGCAAACTCTTACACACAAGACTTTCAAGTGATGTGTCCTTGCCCTTGGCTTGGAAAACATAACATGAAGCAAACATAAATAAATTCTTTGGTTCTCCCAGGCACGAGCAAGTCCTCCTCCAGACATCAGGGACTTGCAATTCTTTTTATCCTCGCTGGCCAACATCACCAGGGTCTGCAGGTCCCCCCGGTCCCTCGCATGACTTTCCCTCAAGTCCATCGCAGTCCTGTTCCCAGATTCACTCATTCCCTCAGTCCTCAAAGGGTTTCACAAGAACTACATACCTTCTTTCTCTCCCTGGGTGAATCCAGGGAATACATCCTTATGTAGTCAATGGCAAAACCCCACTGACTTTGATGGGACTGGCATTACATCCAGAGGTCTCTCTCTTTCTTGCTTCTGGGGGGCTGCCACACAATGTTTGGATACCTGATTCAGCTGCAGTCCATGGCCTGAGACTCACTCCCTTACAAGCCCTGTTCATCTTTTGGTAGTGGCATAGAGATATTTCCTGTTAAGATACATTTTTTAAAGAAAAATCTACTGGATGTTTTTAGAATCAAACATTTTCACCCTCCTCTTTTCATTTCTAGATGTGCACAGTGGAAATAACAGGAAATTAGCTTTCTTAACAACATTTCTTAGGTTACATTTTAATGGCCAGCCCTGGGAAGTCCTGAATATCTGCTCTTGGATATTAAGTGCAATAGGACTTGGGATCTGCCAAAACCTTACAGTTTCAGGAGTCCAAATCAGGAGCTCAAATTAGTTTGTGCAGTGCATTTATGAAGCAATTTGATCCAGATCCCAGCTGGTGATCTGAGTTTGGAAACAAAAATATATCTCGTAATATAATTATGAGACTATAGAAGAAACTGGCAGATATTTTATCCACTAGAAGATGAATTTCCTGATTGGACTGCTCTTTAATAAATCTTCTTTCTTGGCATTAACTGCAGGAAATTGGCTAATCTCTTTACATGTTTATATGGAATTGCTAAGCATTAGGTTTTGAGATTAGAGTCATAGGATCATAGAAAATTAGGGTTGGAAGGACCTCAAGAGGTCATCTAGTGGAACCCCTTGCTCAAAGCAGGACCTTCCACAGTTAGATCACCCCAGCCAAAGCTTTGTCTAGCAGGGTCTGAAAAACCTCCAAGGATGAAGAGTCCACAACCTCTCTGAGTAATTTGTTTCATGTTTTACTACCCTCCTATTGAAAGAGTTTTTCCTAATATCTAACCTAAACTTGGCTTCTACAACTTGAGACCATTGCTCCTTGTTCTGTTATCTGCCACCACTGAGAACAGTTTAGCTCCATTCTTTTTGGAGCCACCCTTCAGGTGGTAGAAGGCTGTTGTTAAGTCCCCCCTGAGTCTTCTCTTTTCCAGACTAAATAAGCCTAGTTCCCCCAGCCTCTTGTCATAAGTCATGTCCCCCAGCCCTCTGACCATTTTTGTTGTCCTCTGTTGGACTCTTTCCAAATTGTCCACATTCTTTGGGGGCCCAGTGCTGGACACAGTACTCCAGATGTGGCCTCAGCAGTGCCAAATAGTGCAATAGTGCCAGTTGATCTACTGGCAACACTTTTACCAATGCAGCCCTTAGACTCAGCCCCTAGCCCATACCAATGTATGCCATTAGCCGCCTTCTCAACAAGGGCACACTGTTGGCTCATTCATCTTACAGGAGTCTCAGGAATCAAGCCTTGGGACAGCTCTGCTGCTCCTCAATGTTTCTGCATTGCTTCCATTTGTGGGAAAGAAAAACAAGTGCATATTAGTGCATCTGCGGTGGTGTTTCCACATGCCAAAATGCAAGTTGCTGTAAGATGTATTGTAAAAAGGCTAATTTACAAAAACTATTTCACAGCATCATGGCAGGCTGGAGCAGGGAAGAATACCCGGTTGAAAAGGCTTTAAGACCATGGAGTCCAGTAGATTTATATCGCTCAAAGGTCTGATACAAAGCTGGTGAAATCAGGAGTACTTTCACTAACTGCAAGGGGCTTTGGATCCAGCCTTAATACCATATCAGGATAGGTAGGATCCTGGGTGTAAATCCTCGGATCAAATATGCCTAACTCCTATATGAAATCAGCAGGAGTTAGGTGCGCAAACACCTTTGAGGATCTGGGCCTGGGTCCAAAGGAGCTTAACAGGGCTAAATTGTTATTCATTCATTCACCCATGAGCTAGATGGACTTCAAGGGCAATTATTATATGTGTTCCTTCATTCAATTGTGTACTATTAGATGGCTGATCTGTATGAAGCCCCCAAAATGGTTCCTAGGTACATTTACAGCTAAGGATACTAAAACACAACAAACCTATGTTAACATGTATATTGGGTCAAATATGCATGTCATGTGAATGCCAGTGTCATGCACCTACAAAAAGAAATATTTGCATACAACCATACTTACAAAAATGAATGTATTAAAAGCAAAACTATCAGAGCTGGAGATGCAAAAATGGGTTAAATACTCTATGCACTCATCCAAACTGGGGGTTTGCCTTCTTATAGGATTCTGTGCATGTGTAACCCCCATCCTCAACAAACACACCAGGATATTTGTGTGTCTCTGCTAGACATAGGCAAATCTGTCCTTTTTTTCTGTTAGAGGTTTGTGTCCTGATTTTTAAAGCGTTCAGCAGACAGAAGGGTAGGCATTCATTGCATCAACTTTGGCCCTGGATTAAGTGTGTGTAACTGCCATTATCTTGAATGGGAATTGTATGAATTTACACCAGGGCTAAATTCATTCCATTATCTCTGTCTAGTAATCCTTTTGTATTAATTTCTGACATCAAAGGGGAACAGCTTTCTCTTCATTCTCTGTGACTTGGTTGCTGGAGACAGGATGGCAGGAAGCAAAAGATAAGCCAGGAGTGTCTGTGCCCCAGGTGGTGTTTTTCATGTTGACTTTTTTTGTATAGAGTCCTTCAGTACTAGAGATAATTTTGTATAGCTGCCTGGCAAGATGGTTGGCTTTCCTCGTAAAATGTGCTTGTTTTCCTAACAGGTATCAGTTCCAAGGATAGCCACATGAAACACAAAATAAACCCTCCCTTTAAGGGAACCACTCCTGTTCTTCTGAGAACGAGTTTGTCTTCCTGGTTAGCCTCCCTGATACATGAACACTGAATGGGCAAAATAAGTATGGTAAGAATTTTCCATACCTGCATGAAAAATCTTTGGAATATGTAGTCTGCATTTATAGTGTTGGCTTATGCCAGGGGTTGTCAACCAGGGGTATGTGTACCCCTGGAGGTACTTGAGAAGGCCCTATAGGGTATGCGCAGGCAGGAGGGGAGGGAGTGCCGTCACGCATGATCCTGTGTTGCTGCACAGGAGCCACCCACCCAGCTGGACACGGGGTGGAGGGGTGGGGGAAGCTCGCACACGGCAGCTGCCACCACTCCGCGTCCAGCCATATGCCACCTGCACCTTTCCCCCTGCTCAGTGCCCAGGGGTACGCTGCCCTGCATCCGGCCATTGTGGGGGGTACAATGATCCAAAAAGGTTGAAAACCCCTGGTTTATGCAATTGTTAAAGTTCTGGGATCTTTTTAGACCCACGCTTATACAAGTTATGTGATATTAAGGAAGGGAAGTTGTTACTCTCCAGCCCCTTACCCTACATAGTTGCTTTAAGGAAGGTCACACTTCCAATTGTGGCTTATACATTGTTAGTAGTCTCCTGTGTTCCAAGTTAGGTTCCTGCTAACTGCTATTTAGCCAATTGACACAGAGCCATAGATTCTGTAAAATCATCTCTGAAATTTAATTGACATTTCATAAAGTTTTGCAATGTCATTAATCACAACTAAAGATCATGATAAAGTATAGAGAATAAGTTAGTATATCACCGGGGGTGGAGGGAACAGTTCATTAAAAAAAAATAGATTCAGTAATATACTAAGTGTCCAGTTGGCCACTTCTTGCTCGCTTCTAAGAGAATTGGAGCTTAAGCCATACAGGTATCAATCTAGTGCCTCTTAATATTTTAAGCTATGTGGGGTAGTTTCTCTGCTGTTATAAACTGGTGTGTGGCAGCGCACCCTTGGGTGCTTGCTACTTTCAGGGCTGGAGACAGGCAACCAGCAGGTGCCTGATTATGGCGGCCACTTTAGGGCCCGTTCTTATAGGGTGAGGCAGCAGTTTGCTGCCAGCTGCTAAGAGAGGAACATCAGCCGCCTGAGCTATGGCTCAAGAATGTCTTGGAGGTAAGGGCAGGAGCTATGGGGGTGGTTTGGAAGCTCCTGGTCCTGGGCATGACCTTAAACTGCACCCTGTCAGGGTAGGAAGGCCTAGTGGGACTGTTTATTGTGGGAAGTTTCAGTTAAATGCCAGGACTGCTAACCTCCCTGGTGAAAGGCGGGTAGGGATGCCTTAACCCCAGCCCTCACCATCTGGTGGGTAATTGTGTGAGTTAGTGGAAGCAAGGTGGGCCAGGTGCATTGATAGTGAGACAGCTGAGCCCAGCAGGGATATGAGATCCCGAAGGCCCAGAGGGGGTAGCTTGTTGGATGTAGTCTGAGGGCCTGCTCAGAGTAGTGTGCAATAAGGGGCACCTGGAGGACTGAGCATGTGGGGGTGAAGAGTAGGGCTGCTGAGGGTGGCCTGAAGGGCTGCACCGGGGTGTACTGAGTAGGGCTGCTTGAGTGGCTTGAAGGGTGGTACATAGGCCAACCCCAAGTGTGTGTGGAAATTAGTTGCCTGGTGAGGGGCTTAGGACAGAAGCAGCCCTGCACCATGCAGAGTAGGCAACCTTGAGGGAGCCAAAGTTGCTGTGTGGTAGTGCCAGGGAGAGAGTAGCTAAGCCTGAAGGCCCAAAGGGGTCACTCGAGGGGAGCAAGGGTGGTAGAAAGTGGCCCAGTGATGGGCAGTATGTAAGAGGCCCCTGTGGGGGGGGGGAGAGGAAGAGGTCCCCTGTGAGGGGGAGCAGTGTAAACGAGTGTTTGAATGAGGCTAACAAAGGACTGAATTTGACCCAGCCTCAGACCAGGAAGCAATATCTATCTGGATACCATCTGTGAGCGAGGCTTGGGCTGCAGTGTAGGGGAGGTTTGGAGCTGTGGATAGTGCCCATTGGCATCGGGGTAGTATAAGGGCAGCCTCCCACTTATAAATAATGTTAACATTCAAGTTGTGGCAGGTGGGTTAGGGCAGACTGCTCTAGGCAGGTGGGTGGGCCAACTGGTGATCTGGCCTCGAGTTTGCCCCATCACATGAAATCAATGGAATTGCACCAGTATGTACCACCAGAAAATTTGGCCCAGTGATTTCATAAATAGGTTTATCATAGTTCCAGATACGGATGTGGAAGATATGTCTACTGAACACTGCAGCAGGCTGGATTTTGCCCATTAGAATATTCTGTCAAAATATCTCAGATTTAAATAGATGGAGGGGAAACTATGCAGGTGGCAGAGCCTCTCTCACTAAATGTATTTTCAAAGAGATAAAACAGTATTAATGTGTATTGACTTGGTAGAGCTTTTTATAATTCTGGTGACTGGATGAGTAAGCAATCTTTTAAACACATCACATAACAATGTCCTAGGCTGAACGTGGACCATTAGCAACACATAAATGTAATCCTCAACAGAATGGAACTGATAATGGCGGCTGAGAAGAGGAAGAGCTTTGTTCCTCTTGTATCACCACGGACATTGCTCTTATGCCCAGGTTTCTCTCATGCTGCAGCGTTGGAGTGATTATGGCCAAAGATGCTGCTGAATCAGATTTATTGTTCAGAGCCAGACAGTTTTATAGCAACTAATACCTGTCTGTCATTTCTAAAATGACCCACAAAAATCTGAATGAATAAAATATGAGGGCCTAACAGAAACCAGTGAAAGTCGAGACATTCAAACTAAAGACTGAAGATGCTCTGGGTGAGTAACCTCCCTTTTTACTTGCACAGAAAAGGCAGGAAACTGAATTTGCACAGGCATCACTTCCTCAAAATTAATTTGTACAGAATCCTGTCCTTTCCTTTCCGCCTCACACGCAAGGATGGGGCTTCAACATCCAAAAACCAGTGAATCTTCAGGTGCATTTTTCAATAAATGCTCAGTTTTTCAATAATTACTCAGAGCCAAGGTGTTTGACAGAGGTCCGCTTCCTTCTCTTCCTGAGTTCTGACGGATCAGCTCTGTGTAAAATGACCTTCTGCACAACGCAAATACCAATTTCAGTCGGTTCTTGCAAAAGCCTTTAAAGGACGCCCCCCCAACACTCAATTTCCTTCCTCAGCCAAGCCTAGAAATAATCGCAAATAATAATTATCTGTGACGTTTTAAATGCATATACGAAGCCTATTGATTACAAGTATTCAACTAGTCTCTGAGGTGCCCTGTTTGTTGTTTGTCTCCCATCAAAGTTGCACATGGCATTTTCATGAAGTGATGGCTGTTCCCAAGACCTCAAGCCATACTGAGTTGTTGTTTTGCTTTGTCTATTTATACATCAGCTCATCTTCGGAGACTCTGACATCAGCTCCCAAGAGTGCAGGTACTCTTGTTTTTAGTTTTCTGTTGAGGGAAAAGCCAGCAAGTGACAATCCATGCTTCACTGGTTCCATTCTGTAGCTTAACACTGAGAAGTACAAATCAGAGTCTGACACCTCAGCTTTTTTCATAGAGCATTTTCTTATTCTGACAACATTTTCCACCAGCCCCTTAGATGCAGAATAATGATATGTTACAGTTGCATAGCTAAGCCATACTTTACAGCAGATTGCTTCAAATCCTGCCCCCCAGTATCAAACATGAGTATGTCAGGAATGTATAGGAAAAATGGATTTGATATGCAGGATCATCTATTTACCTGCAGTATTGTCTAGTAAAGCTATCTCAGGGAAATGAAAAGGACAGTCTAGGACATGTGCACAGTTTCTTCCAGGCAATGTAAAGAAATCTGTGCTTATTTGGCTAGAGGGGACCAATTTTTCCAGTGGCCTTATATCGGCTGTTTCATGTGTCTGCCAATTTTTGATATAGGGAAGAAGCATTAACAATTTCCCCATAGTGCTGTCCATGTGAGTATAACATATCTCCGCCCTTCTCTTGGTTTTATCAGTTCCTACAATATCATCAGGCAGCCTTTTTAACTTATTTTCCTCTGACTTCTTAGGAATCACTAATCACCTTCTCTGTTGATTTTAAACAAAATCTTATCCAGTACTGATACAGTAACTTCCCCTTACACTAAAATAGGCTGAAAGCTGGCAGTACCCCTCTCTGCTATTAATTTTAATTGCTTTCTATAGGGCCTCATCCTTTGCCACAGCTTTGGCAATCACAGCCACCATTTTTACATCAGTTTGACATGTACCTAATGTAGGTATGGACTCTTTCCCATCGTACTTTTGTCCAATGCTCTACCAGATGTGTTTTCAACCACCAAATCTCTGAATCAATGGTGTTTTCCAATCCCTTTTCGATAATGGCAATGAGTGGTATATGGTCAAGTTTAGTGAATATTGGGCATGTCTGGGCTTTTGCTAATGCATATTAAATTAAGTTCTTCCATTGTGAAGTATTAGGAAAAGGTGCATTACTTTATTTTAATGCACATAAGCGAAAGTGCAGTTTTTGTGTGATGCTTTAATAAGCATTAAAATATGCTAATGCACTAATGTGCATAAAGTCTATGTGTAGATGGACCCACCCCATTTTGTACTTGCTTTCACAGAACTCCATTACTGAGGCTTTCAGCTTTTACATACTCCCTTAGGAGACATTAACTTAACTACTGTACACCTGATTTTCCCCTGTTTATATTCTACTGCCTGTGGTCTTTCTTTCAGTTTTAGTGTCATTGTTTCTGGCACTATGTTGACTTCCACATTAGTGGTCAGCTAACAATTAATAAATGTTCTCTGCTAGAAACATTCTTCTGTTGGGTGTGCTCCTGTACCATAGCTACAATCCCACATGGACAGTTGTATAGTGTGAGAACTGTAGTGTAATTTCCGTGCCAGGAGTCTATCTAAAATTGGTTCATATTATCAAAGTTGTGGAAGAGGGAGGAATATAAAAAAATGACAGATTAGTGACAAATCTATTCAGGCCTCTTCCTTTGCAAAAGAAAGCTGTCATCAGTGCATCCTCCAGGAATTTTGGATTGGTAGCTCATTCACTTTGTGTTGCAACAACATAGCCCATTGATCCTACAGAGAATTCCTCTGAGCTAGTGGTGCTGTTGTCCTCCTCTTTGTCCAGGCTGGGAATACACTACTGGTGCTTGCAAAGTCTAGTAAATAGTGTAATCCACGGAAGTTTTTGCATCTTTTTCTAGTGCCAGGTGTTGTTCTATGTTGTGTTTTCCATCAAGTTTGCAGTTCTCTGGCTGTTTTTGTGGTCTGTGAGTATAAGCTCTGCATGTCTTTTGGCTTCAGGATTATTATAGTATTTTGGAGTCTTTATGAAGTCCACAGTGTCAGAATATTGACCAGCCCTGTATATGCTCAGTCTAGCTGGGGTAACTTCATTTGCTTGTTAAATTTTAATTCCTTTATTAAGAGTTGTAGTGGGTGTGGGGTCAGTTAGCTCCTCACAGTCTCTCAGTATCCTTTTATAAGCTCAACCCTCTGGTAATTATCCATACTCCCCCAGGGCAAGCTCCCTCTCAACAGGAGTTAGTCGACATCAGCACTTCACACGGTGGAAACAACCAACACGTGGTCTCATCCCAGACCACCCTGTTCACTCTAACCATATACACAGTCTCTGATGTATTCACCATCTCTCATTGACTCCTAGAAGAAAGGCACTCCAGGCAGGGTCCATGGGCACCACTATGCTGACCTTCTGGCTTTCTCCACCTCTGCTCTCCGTCTCTCAGGCTCTCAGCTTCTGGCATTCGGCTCTCAGCCTTCAACTGCCTGCCTGTCCCAGTCTCCTTTTGCTAGAAGCCTAACTCTCACACTCCTCTGGTTCCTTCCTCTCCAAGGAAACCCCCCCTCCTCTCTCTCCAGGAGCCATCCTAACTTCCTGTGGGCCAGCTCATTATCTGTATCAGCTGGCCCAGTCATCTTAGGCAGCTTGTAATTAGGATTACTGCTCACAGCTGGGCTGGAGCCTCTGCAGACTGCCCTCAGGCTCATTTTGTTGGCAGACTGTCCCCAGGCTCCTTGAGATGGCAGTCTGGTACAAGGGTTAATGCTGAGTCTTCTTGTAGTCTCTCTCTGAGTGCGTTATCCAAGATTCCAATCATCATCTAGTTTTTTTATCAGGGATGCTGTCCCCAAAGTTGCAAGATGGATGAGTCAGCTTTAGATCAGTTACAAACTCTCCTGTTTTCAACTGTTTAAAAACATATCACTCATGTTTCATTCTTTGTGCAACATGGTATTCCTCTAAATGTCCATACCAGTTTCACAGTTAGTCTCCTCTGCCTTAGTTAACTGAAAGCTGTTTTCTGAACAGGATGTGTAACATGAGTCACTGTTCAACACAATTGCTGGTTCCAAGTGGCTCTTGTGAGAGCCCCCTAAAGGTACAGTTCCCCGAACGCAAGATCTCTGTATGCCTTGCATCTCTGAAGTGTCTCAGCTTTCCTGTGAGCTCCTGGCAGTCCAATTGCTGGGGATATGTGACAGCCTTATAGAAGGGTGATGTTTTGCTTTTCACATACAAGCACAGTGAGTTCCTGGTTCTCTTGAGTAACGAGGAAAAAGCATATTTTGACTGTACTGTAAATGAGGCATAAATATTTATTTCATGAGGATGGTTTCAGCTTTTCTGCAATTTATCTGAACTGTATTGGGTAGACACTTAAGTACAACTACCTTGCTGAAACAAGAACCAACAATTCACTTGGTAGGATGGTTTCTTTTAAGGAGTGTCCTTTTCTGCTTGAGAAACTTGATTTTCTCTCGCTGTTGTGCCATTCGCAGTACAGCAGAGTTAGTGCCACGGAGCTTGCTGGAAGCATTTCTCCCTTTCTTGTCATGCCTCACCTGGAGGTGCCTGTCAGCAGGGAGATACAAAAATCCACATTTTGTATTTTGTTCAGCACTACGCAAAGGTATGCGAGACCACTTCATTGACAAGTCATAGAACGTGACTGCAGTGGCTCTGGAAGCAGAAAATGTTCACAGTGGGCCACAGCAGGTAATTATTACATCAGCCAGATTCTCCTATATTAAAAAGAAAGAAACCTAAAAATAAGTAGTAGCCTGTAAACCTCCAGCAATTGCTAGAAAAAAACAGGAGAAATGGTAGATCTGGAACAAAAAAACCCAATGAATAAATGTTATAAGAGGGACCACATGCCCTGTTACTGAATGGAGAAGAAAGAGGAATGGAGGGACAGAGGTCAGAGGGTTTAAAGATAAGAGAATGATGAAAGGGAGGCAGGTAAGAGAATGGAGGGCTGAGATAAAACAGCAGGTGGTTGAAGGGCTCATAAATCAAGTAATTAGCAGCTCATTCACAGGTACAGAGAGTTAGGTCTGAATGTGACACCTGGCTACTTAAACTCCTTACCCAGACAGAAAGGAGAAGTGCATCCTAGTGGGACCAGAGTCAGCATCTGTGGAAGGTGGACAAAGTGGTGATGAGTCAGTTTGGCTGCAGGGAAGTAGGGAGAGACCATCAGGAAAGGAAAGCAGCTAGCTGGTGAGAACGGAGTACAGAGGGAGAGGGAGACTGTAATCTGGAAGAGTCTGAAAACCTTTTGTCACCTTTGTGTTGCATCAGAGGCAGGGAATCTTTATGTTATTAAACAGACACTTAGTCATTTTATTTCTACATTCTTAAAAAAATGAAAAAAATTCTGGGGTTTGGGACTACCAAAGCAGGTGGAAGAGGTCCCAGCTACACCTGAACAGGACAGTGGTAGGGCCAGTGGGCCCAGTGGGCAGGAAGGGCTGACAGTAGAGGCCCGGATTGGTGAAAAGTAGCCCCAACAAGACTTTCTAATGTAAGAGTGACTACCAGTTGGCAAAAGAGAGAAGTGGGCACAATACATAACGTGATAATGACCCTAGCCCTGCCAACCGTTTCCCAAACGTGATCTTTAAGCCCAAGTCATGGTAGGCAAGAAAAGGAGGTAAAGCAGGGACAGGGGAAGATTGTGACAGGTGACTCTGGCCCTAAAGGACCAGGGAAAACAGGCAGATTACCCTGTTTGCTGTCACAGATGCTAGAAAAGAAAACTTCAATGACGTGGGAACATCCCGCCACAGAGGACTGCTATCCCTTTAAGTCTGAAAAGCCCGCCCTAATGATTCTTTGACAGAGATGGAATAAGAGGATTTCTTCACAGTGGGCATGTCTACACAAGATGCTAACTGTGTAGTAACCTAATAATGCTGCACAGTATGCTAATATGCTACTGCGCAGTAGCATTAAGCTACTGTGCAGTACGTGTCATTAAAAACCCATGCACCAGCACTACTGTTCAGTAGCACAAGTTACTGTGCATTGATTTAGTGCTTGGTTAACCAAGTACTAAACTTAATGCGCAGTAACTATAGCACATTAATGAACATGTAAATGCATGCAGTATAGAGGAATAGCCCTTCTTTGACATCCTTAGTTTAAAATGGAATGTTGCTTGGTGGTTGTTGTTCTCTCTAGCACTCACAATGAAAGTTTCTGGGTCCCTACTAGCACCAGTGAATTTAGCTTGGTAACACCCTTGTGACATAGGAAACTGTTGTTTCCCTCATTTTATAGAGAAAGAAAGTGAGGCAGCGAGCACTAGAATAACTAGCCCAAGGACACACAGGAAGTCATGGGCAGAGCTGGGAAGTGCCCAAAACATAAGTCTATGCCCATCACTACTTTCTTTAGCAAAATGTAACGTTTGACTAGTTTTGAAAAATAGGTCATTTTTCCCAAATAAAGTTTGGAGATAATTTTTTGACCAGTTACATAACTAAGGCACAGTACTATCAATCAGGGATCTCTGACTCAGGGTGGAGGCAAGTCTGCTCTTGGTTTTGACCTGTGGCTTGCATTTTGCAACATGTGGAGGCTCCTTATCCTATGGAAACCACTGTGAGGGAGCACAGACCCTACCAGAACCCTCCATCTCTTTTGTGCGTGCACACAAGTGCGTGCACACACACGGACTGCATTGTACTCTTATGTATCACAATGCATTATGTTCTGCCTCAGAGGTAGTTAGTGCAGGAGGTGCCGAAAGGGAGAATATAACTCCATCTCCCCCATTTCTCTTCAACAGAAAGCAGAGGAAGAAGTAAGGACTTGCAAGGGGCTTAAATAGTCAGAAACAAGCTGTAGAAATATAAAATGTTATTTTTCAAGCTGGAGCTTGTATAGTGCTTAAATACTCTAGGACTGCAAGATGCTGTGTAACTTTTGTGTTTCAAATTCTTAATACTTCATTCAGCACATCTGAAATCTTTGAACTTGCCAAGCAGAAACTGACTTGTCTAATTAAAACAGCTCTTTGTAAATGAATGACTTTTTTTAACTAAAATGAAATTTTAATTACTGCCATGTAACTCAAGGAAATTTTCATGTAACGGGGGAGTTGTTGTTCACTTTTTTGAAGTGCTAAGAATTCTATGTCAGTCTCTCTTTTAAATATAACCAACTTCCAGTAAAATATAATTACTGGCTACAGTCATTTGATTAAATGGTACTTTGGAGAATTTACCTGCAGTCAATTTTGAAAGAAGTACCTTGTAAGATCAAATTTCCTACAAATCCCACCACAGATTTCACATTTTTCTAACAACTGGTGCGCTCATGATACAACCAAATGCAAACAATAAAGTCCACAGTTATTACAGATGGAATTATGAAACATTACTAATGCTTTAAATTTGTTTTTCATTTCAGCAAACCAGAAGAGAGATGCTATTAGAAATATTGCAAAGTTATTGAATGTATACTCTGTAGTTGCATTTACTGTATCTTCTGAAATACATTTTAAAATCCTTTCCAAAAGACAGTGACCTTTTGTTCATTTGAGTTTTATGGTAATTGCCTGCCCCGCCACCGCAAAAAAAAATACATTGTATTTTGGTCTCTTGGTTTTTCCTTGTGGTTTGTGTGTGTGTGTTTTATATACACACGAACATACACACACACACTAGATTTTAGATTATTAGTTTTTTAGATATATATATATATATAATCTAAAAAATTCTAATAATCAAAAATCTAATACATATGTGTGTGTGTATATATAATCTAAAAAAATTTTTACATAAAGAGGATGACAAACAAATTGACTTCTCAGCGTTTCTTGAGTTTCTGTCACTAAGACAATTCCCACCTTTTTATATACTGCCAAAGAATGAGAATCTCTTTTCTCCTATTCTCTCATCCATTAAATGAGACCTTAAAAATTAACATAGTAGCTTCTTATTTTGGTTTGGGTCTTTGTATAATAAATATGAAATTGTTCTTCAATGTCAAAACCAGCCACATTCCAAACCAGTGTATGGTTATTTCAGTGAGTGTTTATTTACTGAGGATTAGACAAAGAAGAGTTTTCTGAGGATCATAACCAAGGATCCTGCTCTTCTATTTAAAAATCCAAAATTCTATGGTTTAAAAACCCAAATTCCACATTTTCCTTAATTAAAATGAAACACCACTATATCAGGTATCAGTTGAATGCAATGTTTTATTGATATATTTAAATATATGTATGTGTGTGTGTGTGTATTATTGATATATTTAAAGCAGTCTGGAAGCCAACCAGTACCTCAATCATAATAATAAAATAAATTCTAAATACTTATATATTGTGGTGTCTGACTTTGGCTTTTTTATCATGGAAAATCAGAGCTCCCTCTGCCCCCTTCACTCACTAGGACACAGGTCCAGTTGTGGCTGTCCTGCTCCATTGCTTTGTGGTGCTGAGCAGTCCTGACATGCCAATACCCCTCAGTCTCAAGCCATAGGCCCCCCAGCCCTGCTGGTGCCCCTCCCTCCTGACCCACAGCCCCCAGTCTCCACTGGTGCTCCTCATTCCCAACCCACAGCCCACCACCCTCGCAGCCCTGCTGATGTTCCTCACTCCTGACCTACTGCCTTCCACCCCCAGCCCCCAGTGTGTGGGGTAGGGTGTGTGTGTATGGGGTAGGGTGGGGTGTGTGAGCCAGGTGGGTGTCTGACCGTAGGTGATGCCTGAGCCTGCCTCTTCCCCCCCACCCCCCCGGCCCTTCCAGATTTGTGTGCTCACTATGCAGCCTGGCCAGATTAGCGTAGACAGGAGCTGCCTCCACAATGCAGGCAGGCAGAGAGGGGTGGCAAGGCTTGTTTCATAGATTCATAGATTGTAAGGCCAGAAGGGACCTTGGAAGATCATCGCGTCCAGCCCCCAGCACCAAGCAGGAAAGATAACTGGGGGTCAGGTGACCTCAGCAAGGTGACTGTTTAGTCTCTTCTTGAAGATTTCCGGGGTAGGCGATTGCACCACCTCTGGAGGGAGCTTATTCCACAGTCCGGACACCCTGACTGTTTAGAAGATATTCCTAATGTTGAGCCTGAATTGATCTTTGAGGGGTTTGTGGCCATTACTGCTGGTTTTCCCCTCAGGAGCCCTGGTGAACTGTTGCTCACCGAGCCCTTGATGTACTCCCCTAGTGTAGCGGTAAGCTGCTACCAGATCCCTCCTCAGCCTTCTTTTCCTCAGGCTGAAGAGTCCCAGATCTCACAGCCTTTCCTCATGTGGCTTGCCATGTAAGACTCTGATCATACAGGTGGCTCTTCTTTGGACTCTCCCAAGCTTGTCCACATCCTTGTTAAAGTGTGGTGCCCAGAACTGGACACAGTACTCCAGTTGCGATCTCAACAGTGCTGAATAGAGTGGGAGAATCACCTCCTTGTTTTTGCTGGAGATGCACTGATTGATGCATGCCCTACTGGCTATAGCATCACACTGCCAGCTCATATTCATACTGTGGTCTATTATTACCCCCAGGTCCCTTTCATTCGTGGTGCTAGTCAGTTTTGCGCCACCAAGCCTATTGGTGTGTTGGGGGTTGCTCGTCCCGAGGTGGAGCACTTTACCTTTCTCAACGTTGAACTTCATCAAATTCTGATCTGCCCAACTTGCTAGCCTGTCTAGGTCCACCTGTATCTGTAGCTTATCTTCAATTGTGGCCATACTCTCCCATAACTTGGTGTCATCTGCAAACTTGGCCAGTGACCTCTTCACCCTGACATCCAAATCATTAGTAAAGACATTTTAAAGTACTGGACCGAGCACTGAACCCTGTGGGACACCACTGCCCACTTATCACCAAGATGACACAGATCCATTTATTATGATTCTCTGGGTCCTATCCTGCAGCCAGTTTCTCACCCACCTGACTACCTCAGAGTTAAGCCTACAACCCTCCGATTTTCTCATAAGGACATCATGGGATACTAGATCAAAGGCCTTTTGGAAGTCTAGGTATACAATGTCAACCTGCTCTCTGGTGTTCAGGTGGCAAGTTACCTGGTCATAGAAAGAGATGAGGTTGGTAAGGCAAGACCTTCCTGCTGCCAAGCCATGTTGGCTGTCATTCAGAATCTTACCTTCTGCAAGCTTATCGAAGATAGACTCCTTGAACTTTTCTAGGATTTTCCCTAGGATGGAAGTTAGGCTGATTGGCCTATAGTAACCCAGGTCTTCCCTCCTGCCCCTCTTGTGGATAGGTACAACACTGGCCTTCTTCCAGTCCTCAGGGACTTCTCCAGAGCACCATGAGTTGTGGAAGAATTTTGCGAGGGGTTCGGCAATGACTTCGGCCAACTCCTTCAGCACTCTTAGATGAAGATCATCCAGTCCCACTGACTTGCATAAGTCTAATTTTATTAATTGGTCATACACCAATTCTACAGCAATAGTAGGAAGGCAATTATGTCTATCGTGCTCATCCTCTACTCTACATGGCATGGTTTTCCCCTTGGTCCAGTGAAAGACCAAGTCATAGTAGTCATTCAGGAGTTCAGCTTTCTCCTGGGTGCCGGTAATCAGCTCTCCTGAGTTGTTGAGCAATGGCCCCAGACTCCCATTTGTTTTCCTTCTGTTCCCTATGTACCTAAAGAAGGACTTATTGTTGTCCTTGATTCCTGTTGCTAATCTAAGTTCAGCCACTGCTTTAGCCTGTCTTATCTGCCACCACCACTGCCAGAACCCCTATACCAGCCATGCGAGGAGTAGTGGAGTGGGGGTAGGGTTGCCAGCTCTGACTGAAGTTATTCTGAGAGATTGTATTTTTCCAACATTATGTAATGTCATTAATAGGGGTGCATTGATAGAGATTTTTTGGGCCAATACCAACGGCCAGTTTTTAACGAGCCATATTGGCCGATTACCGATCTGATTGCCAATATGCAGCCGCAAAGCTTAGAGGGCAGCATCTGGCTGGTAAGTCTGTTGTGGGGGAAGAGGTGAGGGGCAGATCAAGGTCCCCACAGTGAGGAAGGGAGTGGGGCTGGGGCAGGTGCTGCTCAGCTGGGGTAGAGCACAGGATGGAGCTGTGAGCAGCTCATCTGGAAGGCACAGGGGGTGAGGCAACTCATGTCACTACGCACACCTCAGGAGGGCATGGGGGGCATATGCCCCCAGATCTGCGTGTGGGGTGAGGGTGGGCTGCCACTGCAGGCTGGGGCTGTGGCAATACCAAGCTCTTCCCAACAGGGGGGCGGGGCTGGGCCAGACTGCACTTGAGGCAGGTGGCTCTGGGAGAGGGGCTACGGCGGGTGGGGCTTCAGCCACCCCAAAATTCACCATAGCCCTGCTCCCAGTGCCACCTCTGCCTGCTCTGAGTGCAGCCCCGATCCAATCTCCTCCACTGGGAAGAGCCTGGTACTGCCCCTGGCCCCAGTGGTAGCCTGCCCTTGCCCTGTGCACAGAACTTGGGGCACGTGTCCCCCATGTCCTTGTGGGGTATGTGCAGTGGTGAAGCCACTACTTCTACCCTGCACACCCTGGACGAGCCACTTATGACTCTGTCTCATGCCTCACCTTGGCTGTGCATTGCCTGCCCCAGCCCCCCCCCGGTTCCTCCCTTACTGCTGGGGCCCTGACCTCCCCCCCACATCAGTTCCCTCACAACAGACTTACCAGCCAGACCCAGTTGCTCTCCACACTGCTGGGCTGTGCTTCTGGCTGCCTGTGTGCTGTGCTGTGGCTGCACATGTGCACAGGGCATTTATTGGCGACATTATTGGCCACATCAGGCAAAAAAAGCTGATTGCCAATACTGTCAGTTTTCCTTATATCAGTGCCAATCCAACATAGGACCAAGGTACTGGTGCACCTCTAATCATTAACTGTGCTGTTCAACCTATTTATAGTATCAAACTCCTGGATTGATTTTAATAATCATCGGGAGATCAATACGAATTCTCGTAGACTAACAGCCAATCCAGGAGGGTTGGCAACCCTAACTGGAGGGGGGGTTGCACTGCCTTCATCTGCTCCCACCACCAGCTGCTCAAACACCAGGCTGTGGCTCTACCCCACCACCATGGCCCAGCTGGCACCACCAGTTCCCTCAGTTCTCAGCTCTACTGTAGAGGGGAGGTGCATGGGGGGCAGTGCAGGCAGCCTGAGGGGAGTGGTGGCAGTGGTGGCGGCTGGGCCATGGTGGTGGGGTACAGCAAGCTGTGGCCTGTGCGTGAGCAGCTGATGGCAGGAGATGAGGGCATCATGTCCTGCCCCCTAGTGCATTACTTCTCATGATGCTGACAGACAGGCTGGTGCAGAGGCCCCAGCAGTGGCAATGAGTCTTGCTTTCCTGCTATGCCCTCCTGTGCTGGATTCTGCCCTCTAGGCTGCAGAGGTGGTTTCCGTCATGCCGGTCTGGCCAGGCTGCAGCCCTGCACCTGGATGCACAAATCTGGGAGACCACATGCCCCCACCATGCCCCTCCAACACATTGGTTCTAGGACCTGACCCCCTCCCCAGGAGTGCACACCATGGCTGGGAGCCACCACCCCCTCCACCACCCCCAGATGAGCCGCTTGTGACTCTGTCCCATTCCCCCAGTGAGGCCCCATGGCTGTGCATTCCTGTCCTGGTCCCAGGCCCCACACACCACCCCAGCTGGGAAGCACTCTCAGTCCCAGTAGCCAATCCTTACTCCCTCCTCACTGTGGTTGCCCAATGCGAGCCACTGCCACCTCTATCTGCCCCTCCTGCATCATCTATGTCCACCCCTGCCCCCCAACACTTTGCCTATGCCCCCCCATAAACTTACCTGCAGGAGCTGCTCTACACCACACTGCCTGGCTGTCATGTGCATGTGTGCACACTGTGTCCTCATCCTGCTCCCAACAGGCCCAATTAGCCCCTTGCAGGCTGGAACTCTGCCAGCCTCCAAAGAGAAACCCTGCATTTCTCTCCTTTAAAGGAGAAAATCTGTTTTTTTCTTGTTTAAAGAAAAAAATAGTGTTTTTCCACAGCAAACAGAAAACTCAGATCCCTGGTTATAACTAGGGGTCTCCTGAAGTCAAGGTGCCTGCCAGCTGATTTCATGGGCAGATTGAGGGCCAAGCAGCCATTTTTGTGAGTGGAGCATAGCTTTGCCCCCTCTACACCTCTGATTGGCCAATGGGCCCCAATGGCCCTGCCCCTCACTGTTGATTGGCTGCAAAGGTTGTCTGTCATATGGCTTTTCCCCCCTCACTGCTGATTGGTGATGATGGGTGGGGTCATATGATAGACAACCTTTGCAGTAAGTCAGTGGCAAGGGGTGAAAATGGCAGCCATCTTGTGGTGCCAGCAACCCCTCTTCCCCCTTCCCCCCGGTGGGCTGTGTGGCCACAGCGGCCAGAAGGACCGGCTGGCTCCCCAGAGGGAGCAAATATTTTATTTTTGGTGGGTTTTTTTTCAGGGACCCCACCAAAAGTGTGGACCCTACACTTTTTTTGGAGGGCCTGCCCAAAATCACAATATTTCCCAAAATCGTGAAATCATGATTTCAGCAAGTCCCTAGTTATAACCATTCATTCTTTAAAAGTTAATGCGATCTCTGTAAACAGAGCTTAGGAAGAAACTTTCTCTGGGACAGGTTTTCCTATGCCCCCCAGTGGGTGCTTTGCACCTTTCTCTGATGCAGATGTCAAAGCTTTCGGAGATAGAACACAACTGGTCTAGGTGGAAAGCTGGTCTCATCCAGTACAGAAAATCCTATATTCCAAATCAATATCATAGTCAGGGGGATCAGCAGGCATTGGGGGAGTCACTGTTCCCCCGAGCACCACCAGGAGTGACCAGGAATAATGGTCACAAGCTGGCAGAGAGTAGGTTTAGGTTAGATATCAGGAGGCGCTACTTCACAGTCAGGGTGGCTAGGATCTGGAACCAACTTCCAAGAGAAGTGGTGCAGGCTCCTACCCTGGGGGTTTTTAAGAGGAGGTTAGATGAACACCTTGCTGGGGTCGTTTGACCCCAGTACTCTTTCCTGCCATGGCAGGGGGCCAGACTAGATGATCTGCTCAGGTCCCTTCCAACCCTAGAAACTATGAAACTATGGAACATAGCTTCCTAAGGTCCCTTCAAGCACTATTTTTCTATTTGGTCCAATTCCCTGCTCAAGGCAGGACCATCCCCATCTAAACCATCCTAGATAAATGTTTGTCTAGCTTGTTCTTAAACGTTGGGAGCAGCCATCATTCATACCTACTGGGCATCAAAAATACCCTTTAATTTACCACAGGTAAAGGAGGGGGATGAAGGCACTGTCAATGTCCTCCTATTTCATGGACAGGAAGTAGCTTGTTAACATACATTCCAAGGAGGATGACCATGATCCTTGCTACAGAGGAAGTTGAAAACCCTACAGTCAGTGTCAGTCTGACCACAAAGTAAAATTCCTTCCTGACTCCACATGTGGTGGTCAGATTCTCTTGAGCAGACAGGCAAGATCCTCTGGCCATGAACCTCTGGGGGTTTTTAGGTACTGGCAAGAGTATCAGCACACTCCAATTAAAATCCTCAGACTTGGCTGTGACCAATACCTAATGCTTATGAGGAAGGCAAACCTTCAACCCTCTCTTACACCCCAGACAGCAATAACAAACGGGGGGGGGGGGGGGGGAGTCCTTACTGGCTCCACATGGCAACCAGAAAGCCCAGAAACATAGGATAACCAGAGAGGACAGTACACTCCTCACTAGTCTATAGAATCAGGCTCTACCTTGGGTGCTCTCCCTTTAACACTGTGACTTTTGTGTTTATTTCTGCCCAGGAGGCCACACACCAATAGGACGCATGGAGGATGTCCTCAGCCTTGTTTAGCCCATAGCCTTGTGGTTAGAGCACTTCCTTGGAAAGTGAGACATGAGGCTAACCCCTAGTATTGAGCTAAAGAGGTGTGTTCTCCTCATTGTTTTTTATGATAAAGGTGCTTTAGTCTAAGATGAAGATACATTACAAAAGTATACAGACAAGGTTCTTTGGGTGAATCTGATATCTTTTATTAGACCAACTTAAATAGTTGGAAAAACAATTTTTAAGGAAGCTTTCAGGTTCAAAAACCCTTGGTCAGGATGAGGAAGTCTCTGCAGTTGGTGTGTGCTCTTCCTGGATGGAATGAAAAGTAAAGAGGCCAGAGGCTGGGCTGGTCTGCATGCAAGATAGGCAGGCAGTGAAGATGTAGATTGAGGAGTTAATGGGTGAGACAGGCTGGGGGGGAGGAGGAGAGAGAAGGGGGATGAAGTACCTGGGGAGTCAGATGTCAGGGAGGTTCCAATGTCTATATTTAGTCCATGATTTTTAGCATCCAGGAGGTTGATGAACTTTAGTTCATAGGCTCATCTCTGGGAAGTGTTTTGTAAGTTTCCTTTGAGGATCAGGGCTGAGAGATTGGAAAGAGAGTGGTTTTCTTGTGAGAAATGTGGGGGCACATGAACTCCACTTCATCAACCTCCTGGATACTAAAAATTGCATAGTGCCGGGGATTGGTGCACCATATAAGGAATACTTGGCACAGTACCAGGGGATTGGACAATTTGGGATAAGAAAAGTTACAAAAGGAACAGACAAACAAAGGAAAGGTGTGGTGTTGGCATGCTGTTGTACTGGGAGGTCAGAGACAGCTGATGCTTGAACAGCAGAAAAGCATGGTACCCCAAAGGTCGCTGCTGTAATGTTTAAGGAGCCACTTACCAGGTTGTATTATGGGGAGGAAACCTGTAATATTGCATAGGGGTTACTAGTAAAGTTCACTTGATACCACTTCAGACAAGTTGCCGTGTCAATCCTTGGGGGCTCTGGCAAAAAGCAATCCTATTGGTAACAGTCCCCTCAACTTCTTCCCCAGCTCATACTGCTGCAATTTCACTTTTAATAACCAACACTTCCTCCAGACGATGGGAACAGCTATGGGCACCAAAATGGTGCCAATATGTATGCCAACCTTTTTATGAGTCACCTGGAAGAAGATTTCCTTAAGAACTGCACCATCAAACCCTTGCTATAGTTAAGATATATAGATGACATCTTCATCATTTGGACTGAAAACATGCAATCTCTGATTGAGTTCCATCAGAAATTCAACAATCACCATCCCTCCATCCGAGTTTCTCTAGAATACTCCAGCACCAACATCTCCTTTTTAGACACGATGATCAGTATCCAGAATGATAAAATACAGACCGTGTTATACAAGAAACCCACAGACCAGCATACGTATCTGCACAGAACCAGCAATCACCCTAAACACACCAAAAAAGCTGTGATATACAGCCAAGCCCACAGATACCACTGAATTTGCATTGCAGAGAACACCCAGGATTGCCACCTCACCAATCTTAAAAAGACTTTCACACAACAAGGACACTCCTCTAGAGAGAGAGATACACATTTGAAAGAGCCACCTGGATACCACATGAGAATTGCTGCAGTGCAGAAGGAAAACCCCTATGAATTGCACACCGCTGGTTATGACATATCACTCCTCCCTCAAACCTATATGGAAAATCCTCAACAACTGCAACCCATACTAGAAGGAGACCCAATTCTTGAAGAGATCTTCCCAGATCCACCCATCCTAGCCTTCAAACAAGCATCAAACCTCACTAACCTGATCACTAGAAGCAAACTTCCTATGGCCCAAAACACACCAAATGGATCCAGACCATGC
>NW_017729022.1:32684388-32688536 GCF_001723915.1 Gavialis gangeticus | reverse complement strand
GTAGGAGAGACCAAACAACAACTGCACACCAGGCTGAATGCACACCAGAAAGCTATCAAAGACAGGAATACCCAATTACCTGTGAGGACACATTTCTCACAAGAAAACCACTCTCTCTCCAATCTCTCAGTCCTGATCCTCAAAGGAAACTTACAAAACACTTCCCAGAGATGAGCCTATGAACTCCACTTCATCAGCCTCCTGGATACTAAAAATCATGGACTAAATATCAACATTGGATTTATGACACATTATAACCTGCCTGACATCTGACTCCCCAGGTACCTCTCCACTATTCATCCCCTTTCTCTCACCCCCTCCCCCCAGCCTGTCTCTCACCCACTGACTCCTCAATCTACATCTTCACTGACTGCCTATCTTGTATGCACACCAGCCCAGCCTCTGGGTTCTTTACTTGTCATTCCATCCAGGAAGAGCACATGCCAGCTGCTGAAACGTCCTCAGCCTGACAAAGGGTTTTTGAACCCGAAAGCTTGCTTAAAAATTGTTTTTCCAGCTATTTAAGTTGGTCTAATAAAAGATATCAGATTCACCCAAAAAACCTTGTCTGCCTATGTCCTTAGACCAACACGGCTACAACCTACACCCCTGTAACAAAAGTAGATGCACTAACATTTTATCAGGGACTTGAACAGGGTGGAGTACAAACACCCTTAGAAATGTAGATGCCTAAAAGCTGTTTAAGTGCCACTTCAGATGCCTAAGAGGGAGTCTAGGATCTGTCCCTGTGTCTTGCATTTAGCAATGGTATCAGAACTTTTGTCCCTAAAAAATTAAGCCATAAAAAACTTACATGCAGTAGCTTTAAATTGCCATCATGTAGTTATCAGTGCCTAATTCCAAAATGAAAGTATGCACCTTCTAATAAGACTGAACCCAGATCTGAATTTCACTCAGTGTATGAATAGGGTTTTACAATGTGGGGAAAAGTCCAGATGTACTACATCGTATTGTAAGAAGGGAACACTTTTCTAAGTGAACTGTCCACTCTTCCTTAGGAAATTATTGAAAATACAGTGAAGCACTGTGAAAGTGAATCCTAAGCCTATGGACAATACAATAGCATCCATAGGCAATCAGTAAGGCAAGGTAAACAGTATGGGGGCTCTACTGTCTTCTACACCAGTGGATATCAATTATTTACATTTTGCTGGGCTGTCTGTAGGTGATCTTAAAAAGGTTTGGATGCAATGAATGCAATGCAAATTGTTAAATTATACATGATGTTTCCTTCATCCTTTACAAATCAGCAGTCTTTGTAAACTTGAAAATTGGGAATCCAGCTTAGTTGCCTTACTTATTTCATTCTATTTTGATGGCACAGTTTCCAAAATTATAAGCTTGATTATGCAAATCCTTCACACACCCCAGCAGTGCCTTTGACTTCAGTGGGATTGTCCAATGAACAGGGATTACTTGTGTGAATAAAGGAATGCAGAATGGCAGCTTCTGACAAGTTTGTAACAGAAAGAGGCAGAGAAATTCATTAAAAAAACCTGAGAATTCATATGCTCTGGAAAAATATTCTCAGACATGAGTATTATGCCCAGGCTATATGGAATATCAGGCACTCCACCCAATGTAAAGTAACCATAAAGTTAGAGCAAAAACATACTGTGAAAAATAGCTGGAGAATGCGATAGTTGAAGATGAGACAAGCACTGACCGCTGGTTATCACTACCAGGGGGCAGGGTTGCTTTTTAGTTTTGGTAAAGGTGGAGACAGTAGATGAGACAGTCACATTCCCTTTCCTCTTCCTTTTAAAGCTAAACTATGGCTTTTCCTTTATGAAACTGGACCATCTCTACTCTCCCTCCTCAGGCCTTGACGTACAAGGTTTTGATCGTTAAGGTTTTGCTTGTTCTCTCCGGCACACGTATAATTTTCTAGGTGTTTAACATAGCGAAAACAACTTACGTACCTGTTACTACTGCTATGGGAGTTGCACTTGTTATAAAGAACAGTATGGAGAGATGAAGTGATGCAGCAGCAATATTTACCACAGCCAGTGTCTTTTTTTACTTGTCAAATGTTAGCATAATACATTCAAGGCACTGCCAATTACAACTTAGCCCAAAATTTATAGTAAATTTGGGACTTTCACAAAAGCTCAGCGAGAGTATATTTTAGGTGAGGATGAAATAATTTTGAAAATCCTACCCTAAATTTTATTTAAAAAACATAGTTTTGTAAACCACATGATAGACAGACATGTGTTGTTGTTGTTTTTAAAGGAAAACCTTTTCCTAACCTTTCCTAATGGAAATATTAAAAAAAAAAGTAGTCCCACTGGATATTTATAGTTTTAAAAAATTCAGGTATTACAGTACTAAAAGCTTGCTTCAGACTTTAAAAAAGGCAATTGGCAGTAAGCAAAGAAACAAACAATAACAAACTCCCTATTGATAAATAAATATGATTTTAAAACAATTTTAGTAATCTAAAGGTTAGTAAGTAATATAGCTAAGGAAATGTTTGCTTAAATGCGCCACTTCAATCCCACAGACCTTACTTATGTGCTGAAACTTGAGGAACTCCACCTGTAACCACCCTCCAGCCTGTTACTTTCCCCTTCAATTCTACTAATATTATACCATGATCATAATAAGTGAATATGATATCATCATTATTACCCATTCAGGCTCTACAGTAAAGCCTGAATTTCCTAACATTATTATGAAGAGAGATTCAAGCTTTGCACGTTCCAGCTGTGCACAACTGTGGGAAAGAAACATGGTTTCCATCTGTATTCGGTTTGTTTAGCTTCCTAGATAAATCTAGGAGTCAGGGTAAAACTACATTTTACAATATGATAATGTTTTAAATGTGCACCCGCCGGGCCTCGATCATACGATTCCGTGCCACCCGGCCCAAGGACTTTGTGGAAACCTTACACTCCGTCCCTTAGTGGAGGTGCCACCAATCTCCTGGTTCAGGCGATCTTCCCCCTCCTTATCCTGCCTGCCACGACTTGGATGATATTTCAGTGGTGGAGGGGTACGACTGTCTGATCCTGGCTGCCTCCCCGTGGCCAAGGCAAGATGTTCTTCGCGAGGCTCCAACCTCCCCTGTACCTCGCCCTATCCCAGCCTCAGCGGTGTGCTATTGTGGTTACCAACGACCTACCCCTACTTGATGTAGGGTCCCTCCTGATTTTAGTCAGGCCTATGAAGAGGGCCTGATAAACCCAGACCTTTTCCTGACTCGTGGGCGCTTAGGGGCCCTAGCTCCCTCTGGCTGCGATGCTCTCCAGTAACGTCACTAAGAGCAAGAATGGAAGTGATACCAATGATAATAATAATAATAACAATAATAGGTCCACCAAGAGGCTACGGTGACCTTACTTCAACACGCCTTCACAATCTTCCTTATATCCCTGCCCCGGCATGCCTAGCGCAGTGCCATCCCCCTTAAACCCCAACTATCCTTCCCCTTAAGGGCTACTACATAAGCTCAGTTGGGGTTTTCTCACGTAAGTATGCCCTCTGTGTTCCTTGATGAAGGAGTCCTCCCTCGACGGGGTTCCAGTCTGTGTCCTCTGTTGCAAGCGTGAAGGTCTCAGTTGGCCTTCTTGTACGGATACGTCTTGCTTCATACTTCCGCCGGCCTTGAACCCCCGTTCACAAGGTCACTCCCGTCGGCTCCCCTCGTGGCCCGAGGGTTATATACAGCCGGGATACCTGCGTCTTCTCGGGTCTGCCGGCTGCGTCTCCCCCTGGGCACGGTTCGGATACCTTTTGTGAGCCCTGAGCAGCGTCCCCTGTTCCCTCTACTGCCTTAGGGGCCCCTAGGGCTCTTCTCTCGCCCCTCTCTTGCCTCCTCTCCCCCTTCTCGATTCGCCTACTTCCCATTCTTATACTCCTGGGTTGGTTCTCCTCCCCCTCTCTCCCAGCTGTTTCCCCCTCAAGTAAACCGCGGCTAATGAGTCGCGCGGGCTCCGCCGCCTCTTTCCACTTCGCCGCGGTTCCCACCGCCACTTCTTGTCCCACCACGCCTTGTGCTGCCGGTGAGTTGCTTTTGCTCATTCTTCCTTTCTCCTCCCTCTCCCTGGGGTGTGCTGTTCCCCAGGGTCCCTCTTTAACCCTTCGGGGTTCAAGTCTCCCCCTTGTCCCGGGACAAAATGCTT
>NW_017729022.1:32664246-32679388 GCF_001723915.1 Gavialis gangeticus | reverse complement strand
TTACTGAGCCTATCCAGGTCAGCCTGGATCACCCGCCTGTCTTCTGGCATGGATGCTTTGCCCCAAAGTCTGGTGTCATCGGCGAACTTGGCCAGTCCGCTTCTGACTCCAATGTCCACATCATTAATGAAGATGTTGAACAATATGGATGCAAGGACAGAGCCTTGGGGGACCCCACTGGTCACAGGACACCATGATGAGTGACTTCCATCAGTTACTACCCTCTGGGTCTGACCACGGAGCCAGTTTCCCAGCCAGTGGATCATGGTGGACCCAAGGCCACAATTGGCCAGTTTCACCAAGAGATGATCATGGGATACCAGACTGAAGGTTTTTTTGAAGTCAAAATATATGACATCAATCTCTTCTCCCTTGTCCAGGTGATAGGTCACCTGGTTGTAGAAGGAAATGAGATTGGTCAAGCAAGACCTGCCTACAACAAACCCGTGCTGGCTATCCCTCGGGATGTTGGCGTCGGCCAGTCCATTAAGGATGGCCTCTTTAATAAACTTTTCTAAGTTCTTCCCCGGGGTAGAAGTCAGGCTGATGGGCCTATAGTTAGCCGGATCCACTTTCTTCCCTTTCTTGAAGATAGGCACCACATTGGCCTTCTTCCAGTCTTCAGGCACTACACCATAGTGCCAGGAGTTTTCAAAGATCCGTGCCAGAGGCTGGGCTATGATGCTCGCCAGCTCCTTGAGTACCCTGGGGTGTAGATTGTTAGGGCCAGCCGACTTGAAGGTATCTAACCTCTCAAGGTGTTCCTTCACAAGATCAGCATTAATGGAGGGCAGGAGATCTCCCTCACCCGGACCTCCCTGTCCCATGGTGGGGATGGGCATCCCATGGGACTGATGAAAGACCAACGCAAAATACCCATTTAATAGGTTGGCTTGCAATCATTAACTGCTTGCAATCATTGTAGGCCATTTGAGATTCCTGGTGAGCATGTAAAGTGCATCAGTCCCTGTATTTTCATAGCAGTTGCTGTTTTGTCCAAATTTATTGTCAGTCTCAGTCACATAAAGTATGTCTCCTGCTTTGTTTAGCCTCTCTGTACACACAGACAGTGCTCTAGGAAACAAATGTCACCATTACCATGTTCCAGTCATGGGGTGCTAAGACAAGCACAGTTGAAATGCTGAATTGGCACAATAGGTGAGAAATGGGGCATGTTATAGGCCTAAGTACTTTGGGTCTAACCAGGAAAGGCATGCCTATTTTTTTTCAGGTTGTTATTTCCTAAAAGTTTTAGCTACTAAGTATGAAACACCCAATAGCTAATGGCAGAACCAAACTAACGTATTTTTATGAAATCTGCAAACAAACAATTGTTATATTTAGTGACTGTTTATTTAAATACATTTAATATGTGTGGCTGTACCTTTAATGAGTTTCCTTCTGACCTCTTGGCTACAGACAGAAGTTACACATAAACTGGTTTAAATCATCAGAAATTGGTTTAAACCTGTAACAGAACAGAAGCTCAGAGCACATAAACAAATTTCAAAATGGCTGAAACTGTTTTAAAATAAACCTGGTTGAATGTTGTATCAGACTTAACTGATTTGGGTCAAACCTGTTTATGAAACTTCTGTCCCAGACCCCTTCCTGGTTCAAGTTAAATCACAGTCCCACATCATGCTTTCTAGCCCTGGGCTAGGGTTGGGCTGTCTGCTGTAGCAGAGAAGGGTTGGGGCAGGGGGTGGAAGGCAGGGACTGCTCCCCCCAGGCAAACCCTGACAAGGGTTTGGGGCCAGGGAGGGGGGTTAAACCGATCTTCCTCCGAGTGCAGAGCTGCCCTGCTGCTAAACTTACTGAAACTTACTGCTGGCTGCAACTGTGGACTACAAATACCAGAGGCACCAGGAAGCAGGTAGAGGAAGTAATGAGTTACCCTAGAGAGTCCTACTGCTTTGATTCTGGACTGCACATCCCAGAGACCTCAGGGGCAGCAGGAAGAGGAAGCAAACGCACAGCCCATGCTGGCTACATGCCAAAGGCATGCTCTACTTCCCCCTGGCTTCTGGCTTGAGCCACTGCAGGCATGTGGCTGCATTTTCTGAATCGAAAGTAAACCTGTGTCCATTTGTTTCTCAGTTTAATCTCTGTATCTTAGATTGACCTGAAAAGACTGAATCGATTTAACCTTGGGCTTTTTGACAATCTGTACTTAGCCCTTGTGAATGGCTAGCCTCTGGCATCCAAAGGTATGTAAATGTACCCAGGGGAAGAAATTAGCTACTAATGAGAAAAAAAGTTGGCATAGTTCAAATGGAACTAAGCACTAAAAGCCAGGAGAAACTGATCCAATTGGGACCCCATTCTTTTTTCATTTACACCAGTTTTTCACTGTATTAACTCTTTTGATGTAAAAGGGATCACTTCTGATATTTATTGGTATAAATTTATTGCAGTCCTGGTTTCTGATCTTTTATTTATAAGGGTCCAGCTCTACAATCTTATCCCCATATGCAAAGTTCTTATGGAACTACAGATACCACATATCCCCAAAATGTGGTGGTGCTTATGCATTTAAGAGATTGATAGAGGCTTCTGTGAGGGGAAGAGAGAGGACCAGGAGGAAAGCCCTGATGAATGTAGCAAGAAGTGCTTACCTCAGGTACTGAGAGAAGCTGATCCAGAGCAGAAAGCATGCAGCCACATTTTTTGGAGCATGTGCTCCCTCTGGATTGGTGGCGGAATTACAAGAGCAGGTATTTTCAGCCCTGGAGAGGGGCATCCAAGGGAGGATTGTGGCCAGTGAAGGAGTGAGATACCAGAGGTCTTTGCTGCTGACTGCTTCCTGTGAAGACCCACAGGAGAAGCAAGCCAGCACACTGGCCAAGGTGGTCAGAGAACCACTGAAGTAATCAGGGACACATTGCACAAAGAAGCCACTTCAGACAGGTTAGAGCAGCAGAGTGAGGTTTAGAGTGGCAGAGACAGGACTTGGAAGCTGGTGGGAATGAGAGAGAGTGAGAGGGCAGCCAGCACATGAGAGGTTGTTGGTTGGGGGGTGGGGGGGTTTCGCTCTAGGGAGAATTGTGTTCCCTCTCAATGGGCCAGGAAGGCAGCAGGAGGGAAAGCCTCTCCCCCTGCAAAGGTGGTGAACCTGGCCCAAGGAAGTTAAGGCAGGGCAGGACTCACAGTAAAACTGATCTCAAGCTGACTGACCCCTCGACAAGGAAATTAATTTAGTTGGATTGCCCTATGAACTCCTGAAGGGCCCAGGTTCTTTGATTAACCCAGGATCCAAAAAGGATTTGATTTTGTTTTTTCCCTGTTGGATTAATTGATGAACTCTGCGGGAGGAGTGGTTTTGATTTTACTAACCCTAGAACTCAGGATGAACTGTTATTGGTGGATGGCCTAAGGGACCTTGATTGAACTGATTAACCTGGGAACTGGGGATGAATTGACGTAAGGCCAAAGCCTCATGGACCCTAAATGGGATGATTGATGGATGAACTTGAGAGTCTTTAATGAGTTGATTCCAGGATGAACACAGCAATCCCAAAAGTGAAAATCCAGCTTGTAAACTTGAGACAGTGAACAACAGGTAATGACCAGCAGCATCCTTATCTGATCTGGGCCCTAATGTGTGCCATTTTGAATGTGGGTAGGGTGTGGTATAAGGAGAGGAGGAGCAGAAAGCCATGCAGAAAGCCAACTAGGTGAATAGGTAAGATTGTCCCCCAGCCTATATTCAACTCCTGATAATTAAAAATAGACATCAAGACATGGCAGATGAGAGGACATCAGAGGCTGATAGTGACAGGACCATCCAATTTCTCCATGGCTCACCCCAGTAAAACATCAGGCAGGTGGAGACCATAGCCTTATATTACCCACTCCCAACAGCTTCCTCACTAAATTTTGGAGTTAAGAGAGTGTTAAAAATTAGAGATAGTGGATACATCTACACAAGATGCTTTACTGCGCAGTAGATTAATCACAGTAAATTAAACACTTGTGCATCATTTACTGCACAGTAAATTACTCTGCTCTGTGGTTAGCCACTACTTGTTGGTGCATGGGACTAGGAAACAGCTGCTGGGAGAGGGGTCAGTTTCCCAACCCTGCATCCCAATCTATCAATCAGGGCATTGGGCTAGGAAACAGTTGCTGGGGGAGGGGACCATTTCCCAGCCCCACTCCCCGATTTATGGCTGGGGTGTAGGGCTGGAAGGCAGCTGCCACAGAGAGGGGACAGTTTTCCATGCCCCCTGGAGCCCAGGCCTGATCCCAATGGCCCCTGACTTCTTTAAGGAGGCAGAGCGGGGCTGGAGTAGCCCTACACTGAACTGCTCCCATCAGATACATGTATACGCAGTCTCCCAGGGAAAGTTTTCTGTGCAGTAAGCACATATAGACATGTCCACCAATTGCCAAAATTAAGCTGAAGTGTCCAGTCTCAAAATGATGGGCACATAACCTTTTTCATTACCACATCTGAGGTATAATGAGTTTTAAATGGTGAAGTCTGATGATGTCAACAATTATATTCTTCCCCTTGTCATTCCCATTCCATGAATATATGTGCCTAATTAGGAACAGTGATATTTTGCCTTTAGATTCACTCAGTTGTTTCCAAATGTTACAAATTGGTGGCTTTTTGTGCCCTGGGACTTTCTAAATACTGATTTGCAGTTGTGTGTATCATAAACTCAAAATAAGTGCACAATGTGTAGGCAACACTTTTGTGCTGCTACATAAAGGGTATCTGACAAAAAGTATATTAATTTATATACAGAGAGGCACAGTAATCCTGCACTGGCTGAAGGATAGACAAGATGACCTAGCAGGCCCTTTTTAGCTAGAATGGTCATGAATCAATTTCTTAAAATAGTACCTTCATCAGCAGGCTACATTTCTTCCACTGAACTTTCAAAGCATGCGCTGTCATGCCAGCTCAGCCTAGTAATCTGTCTTTGTGAACATCTCCAGGATTGCCAAAATTTAGGAAAAAATTTCCAGGGACCAATCTTTAGAAAATCTAGAGATCTGGTGCCCACAGGTAAATTTTAAGCTATTGTAATATGACCATTCACATTTAGTTGAGGATGCCACTCACAAAGAATCTCTGCAGTAGCTACAGGCTTTCCCTACCTGTGGTTTTCAAGCTAGTTCTCTATCATGATTTTGAGATAGCCCAGTAGGGTCATTTCTCACCAACATTTTAAGAGAATGGTAGGCACTTTGGCTTAGAGCAGAGTGCTCAGACAGATGTCCTCACATGAGTCTTGGAGTAGGGAGGAAATATATCACCCTTATTACTCCCCAGTGGTTATACATACATCTTTTGTAGAGCAGGAGATGTTGCCTTCAAGGCTAGGTACAGACATTACACTTTTACTGGTATAAGTCATTGGAAACCAATCTATACCTATAACAGAACAGAAGTTCAGCACACACAGACTGGTTTAAAAATGGCAGAACCTGATTTAAGATTTGCCTTCCCCCCAACAAAGGGTAAATGTGTGCTCTGTTTGCTACTGATCTAAAATATGCTGGTTACAGAAAACCGTGTAACTTAGATCAATTCTGCCTTGGGCTTTTTGAATGTCTGTACCTAGCTCAAGAGGAAGGATGGGCCAGTGGCTGGAGCATTAGCCTGGGATTCAGTTCCCTGTGCCATCATCTTGGGCACGTTCCTTGGTCTCTCTACTCCAGTTCTCCACTTGTGAAATGAGGATAATAGTACTTCCTTCTCTTACCAGGGCATTGTGAGGGTTCATAAGTTAGAACAGGGGTTTTCAACATTTTTTAGCAAGGGTACCCTTCTGTCTCAAAGTTTCAGCTCATGCCTTTATATTTTTGTCTTGTTTTTAATGTTACCAATTATGTGATATAAGGCAGGCTACAAATGCATTATTAATATATGAATTAAATATATATATTATAGTTATGCCACAACAGTTTGGGCTGGTAAGTCTGTTGTGGGGGAAGGGGCAAGGGGAGAGAGAAGGGGCACGGGGGAAAGATCAAGGCTCCCACAATGAGGGAGGGAGTAGGGCAAGGGCAGGCGCTGCACAGCCAAGCCAGAGCGCAAGACTGAGCCATGAGTGGCCCATCAGCAGGGTACGGGGGGAGCGGGGGAGGGGGGAAGTGGCTCCTACTGCTGCACGCACCCCAGGAGGACATGGTGGGGCGTGTGCCCCTAGATCTGTGCAGGGTGATGGAGGGCTGCTGCTGCAGGTTGGGGCTGGGGTGGTGCTGGGTTCTTTCCAGTGGGGGGACTGGGCTGGGCTGGGCTGGGCTGGGCTGGGCTGCACTCGGGGTGGGCAGCAGCAGCGCTGGGGGCAAGCTATGGGTGGGGCTGTAGCCACCCCAAAATTCACTGTAGCTCCCTCAACCCCCCTCACAACTGATGGGTCTAGTGGAAAAATAAAGCCCACAAGATCTTGTTAAAGAAAAGTCCAGTGCTGAAGACAAGGCTTTGGATCATGCATGTAAGGCTGGGATGAGGCAGAGGTCCAGGAAATGAGGTGTAGTCGGGAAAGCCAGATTCAGTGTTAGGGTTGTGGGTTTGAAGACTTCTAGCCCCCCAAGTGAACTCTCTCTTGACAATAATAAAATAATAATTAGGATATTTTATTTGCCAAAATGAGTAGCATTGAGAAAGATATTACACACAGATCATCCCCAGAGAAAGGGCATTTTATCAAAATATATTTTAATGAAAACTTATCCATAAGTAGAATTTGAATAGAACTGTTTCTAAATTTCTAAACTAGTCCCGTCACTACAGCCTTATGTTAGCAGAGCCATTTAAATGACATGAAGCCTTGTATTCAGCCCAGAACCCATCTGTCATCCTGTCTGTAATTTCTTGCTACTAAAATGAAACATCTTCTCAAAATTAATCTTGGTTAGCAAAACAAAAATAGCTACATTTCCATCCAGCCTTTCAGATTTTTCCTCCACCCCGAGACTATAGACTCCCCAGAAAAAATAATTTCAATACATCATTTTCTGGCCATAGGAAGTTCACCTTATATGAGATCACAGAGTTTCCCGTTCTTGTTATTTGGTGAGGAATACAATGTTACTGAGTCCGCTCTGCTGCCTAAAGAAGTTTCAGCACCCTTAGTTTTACTATCTGGAGCATTAACAGTGACTGAGGAATAGCTTTTGCTGTATAATTTTTCTCCTTTTTGAAAAATAAGTACACTATTCAGGAACCAAAATGATCCTGTATCAGCCTGAGAGCTCAGGATCCTACCTTTGATGTCTAACATAAACCTATTCGTATGCCTTATATCCAATACCAGCCATGGAGGGCTGGGAATATACAGCTAGGTGTGGGCAATGCTTTCTTGGAGTGTGAAGTAAACTTTCCCTCTTTCCACAGCCAACTTTCTTGCTTGTTCCTCCCCTGCCTCCTTCCCAGTTACTCTCCCTTTCCAAGAAGCCATTCATTATATTATCTTTCTCAGGAGCCCCCTCCCCTTTTCCCTCTGTTCTTTATCCCATCTTCAGCTAAGCAGTTCTCCCATTTCCAGCAGTTAGAAAGCCATCTGCTGCCTCTTGCAATTTGCCCAGGATCATGCAAACAATTCCAGAGAAGAATTGGCAACAGAACTTAGATTTTATGTCTCCTAGTGCTAGCTTTTATTATCACACCAGGCTTCTTTACAGTTTGGCTTAGCACAGCTAGAATGGTAGCTGGACTGATGCCACCATTGCTTCTTGAAAACCACAGAAGCTAAGCATGAAATCTTAGCTCAAAATCATTGGCAAAACTCGTATTGCAATACAGCTACCAGTACAGGCCTCTTCCGTCTGCACTCTTTGGGAAGCTAATTCAAGTATGAGATCACTGGTATAATCCCCTTGTTCACTAGCTTTACTCTACCTGTATTAATTTTGTCATGTTTATTAATTTGTATTATGAAAATACATAGTTTAAAAAGAGTAGTCTGAATAGTAATACTAGAGTTCAGTCAATACTCCTGCAAGTCTTTGACCAAGGATATATCACTGGATTCTTTTAAGGGTACCCTGCTAGGGAAAACCCGCTTCAAAGCAGTATTTAAAACACATGTTTAAACTTTAAAGAATGGTATGGTTTTTGAAGTACTTTTGACATTGGGGCAGATCTTCAGCTGGTGTAACTGCATCAACAGCAGTGGAACTGTGCCAATTTATATCAACTGAGTATCTAAACTTGCTTTTTTTCCTTTAAAAAAAATACCTTGTGCTATTGTGTTCTTGGTGTGACTGATCATACTTGTTGTTATTAGTCAAGAATATTTGGTCACCTTGCTCGGGAAGACCCAGAGGAACTGAAAAAAAATTAAAAAAAAGTAAAATGCTAAAAAGTATCTAGGGCCTCAGATATCAGGAGACATTAGGAAAATGAAGTCCCTGTTCTTTAAAAAGACAGAAATTAAAGTGCTGATCTTATATTTCTTTGCACCTATGCAAAATATAGGTGATATGAAGCATATGTAATAATTCTAGAGCTCTATAGGATGCTGAAAAAGTGACTGAAAAGCAAGTGTTTAAACAGAAACTTGCAAGGGACAAAGCATGAAGCAAATTTAGAAGAAATATCTTTATGCAGATGGTGCATAAGGTGAAGAATGTACTTTGTATAGTTGCATTAGAGACTATAACCAATTCTTTACCAAAGGAAATTAAATACACAGAACTAAAGAATATTACAGATTGTCACAAGATGAGTGGACAAGTTGACATGGGTGCATCCAGACAAGCATGCACATGCAGTTTGTAGTGCCTTGAAACTGTTTGAGGTGCCACAAACTGCATTGTAATTTGCAGCTTGGTGCCAAAATTTCAGTTTCATAGTTTCTAGGGTCGGAAGGGACCTGAGCAGATCATCTAGTCCGACCCCCTGCCATGGCAGGAAAGAGCACTGGGGTCAAACGACCCCAGCAAGGTGTTTGTCTAGCCTCCTCTTAAAGACCTCCAAGGTAGGAGCCAGCACCACTTCTCTTGGAAGCTGGTTCCAGATCCTAGCCACCCTGACTGTGAAGTAGCACCTCCTGATGTCTAATCTGAAACTACCCTCTGGCTGCTTGTGACCGCTATTTCTAGTCACTCCTGGTAGTGCTCAAGGGAACAGGGACTCCCCCAATGCCTGCTGGTCCCCTCTGACTAGTTTGTAACAGGCCACTAGATCCCCCCTCAGCCTTCTCTTGCGGAGGCTGAACAGGTTCAGGTCCCATAGCCTGCTATGGCTCCACTGATACTGGGAACTCCCAGTATCCAAAAAAAAAAATTGCAAAAAACCTGCAAACAGCATGGCATATGCTCCAGGAGCAAGTACTGGAGCAATTGGAGGCTGTGATCTCCAGGGAGATGCTCTAGCTGCTGGCCAGAGTGTTTCACTGCTTGTTCCAGCTCCTCCAGCATGTTGGAAGCCGGGAGGAGTGAGGAAATGGCAGTTTCCCTGAAGCAAACTCCACGTGGAGGGGTGCGCAATGACAAAAAGCAGCGGCACAAATTTGTGCTTCTTCTATTTGTGCCATGGCAAACTCACATGCTGTGTGGGGGGATGCACCCCATGACTCCTTTCAGTCCCAAGGTATTGACTACAACAAAATATATGATTATTTTTAAGAATCTGACATGTCAGGATACTTTGCAGCTAGGAAAATACAGCATGTGAAATCTATAAAATCCACTTTTCTTGTTTCTTTCTTTTAAAATAAATGTTTTGTCCCAGTAGATGCTCCTGTAACTAAAAGTTCAGTGCACTGTGCAGACTTCCATAGTGGGCTGCAAGCATCTAAACATTTTCTACACTGCTGCTTGCACACTTAATATAAATGCATTCTTGATTTTTCTGTGAAATGAGCACAAAGTTTTCTAATGTAGGTGCAGTCTGATAGTTTGTAACTTTAAAACATAGTTTAAAGCATAATTCTAAGATAAATGTCAGGCGACATCATAACTACTGGTGAGCTAGATCCTGCGCTCTTGTAAACTGCCATGGCTCCACTGATGTTCATATTATGCCAGCTGAGAATATGCCTCACTTTGTTTAAATTTAGTTTAAGTGAGCATGCTTCTGTGCCCATTGTGGGCAGAGCTGTAGCTTGAATACATTTTGGTTGCTGAGAAAGCAAGTTCTTATACTGGTTTGTGCTGTGTTGAAACACCAGCTGGCCACAATCTTTACATTTATTCAGTAATTAACACAAGTGTTTGGCCCTTCAGAAACATGTTGTAATTTAAACAGCACTTTCAGGGGAATATATTTACTTTGGTAAATATAATAGTCTGTGACTATATGCTGTAAGACTGAGTTCAGAAATGAATAAACTGAAATTCAGTGTGTGATGTGGTTCTCTAATTAGAGATTTGTTAGAGTTTTTTCAATGTTTGCCACTACATCCACATCCTCTATATGGTACCATGCTCTCCTGCTTTGCTTGTGTTTGTTCTCTTGATTCCTTTAGAGCAGTGGTTCATATCCTTTTTGGACTCAAGGCACCCCTCATTGCACTTGAGGCACCCTCACTGGAATCAAGGCACCCCTCTGTACCTTTTGTAAATTGAGTGAAAATTTCAAAAGCTTATATACATATTACAGTGTTTACTTCCTTGCACAGGGGTTGGGGGGGGGATTGGCCAGGCAGGGACAAACTTAAGCCTGCCCTTATCTGCTTATCATTTCACACTTCACTTAGGAGACAGAGCAGAGACACTGGGCTGGGACTCAGGAGATCTGCATTCTTTTTCTGGCTCTGTCTACTCCCTGCTGGGAAACACTGAGACAGTCACTCCCTCTCTCTGTCTCATTTTCCTACGTGTAAAATGGGAATAATAATACTGACCTGCTATGTGTGGGGGGTTGAATTCTGTTGAAGAAAAACAACTATATGAGCAAAATGTTATTATCCTTATATCAAATGTCTTCCTTGAGCACATGTGTTCCTAAGGCTTCCCTCACTGGTTCTTCCTTCCCAGTCCCAACTCCCTGGTATTAAGGGATAATAAGAAGCACCTGTAACAATGAGTCAGCGACATCTCAGCAGCTCCATGTAGGCTTTTAACACCTACTGGCAGAGTGTATTGCCAAGAAGCCTGCTATTTTGTTATGCTCCCCTGTGGCAAGTATGTTAATCACCCAATCTTCTCTGGTGGCAACATTGTCCTGCAATACCTTGCGCAGAAGGATATGAAAAGTACGTCCCATGATGGTAGCCACTGCCAGGGCAGGACAAATGGGAGGGACAGCATGATCCGGAAGAAAAGGATAAGCAACATGCCTGGAGTAACATGCATGCATCGTGCTGTAAAAGACCTGCATCTTAAGGCTAGGGACCGACACTACGCATAAACTGGTTTAAGTGATCAGAAATGGGTTTAAACCTGTAACAGAACAGATGTTCAGTGCGCATAAACCACTTTGAAAATGGCTGAAACTGGTTTGAGATAAACCTGGTTGAATGTATTATCAGATTTAACTGATTTGACTCAAACCACTTTATGCAATGTCTGTCCCAGATCCCTTGCTGGTTTAAGATAAACCAGACTCCCAAAGCATCCTGGCATGCTCTCTGGGCTGGGTGGGGCTCTCTGCTCCATAGCAGAGCTGGACCTCCCCTCTGTTCCCTTGCTGAAGCTCCGGCAGAGCCTGCAGACACAGCAGGGTCTGCCTGGCTCCCCTCTGCCATAGCCCCCCATTGCTGCTCAAGCAGGCCTCCCCTTCTCCCTCTCTCCCATCTCCCACAGCATGGACCCCAGGCCCATCGACCCTAGGCATGTGGTATGCTAGCTAATGCTGAGAGGTGTCTATTTGTGTGTCTCTCCAATTTCAATGGGGCAGGCATACAGAACAGTGACCACTTACAGCTTTTTGGAACTAATCAACAGGTCAGCTGGTAAGCTGTTTAAGAATTTGAGCTAATGGAGAGATGCTATAGTTTTGCTGATGGGGTGATAAACACTGTTATCAGCCCTGTGCTGGCTTGTTTGCCTGTCAGTTTGCTGCAGACAGTATAAAGAACCAGGGAGGGAGATTGAAAAGCTCTGTATCAACAGATGCATGCACTGTATCCCTTCTCCACCTTGCCTCAGAGTGCTTGCAGGGGGCTGGCAACACTCCTGCCCCTTGAACAGCCAGAGGGAAAAAGCCTGAGATGGTGCAGGCAGACCTCCCTAATCAAAGTGTCCTGCCAGGGCCTGGCCACACCCCACTCAGCTCAGCATTATGCAAGGGAAGGGAGGGCTGCTCTAGTGCTCCCTGGCTTCTAGCCTGAGCTGCTGTAGACATGTACCTGAATTTCCTCAGTCCAGAGGAAATGTCTGTCCAGTTACAAACCAGTTCAGCCTAGCCAGATTATACTAATCTGCAAAGATTGAATCAATTCAAGCTCAGGCTTTTTGAATGTCTATCCCTAGTCTAACAGTATAAAGATACAAATCTAGGGGTTAGTAGTGTTGGCTTATGGAAGTGGTTGAGCTCTCCCTAAATTTCGGTCCTTTAACATGATCTATAAGATATTGGAGATGGTTATATACAAGGACATGAGATGTGCACAATCCCAAATTATGGTGGTGGTCATTTGAGAGCTAAACTGTACAACAAGCTCTAGAAAGGACAAAACACTAGACCAGAGTGTCCCCCAAACCTAGGGATCAGTTAGATCTGGATTCAGGCTTTGCAGGTCAGGCCCATGTCTGGGATATATACACAGACAGGAAAATGAGAGATGGGTAATGCTGGCTTACACCACCAAGCATTCTAGGAAGACAATGGATCTCATTTTATATTAGAACAAATCCAGAATAGCTCTAACAGCTGGTGATACTGCAAGTTGCCACTAGTCTAAATGAGTTTTCCTTTGTAAATGAATTAGTTGTTACAGTACTGAATAGAGCATTTACTAATTTTAGAAACAAAAATCTTTGGCCTTCCAAAAGGTTCTGATCATTCTTGGTAGAAATGAGATTTTCAGGATTCAAGCATGTGGGTAACTGATTCCATATGCAGAGTCTCAGACCTTTAGTTCCAAATGCATATTCATTTCTGAAGAAGATGGATTGCTACACTTTCCCTTTTATAGTCCCTTGTTTGCCAGGATACATTAGTTGTTAAAATCACCTCTCTACAAGGGTTTTATACCCAGTACTCGACTGTACAAAATGGCCAGGTACAGACATTACACTTTTACTGGTATAAGTTATCAGAAACTGGCCTATACCTGTAACAGAAGTTTGGCACACAAAACTGTCCTATACCCAGAACAGAAGTCCAGTACACATGGACTGATTTAAAAATATCAGAACCTGATCTAAGATCTGCCCCCACACCAAAGGGCAAATGTGTATTCTGTTCACTACCAATCTAAATTATGCTGCTTACAGAAAACCAGGTAACTTTCATCAATTCTGCCTCAGGCTTTTTGAATGTCTGTACCTAACCAATGGCAATAATCTTGTCGTTGCTTAAAATGGAAAAATATTTTTGTTTCTTTCTGTTAGTGATGGTGATTTTTTAACTTAAAGACACCTCAAGCTATAAGATGTAGGTTGCCATTTTAACCACATAGGTCAGTGAAGCTAAATTGTGATCTCTTACACTTATCTTTGTTTTTGCTGATTGCATTTTTTATGTAGTATGAGCAGGCACAGCCCTGAAACATCAAAGCAAGAGTTAAACTTATGGCTAATGGCAGTAGTAGAAATATTACTTTGTTTCATAGTTCCATAGTTAGTAGGGTGGGAAGGGACCTGAGCAGGTCATCAAGTCCAACCCCCTGCCATGGGCAGGAAAGAATGCTGGGGTTAAATGACCCCGGCTAGGTGATTATCTAGCCTCCTTTTGAAAACCCCCAGGGTAGGAGCGAGCACCACTTCCCTTGGAAGTTGGTTCCAGATCCTAGCCGCCCTGACTGTGAAGTAGTGTTTCCTGATACCTAGCCTGAATCTACTCTCCATCAATTTATGGCTGTTATTCCTCATTACTCCCAGAAGTGCTCGGGGGAACAGGGACTCTCCCATTGTCCGCCAGTCCCCCTTGGTTAGTTTATAGATGGCCACCAGATCCCCACTCAGCCTTCTCTTGTGGAGGCTGAACAGGTTCAGGTCCCATAGTCTTTCCTTGTAGGGCCTGCCTTGCTGCCCCCTGATCATAACAGACTTTCATAGAATCATAGAAATTCATTAGTTTTAGGAAAAGTTTTCTATATCAACCAGTGCAGGATCATTCCTAATGTCCTAAAGCTTTGACCCACTTACTTTTAAAGGACATTTTTGTCTGACAGATATCAAGTAAATTGAACGGCTTCTGTGAATGAAGAAATAAATTCCTCAGATTTAACACATTCACAACTTACTTTTTGGTTTCATCTAATTGACAAAATAACTGGAAGTAATTCAATGAGCTTGGACCATGGTATTTAGAAGCTAGGCTGTCTCTAGTCAGGCCATTTTGCTTCCACTTATGTATTTCTATATGGAATTTGCTATTAAAACAAGCATCTGATATCTAGAAAGAAATGCTTTCTCTGACATTTCTAGCACATTACTTACCTAGGTTGTGGTGGGTAACATCCTGCCAGCTATAATAGCATGTTTCATACCATAAATTGTAAATGCACAATAGGATAAGATAACCTCAATGAAGTAGGGATTACAATATATGGCAGTATAGATTTCATTTATTGCAAACTGAGTAATAACAGGAGAGACCCACCATTTCTAAAATTAATGTGAGCTTTTATTTTAAAATCTATTTGCAGCTGCAACTAGTATTTGAGCCACGTACACACAGACTAACTTCTGGTGTCTCTCTTAAATTCTTCCCTCCTGCAACTTGTGCTCCTTTCTACAAGTTTCATGGTGGTAGTTACTAGACAAGCCCAATACTTTCTTAATCTGCAAGTGCTCTGATCTGTTTATCAGTTTGTCTTATACATAGCCAAAGGAAGAAAATATAATTTGAGGGGCTGTGTGCGTGCGTGTGCAAGCATGTATGCACCCCCCCCCCAGCACATATGTCTGTTGTGGGGAAGGGTTGCAGGGGGGCAGATCAAGTCCCCCATGGTGAGGGAGGAGCAGGGCAGAGACAGAGGCAGGGGCTGTGGTGAATGGGCCCCCATGGCTGGGGAAGGTTGTGGGACATTTGGAGCCCAGGCAACTCATCCAGGGGCACCTGGGG
>NW_017729022.1:32651882-32659246 GCF_001723915.1 Gavialis gangeticus | reverse complement strand
GCCCCCCCCCCCCCAGCACATATGTCTGTTGTGGGGAAGGGTTGCAGGGGGGCAGATCAAGTCCCCCATGGTGAGGGAGGAGCAGGGCAGAGACAGAGGCAGGGGCTGTGGTGAATGGGCCCCCATGGCTGGGGAAGGTTGTGGGACATTTGGAGCCCAGGCAACTCATCCAGGGGCACCTGGGGGCTCCCGCCACTGTGCACATCCCTGAGGGAAACACAGGGGGCATGTGCCCCCCCAATCTGTGTGTGGGGTGGAGGCAGGCTGCTGCTGCAGGCTGGGGTCTGCACCTCACTGCCAGTGCCCTGGGAGCAGTGTGATGCTATGTGCCTCCTGCATGCTGGCTGCGCCACCTGCCCAGTAGTGGGAGGCATGTGGCATTGCATGACTTCTGAGGTCACTGGCAGTGGGGTGTAGAGCATAGCCCACAGCAGCATCTTGCCTTTGCCCCGTGTACAGCACAGATCGGGGGGCATGTATCCCCTGTGCCTGCTCCAGGGGTGCAGGCAATGGTGGGAGCCCCAGGGATCATCCCACGACCCACCCCAGGGCCCCATTCACTGCCCCCCCCGTGGGGGCCTCAGTGTGCCCCACCATGCCCCTTCCCTCCCCCATGCTCCTTCCCATTCACACATTTACTTGCTGGGTGCTGTTCCACACATGGCTGGCTGGGCTGAGTTCCCAGCTGTTTGCAGGCTCTGGCTGCTTGTCTCTGTGCGTGCCCCTCCCCCCCAATGCTGCAGCCATCCAGAGCCTGTGTCTGGGCTGCCTGCATTTGGTGGGGATAAGCCCCATTATCCCTGGTCTTCCACCACCTATGGTTACATATCTGTACAAACACAGGTCAGGCTGAGCACCCTGCAGGCTGAGCACCTCCTTAGAGTCACCAAGAATGGTAGATACTTCAGAGTAAGGTGTAAGAAAAAACCTTCCTGCTGTTCCTGAAAGACTCAAAATGGCATCCTTTGAGTATGACCAGTTAATCTATTAATTAAGGGACAAGCAACCCTGAGCAGCCTGCTCATCTATAAACCCAAATGCACCAAGAATTTCGCAGAAGAGTTGACAGAGACACTAGCAGGGCAATTCACTTCACAAGGCTCAAATTCTTAGGAAGCTTCAACATCTGGCACCTTTTATTAGCTCTAAATTCATGTGAAGTTGTGCAAAGGAACAAAAAAATGTTGAATGCAGGCGATAGCTTTGCTTCCTCCCAGCCAGGTGAAATTAAATCTCCTTTTGGTAGGAACCTCCACTTAAAAATGACTTTAAATGAAAAAGACAGCTACAGTTTTCCAGACTGAATCATTTGTCAGTATTTTATCAGGAAAAAAATAAACTGGCAAAAAAATATTCTTGCAGAATATAATTTCTAAAATAAATAGAACCTTCCATATAAATTTTGTTTTCCTTGTGTGTTTGATTGGGATATTTTCATCTGAAGATTGTGTAAATTATAAATAAATAGATCCACGCAATGCAAATATAATTTCTACTGTTCAAAAGCACATATAATAATGTTAATCTAATTAGGAACAGTGGCAGAACGATCTCTACAGTTGTAGCAAGGGCTGTGATGCTGTATGGTTGGGATTACTGGGTTTTAAAGTGCCACCTGAATGTCACTGTTGATAGTGACATGAAGCCAACAAAATTATTCATAGTTTCTTTGAAGATATGGTTTGCATGCATATAATAACAGTTAATACAATATATCAGCAGCATGCAACATGTTGACCTCTTGTACTGAAGCAAGAAAAAGAGGCATTAGGTATCTATTCACAAATATAAGGTGCAGAATATTATTTGGTAGTCATTACTCAGGAGATTTCCTATTGAACTGAAAGGATGCATTGCCTTAATAACGCCTGATTCCTATTTTCATAGAAAAAGTCCTTGGGTGAGATCAAGTAATCCTGTCCTCCTTTCTTCCTTTGCCAATCACACATTTTCAAAAAAGTCCCACAATGAGGTCAAGCTCCCTCCTCCTTATTTCATATACCCAGAGTTAGAGAAGAACCTGTTCCAAATGTTTGTCTCTCTCAGCTATTTGGATGCTAACAAATGTAAACAAAAAAGAGGGGGTGGGGGGAAATTTAATTATTCCTGTTGGACAGATAGGGGGGAAGAAGCACAGAGACAACATACAGTAGTCATGCAGGAAGTTTGTAGCAAAATTCAGAACTGAGATTTTTTAAGTCCTTAAACACAAGAGTAACCTTTCTTCCTGAGAAGATACTTTACATTTTTTTTATAACTTTAAGTAGCTGTTACCTAAAATTTTCTATATATATTGTAGTATTTGACTTTGCTATTTGTCAAGTGAATAGGAGGAGAAAAAGAAAGGGTTCAAGGAATAGCATTATAGAATAAAATAGAGACATGTACACATATAAATAATATGAGAGAGCTACTTCCCAAGTACATGTTCACCAAGAGATTACCTCCTTCTGGGGAACTCCTTATTTGAAAGAGGTTATATCAAAGGTTGTCTGGATTCTCTCTCAAATGTTTTCAGAAGTTCTTTCTAAAATAATTTCTTATACACGTAGGTATTGTGTATAATTTGTTGAATCGTATGACCTATACTTTCTTTTTCCTCAGTATTTCTATGTTTTGGTAGTGTGCAGAAATCTTAAGGCTAAATTTAATCTGAAAGAATAAAAAGCCTAAAGAAGCAAACCTCTAAAAAACCTTTCCATGTGAGTTCCCCTTCCATTGAAAACTCATCATGTTTCTGGTTTGCTTACTGGCTTTTTACTGAAGGTATAAGGCTGTGGTGCATATTTGTTGGAAAAGTACACATGGCAATGAAGAAACACACTCTCCCTTTTTAACAGAAGATAGTCACATGCAATTTTCCATGCAGAACACATAAAGGTCTAATTTGTTAAAAAGGTTGGGAGGAACCTTTCATAATATAACTACAGACACTACCAAGGTAACAAAATTCTGTGCTGTAGGGGGCTGTATACCACAATCCTAATTCATGCAAATAATCTTTACTTACACCACTTACACCAGTAGTCTTTTTGAAGTTTGCTCATGTAAGAGAGGGTCACTCATGCAAACGGTTGATGCAGGACTGGACCCTTGGCATTGTAAAATTTGTTGTCAAGCTATAAAAAAAAGGAATACAAACAACATTGAAATAGCAGCATAAATCTGTATGTACTTAAGTATATAAAAATGCAAGATTGTGGCAAATGGAAAACAAAATTTTGTCCAATGTCATCAAGTCAGCATATGGAAAGGCAGTCTAGTTACAGATAATTCAGAGAAGGTGGGAATACTTAATGCCTTTTTTACTTCAGTTTTCACAACTAAAGCCAGTTACCAAATGACGAGTACAGCTGGCAGCAAAGATAGGAAAAGAGGCAAACAGCTTAGAGAGGTAGTTCTCAAGTTTTTTGGACTCAAGGCACCCCTCACTAGACTTCAGGCACCCCTCATTGGGCTTGGGGCACACCTTCCTAACTTTTGCAATTTGAGTAGCACCCTATTTCAAAAACTTTTTTTTCATATATTACAGTGCTTATCTCCTTACACAGGGGCTGGGCAGTAGGGTTTATTCAGGGGCTGGGCAGTAGGATTATTCAGGCAGGGACAAGCCTGACCTTGACTTATCCGCTTATCTTATTTGCTTATCTCTGCACATCTTCACTTATCTCCTCCCACCTTATGGCACTCTTCAAAGGATCTGGTGGCATCCAAACATGTCCCAGCACCCTGGTTGAGAATCACTGACCCAGAGCAATGGCAGAGCATGTTAGGGATTGCTTAGAGAAGCTAGATGCTTCAAGTTAGCAGGTCTTGAAGAAATTGGGTAAGGTAATTTTGTAGCCATTGGATATCCTCTCTGAGAATGTGTGGAGGTCAGGTGAGGTCCCAAATGATTGGAAAAAAGCAAATATAGTTCCCATCTTTAAGGAAGGGAAGAAGGAGGATCAGACCAGGAAGACCAGTCATCCTGACCTCAATACTTGGAAAGATCATGGAGCAGGTTTTCAAGGAGTCCATTGTGAAGCCCCTAGAAGAGAACAAGGTGATCACTGATCAGCATGGATTGACCAAGAGTAAGTCATACCTGACCAACCTGATTTGCTTTTATGATAAAGTAACAAGCTCAGAAGATGGAGGAGAGCAGTGGATGTGATATACCTTGACTTTAGCAAGGTTTTTGACACCCTTTCTCATGACATTTTCATTAACAAGGAAATACAGACTAGATAAAAGTACTGAAAGGTGGATACATAACTGGGTTGATCGCTGTACTCAACAAGTAGTCCTCAATGGCTCAGTGTCCAGTTGGGAGGAGGTATCAAGTGGGGTTCCACAGGGATTTGGGTTCAGTATTGCTTAATATCTTCATTAATGATTTGGATGGTGGGATTAAGTGCATGCTTAGCAAATTTTCAGATGAGGCCAAGTTGAGTAGGTAGGATCCAGAATGATCTGAACAGTCTGAAGAAATAGTCTTAAATCAATCAGAAGAGATTCAGAGAGGGGAAGTGTGAAGCCGTGCACTTGGGTTGGAATAACTGCATGTATAAATACAGACTGGGGAATGAGTGGTGAGGCTGCAATACTGTATAGAAGGACCTGGGAGTTACAGTAGACCATAAGATAAATATGAGAGAACAGTCTGCTCTTCTTGTGAAAATAGCCAATAGCATCCTGGGTTGTATTAACAAGAATGTCACTTGCAAATCAAGGGAAGTAATTTTTCTGCTCTATTCAGCACTGGTAAGGCCTCACCTGGAGTAATGTGTCCAGTTTTGGGTTCCACAATTCAAGAAGGATGTGTACTGCTTGGAAAGAGTCCAGCACAGAGCAACAAAAATGATTAGGGGCTTGGGAGGCAAGATGTATACAGAAAGTCTGAAATAATTAGTGTTATTTAGTCTAAAGAAAAAAAGGAGGGGATTTGATAACAGTCTCCAAGTACCCAAAAAGTGATTAAAGAGAGGATTGAGATGGGCTTTTCTTTGTTTTTGTAGCGAACAGGACTAATAGCTAGAGAAATTGTAGAATATCCTTCAAAATTGGTTAGATAGGGCCTTGGCTGGGATCTTTTAGTCAGAGATGATCCTGCCTTTCTCAGAGGGCTAGACTAGATGACCTGGTAAGGTCCCTTCCAGCTCTGCATTCCCATGACCTATGACCCTAAGTAACTGAAAAAAAATAAGATAACATTCAGGCCTTAGAGATTAATACATAGATACCCACGCGTGTACACAAGCAACTTCCCCAATGAAGGAAACAATAATAATTGGATCATTATGATTAAATGCATTAAGCCTCATGGGGTGAAACCTTGACTCAGTTGAAATTAATGGCAAAGCAGGATTTCAAACCCTTTCTTTTGACTTTGTATACCTCCTGTGCTGCCAAGATCTCATTTATGTTCTTTGAGATTATGACACCTTTGTTCTTTCCCTGAAAAGTAGCTACAATGAGTAGTGTTTACTACCACATTCCCTCCCTGCCCACAATCACTTTTTTTTGGTGGACATACCACAGAACCAGTCACTTTAATCTGGAGAGGCTGCCAGCTGTCAAGTTTGGATCTGAATTATTTAAGGGGTTTGAGGAGGTCTTGTGTTTTGAACTCTGCTTTAATCATATAAAACTTATGTTTGGAATGGATTTCTTGTGTAATGAAATTCAAAATGAAGGCAGCTCATCTTCTCTTTCTCCCCCAAAGCAAGAAACAAGTCCAATTTTTACCCTGAGCTACATTCGTTCACTGTCTCACTGAAATGCCTGTGAAAAATTTAACCAGAATGCATCTTTGTACTTCCCTGCTGCTTGGACAGAGGAGTTTTCAGGCTACGAACATCCTTCCCCGAGGATCCCTACTGCACCAGAGAGGACGGTGACAATTTCAGGATATACGCTTCCTACCCTAGGATCTCTGCTGTTGCTGTGGGAGGGTGGGGGGAAATTAAGATATAAACTTCTTTCCCACAGTATCCCTGCTGCTGTGGAGGGAATAAAGCCTTGAGCTACCTCCCTTTTGAGAACCTGCTTTACCATCATCAAATCATTAGATGCTATAAGAGTCTAATGTGTCATGACACCTAACTTGTAGCATGTTTCTATAACATTACCATGAGTAGTGATGAATATTTTTGTGTTATATCATCAATAAAAAGCTGGGTTCCTAAAGAGCTTCATTTTTAGTCTGAAAAGGAGCATGCTCCTCTAACTTCCACTGACTACATTGCTCAGGTAGGCTGTAATACAGGCTGACTGGATTTTTAAAACAATAAACCAGCAAACCATTTCAGAGGACTTTAGGAAGTTGTGCATGCAAATGGATGGCGGGGGGAATGGGTTCCCAGTTTTATTCATGTCTAGACCTGGTTGAAATTTTTTTAGATTTGATTTTGTTTGACAAAAAGTGGACAACTTTTTGGGTGGAAAATACTGTTTTGTTTTGTTTTTTTTACCAGGTCGTCTTCTGCCCTGTTTCATTAAATCTGGTTCTCCAAGTTATCCTTGCAGGCCCCATTTTTCTCGGAATATAAAGTGTGACATGTTTCATTTAACATGATGAAAAGAAAATAGCTTTTGTCGCTTCTTTACTATATCATCCCAGACCCACTCTTTCCTGTATTTCTCCCCAGTACCTGAAAGCTCAGGAATTTTTTTTTAGAAATCTTTCCTGTTCAGAGTTTCTCACCCTCCACATATCTTGCTTTTCTACTTTGGTCCTTCTCTCTTCTTGGGTTTTTTCTTAATTTTTAATACTTTTATCTCCCATGTCTCCTTCCCTTAGAACTCACTCTGCCTTTCACTCTTCCCCTTTCTTTCCATCCCTCAGTTTACTGTCCCATCTCTCTTTCCTGCTTCTCTCTCACAAGTTTCTTTGCTTCACTCTTTCTATCTCACACACTAGCTTTCAGCCCTTTGTCTTCACTTCTGTTCTCACCAGAAACAGGTTCCTTTTTGTTTCTTTGTGCTCTGCCACAGTTTGGTATTCAGTTCTTGTGCAGAGGATGAGAAGAGAAAACTAGATAATGGCATGAGCTGATTCAGTGGTCATCTTCATAGAATCATAGAAAAATTAGGGTTGGAAGGGAACTCAGGAAGCCATCTAGTCCAACCCCCTGCTCAAAGCAGGACCACCCTCAGCTAGATCATCCCAGCTAAGGCTTTGTCCAGCCAGGTCTTCAAAACCTTTCAGAGATTCATAGATTCATAGATGTAGGGTCAGAAGGGACCTAAGTAGGTCATCAAGTCTGACCCCCTGCCCTGGGCAGGAGAGAGTACTGGGCTCAAATGACCCCAGCTAGGTAAACGTTAAGCCTCCACTTAGAGACCCCCAAGGTAGGAGCCAACACCACTTCCCTTGGAAG
>NW_017729022.1:32651602-32651871 GCF_001723915.1 Gavialis gangeticus | reverse complement strand
CTAAACTTCCCTTGCTGCCACTTGAGACCATTGCTCCTTGTTTTCTATCTACCAAAACTGAGAACAGACTAGATCCATTCTCTTTGTAATCACCCTTCAGGTAGTTGAAGGCTGTTATTAAATCACTTCTCAGTCTTCTCTTTTCTAGGCTAAATCATAGAATCATAAAATCATAGAAGTAGGGCCGGAAGGGACCTTGTAGATCTTCAAGTCCAACCCCCAGCCTAGGCGGGAGAAAAGACTGGACTCAAATGAGTCCAGCCAGATAG
>NW_017729022.1:32647070-32650710 GCF_001723915.1 Gavialis gangeticus | reverse complement strand
TTTTGAAGATGGGGACCACGTTAGCTATCTTCCAGTCATCTGGCACCTGGCCCGAGCACCACGAGCACTTGTAAAGCTGTGCCAAGGGCCCTGCAATAACCCCAGCTAGCTCCCTCAACACCCTGGGGTGGAGAGCATCTGGACCCGCTGACTTGAAGACATCCAGCCCCTCCAGAAACTCTCTAACCGGGTCCTCCCCAACCTGAGGTCTGGAGGTGTTCCCCTCGAGTCCATCTGGCATCACAGCAGGGAAGTCCCGGTCCCTGCACAAGAAAACGGAGGTGAAGAATTGGTTAAAGAGTTCCGCTTTCTCCTCTGGCGCAACCACCAGATTGCCCAGCGTACTTTGCAGGGGCCCCACATTACCTGGTGCCTTCTTCATCCTCCCTATCTATTTGAAAAAGGACTTTTTATTATCCTTGATCTTGGACGCTAGTCCTAGCTCTATGTCCACCTTAACTTTCCTGACAGCCCCCCTACAGGCCCAAGCAGAGGAGGTATACTCCTCTTTGGAGATAGCACCCCCCTTCCACTGGGTGTACGCCGCCTTTCTGGTAAGCCCAGTTCCCTCAGCCTCTCCTCATAAATCATGTCACCCAGCCATCTAACCATTTTTGTTATCCTCTACTGGACCCTATCCAATTTGTCCACATCCTTGCTGTAGTGGTGGGGGTGAAAACTGGACACAATACTGCAGATGTGGCCTCACTAGTGCCAAATAGAGGGGAACAATCACTTACCTTTGTCTGATGTGAACACCCCTACAAATACAGACTAGTATGCTGTTGTCTTCTTGGCAGCAAGGGCATGCTGTTGGCTCACATTCAGCTTATCGTCCACTGTAACCCCCAGGTTCTATGCTGCAGAGCTGCTGCTTAACCAGTCAGTCTCCATCCTGTACTGATGCATGAGATTATTCTGCTTTAAATGCAGGAGTTTGCACTTGTCCTTATTGAACTTCATGACATTTCTTTTGGGCCAATCCATCAATTTTTTCTAGGTCTCTGAATCCTAGCCCTAACCTCCAGCATATCTACTACTCCCTCCAGCTTGGTGTCATCTGCAAACTTGCTGAGGGTGCACTCCATCTCATCTTTTGGGTTGTTGATGAAGACGTTGAACAAAACTGGCCTAAGGACCAATCCTTGGGACACTCCACTTGATATCAGCTGCCAAGTAGACACTGAGCCATTGATTACTACCCTTTGAGCCTGACATTTCAACCAGTTTTCCATCCACCTTACAGCCCATATTGTGATTTAGAGGCTGCTTTGATGCACACATGCATTGTGATACAATCTTTAGTTACAGGATTACAGACTTTGTTGTACAGGATCTTTTCCTCATTCTGGGCAGAGGATGGACACTGAATTATGTGGAGGGCTACAAAATGGAAGTTTATTTCTTAGAGTCAGGCTTTTTGACTAGGACCCAGTGTAACTATGTACTATTTCTAGCTCTGCCATATACTCCCAGTATTAATGGGAGTAGAGGAATGTTGAACCAAATTAATGTTGCCTGGGTAACGTTTTAGTGTGTCCTGAAAGGAATCATCCATTGCATTCAGAATGAAGTAAATTTCCTTTCTTAGTTAATAGCATGGATAAAATCTTAAGGCTTAAATCCTACTCTTCTGCATGACATTCAAAATATGTTCCTTGCAAATAAACAACCACAGCAGAAGGCACACAGCCCATCTGGTACTATTTTTTTTCCCAGGGTTTCATTAGGACTCTTGGTGGTTGTCATTTGAAGCTCATTTTCTTTTTCACTGGATATCAAGTTAGAGTTCAGCAGAAAACACTTTTCCCATCCATGAATTTTTGGGGGTTTCAACAATTTTCCCATTTTATATTAAACAAATGTGAGGCCCTATCAAGGCTGTTCATGGAAAAAACAGAGTCCAAGATCAGACAAGTCCAATAGTTCATTGACTAGAGCACTCATCTAGAAGATGGAATACCCTGATTTGGAGCAGAAACTTGAACTTGGGCCTTTTTTAGCTACAGAGAATGTAATTTATGGAGGGCAGGGGGTTCACAGGAAAATAGGGCAGCTGGGAATAAAAATTAGGTGAAAACTCCTTGCAATAAGCCACAGCAGACCAAGTGGTTTCACTAGAAATGGTATATTTCTTTTCTTGTCCCAAATGAGTGTGTTGTATTGCTGTGTGCTGTACAGTTGCTGTGCTTCATCCTACAAGTGGCAATATTCCAATAATGGGTAAGTGACTCCTTTCCCTGGCCTGTAAAGCCCAATGAGATGCTTCTGTATAAAGGCAATATATAAATTCAAGATCCAAATATCTTCCACATGCAGAGAAAAGCATGTGATAACTGAAAGGATTACACAAAAGATGTGTACACCCTGCAAGCAACTATGGCTGATCAGTAAAATTGTGCAACAGTCACTCGTGAGCATCTATCAGCTGGAAGGGCCCCTGGAGCTCAGCAAGGCTGTGTATAGAGGTGGTGCCAGGAATAGAAATCTTGTCAAGCCACAGTTCACAAAACCCTCCCAGCCAGCTAAACTCTCCATCCCCTCCAAAAAGAAACCAGTGTGGCAGGACACTTTATAATAGAGTAATAGAAAGAAGCATTGGAGCAGAATGGCATCTGCGGTCTTCAAGCTGTGAAGGCAAACACCTAAATTCAGTGTATGTGATTTGAGGATTGGAAGGGACCGTTAGTTTGCTGATTGATTGCACATCATTTTGCTGTGGGTCAGAGTGCACCTCTGCTAGCAGCTAACCCATTGAAGAGGTTACACATTCCTACTACAGGTGAGTGTAGTAAAATACAAACACATTTCAAAGGAGGACTCTGATTAATTTATACTGTTTCTTGACAATGGTCCCACTGCTGTAGGTTGCATGCAGATATACAGGTGATCAAGAAGAGGCAAAAAATAGAATGAAAAATGACATCACACATATAAGAATGGAGGGGTCGCAAGCTGTTGTTAAGAGATGTTTAGCTCTTCAGTCAATCCAGTAAACATATGAAAGCATTTTCAAAGAGTAGGGGAGATGTATGCATCCATCTTTCTTCACTTGTAAATGCACTGCTGGCACTGAGCTTCTAACATTACTTTAAAGCTACCTGTTCCAGTTTTTAACTACCCCTGCTTAGGCACTAGGGGTCTTAAAGAAGAGGCTAGATGGACATCTGTCTGGGATGGTTTTGGAAAAGCAAATCCTGTGTAGGAAGCTGGAGTAGGTAACCCTTCATATCTCTCAAGGGACATGATTCTGTCCTACCATGTGTGTGCTTTGTGTGTGTTAGGACAGGAGTATTCCACATTGGACTTTCATCCAGTTTCTAGGCAGGTTTGTCAAGCACCTATAATCATCCTTCAGTGAGCATACAGCTTTCACTGTACTGTGCCCATGCTAGACAACACTCAGCCTTCACTTCTGGAGCAACATGTTTCATAGAATCATAGACTCAATGAGTTGGAAGGGACCTAAACAGATCATCTAGTCCGACCCCCTGCCATGGGCAGGAAGGACTACTGGGGGTGGCAGGGGTCATAAGACCCCAGCCAGGTGCCTATCCAGTCTCCTTTTGAAGATTTCCAGGGAAGGTGAGAGCACCACCTCTCTGGGAAGCCTATTCCAGGCTCTGGCCACCCTTACAGT
>NW_017729022.1:32641595-32642070 GCF_001723915.1 Gavialis gangeticus | reverse complement strand
GTGGGAGGGGTCATAAGACCCCAGCCAGGTGCCTATCCAGTCTCCTCTTGAAGATTTCCAGGGAAGGTGAGAGCACCACCTCTCTGGGAAGCCTATTCCAGGCTCTGGCCACCCTTACAGTGAAGTAGTTCTTCCTAATATCTAACCTAAACCTATCCTCCCTCAGCTTGTGGCCGTTGTTCCAGGTGACTCCAAGGGGGGCCCTGGTGAACAGACTTTCCCTGAGTCCCTGCTGCCAGCCCCTGATAAGGTTGTAAGCCGCCACAAGTTCCCCCCTTTAGTCTCCTCTTGTGGAGACTGAAGGGATTCAGGTCCCTCAGCCTCTCCTCATAAGGCTGGCCACGGAGGCCCCCAACCATATGAGTGGCCTCCTTTGGACCCTCTTCAGGTTCTCCACGTCCCCCTTGAAGTGCGGCGCCCAGAACTGGACACAGTACTGACCAGCGCCGCATAGAGGGGGAGCAAGATCTGTCTG
>NW_017729022.1:32629895-32636595 GCF_001723915.1 Gavialis gangeticus | reverse complement strand
TCTAGTGGCCTGTTACACACTACTCAGAGGGGACCAGCAGGCATTGCGGGAGTCCCTGTTCCCCGAGCACTACCCAGAGTGACTAGAAATAACGGTCACAAGCTGGCAGAGGGTAGATTCAAATTACACATCAGGAGGCGCTACTTCACTGTCAGGGCGGCTAGGATCTGGAACCAACTTCCAAGCAAAGTGATGCTGGCTCCTACCTTGGGGATCTTTAAGACAAGGCTTGACAATCACCTTGCTGGGGTCGTTTGACCCCAGTACTCTTTCCTGACATCTCAGGGGGTCAGACTTGCTGATCTGCTCAGGTTCCTTCCAACCCTACTAACTATGAAACTATGAGCTAGTGCAGTATGTGGGCAACAAAAAAGATGGCAACAATAACAACAACAAAACATCTGAGAAGTCCGCTCAGCTGATGCTGTTGAGATAGCAAAGAGTTTTGATGTATTTTTGAGGAACTTGAAAAGGTGGTACATGAGGAAGATTCAGGAATCTGAGAGAAAAGTTGCCCAGTGACTTCAAAATGAGTGTAGTTTTCTTCTGTAATTACAGCACCAGGGAGCCTTCATCTCCATTTACCCTACACTAATACCACTGTGAACTTCAAGGCTAAGTTAACTGGCTATGAGGTCCCACTGAGATAGAAACCTTCTATATTTTTTCTATGACACCACTGTGCCCCCTCTCCAAACTGTAGCCAAGTATGGTCAACAAAAGTTCCTTTTAAAATTCTACATGTAAAATATCACATACCTCATCTCAAAATCCCTGTAGACATATTTCATTGTGCCTGTATTATGGTTACGTAATCAGCATAATATAATATCAATTTATGGTCAGCACCAAGGAGTCGGTCTGAACCTAGACATCATAGAGGTATTGATCCTGTGAAAGAGTACATGTTTGTCTTTTGTTGGGATTGACTTATTTTTACAGCATGGTTCTCCTGAGTCTGTTTAATAAGGTTTGATTCCTGCAGTGTCTGCATGTCATGAAAACAAATTGTTTAGTGATATTGCCTTCATCTTTGTTTAGTTATTTGAAATAATGAATTTTTGAGTGGAGGGCTTCAACTAATAATTTCAGAGAGCCAAGGGGGTATGATGGTAAATACTGGAAGAAGTGCTTGCTTATGAATTGGTATTTAGACTCTAACTAACATATTAAATTACAGGTAGCCAGTGAAGCTAGTTCACTTTTCTCAGTGAAAGACATTGAATTGTTCTGCTGCCTTGTTCTGTAATCTGCAAGCAGTTGTCGGGATACCCCCCAGAAATAGGCATTTTAGGACTTCAGTCTAGAAATCAGAAGATACCAGAGCTTATTATAAAACTCATTTGTATAATATTTAAATCACAAAGAAAAGTTAGCACAAATCATCCAATCTCGTTTTCACAGAACTGCTTTCAGAATACCATTCCTTTCTTAAATGGGTTGAGAATGTTTTTAACCACATCTGAATTGTCAATGGTTATTAGTGTTCATAAATTATTTATGCTGAGACCACATCATTTTTAGGTGTATAGTAGCAATGAAGTGGACTCTTGAACAGTTAACAAAAATTATCAGAAAATCAGTATCTAGGCCTTGTCTGCAAGGGAAAGTTTAGTTGGAATAACTATACTTTATTACGGGATAAATGACATTGAGTTCTCATACAAAAATAATTTTTTTTTGTATTTGTCTGTTGCAGGGCACTCAGGTGTGCCTGCTCCTTTACGAGAAGAAGCAGCTTAGCTAGAGAGCCCTGGGAGCTAGGCAGTGCTCCACAGCTGCAGGTAGCCTTGGCAGCAGGCTAATGAGGGAATTAGCCTGCACCTGCACCCGATCAGCTGACTGGAAGGAGACAGGGCCCTGGGCACATAAAAACCCCAGGGTTGGGGCTGGCTGGGGTTAATTCTCTGGCAGTAGCTGGTGGGAGGAGGGAGGAGCTCTTGCAGCAAAAGCTACTTGGAGATGCTTGCTTGCCTGTTCTGCTGCTGGTAAGACTGATGGGCTCTACGATCTCTTAAAGTACCTGGGGCTAGGAGGCACACATTGCTGAGGGAGAAGCTTGCCTCCTTAAATGGGCAATGTGGCCTCTAGTGTTATTGATATTGTTATTGTTAGGTTGTAGGCCAGGGGCTCGTACTTACATTATTATTTGTACTGGTAGACTGGGGAGGAGGAAGCCTCATGGGGTACACTACCATGTACAGCCCCAGTGCCAGTGAGGGCCCACCAGAGATGGGGCTGCAGAGAGCCCCAGCGCTAGTGGGCATCGTGAGAGGGGCTAGGAGCCCAGTGATAACAGAAGGCCAAGTTAAGCCAAGACCTCATCAAAAAGGGACAACATTTAAATACCACCTACAAGGCATGGGGCATGGTAAAAGGGAGGTTTTGGAGCAGGCAACTAGCCCATAAGGCTTGGGGTGTCTCGTGAGGCACCAACTTAGAGTGGGACCCAGCAAGGGGTCTAAAAACCTGCAAGGTTTAGTGGGGTCCATCAGGACTGACTTTGTAGCAACTTGAGGGCAGCCTCTCCATCTACTATCTTAATCTTCCAATTGTGGCAGGGAAGGCTAGAAGGCACCTGCAGGGCGAAGCTGGCACGGTCGTAGAGCCCTAGGGGCATCACGGCTATCCGGGGAGATCCCAAGCTGTGACACTGTGCCCATATTAATTAGCCTGCTTTGGAAGTGGAATAAGTATTGCAGAATGTTTTTCAGGGTAAGGTTTGTGTTAACAACTATATTTTAGTTAACTGTTTTCCTTTTGGCAGTTGTCCTATTCCAAACTGAGTATTTCCACTTATAGATCAGCTTTTCTCTTTGTCTGCATGCTATTTGCTGCTCTGAGAGCACAGTTTGTATGTGCTCATCTTTAATGGATGTCACTTCTATATTTAAATACTCTCGCGTAGCTTTTGCTTTCTGAGCCACATGCTAGTATAGCAGTCAATACACTTCTGTGTTTCTTCTGAGGAGGTCCTAGACCTCCTTGGAGTTCAGGCACTCTGAACAGGAGTTGCCAGAATGCCAAGATCTACAAACTGCTAGCAGGACCAATTCAGGACAAAGGATACTTCTAGGACAAGGACCCAACCTGCTTCAAAGCAAAGGAACTCTGGAACACGAGGGAAGAGAACAGGACCTCCAACAATTCTTCAACTACCTCCTCATGTTATGAAGAGAGACTGGATTTTTGTCAGGAAGACCACCCTCAAACCCTGGCCTGGGGTGCTAGTTTGAGGTGGTAAGCCTTGTTAAGCCATTTACCCCTAACTAGGAACTGATTTATCCAGACAGTCGAGAATAACTGCAAGCCAAAAAGTCAAACGGCAGGGTTGCCTCTCAAACCAAGGCAGAGAGCCAAACTGAGGCTGTGAGGAGCTGGGTTGTATAATAAATATTATGTGATGTATTACAATATGGCAATATAGGAGAGTTTAAACAACTTTGTTTTAAGTGCTGATAGGCACTGCCATTTGGGGTAGGTGTGAGCATACATCAGCCTTCTTAGCTCCCCTTACCCCACTAAGGATTCTCAAAGTGGCATCTTTACTAGATAATTTAAGCTCTGAAAGTTTTATTTACTTCATGTCTCAAACCCCAGGACCAGTGACTCCTCAGCAGCAGTCCCCTGATTTGAGTGTGATCTCTTTCACAGGTCTTGAGATGACTTAAAAGTCCAATCCTTGAGCAACAGATCTACCTGCAGAAGCTGCAGGCCTCCTCAAAGGGGAGAGTAGGTTGCAGGCTGGGATTTCTTTCCTTTTCCTTTCTCTGCTTAAAGGGCAGGACACTTTACCACAAAATGGGCTGTGACTTGGTTGAGGCTGCAGTGCCACTGCAGTTGGTTGGCAGCCAGCGTCTCCCAACTCTTGATGTCGGCATCCATTTTCTTGAGGCGTGCCTTCAATGTGTCCTTGTAGCATTTCACCTGGTTACTAAGCTGGGAGTAGAGCACTGTTTTGGCTCTTAAGATGATGATGGTAGGTTACCCATGTCTTATATCCATAGAGGAGGTTGGGGATGATGACTGCATTGTAGACCAGGATCTTGGTGTCTTTCTGGAGATTGTGGTGAACAAAGACACGTCGAAGCAATTTCCCAAAGGAGGCACCTGTGCACCAGATCCTGTGCTGAATCTCCTCATCAATGTTCACTCTCTGAGAAAAGTAGCTATCTTGCCACCACTGCTTTCTGATTTCCCAGATCCTCCTTTGAGCTTTAGCTCTGAGGAGCTGATATGTCTCCTTCTGCTAAGATGAGATGTCATGTTGCCAAGCAGAATGAGCCCTTCTTTTCTGGTCAAGGAGGACATGGATCTCAGCGTTGCTCTCATCAAGCCAGTCTCAGTGATAATGGGTGGTATAGTCAATTAATTCAGCACAGATCATAGGGACAGTGGCTTTAAACCCTTTCCAGAGTTCCACAATGTTGCCTTCATTTACGGACAGAGCAGACATGGACACAGTGTTTGAGATCTTTACAGACCTTCTGGTCTTGAAGAAATTTGGTGTTGAGAGTCCTTTTTGTTGCTTTTGGCTGCTTACAGAGTTTCAGAGTGAGCCATCATAATGGATCTGACCAGATTTAGTCATTTGCTGTAGCTCATGATGATGCACAAGTTTATATCCCTGAGAATGTGGCTTTTTAACTCATACAGGTATTTCTAGGATGCTCTTCAATACCATATTTATGAAACAAACCCTACTACTCATGTGCTTGTGTCCCTCCCCTTTCCTACACTGTGTGGTTCTCCTTCCTTCTGGTCATCAGCTGCCCCTCATTCTGACCCCAGTCAAGGTAGCACTACAAGGTTTAAAAATGAAGTGCATTACATGGTAGATATGTTTCCTCTAATGGCATATGCAGAAAGCAAAAAGGTGAGTAGAAAAAACATTTTGGTTCATTATGATCAGTACTATGAGCTTTTGGTTTCCTTACATTTTAGAGAGAAATTGCCAAAATTAGGCTGCAGAGACCTTTCTAAATGCATAGAAAGTAAGGCATAGCTATTTTTAATTAAGCTTTCAGTGCAGTTAACCCTTGGTGTAAAAGGAAAAAAAGAGGCTATTTTGCATTGTACTTTGTGCTGACTTTAAAAGTTTTATTTACTTCATTTCTCAAACCCCAGGACCAGTGGCTCGTTGGCAGCAGTCCCCCGACTTGACGGTGATCTCTTTCATAGCTCACTGATGGGTCTTGAGATGGCTTAGAAGTCCAACCCTTGAGCCACAGATCTATCCACAGAAGCTGCAGGTCTTTTCACAGGGGAGAGTAGGTTGCAGGCTGGGATTCCTTTCCTTTTCCTTTTGCTTGTATAAAAGAGAATTTCAGGCATAAATACTGGTAGTACCCTCTTTGACACTTAAGGTAGCTTTCTCATGATGCCATCTAGAGAAGTGGCTTTTATCTTCCACTTCTGCTCCAGCAAGAGGGGTACCATCCTAGTAAATAGCAACATATTTACTGCATATTAGTATAACAGGGAGCTGGGGGCTCCTATTGCTTTAAGGGAGAAGCTACAGTAGGATGTTCCCAGGCTGGGGATGGATTATGGGCTAGCTGCAGGGGTGTAAACTGCCAGGGACCCACAGACTCCCAAGTGCTTATTGCAGTGTTAGCTGCCTAGCAATAGGACAGAGCCCTGGTTGGGCAGCAAGTTTGGCCAGAGGAATACAGTAAGCGGCTGTGGAAAGTGAGGGAACACACCTGCAGCCAGTCAGGAGAGCACCTACTAAAAGGGGAGGAGCCCAGGGGATATAAGCCTGGGAACCTGTGGTGGAGCAGGTAGTGCAGCCCTGAACTCTGCAGAGAGGGGAGCTGTAGGCTGTGGTAGGTGCTCCCAGGGCTGAGAGAGTCAGAGGGTAGGGAGGTGACTTGTTAGTAATATAATGATTCAGAAGGGGGTTTTGAGTGTTTTACTTTGCAAGCAACCACTTTATTTTTGTTCTAGTGTTATACCAGGGGACTGTGTGTGACTGTAGCAGTATAAAGGATGCCTCGGGGGCATGCCTGAATTTATTTATTTTTTTCTTCTTTTTTTGAGCCCTGCCAGGGGCAGGGGTGTGAGACAGAAGCAGGCTGAAGCTGAGAGGGCCAGGGCCTGATCCTGAGTGTGAGGCACAGGCAGCCCGAGGCCATGAAACTTGGGGTCTGACTCTGAGAGTAGGATGACAAAGGCAGCTTGAGGCCAAGAGGGCTGGAGCTGGAGCCCAGTGGGGGTAACATGGGCAGCTGGAGGCTGATGAGAGGCTGCAACTGAAAGGCCAGGACTGAGCCCATGGATTTAGGCAACCAGTCCACAGCCAGAGTAACTTGTAGGCTAAGCTTCAGCTGTCTTAGCCTTATACAGGAAGGAAAATGGTGACAGTGATGTCCATGAGGTATAGGCATGGTTATGGGGGAGGCTAGAGGCCATGATTAAGAGCCCTAAGGCTTAAATAAGGGCCAGGTGAGCCCTTATTTGGCGACCACTGGCTCATAGTGTCAGTGAGGCATATGTAGGTCCACTGGGGTGTGAGAGACGTGTGTGGAGAACTGTCATTTTGGCTAGTGGGCAGAGGGCCCAGCAACCATAAGAGATCAATCAGGTTGGGCAAGGCACTGGTGAGAGCATTCCAGGGCTCAGGGGCAGCCTCCCAAATAATATCAAAAGAACATCAAGACATGGCAGGAAAGATTAAACAGGGGAGGTTATATAGAGG
>NW_017729022.1:32608735-32624895 GCF_001723915.1 Gavialis gangeticus | reverse complement strand
CCAGCAACCATAAGAGATCAATCAGGTTGGGCAAGGCACTGGTGAGAGCATTCCAGGGCTCAGGGGCAGCCTCCCAAATAATATCAAAAGAACATCAAGACATGGCAGGAAAGATTAAACAGGGGAGGTTATATAGAGGACTGGGAGTGCAGGCAGGATTAGGTGGGCCCCTAGAGGGTGCCATGGCTGCCCCAGGGCTCATCCTGTCACATCATGGTACATTCTTGTCTTCCTGGTTTGCCAGTTGCTTTTTTGAGGAACATCTGTCTCTGTTTCCTAGGGCCACACATCAATGCAGTGTTCTCCAGTGCCTGTGCAAACCAACTCTTGTCAACCAGCTCCACCCCAAACCCTTCACATAGAAAGCCCTACAGAAGGGTGGGAAACATCTCATCTCAAAACAATCCACCAGGTGGAAAGAAGAAGCAATAAGGTCCAAAACTGAGTAAAAAAAACAATACTTTTGTGCAGACACCAGTGCTGGGACAATCACTACTTTTGGTGTATCTCTCTTTCCTAGTACAAAATTCTGCAAGCCTCATCAGCTGCTGAGGATCTCAACATTCCCGGAAGGAAGCAAAAGAAGATGAATAAAATGTTCACTGACATTGTGACAGCATCTCAGCAGACAGCCCAAAATAAGAAAGACCAAAGGCTTTCAGAGTCTGAAAAGACTCTGGAGGGTCCCTGACTGCAAAAGGGCATGGAGCTAAAGCTCCCAAAAACAATCCAAAGGGAAACAGCTCTGTTGGAAAATCCCTTGTTGTTATACTTATGGCCAGCATCCCAATCTAGCCAGGTTCTGTCCTCTATAGGGAACAGAGGATACTGGAAGTCTTCCTTCAGCCCTTTACCTGTAAGGCCTCTTCCATGCAACTCCACTTTCCAAGACAAGGGAAACACTTTTGATGTCCCACCTACCATATTTGAATACGTATAAGTCAAGGTTTGCAGCCAAAATATTTACCCTTAAATTTCCACCTTGAAGTTTACACCATATCAATATTTTTGACCCCACCCGAGCACTGTCTCAGCCTGGCTCCAGCTGAAACCCAACCCAGCCCCAGCCTCTTTCTGGCTCCACAGCTGGAGGCTCCAGTTACCCCAACAAGATGGACCTTAGGATGGGCTCCTCACACCGCCAGTGGCTCCACTCTGTGCTGCCATGGCTTCTCATGGCTGGGCACGCAGGGTCCAGTATAAGTGGACCCATATTTCTGATCCAAAAAGCTAGGATTTCCGTTGATTCAGTGTATAAGTTGACTTAACTTTTTGGATCAGAAAAATGGGGTTGACTTTTACACTGTGTCAACTTTTACACCTTGAAATACAGTAGATCTGTTTGTAAGCCATAGTAAGGTATACATGAGTACTCGGGACATAATGGCTGCAAATAGAAATTGCCCTTATGCTGCCATAAACACTTTTATGGGGGCACAAAACCCTAGCAAGCAGATGACCCTGCCCCTTGTCATGCCTCAAGTGCCCAAAAATGGTGGTACAATGATTCCTATTAATGACTTGTTCCACCTTTTTGTGGTGGATGTCTGTTTACACCATGAGAATTCAGGCAGCCTGGAGCTGACTATGCTCTCTAGCCACCCTGGGCAGGTGCTTCTGGGGCTTCAGGGGCCCAATCCTGTGAGACAGCCACCCTGGGTGCATGGCCCTGAGCCAGGAGGAACCCAGGAAGCCCCATGCATTCCATGCTCTATGCTTGCAGGTGAATGCCCTGGGAATTCCCCTGCTGGGGATCCTAAGGCATGCATTTCATAGTGCAGAACAAGGGAATCCCTAGTCTCATGATAGGAGCATAATGTATCCTGGAGCTCCTTGTCATAGTATTCAAATTGTTTCTCCATCTCTGCCTCCCAGGTACAAGAAAGGACTTGCTCTCACAGATATGCAAGACACAGCAAGTTTCTATCACGTCAAGCGTCCAGCTTTGTCATGAGGCACCGCCACCTTCCATTTAGTCTTACAAACAGGCAATCCACAGTCATTGCATACCTACTCAAAATATATTTAAACAGCTCATTTCTTCTACCCATGTGGCCAGAGAAAGGGCTCAAAAGTCAGAGATGCAAAGATTAAGCTGGGCAGACCTGAATGACAAGAAGAATGGCAACACTATTAGTATTCATAGTGACCTTGAGAAAAAGAGGTTCCCTTTTTTATTAAAGCAAATTAGGCTGAGTTTCTAAAGAACCAGGCATCATAGGCTTTTCCAGATCACCCCACATTAATATTGATAGGCAAGCTTTTGGCTTATCAGATTACCCTTTGTAAGGGGCCTTCAGTACCGCTTAGAGTCACGTCACCTCCCAGCTGTAACAGTAGTGGCTCGTCATAATAAATCTCTTGCCACACCTTCAATGTTATGGGAGATAATGCTTAGCCACTACTGGGAGACAACGGAGAATGGTTAGAGACTCAGAACTTCTGTGCCTCTTCGCAGGGCTCCACTGTCCCCACACACTGCCTTCACCCCACCTGGTGTTCCAGGCAATGTTGACTGCTGCTAAGGTTCATTATTAGCTTGACCCAAAGGCTCGCGTCTACAGCCTGGATCTTAGTGGCTGCTTGCCCTGCATAGGTCCCAAGACAGCTACCTTTTCCTCTGGTTCCCTCCACATCACCCTCTTCTGGCTGGGGTCCTCTCTCTCTTCTCTTTTCCCCTCTGGGAGAGTAAAAGTCCCCTTTGCTTTCCTCCTCTTCTGGGTCCTCGGAGTGGTTCCCTTCACCCCCCAGATTCAGATTTACTGATCTCTTGGACTTCTTCATTGATTCTTGCTCCTGACTGGACCTCGTCTGGTAAGTAGCAATATCGGAGCTTACCCTGGGGTCTTCTGCTAGTTGTCCTTTACTTGCTTGCTTGCTCTCTCCTTCTCTTTCTTTCTTCTGCTCCCTTACTGCTTCTGCCTCTCCCCGGGTGTTCCCTCAGTGTCCTTTAAATCTCCCTCCTCTCAGCTGGGTCCCGGATGGTAGTTCCGTATTGGCTGCCCTATTGCCTGCTTGACCCAGCTATTCTGCCTTTGCTTGCCAGCATGGTTTTTCTTTCTTTCTCTTTGTTCTTTTCCTGCACCAGTCTCTTTTCTCCGTTTGATTTCCGGCAACTGGGTCTACTGTGGCAGCCTTTGACCAGCCGCGGCCCCAGCCAGCATCTTCATTTGTCCACATCACGTTGGGGTTTGCCATGGCTCCTCTGGCTCCCCAAGTTAAGTTTCCTTCTCCTAGTTCTCCTTGGTTCTGCTCATGGCAGGGTGCTTCTTGCACCCTGTCACACCCTTCCTCAGGTCTCTGGTAGAGAAGCAGACACAGCAGAGCTAGTAGCAGATGGAACAAAAGATTGTGTAAAACTCTATATGTATGATAAAAACAGCGTACAAGAAAAATTGTCAGGAAGCCAATAGACAAAAAAGATGCAGTAAAAACCTAACAATATAAGAACAGGATTGTTCAGGAAGGCTGTTATCATCTGTGAAGTGCAGAGATTAGCAAGTATCAGCTGGACGGGAATGGGGTGTCAAAGACATGGCCCTGGTGCATGTGCTGGACCAGCCCTGTGCACTGCATGCAGGTGGCATGGGGGGGTTGGTTCTGGCATGTGCATAGGGTCAATTCCAGCATGCATGTGGCACATGGGGCTGGGCTGGGCACTTTGCAATGCCCACACCAAACTAGCCCTGTGCACTGGATCCTGCACATGAGGCTGTTTTTTTGACCTAATCCAGCCTGTGGACCTGTCCTACACCACTCATCCAGTCTGCTGGGCCATGTGAGTTTGACACCCATGAGGTAGATTATAATTGACCATGAAGTCACTGTCTGTCAGGGGTGGTCAACCTGCAGCATGAGTGCCACAAGTGGCACATGGCAGATTGGGGATGTATAGGCAGTATAGCAGCAGATAGGGCAGGGAGAAGCAAATGGAGCAGCAGACTGTGCAGCTAGCACAGGGCAGGAAGCAGAACAGAGCCTACAGAGAACACTGGGATTTGGGGTTCTGGAACAAGCCCTCTCTCTGTAGGTGTCAGCCAAGCCTTGTTCTCTCATTATTTCTAACAAAAGAACTTGGAGGCCTGGTTGAGGTACTTGGTACCATTCAGGATCACCAACCATGTATGCTAAACTCCTGTAGATTGCCATGTTTTGACAATGTCAGGCAACATTCTACCAAAAATAGCCTATGTATGTATAAGAACAGCCCTGGCAGCTAATCTGTTAATGCCAAACTTGTTAGCTACTGACTGGTTGCAACAGGGTATGGCAAACTTCCAGATGGCAATGTCTATATGCTTCTCCATGCACAGGGATCTCTCTTGCTAATGTTCTGCTACCGCAGTTCCAATGATTTCAAAGCCTACACAGACTTCTAGAAAGGTGGACTCTGTCCTTCTGAAATTCTGCTCCTCCAGATGTTCATCCTAGGTCTGCATCTATCCTATTCCACTAATCAGTGCTATCTGGCTGAGGCTAAAATTTGTACCCCATCAAAGGGAATTTGCTCCAGGAAGTCTTTCATTCTCCCAGGGCTTTCCCATTATTATTACACCATCACTATAGCCATCTTTTAATCAAAAACCACCAGGCTGTGTGGCCACCTGTAAGTGTTCTCAGCAGTCTATCCTAGTGGTTATGCCACTGGGGAAGGAAGGAGTCAAACCACAGGCCAAGGCAAGGGGCAGGTATCCAAAGGGAAATCCAAGGACAGAGTTCAAAACACAGATTAAATCGAGGTTCAGGACTTAGAAGCCAGTACTGAAGTCAGGATATGCCAAGGTTCAGCTGGAGTCAGAGTATACCAGGAGTCAAAACCAGAATCTGGTGAGCCAAGAGTCAAAGACAAAGTTACCAGATCCAAGGGAAATATTCCAAAAGCTAGAGTCCAGGAACAAAGCTGAGCAGGGTCAGGAGTTAGTGAACCAGGAGTACAGAATCAGAGAGGCTTACCAGAGCAGACCTCCAGAAAAAACTGTCGTCTGACCTGCAGCCTTCTGCTACAGACGGAACTAAAATAAAAATTTAAATAACTGAGCAAGGAGGAAGTGAAAGAAAAGAAAACAGAAGAAAAAGGATACTCGAGGAGATCAAACAAAAAGAGAGAGAAGGCTAAACCAGAAGTAAATGAAAAGAGGTAAATAAAAAGTAATGGAAAGTAGAGAATCCTGATAAAATGGATATCAATCCCTGCTGGATTGTTCCTTAAAGTGTAAAAATACGTTACAGCTATAAGCAAGAGTAATATGACAAAACAAGATCACTTAACCTAAACTCAGAATTTTTTTGTGAAAAACAACGATGATAATACGAAATCTAGAAAAGGAGGAGAAAAACGAGAAGTAAACAGGAGGAATGCTTTCTACAATTAAGTTGTTTAAAGTTGGCTCTTTTTCTTTTCTTGGCAGCTTTATGCCTCAGCTTTTGCACATAGTGGTTTATCAATCTGTGAACACTGTCCAGATAAAATGCTATTATTGATCAACTAGAATTTTGAAATGTTAAGAAAGGTACACAAGTTATTTTGGTAGAGCTCTTTTCTCACCAGATACATTTTTTTTTCCCCTGTCAAATAATATAGGAGGCCTGAACTTGAATTTTAAAAGCTGATATACAATTTGATGGATTGGTTGCTAGGCTTCATTAGCTTGATTGCCAATAAGTCAAGTCCTCTGGTCTTTAGAAATTTTAGTGTCAAATGTAATTGCTCTGCAGACTGTAAGATAAGAGCGTCAGCAGGATGGAATGAAGGACATAGGATATATTTATTTATTTCAATTTACAATTGATTTGAAAAAGCACCAATCTACAATACTATTACATGCTGCTAAAGTGATAACACAGATGTTACAAAATATAGATATTACAAAATCCAAAGTGCACAAAATAATTTAAAAAAGAGGTGTCAATTGCTAGGATCTGCATCCAGGTTCTCTTTCTGCTTGCTTCAACTTCACATTCTCAAGTGTTGGGCCTTATGCCTTTAGCAATTCTGAGAAGTCCAAAGTTCTCCACACTTAATTGAGACCCGGGGGGATGGAGAAAACTTTGTATCAACCATACTTATCTGTATGGCGGGTCTGATTACTTATTCTTATTCAGCAGGTATGACAGAGGAAGGTATGGGTACCTACACTGTGGTTCCAAAGTTCCCAGATAGGGCCACTCTTGAGCACTCCCTGTCCTCCTGATGGCACATGTCTAACCCAGAAACCCTAAAACCTCTGGGGGGTGTCCCTAATGGCCACTCTTGAGATCTCCGTTTCCAGAGTGCTTTAGAGCAACTGAATGGGGTCTCCCACATGGGGTTTTGCAGTGGCAGACTGACGTGGGGGTGGGGCATGGCGCCTAGGGGCACCGCCAGCTGGGCTCTTCAAAGTTCTTATTACGTGGTGTGACTTTAAGTATTGGTACGAGAAGGACAGGGGGGAGTGGTGTGCAAGTACAAGCATTGATCCCTGGGTGCCAGAGACCCACGTATGTCACTGAGGCTTTGTCATCATATTTCTGGGCTTGGCACTTATAAACAGGAGCAGGAGGATGACAACAGTCTGCTCCCACTTCAGCCTTAAAGGTTTACTGTGTGCTCTGTGTGTCTAAGAGCACTAACTTCTTCAGACAGCCTAGCAGGTGCATGTGTTTCAGAATGGTTTCCCCAAATAACTCCCCTGAGAGTTTAAATTAAAACTTTTATCATCCTTTTGTTCTTCTCTGTTTTTAAGCTTCAGCCCTTCTGAGCAAAACCAATCTGATAGGCTCAACAAAAGAGTATGCCCATGGGCTAGACTTTTAAGCATCTGGTACTTGTGTTTGGCTGGTTAAGAGTTAAACAGGGCTCTGCCTAGAGCTATCCAATAAGGAAATGATGAGGGCAGTTTAAGTGCTGGAGTTTAAGTACCTAATCTAGATTGCAGACAGGTGCCTCCATCCTCAGTTCAAAATCCTTTCCTAAGCAGAGATGCCTGCAACTTGTTTCAAAGAACTGAAGAGGACAGGGAGTCATGGTCACGGTCACCTGCTGTATAGTAGTCTAGTCACTAGAGCATTTGCTCAGGAAGTGCGAGGAATAGGTTTAGTTTCCTCCTCAGTTTGAGAAGATTTGAATCCACAACTTTCATTCTCAAGAAAAAACCTTAGCCATGAAGGCTATAGCCTAAGCATAGCTGTGGGGTCATTCTTCATCCCTTTTGCGGAAGTTGAACCACTGTGCTGAAATGAAAATTCAAGAATAATTGGGTGAAAGAGAATGAGTGTGTGCATAATATAGTCTAGTGGTGGGATTGTTCTTTTGACTTACGAAGTAATTATGAGAAAGCTAGGTTATTCATATCCTTAAGGTGATATATTAACCACCATTGAGGAGAACCCAGAGATCTAATGACAGAAACTTTCTAGATTGTAGTCTTTTTCATGAAACTACAGGATACATTTGGGGTAGATATTCAAAGAGGTGTATATATTTCCATTTTATTTTTCTTTATTTCATGCAACACATTTCAGTTACATTATAGATAGGATTTATGCTATTAGAGTAACTTAATTATTTTATGGCATTAAAAATAAGCTACTTATTTAAAAGTTTCTATCCAAGAATGATATTTCAGTTAGGACCTGACCTTGCTTTACATTCTCTTGGTAAGGCTCTACCACAGCAGACACAATGGCTTACAAACTAAGTTTCAGTTTATCGGTAGGTTACAACCTTGAAAAGTTTTGGTGCACTTTCTATAACATTCAGTATGTTCAGCTTCTGAAAATTATCACTATAGTAATGAACATAGTCTCAGAAAATGTTTCTCTCATTTCTCAACTTATTTGTTCTGGTTTCTCTCTCTTAAGTTTACCTACTTTATATTATACGCCTGTTTTCTTTATCTCCTCAAACTGACTCAGGTACATGTCTGTTGCTGGTCTTTCTTTTATTACTTTACAGCTTCTGCTTTCTCCTGAACAACCCTTGTATGTAAGGTAAGTCATGATTCATCCCTGAAGATTTAAAAATAGTGAAAAATGAAAGATGTTGAAATCTGTAATGTCAAAAAGTGTATAACCACATTTCAGCATTTCATTTTTCTCTGTTGTGTCATTTTCTTTTGTCTTTTTATTACAGTATTTCAAAAGCTCTGTAGAGTACAGTTCTTTTCTTTGCTGTTATTGATGTCTGAAATTCTGTTCCCTGTGGAGAAATTTGCTCTCATTTTACAAAAGCAGAAGCAAGTAGAAAAAATCCCCCACAGAAAACTGGGAGGAGGTATCTACACACAGATTTGCATGATTTGCCACCTTTGCCATGTGATAGCAAAACAGAAGTTCTGTTTTGCTATCTGAGCAAGTATTTATAAATGAAGACTTATTTCCTGAATCAGTGTTCTTTCTGTACTTCCATCCTCTAAAATGTAGCCCTTCTAAAAATAAATGCAACATGGAAAAAATAACAACCACTTACATTGTATGGTTCATCAGACAACTTATGATAACAATTCAATTAATATTAAAAGTTTTTATGTAAAAATGTGATTAATTTTTAATGCTGATTTTATTGTTTTCATTGAACAGAATCAAACATAGTGCTGCAGAATTACCATTCATAGCAGTTTGAAAGAGAAATGAGGAGAGTACATCTGTTTCTAGCATCTGGTAAACCATGAGGTTTGGGTTTTTTTTCCATAGTCAATTCAGAATAAAAGTCATTGCCTCATAATGAGTGATCATAACTTAGGCTTTGCTCATATACAAAAGTTACAGAATTTTTACCACATTAGTTTAGATTTAAAAGTATTACCTTAGGCTAAATCAATATAAAGCACTTTAATTTAAGGCTGATTTAATAAGGTGTGCTGATTTACTAGTGGCTATCTGCCCACAAAGGAGAATGATGCTAAATAGTTTTTATACGGATTCAGTGTTTTCCAGGTGTCTTTCTATGGATTCGGAGGTGTAGATTTCAGTGTCACTCTGAGCTTTTGTTAAAGGTACCTCTAGTTAACCTAGTTGTATACGGGAACCTGGTCACTTGGGCTGAGGGACTCAAAGGTGGCCACAATACTGCCATGTGTTCAATGTGCTTTAATCCTATTAGCCTGATGGGCTAGTGTGGTGGGCCCTTGTGCTACTTTAACACCACTGATGCAGATAATGAAGTATAAGTCCCTAGACTGGATGCAGTTATATGGGTATAAAAGGTGCTTATACTGTTTTAGCTTATTCCCAAAAGAAATGGTTCATAAACTAAATAATTAGAAAGCATTTTTTTTTTACATTATTAGGTGTGGTAAACTTACTTTGGTAAAAAGCCATACTCCAATTGAAATAATCAGATTGGTACTAAAACTATGTGCAGAGTAAACGTAATTGGTTTTTCAAGTAAATACTGTAGGCACTTAAAGTCACTAAAAGTTACACCTACAATGGGGATTTAAGCTTAGCATTTTAACATCTAGCAACCTGTTGCCTCATGGGATCTATAGCCATAAGCCAGATAAGGCCTTTCTCTCGCAGAACACAAAGTGGAGATGATCCTACTGGGCTCTGTATACCTAACAAGCTAATAATTAGAAGACTCGTCTGGAATATGGGAGACCGATTTAAATCCCTTTTCATCTGGTTGATTGGAAAAACATTTTGAACCCATTACCTGCTTCTCATAACAATACCCCAAACCCTGGGCTATTGGATATTCTGGGTTGTATCTCTCGCAGTAAGTCCTATTGACTGACTCTATATCCTGGTATTCAGGACACAAATATTAAAGTGCTCTAATTTTTAAGCTGCTAGGTATTAGGACTTTTCCTTGGGTTTTTGTGGGCTCACATCTTTTAGGCACCTAACTCCAAAACAGGATCAATGGTTGTGCAGACAGAGGGGAGGGATACACCTTTGTCCAACCCAGAATTAGGTATTTTGCTCCCTTTGAGGAGCAGGGATAGGCAATTATTTGGGCTGGAGGGCCACTTAATCAGTTTGGGTGAGTACGCACACATGCACGCACACCTGCCTCCCTTGCTGCCCAGAGCTGGCACCTACTGGCCATGTCCGCAGCTAAGTGGCAGGAGATGGAACCTGGCTGCAGGCCTCCACACTGTCCCACCCTGCCACTGGGGCTCCTGGTGTGCGTGCGTGTGTGCATGCATACCTGGCCCCCACCCCACAGTTCCCAGTAGCCCTGATGGCAGGGTGGGGTGAGACAGCACAGAGACCTACAGCCAGGCTCCATCTCTCGTGGGCAGGGACTGGACAAGCCATGAGTGGGCCTCAGGAGCTGCTGGGCAGAAGCAGCCCCACTTGCCCACCTGGCATTGTGTGGCAGCCAGAACCAGAGCAGCCAGGGCCCAAACACAGTTTGCCCAGGGCCTGCCAGGCAGGCAGGGCTGCTTCTGTCTAATATTCCCCATGATGCCTGGGAGATTGGCTCCATACACCCTAGGTGGCACCTCCCAACAGAGGCTGGGGACTAAGCGCAGCTTGCCCAGGACTTGCATGGCCAGACTGCATCTCCCAGGTGCTGTAGGGAATGCTGGATGGAAGCAGTCCCACCCACCCACCTGCTCAGCAGCACACGGCAGGCCCTGGGTGAGCCATGCTTGGGACCCTGCCTCTGCTGAAGGGCAGCTCGAGTGGCCAGCAGGCGGGCAGGGCTGCTTCTGCCTAGCATCCCCTGTGGCACCAGGCAGGTGGGGCTACTGCTGCCCAATGTCCTTCACAGCAGCAGCAGAGGTCAGAGCTGCTGCCCACACTGCCTGCCAGCAGAGGCAGGGGCCTGAGTGCAGCTCAGGGTCTGCTGTGCAGTGCTGCTGCCTGCCTCTGGGCTGGATCCAACCTGCAAGCTGTATTTTGCCTATTCCTGGCTTAGAGTTCCCTCTTTTCAGCTTCCTAATGGCAGCTCTCCATTTGGATGGATGGCTTGTGCAAATACCTTCCTCTAGGTGCCTAACCCTTCCAATGCATTGTATAAGGGAGCCTGGGACTCCAACTCAGCATTGTTGATTTCTATCAGCATCAGGGTACTTCAAAGCTAGCATTACAACCCCTCAATCTCCCTTGTGAATTAAGTCTTTTGTTTACATCCTCCTTTTATCTGATTTGCCACTTCAACTGCCTGAATAGAATTAACATGATTACACTATAAGTGATGCTGCACCATAAATACTGATTATATGTTAAATGCAGCGTATTCTACATCTTTGTCATTTTTCAGACTATCTGCCTCAAAAATTGTAGCGACACAGAAAGCTAACAACCAGAGGCATAACTAAGAGTTTTGGTGCCCTGGCCATTGTGGAGGGGCACATAGGGTGTGGAAAGGGTGCCAAGTGCTTACTTCCTTTCACAGGGGACACAGCAGCTGCAACAGCTTGAGCTCCCTAAATGCCTGCTGCACATGCAATAGCATGGTAGCATTGCAGGCCCTGCTGAGAGTTGCCATTCTTGCCACCCTCTTGTTTTTCCACTTGGAACCTCATGCCTTTTGATCTATAGCTTTTATACCAGGTGTCATAAACCCACCTGCAGGGGACCCACAGAGCCCCAAGTTTCTCTTTATTGCACTGCCACTTGCCCCAAGAAACAATCCAAGGTTGTCCCAGGACAGCTCCCTGTCATAGATTCATAGGAAATCAGGGTTGGAAGGGAGCTCAGGAGGTCATTTAGTCTACCTCCCTGCTCAAAGCAGAACCAGCCCCAAATATATTTTCCCAGCCAAAGCTTTGTCTACCCAGGTATTAAAAACCTCCAAGGATGGAGATTCCATCACCTCCCTAGATAACCTGTTCCAGTGCTTTACCACCTTCCTAATGAGAGAGATTTTCCCTAATATCTAACCTAACTTTCCTTGCTGCAACTTGAGATCGTTTCTCCTTGTTTTGTCATCTGCCACCATTGAAAGCAGTGTAGCTCCATCCTCTTTGGAACCCCCACCCTTCAAGTAGCTGAAGGCTGCTATTAAATCCACCTTTCAGTCTTCTCTTCTCTAGATTGAATAAGCTCAGGTCCTTCAGCCTCCCTCCTAAGTAGGGACCTACCTAATTCATAGAGGCTACCTCCAAAGTCACGGTCCTTGCGTGGTGTTGGGTGCCATTTTCATAGTGGAGTGCCACAGCACCCATGCCTCTGATTGGCTGAGGGGCCTCAGAAGTCCCACCCTTCTCCAAAGATTGACAGGTGGCCACCTGTCAATCTCCAGGGAGGGATAGGACTTTTGGTGCCCCTTGGCCAATCAGAGGAATGAGAGGCTCTTCTGGCCCTCCGTGGGGATTGACAGATCACCTATCAATCTCTGGAGAGGGGAACGGCTGTTGGGGCCCCTCAGAATCAGAGGAAGGGAGGGGCCTCTCCAGCTCCTCCCTGGAGATTGATAGATGGCTATTTGTCAATCTCTGGGAAGGGGTGGGACTTGCGAGACCCCTCAGTCAATCAGAGGCATGGGGTGGGGCTGCTAGCTCTACCACAAAAATCTCCTGCTCCCTCCCACTTCCCTGTCCCCTCCTGTGCTTCAGCACATCAGGGCTTCCTGCCTCTGTTTGCACCTCCCTTCCTTCCCCTGTCCCCATTTTCCTGCTTTTTCGTAGACCTACCAAATTTGCAGTTTCTGCAAACTCATAAGCCCTGTTCCCTAGCCTTCTAACCATTTTTGTGGTCCTCTGCTGGACTCCCTCCAATTTGTATTGGAGTGGGGGGCCCACAACTGGACACAGTACTGGAGATGTGGCCTCCTGGTACAGAATAGAGGGGAATAATCACTTACACTTACATTAATCTGCTAGGAACACCCCTCCTAATGCAGACCAGTATGGTGTTATCCTTCTTTACAACAAGGGCACACTCTTGGCTCACATTCAGCTTATTGTCCACTGTAACCCTCAGGTCTTCTTTTGCAGTGCTGCTGCTTAGCCAGTTGGATCCCAGTCTGTACTGGTACATGGGATTGTTCCATTATAAATGCAGGACTTTGCACTTGTCCTTATTGAATCTTATGAGATTTCTTTTGTCCGATCCTCCAATCCATTGAGGTCTCTGAATCCTAGTCCTACCCTTCAGCATATCTACTATTCCCCCCCCAGTGTGGTGTCATCTACAAACTTGCTGAGGGTGCACCCTATGCCATCTTCCAGGTCGTTGATGAAGATAGTGAACAAAACTGGTGCCAGGACCAATCCCTGGGGCACACTTGATGCCAGCTGCCAACTAGACATCAAGTCATTGATTACTGCCCTTTGAGCCAAACAATCCAGCCAGTTTTCTATCCACCTTACAGTCCATTCATCCAACCTGAATTTCCTTAGCTTGGTTGTGAGAATGTGGTGGGAGACCATATCAAAAGCCTTGCTAAAGTCACTGTAGATCACATCCACTGCTCTCCCTGGATCCACAGAACCAGTTGTCTTGTCATAGAAAGCAATCAAGTTGGTCAGGCATGACTTCCTCTTGATGAATCCATGCTGACTGTCCCTAATCACCTTCTCCAAGTGTGTGTGTGGCCTCACTATCCCTGCACCTCAGTTCCTCTTACACTGGACTCTGCAGCTGTAGTGAGGGATTTTTGCCAGCCCCAAGTAGCTCCCACTTTTGTGTTTTGGAAGAATTATAGGTCGCCTTTTCTGGGAAGAGAATCAGCCTGGAATATCACTCGCCTAAAAATCACTCTTTCCACTGGCAATTAGTAAGGAGCCAAACAGAGAGAGGATTCATTATGTAGGATGAACGAGCCATGCAAATAATACAAACCATAGGTTTGGAGACAGAAATGTAGAACAAGTGCAGATTCTTACCCTCTCATCTGGCTTCCCCTAGCCATCCATGAGAGTCTTTTCCAGAGGCCTTTCTGCTGACTCTGACAGTTAGACTTTGTAACTGGGGCCAGCAAACTTCCAAAGCCTGAGATTCAAAGATGAATATTCTAGCACAGCTAGGGACATGCCTGTAAGCCCCCCAAACCCTCTCCATAATTAGCAGTATTATTATGATCATGAATAACCAGAATCCCCCAGAAAATTCTGGTGTTCTTGGAGCACCTGGAGTCCTGCTGGCTTGATGGGCCATTACTCCCAATAGCCTTCACTACTATACAGTTGATTACCCATATCATTGGTGAACAATGTCCAGGAGTGCCCATCCCACCAGCAGCCCCTTTCTTTTGTTATTGTGAGTAGCAATTTTTCTGGCCCTAGGAAGTGACAGCAAGAGTTAATGAGCAGTTCTGCCCACTCCCTGAGTTCTCTGGCTCTTTAGGCGACCACTGATCCTCTGGATCATGGTGTATGCCTAAGAAGTCTAGTCAGGTGCTTGGTGAATCTGCTTGTGACAGACAAGCCCAATTTGAAAGTGACCCAATTTGTTACAAGTTTCACGGAGCCGTGTATTGTCTGAGTTGGAGTCCAAATTTATAGCACACTACGTCCTTCTTTCTCACTTTGCTTCCATCCTCTGGGTCAAAGCTGCTTCATGGTGAGCTGCACCCAGTGCCAGATGTTCCCTCCAGATTGGATGGGATTCTGCGCGCTCCTCCCAGCTTTCTACGCTGATGTTAAACGAGTTTGTATCATTTTAGCATGTGTTGTGGTACTGCTACAGAGCTCGACCCTGCTTTCTAGAACTGCCTCGAATCTCTCACTATCAAATATTCTTGGGCATATGGTGTCTTCCCATTCTCCTGACCTGGTCAAGCCATCACAACCTCTTCTTCTTGATAGCGGCTCCTGAGCGTGTCAGTCCTGCATGCTCCAGCACCTATGTGTTTGACGTTTTGTCTTCCTACTTTGTTCTCTGGCTAAAACATCCAAAACCATAGAGGTATACGCAGCCGGCTTAACATAATCCATATAGTGATAGACTTGGCACAACGGGATTTCCAATGAGCCCACCTGCCCTATCAGTTCAAGAAAACACCAGAAAATGATGACGTCATGAAGCCTAAAACACAACAGGGTCTGTGACAATAGGAACAACTTTTTGTGGGGGAACAACCCTCACCCTCCATTTTCTGTCTTTATATCTCTCCTTTAGGCCTGTCTCTCTCAGGTTTGCTGTCCCAGCCTGAATCTGATGATGTTATAGGGGAATAAGACTACAGAAGAAGGCCCTTTCTCTTTTGATTTGCCCTGTTCCCCTGCCACATTTCTCTCCAGATTAAGTCGTGGGTTGGAGGGCATCTCTGTGGTCTGGCCACATTGTGCATTTCCTTCCTCTTTCCTTTTCTGTCTGGTTCTGCAGGGCAGGGATGCTCTCTGTGAGGGCCCTTACAATGCTATGAGGGAAATACTGGGTAGCCTGAGCAGCGCGGTGCTGTATGTATGCAGGCGAAGTTCTTTGGGTTACCTTGATATAGCAGAACGGTGACAGCCTGGGCAGCACAGTGCTATATTTATGCTCGCCAGCTACTCCCCTGCTGCTGGTGGTGTGGACTGGTGCCTGCCCACTCAGGAGGTACCAGTTGCCTGTGTTTGGGTAGATGTGATCTTTTATTAAACCAGCTAAATAGTTGGGGGGAAAAAGTTCTTTGCAAGGTCTGGCGTACAAACACTCTTCGTCAGGCAGCGGGAGTTTCTGCTGTACCGATGGGTTATCGGTTGTAGCCGTGCTGGTCTCAGGACAGGGGCAGGTGAGGTTCTCTGGGTAAATGTCTTGCCTTTTATCAGACAGACTGAGTACTCTTAAAAGAAACCGCATCCACCCAAAGAACCTTGCCTGCTAGGTTTCTGGCACGTGGCTTGGGGCGCTGGCGGGATGAGAGCGGGCTTGGCTGCTCCCGGAGCGGCGGGTTTGTCCCCTGCCCAGGCAGGACGCGCGTGCGAGTGGGGGGAGGGGCGTCATTCACAAGCCCCGCCGCTCCAGTGTAAGGACGCGCATGCGCTCTGCTATAGCCAGGTTGAGGGCGGGAGGGCGCGGGCTGCGCGCGCTGGCCTCGCTATTGCGCATGCGTCCTGCCTAGCCAGGTGGTGCAGGCAGGGTGGGGAGGAGAATTCTCGCCGGTCTCCGGGAGGCATTGGGTGGGAGTGCGCGCGCTCGCGTTGCCTTGGCGACAGGGGCGCGCGGAGAAGGGGGAGGAGGGAGGGGGCGGGCGCGCTGCGTGGTGACGTGAATTCTATATGAGCGCGAGCGGCGGGAGCCCGGGCCCTTTTACCGCCAGCCGCGCGGCGCCGCCTCCTCCTCCTCGCTCCTGAGTCACC
>NW_017729022.1:32606470-32608469 GCF_001723915.1 Gavialis gangeticus | reverse complement strand
CCCGGCCTCCTCTGGCCCGGCAGCACGTTGGGCCAACTGGGCCCCACCGCCACGTGAGCGGGGGGGAGGGCGTGTGGGGGGAGACGGACGGGCAGAGCAGGGGAGGCCGCGGGCGGCCCCGGGACCGGGGGAGTGGGCGGGTCTGGTGGCCGCGCGGCGCTCCCGAGAGGGGTCGGCTCCCTGCGGCAGGGGAAGGGAAGGGCCGGCAGAGGTTTTGCATAGGAAGCGGCCTGCAGGGTGGGGAGGGCACCTGTTCACCCTCCCCTGCCTCTGGGCCCCGGTCACCTTGACTCGAGCTGCCGGTTGTGAATGATAGTAGTGCGCAGTGGCCCTAAGGAAACCTTCCCTGAGAGAGACAGCAAGACTGCCCCCTGTGCTGGGGCCAAAGACGTGCTGAATTTAAGATGCTCCTCCTCACCCCCAATCAGATTCTAGACATGGCAAACTTACCTGTTTGTTTTCATTGTGGTTTTCCACTTGCAGAATCCAGCTATTGGAGTGTTGCCTTAAATTCTTGCTGTGCCCCCAGCCCTCCCCGCTCTGCAGCAGGGCGAGCATGGGTGGTAGGGTGGGCTGACTCCTGCTATTTGCCCCCCAACACTGTTTGCCCACTGTATCCCCTGCTGCCTGCCCCCACCATCCCTGGCTGTGCTCCCACCCACCACTATTTACTCTCCGGTCCCAGCTTGACCACACGGCAGTAGTTACTCCAGCTTCAGCCTGGCCACACTGTGCTGGCAGGCCTGCGGTCTGAGCTGGAGTTGCCACCACCATGGCCATGTGGCTAGGCTGAGGCCCTCCCAGCCGTGTGCTCCGTGCTGGAGCCAGGGCCTGAGCCAAAGGAGATGGGCAGGGGGAACAGTCTGTGACTCAGGGGCTTTTTCCCCTGTGTTAATTTGGGGAAAAACACGGTGTCTTGGAGTTGAGTACATATAGTATCCAAGCTGTCAAAGCAGTAAAAAGATTGGAAATTTAAATTTTGATTAGTGTCTTAAGGGAATCAAGACATTGATCTCATTTGGTGAATACTGGTTATGCTCTAGTATATGTTTCAAATACAAGGTGGTCTCTCCCATTGGATGGTGTTTGAACACAAGTTGAATGTATCATCTGAATCGTGAGTTCTCAAACTGTGGTACACGTACCCCAGGGGGCACGCAAGACATTTCTAGGAGTATGTGGGAGAAATTGTGTAATGGTGGATTTAATTTTCATTATAATAATAGTTGGCATAAAAGGCGTTAAAATATAAGATCTATTCTGGCAGCTGGTAAATCTGGAAGGGCATGTGCAATAAGAAAAAGTTTGGGAGCCTCTGATGTGAATTTGATATGATTTAGGGATGTAAATCTGTTGTATCTTATGTTTAAACAGGTACAGATCTAGTTAGTAATTGTCTGATGAGTCTCCAAGAAAAGAAGGTGATGCAGAAAGTGATGACGTTTGTCTAGTTTAAATCGCCTATTCATTGTTTTGTATATACATGTGGAATTGATCCAGAAAACGCAGTATTTTCAGAGTTGACAGTGAACCAGTACTTCAGTATTAACCCAGGTCTTGGGAGACTAGGGTTCAATTACATATTCTGCCATAACTTTCCTGTCCCCTGTTTTTCCCCCAGACTCTTGTAAAATAAAATAAGTGTGTATTAGGGGTGCACCGATAAAGATTTTCTTGGCTGATACTGATGGCTGATTATTAGCCAGCCATATTGGCGAATACCGACCTGATAGCTGATTTACAGGACTGCAGCGTCTGACTGGTAAGTCTGTTGGGGGGGGCAGGAGGAGGGTGCAGATTGAGGCCCCCACTTGAGGGAGGGAGTGGGGCAGGAGCAGGTGTTGCCCAGCCAGGGCTGTGAATGTTGCCCCAGGTTGGGGTGCGGGACAGAGTTGTGGGCAGCTCATCTGGGGTGGTGTGGGGTGGGGTGGGGGATAGCTCCGTGTCACTGCGTGACCCTCCGGTGAAGGCATGACAGGCATGTGCCCCCCCCCCCCCT
>NW_017729022.1:32593655-32606385 GCF_001723915.1 Gavialis gangeticus | reverse complement strand
CAGGCATGGGCCCCCCCCCCCCCATCTGTGTGTTGGGCAAGGGCGGGCTTGGGGCTGCACCAGCCTCTTCCCGGAAGGGGGGAGGGGAGGTAGGCTAGGCCAGGGGTGTGGGCAGGGCTGAGATAGGTTACAGCTGAGCCTAGTGCAGTGCCTTGAGCAGGGACAGCACTAGGGGGCATTTGGGCAGCTATGACCACCCCAAAATTTTCCACAGCGCCCCCACAGCCACCCCTCCCAGCACTGCTGCTGCCTGCCCCATGCAGCTGAGCCTGCCTCGTCCCTGGCTTGACTACAGCCCCAGCATAGCCCCCCTGCCAGAATGAGGCTGGCACAGCCGCTGGCACTGTGCCTGCAGCAGGCAGCCTGCCTTCTCCCCACGCACAAGTTGGGGGAGGGGGGGGGGATGGACATGGCCCCCATGTCTCCACTGAGTGGCCCTTCCTTCTCTACCCCCAATGTCCCCCGGATGAGCCTCTGGCGGCTCCATCCCATACCGCATCCCACCTGGGCAGCAGTTGCCCCTGCCCTACTCCCTATCTCACTGTTGGGGCCTCAGTCTGCCCCCCTATGCTCCTTCCCCTCTATAGACTTACTGGCCAGAGGCTGCTTTCCACTCTGCCAGGCTGCAGCATGCAACTGCATGCATGCACACAGCATTTATCAGTGACTATTGGCCAAAAAAAGTCAATTGCTGATGATGTTAATTTTTCTGTTATTGGTGCCCATCCGATATGCGACTGATATATCGGTGTACCTGTAGTGTTTATACAAAAGTTTACATCTAAAAGATATTTGGGAGTTATGTGGCAATGATTATTAATTTGCTAACTGTATGCATCTGCAGGCTAGTGTCCAGCTAAGCAGTATTAACAACCTATAATAATGAATTAAGTGAGTTATATCACTTGAGGCCAGAGAATTCCAAAGCACTTCATGAACTTAAGCTGATCTACAAAAATATGTATTCGGAATCATTACATGCCCTTCTGGAGTGAATGGACAGTTGTAGTATACTCTGGAGCAAAATTGTGTTGTTCAGCATGAAGTTTAATAGCTTCAAGCAGGAGTATGCACAGTTGGGGTCTAGCTGGTATTTTATCTGCAGGGCAACACTTTTTTGGGCTACTGTTCACTAAACTGACCACTGGCCTGATGCTTGGATGTTCAGAGGAAGAGTATTCAGTCTAGTCCAGTATTTACCATAGTTTCCTGTAATGGTTGATACCATGCAACCCTGCAACAGGCAATTACAGGATGATATAAATGAGAGAGAGCTTCCCTCCAGCTCTTACAATTGGGAGACTCATTTAACTGCTGAAATATGAACGTTTAATCTTGAAAAAACTAATTTTGTTTTATGCTGACCTTCAGACACTTGGCTTAGTACCTCAGTAATAAGTACAATAGGCTAATTTTGCAACTTGTGAAAATAGTTTTACTTTGCTTTTTTCTTCCCTTGAATTTACCATCTTTCAGTTGGATTGTCCTCTTGTCAGATGTTTCTGAGCTACTTGCTGCATGACACTTTTGTGTAGTCTTTTTATGTCCCTGCTTGCCCTGTTGAGTAAGATTGACAGCTCTAATTTTCTACTCAAGTGTTTTCTGTCCCCTAGCTATTCTTGTTGCCAGGCTGTGATGCAATCTAATTCTGCTGCATCCTTTTTGTGATGGGATAGCCAAGACTGAACACAGTATTCCAAGCAAGGGTATATCATTTTCTTCAGTGTTTAGTTTCATTTAATTGCATTGCTTCCATGCTGGAATTTCAAGCTCACAACAGTGTAGTTTAATTCCTGGTTTTTTTTCTGGGTTAAATCTACAATGGATTTGAATAAGAAACTCTGTACTGTTGTACAGGTCATCTATTTGCTTTTTGTTTACACCTGTTTATGGGCATATTGCATCTTTGTTAGTGTGCTTATCTGTCTAATCCAAGGGCTGGCAAAATACATCCCACAGGCTGCATGCGACCCACCGACCCATTCTATCTGGCCCATGGGGCCCCTAAAAAAATTAGAAAATAAATATTTATCTGCCCTGACTGCCTGTCAAAGATGACAGGAGCCAGGGGCTGTAGGACCCAGGGGGAGCAGACAGCAGGATTAAGCAGCCTGAGCAGCAAGGCCGGCCCGACCCCAACCCACCCCCACCCGGAAACTTCTGCCTACCAGGGGCTTCTGGCCTGGACCCCTGCCAGCCTATGTCTGGTGCTCCTGCCAATGCTGGCCCTGATGCATCAGCACTGGCCCCTCCCACCCAGCTGTTGCTGCACTCTACACCCACTTGCTGACCCTTTTCCCTGCCATGCGCAGCCATTTCCCTCATCCACTGGCCGGCCATTCCAGTACCACATGGTTGCCAGCTGCAGCACTGGGACTGCAAGAGCATCTGGGACATAGTGCCGCAGCAGCAAGCGGGGGCAGGTGATGGGGAAGTGGCAAGAGAAGGGCAGTGGTGGCAAACAAGGGGGGAAGTGGGCCTGTGTTTGCCCCAGGGCCAGGAGCGGCTTAAGCACAGCCCAGGCTTGGAGTAGTGCTGCCAGGGGCTCTGCCTGCCATGGGGGGCAGGGCAGGCTGTGGGGAAACCCTCGCCTTCCACACATGCCACAGTCCTCCCCAGCCACCCTCCCCCACACACAGCCTTTCACAAACCCCATACCTACCCACACAGACACTCACATGCTCCCTCACCTTGCGTACACCCACACCCCCCACATACACACACTCACAAAGTAAGACTTCATTTTAAGCTATTATACCATCACCTCTATGTATACTACACAAACACAAGTGAACCAGGACAAAAATATTTTCTGAAATCAGATTAATGAATATTGTAGTACGTTTGAATTTTATAATATAATTTGGTTTTTATCTGGTTCCGAGATGGCAAATTCCTTTGCTCAAAGGAGTACTTTTGGAGGGCAAGGGGTACTTCTGGTGGCAAAGGTCAGGGATTAGGGGGTGGGACTTCCAGTCCCAAGATGGTGACCAGGGGGCAGGGCACCTGTCAAAGGGTGGGGCTATCCATTTGGCCCTCAATGACTTGCCAAAACTTGGTAGGCGGCCCTCCGTCCAAAATAATTGTCTGCCCCTAGTCTTAAGCCCTTACACAGGAAGCCTGCATTGGCCTATTGAAATATATTCACATATTGTGTACGTCTGCTGTGTGCTCTGTCTGGTGGTGTTAGTATGACTAGGAACTTTTACATGCTTTTACAAAAATAAGGTTGAGATATGGAAGCTATCAGTTTCCTAATGTATTACCCATCTTTGTGTGGTACAAATGCAGAGTTTCAAAGCCTTTTATCAATGACCAGTCAGTGAGTTGTTTTTGTTTTCTGCCATTGTATAGCTAGGGAGTCTTTTCCAGAAAGGAAGTTTTCTTTGGAGATCTGTTAGTATTTTATTATAAAATAGATCTTATGAATGAAGATATATTCATATGGGTATGAAAGCATGTATGATAGTGTTACCTACCTGATATTTCCATAAGGTCCTGTTTTTAGTTTGCTCATAGCTTTGTCAAATTGTTTGAGTTCATATTTTCAATAGGGATGTAAATATTGTTATAAAATATTCATTTAACCTCCTCTAATTATATCGGTTAAACGATTAACTGATAACACAGCTACTTCTGGGAGCCACTTCCAGCTCCTGGAGCCCTTTGACTGGAGGGGGGGATGGGGAAGAGGTAAGCCCAGCCAGACAACACTGCCCACCTGCAGCCCTGCCCTAAGAGGGAGAGAGCACCTGTGAACAAGCAGCTAATTGCTTAACTGATGAGGTATTAGGCTGCTCCCTGTTTCTGTCTTAGGCTATGTTTACTAGTGATCCTCCTGCCTGCCTGTCTGCCCTGCTGTCTTCTGATTCCTGCTGGGGCACTGCATGGCTTGCTTCCCTTTCCTTCTTCCCTGCCAGACTGTGTCAACCAGAGCTAAAGAATAACCTGTAAACTAATTGATTATCACTATACTTGTGGGTTAAGCAATTCATGGTTTAACCTTTCACATCCCTAGTTTTCAATTACTGGTGTTATTTGGAAAGTTTCAGCTAACTTGGTGTATCCAATACCATCAGCCATATTAAACTTAGATTATTTTTCTTTTAAAAAAAAATAGTGTTTGAGAAGCTCTGGCTACCTCCATGCTCTATAGTACAGCTTGGAATTTGACAGGAGGCTTTTCTTGTGTCGAAGATGTGCTTTTTGTTAATCTGAAGAAAAAACCATGCAAATTTAGGCAAACTTCAATACTGCACATGCAGTTCCTTATGTTAGAACAATTTTTCATAGGGAGAGGATGTTACATAATCACCTCTGAGTTCCTTTTCAGACTTTAAGGAAAAAGGAATCATGCTCTGTTCTGAAGCCATAACAGCCTTCCCTCCTATCCTAACTTTGACCTCATCACCAGACATCCTTACAGTTAATGTGATTGCTGCTTTTCTGCCTCATTGCCTAAGTGGCAGCTCACAATTAGAAACCACTGAAAGTTAAGAAAAATTTGACTTAGAGCAGGGGCATGCAAAATGTAGCCTGAAGGCCAGATGTGGCCTGCCAGGCAATTTCATCCAGCCCACGGGCACCCACCAACTAACTAATTGTACCCCGCCCAGCCCATGTGCCTCACCCCCATCCTTGTGGGTGGAATGGCCCAGCCCAGCCCAGCCAACGCATAGCTTCTGGGTGGGGCTGCTGCAGCCCCTGGAGAGCTGCTTGGTGCCCAACTCGTTCCGGGCACCAGGTGGGGCAACTGCAGCTGGGTAGGAGCGTGGGGCTGGGACTGGCAGCAGCATGGAGCCTGTGCCCAGAGGGGTGGCAAGCCAGCGTGCCTCTATTGTGTAGGCCTCCCCGCACCATATACGCAGCTCCCAGCACTCATGTGCCACCATGGGAAGCCCCATGCGGTGGAGCTGGCTGCCTTCCCTGCCCCATGCAGCTGGCAGGACTCCACCAGAAGTAGTGGGGAGCCCTGCCGTCTGGTTCTGTGGTGGCAGCCAGCTCTGTTGTGCCAGGAACTGCATGTGCTATTGCGTGGGGCTCCCTGCAGCAAAATGGGCCAGCCTGGCTGCGCTCCTTGTTACCATGTGCAGCTCTGGCTGGAGCTGTGCCATTGGGTGGCAGCCCCTGTATAGGCCACAGGCACCCTGAGGGACCCCATCTCCTGCTGTTGCTGCGGCCTGTGACGGGGACTGTGCCAATGTGGGGAGGGTGCGGAGGGGTCCCTATTCTCCCTCATACCCAACAGGCGCCACACACCCACATCCTGCCCCCACAACCCCTCACATATACACCCTCCCAACATACACTTACCTCTGTATACACTACACAAACACAAATCATCACAGAGATTTTTTTTGTAATACCTACTATAACATATTTATTTGACTTTTAGTATATGATTTTTTTTTCTGGTTCCAAGAAGGCGGCCCTCCCCTCCCAAAAGGAGTGTTTTCTGGGGGGGCAAAGGGAGGGACTTTGGGTGGCAAAGGTCAGGGGTTAGGGGCAGTCCCAAGATGGTGACCAGGGGGTGGGGCACCTGTCAAGGGGGAGGCTACTCTTGCTGCCCTAAGCCAGTGGTCTCCATTGGGGTGCGGGAAGAAAATATTAGAACTTCTATTTATATATTTATATAAATATACATATATTGGGGGTGCGGGCTCAAAAATTTTTTACTGATAGGGGTGTGCGATCAAAAAAAGTTTGAAGACCACTTCCCTAAGCAACTCACCAAAGCTCATTAAGCAGCCCTCCAGCCCACCCCTGACTGTAAAAAAAAAAAAAAAAAAAGGTTGCCAATCCCTGGTATACACAGGACTGCTATTGGTGGCCCTCTCATTCAATAAATAGTGGTTCATTGGCTGGAAACAGGAGAGATTTTAAAAACAGATATGTCTTCTAACCTTTTTCACTAGTTATACTTCTGATAATGGGAGCTTGGTCTTTAGAGCAACTATTAAGTGTTTTGCTAGGAAAAGATGGCATCCAGAACACTGGTCACATTTTTGTCTGTTAACTGTGCTATTTTTAGAACATGTTGGGAGCCCAGATCAGTAACAGAATAAGCACATAGCCTTAATTGTCAGTCAAGGCTTTAAACTGTAATGTAGTTCATTTTCTTTTTAATTTTTTTTTTAGCTTGTGTTGAACAGAGCCTGGGAATCCTTTCTTTGCTGCAAAAGTATATAACGTGAGCACCAGGCATCACAAAGCGGTGAAGGAGTTGAGTGCTATTTAACTGAACCTTTGCTTCATGACTGGAACTTCAGTGTGAAAATGTTGCATACTCCCCCACCCGCCCCCCCCTTTTGGATTAAAAATGAATCATTTTGCTAGGACCAGCCTTAGAAGTACTCCATAATTTTTTCCCTTTACTAGACTTTTTTTTGTAAGACACTGAAAATTGAATTGATATTACATCAGTTCTTAACTGGTAGCTTGCTATTATGAGACTTTAAAAACTACAGGCTATGGGAAGGTACTGCTGTCTTCTCATAGAGGGAGGGGCTGGTGGTGCTAGAAAAGGTGTAAATTTGATGGATGAATGGATGTTTTTAGGAGCCTTGGACCTCTTATCCTGAAGCAGTGAGCCATTGGCTTCATTAGGAACATTGGATTCATTTCAAGTTGCAGGACATCTGCAGCTCCCATGTACTTCAGTGACATCTGGGACACACATGGCACCTTTAACTTGTGCACTTTATTTTCAAAATGAGTAACATGAAGGAAAATACAGGGCCAAGTTTCATTACCTTGATACTATTTTTGTTGGACCATTGGCCAGTTTATAGCATTTCTCAACCCATGGTCCATGACTCAAAAGTGGGTTGCAAGAATATATGAAAGGTCAGTGAACAAATTTTTAAAATGGATTCTCCTTTAAAGGAGAAAAATGTTGGAAACGGTGACTTTTCCCTTGCAGGGTGGCACAGTTCCAGCTTGGGGCCCTCCTGCCCCACGCACTTCCCTCTTGCTCCACATATTAGGGGTGGAGGGCAGTGGGTCGGGAGTGAGGGGCACTGAGTTGGGATTGGCCATTGATGTTTACAAATAGGTCCTGGTACAAAAAAGGTTGAGAACCACTCCCTTCTAGATGTACCGCCTCTGGTGGTAACGTGTTGCTGCAGAAGGAAGAACACGCAGAAAACCTCACTGCATAAGGGATTCTGTATTGCTTATCAATCACTGTAGATTAACCACTCTAATATGAAGAGCATGAGTGTTTCTTTTGGTTGCAGGATGCCATAAACTGTTTGTTTGCATAATGTCTTAATGTCATGAATGAATGGATTCTGTAGATTTGACTGTGTTGCATGAGTTAATGACTCTCCTAAACTTCTCTCCTTAAATTCCCTAAATGTATCATTCTTGCTTTTTATTTATTTATTTTTTTAATTATAGTTATGTATGCATGGTAAATGGACAGCTTTCATTAAACTATCTACTTTAATTCTGAAGTTTGTCTGAGTATTCTTAGAGTTAAGAATCTGTCAGTATAATTGAGAAGTTGAATTCCAGGTGCATACAAGTTAACCATTCTGTCATCTCTCAATTTGTATAAATCAGTAGGAAAGGTTAAAAAAAAGTTTGTGGTTTTCTAGCTAGATATATGCAGCCATGAGGGAAACATAACTACTTCTTCACTTTTTCAACTAAATAAAGGATATTATTATTTTTTTTTTTTTATGTGATGTGATACCATTGGGAAATTCCATTCTCACTGTGCTTTACTCTTTCTAGAGGAGGTAGAACAAGTGGAAGTGGAAACTGATCTTTACTTATACTGCAGTTATCTCTTAGCATGTGCCACTGTTTGAATTTAAGACCATGAATTGGATTGTTCATATACACCAGGGATGACAACCTACAGTTTGCAAAGGGACTGTAACCAGCCCGCAGAGCAGGTACAGTGGTGGTGATTTGGCAATGGAGACATTCAGCAGTGAGCAGGTGCATCAGAAGTTCATCGGCAGCATTTGGTGGTGGGGAAATCCCCAGCCTAGGGCAGGATGCAGCAGTGGAGGCTCAGTTGCAGGTGCTGTCCCACCTTAGACTGAGTTTTCTTAATTCAGCCAGCTGTTACTCAAAGGTTGTCAGTCCCTAGCATACAAAAGAAGGTAGCATGCAAGGTGACATTGCATATTCTTTCCATGATAGTAAATTCCCATGATGGTAGTTTGATCACTGTCCCTGAGGTAAAGAGAAGTACTTTGTGCTTTGTTTCAATATGAGTTGGCTTATTTGTCCAGTAAATTATCTGATCTCCCTGTGACTTAGGGCTACTAACTCTCCTCTGCTCCACTTCAAGGTCTCTTTGCAGTAGAAATTTATTCTGCCCAAAAATAGTTGCTCTAGCATCCCTTAACTGCTGTGAAGGAATCAGTATGTCTTAGCGGTCGTTATGGTAATAGACTCTAGCTGCAAACAGACACCGGCTTCATGCCGCCATAATGTTTTTTATGGTGTCACAAAATAAAAGAAGAGAGACATCCGCGTTCTTTGTCATGCTAAAAATGCCCAAGTTTCTAGCCCTAATAAAAGGTAGTATACACCTAGGTCTCTGTTTTGAAGCAAGTGTCTTTGTTTTAAGGTGGGAGAATGGAGGCAGCCTAGAGCTGCCTGTCCTCTCCATCCAACCCAGTCAGGTGCTTCTGGAGTTTTGGGGGCCTAATCCTGCACACCCTAGGAATTCCTTGCAGGGGATTTTCCAGGATGCACAGGATTGGGCCCAAGAAGCCCCAGAAGTACCTGACCTGGTTTTCTCATTTGCAGAGGTGTATCCTGAGTCAGAATCCATGTGTGTTCCCCTGCAAGATGCACCGTGCTTGCACAGGTGTTCTTCAGCAAATGGGGGAACCCTGGATTTTTCTGATTGCAGAAGCATGCCTTGAGTGTTATCTTGCAGGATTGGGCCCTTGAAGCCCTGGAAGCAGCAGAGGCCTCACCCTGCAGTGGGTAATGTGTGTTTTTGTTTGTTTGTTTGTTTGTTTTTTTTAGCCCAATGAAGCAGATGAGTTGTGCCAGGAGACATCCTAGCACAGCTGATCTGTACATCCGTGCCAGTTCATTGTTTAAACTGTATTATATAATGCCAGTCATGTTTAATTGAATTTTACTGAAACTGCGTTGAATACAATAGAATCCTCTAAAGGCAGAGGTGTGGTTTGTGATTCAATAGGTGAGGAATGGTTTGCATAGCTTGTTAGAAAGGAATGGGGCTAAGGTGTATCGCATCAGGTCAAAAATTAATACCCTTTATTAATTGCCCTTGTAGCTAGTGTACTCCAAGACACTTCTCATCTAGTCTAGACTTGTAGTGTTTATGTTTTCCTTTACTTTCTCCTAAGTCTGCAGTATACTTCCAAAATGCACAATCTAAGTTTGTATTTAGAAACAGTAACAATTTAGGTGGTTTGGGGGTAGAGGAAAAGCTGTCTCTTGGTAGTCATCTGACTAAGTAAGGGATTACAAATTTGGACCTTTAACCTTGTTGTTTGCCCCCCTGTGTTTAGCAAATTTTAGAGCAGTAAAAGTACATATCAGGATTTTTCTTTTTTTTCTAAGCCAGCCTTTTAAAATGAGAAGGCCTTTCTGTGTTATCTGTAATGCAGCTGGTAGACACCTACAAAGAATCTCCCCTTAGTACTGGTAGCCTTCTTTTCCTGTGTGTATAGAAAAAGTCAAAACTTGAAACCGTCAACATCTTTGCACTATCTGATCTTACTATGCATCTTCCTGCCTCTAGCATCTACTTGAGTCTTGTCTTAAATTTATTATAATCTCTCCAAGGTTCGGGCTTTGTTTCTCTACCTTTGCACAGCACTTGTGCAACCTCTGGACAGTACTGCACTACCAGGGTAGATAAAAAATTATTAAAAACAATTTTTTTTAATGAGTTTTAAAATATGAATTAGATTTTTTTGATTTAATCTTTTTTTTTGTGAAGATGCTTTTAAAAAAAATAAACCTATATAAAGATAGTTTTAAGTTAAGATATGTTAGTGCTCAAAGACACCGTCATGGAATAGGGATTATAACTTCTAATTTATATACTATTTGAGACAATATATTCATGTAACCTTTTTAGAAAAGTTTTATAAATAGGTCACAACAGGCCATGGACTATATTAGGGGCCCAATCTTCTGGGGTTCTCAGAGGCTCCTCTATAGGTTAGTAAAGATTAAAGAAAACCACTCTACCCAATGGGACTCGGTGCTCAGTCTAGAAGTTCCCATCAAGTATCTTTGTGATGCTTAGTTTCAGTTCTCAAAGTGTGAATTTGTGTCTCTAGAGACAACATCCTTGTTAACAGCAGTATATGGAGATGAGAGATAACAGACCTGATTTACCCTATTGTCTCTGCAAATTTGTGTAGTCAGTTAAGCCCTTACCTCTCTCTAAAAGTACAAGTTTCTAAGAAGTTAATAGAGGATTGTTGGGGTGGAGTAGATCTGGGCGAGGAGGAGGTGTATGGAGTTAAATGCAAGGAGGGAGGGGCAATAGAAACAAAAAGGAAACATTTCGAGCAAAATGTTCCAGAAGTCTTGGATAAGTTTCTGAGTATAGCCTATCCATTAATTTGAGATCTAGTGAGAGAATGGTACAGTTATAGTAGAAGGAAAAACCTATCATGGCAGCAGGCTTCCCAGGCTGTAAAAGAGACCCTGTTTGGGAATATTTTAATGAAGGTTATATTAAACAACAAATATGCACTTTTTGTAGAAAACGGTGATTAAATTGAGCCTTCCTGACCAGTGATTTAAATAAACTTGATTTAAATCAAATCCCCCTTGTAGCAATACATACTGTAGTGTTGCCAATCCCAGTCAAATCATGAGACTTTATAAAACAGTTTCTTTTTTTTTTTTTTTTTTTTTTTTTTTTTTAAAGCTATGAGTGTGTAGGTACTTTTGTCACATTTCTAGTCCTGAAGATTAGAAGCTATCAGATGAAAGTTCAGGCTGAAGTGATCATTTTCTCCAGAAGCTTAGGCTCTAATAAAATGGCAGTATCACTAACCCTGCATTAAAATCACAATAGTGGAAACATTGGGTGCAGACAGATGTGACATTTGCAGTGCTTTAAAGTGCAGCTGTATTTTCAGGCAATTGGGACTCGTAGTAGAGAGATCTTTTATTAAACCAACAAGATTTTTGCAGAAATTCTTTAATTGCAAGCTTAATTGCACAAACACCTTTCATTGGGCATTGGAAAAAAGATTATAAAAAGACTGTGACCACCTGAAACCTGAGATCCTGCTCCTGCCTTTGTTTCAAGGTAATTTGCATCATCCCAGATCCTCACAGGAGGTGAGAAGCTCTATACCAGCTATGAACTGACTCCCCAGAGGAGTCTTCCATCTATTGACTCCTCTGTAAAATCCTATGAAATATGAACTTTCATTTCTACCCAGAGGAACTTTTACAATCTTTTCTCCAATGCCAACTTCTCCAATCTTTTCTGATCAATGGTGTTTGTGCCCAAAAGCTTGCAATTAAAGAATTTTTTTTGCAAAAATCTTGCTGGTCTAATAAAAGTTATCATCTCTACTGCGAGTCCTGATTGCCTTTTCCTCTACACCAATATGGCTACAACCTGGATACCTGGCTGCATTTTGAAGCATTTAAAAATGGACCATTTCAGCTGTGGACAGGCATACATACAACCACCCCCCTCCCCAGGTCACACCTCCCAGCTATCGCACTTCAAAACTGGTATGGGAGTCTGCTCTCTGGCCAGGAGGCTGTGGTTACCTGTGGCTTTGCTTCACTACCTTCCTCCCATGCTTCCCTTTTCCTCTCCAGGATAGGCGTGGAGTGGAGTGGAGGTGACATTTATCCCCATTTCTCAGAAGCTGTGGCTCTGCTCTTCCCTTCACCATGGGGGAAGGAGAAGGGAGATACGGAGCTCATGTCAGTGCGTGCTGTCCTGTCAGCTCTGCCTTTCTTCTCCCAGAGCGCTTCCCTGCTGGAACCAAGAGATCCTGTGCTGCTTCCTCTCGAACAAGGAGACCTAACAGTGTTATATATGTGGGTTGGTGGTGGGAAATCAGGAATCCTGGCTACCAATGGCTACCCTTTATCATGGCGTTCTCAAGATGTAGCTACTGTTACAGTTGTAAGGATTGCTGGGTAAGCTGACAAGAAATGTGGTCCCTACCACATTTTTGGTGTGGTTTTTCAGAGGAGAATCATAACCAGCAGTACAAGTATTATCTAGGAAGGAGGACCCGAAGTATAGACTGCTGGAGGTGGTCATGATATTTTATACTACCCTATTTATATTGCTGAACACTATGACCAAGGTCCAAGGGCACCTTAGTGCAATGCAGTGTTAAAATGCAGTGGTGGCTTGTACCAGTTTAGCTAAATGCTTGGCAGCTGTGCATGCTGGTAGGTCAGTATGAAGGTATATATAAAGACTGACAACAGTGTAAATTAATGCATGAATAGTTTTGTACTGGTGTGGTTGCATCCGGACTTCTGGGTTTATAGCTGGAATTAAATTACTACTAGGTTTGTTCTCTTGGGACAAAAACCATAGTGAATCTTGTAAACAATATCTGAAGAGTTAGGTAGGGAGAGGCAGCTTTCAGACACTGTTTTGTTCCTAATTTTTGTTCCTGTAAAACGTTTGAGTGGCAGTTACTCAACATTTATAGTATATTAGGCATATTATACAAAAAGAGCAGGAGAGAGGAAATATAGAATATGAGAGAGGAATGGGGAG
>NW_017729022.1:32582907-32588655 GCF_001723915.1 Gavialis gangeticus | reverse complement strand
TTTCCACCACTGATTGTGGCTTGAGAGTGCCAAATATACTGCTACCTCTATGCTCTAGGCAGCCTGGTCCCCACTGCTTATGCAACAGGGACATTTCATGCCAAAAGGGTTTCAAAGAATGGGGAGAGAATTATGAATAGTTTAAGTGAGGCTGGAGTGAATAGACTTACTATTTTAGCTTTAATCAGCAGAAGAGTAAAATTGTAGAAGTTCATCTGATACCTGTGTGTAAAGGTGTGTTTCATCTGCTCCTTGCATCTAATCTCCAGCTCTCAGCGTTAAGTCCACACCTTTTATTTGTGCAGTTCCATCAATTTCCAGTGGCTTCTCAGTTGGCCCTTTGGCCCCGAACAGTCCTTCTGCTGTGGTTTGTTTGTTTTGAAGCTTTGCGTGGGAGTAGAACGAAGATACGGGCGAGTAATAACGTTTTTTGGGGGAAAGTGGTGAATGATACTGGGAGAGAGGAAAAGGGGAAGGTAATGGGTAATGAGACTCAGTGCAAATATGCACACTCCGTAAACAAGAACAAAGCTAAAAATGGAAAAGGCTGTATAAGAGGAGTAGATTTTTCAGATGTGTCAAAAGTTGACAGCATGTTGCAGTTAGTTGTAGTGCTATTGCAAGGGTTTGTGTCTACGTAGGAGTTATCAGTGTAACTAAAAGAAGATTTATCTGGTGCAGAACTTAAGCCACTCGCTTTGAGTGACTAATTTCCATCTGAGCTAAAGTTACTCCTAGTTCATTAGCTAAAATGATACAATGGTTTTGTATCAAGAGCGCTCATACAGTCATTTTTAAAAAATTAACTAGAACTATTATTTTAAAATAATAGAAGAGCAAAAAATAAAAAAGAGCAGGACAGGAACTCCCCTTGCCCCTGGGAGAGCATGGAGGGGAAGTTGGGAAGCAGAGTTCTTGCTTTCTTTGGGGACCATGGTGCACCACTGCACCCCCTCTGGATCTCCTCTTAAAGGCTGCCATAATTCCTTAATGCTAGAACCGTGGAGGGTAACAGTTTAAAAGATTACAAAGCGAAATTTGGAGTAAAGACTTTTTGCTTCTCCTTTGTAGTATCTGCCAGTCTGGTCCATAAATTCAGTGTAAAAGAATAGGGCAGCTATCAAGTTGGTTCAGTTGTTTTTATGAATCCCTGTCCATACATGGCGTGGTAATGTTTAGGACTTTAGTATTTACATTCTCAATTTCTCCAATATCTATTTAAAAATATATATGAATATGCCTGATCTAACATTGATCACAAGCAAGAATGCTAATATCTTTGTAGGTGAATTTATTAGTGCCTGCTGACTTTCAAAACAGCCCTTTAATAGTTACCCTTTCTATCAGGGCTGTTCAAGAAATGCCTGAATGTTTACCTTGCTGAGATCATCTGACCCCAGCTGACTTCCTGCCCTTTGGGCAGGCCCTGGACCTGATGATCTTGCAAGGAGGTCCCTTCCAGCCCTAACGTCTATGAAATCAGAACACTCTTACGCTTGTCAAAGTCTACAGAGGGTTGATGATAATTTTGTAAAATTTGGTAAAGGTTTAAGTCTCTTTATAGGGCAGATTTAAATCAGAACAATAGACGTTTTGAGTTGACCATCTCCAATTCTTTAGGCATTCAAATGATCGAATCTTTGTTTATAGCAGTCTTTTAAAATTGTCAGTTTTTGCAAACTTGTCAACAAAATCTGCTTTTTTGATGTGATGAAATTCTTACCTGTCTACAAAACTGCTTCTGGAGAAAATGTGTATAGAATGTGTTTTTGTGGCCATTGAACAGTCATAAAACATTCTTTTCAGGTATGCTGAACTTTAGATTGTCAGGACAACACAGGTTGTTTAAAAACAACAACAACAACAAAAAACCGTAGTACATAAGATGTCTGTATTTTCAGTTCTGTGGTTGGAAGTGGTGTGTGCTGTTAGATGCATCTTCATACTTGCATTCAAACAGTGGTTGTATTGGGTTATCTATTGGTAATTCAAATGCTACCCTAATTTTCAGAGCATATGCTGTTTCCAAACTTTATATTTAATATAAGTGCTGTTTGAGGTACATAGATGCTATATGCAAAAATCTAATGCTGCTATTTTTTTTTAGGTTCTTGAGGTTTAAGAACATGGCAGACATTGACAAGTAAGTAAAGTCTTTTGATAGCTAAGTTTGACTGTAACTGTCATAGACTCTAACAAAGTAGGCTGTAGCTTACAAAAACTCATCACTTTCTGAATGAGTTAATCTTCAAGGTGTTGCTGTGTCTTCTGTTTTACTATATCTGCTATTCTGTTCTTCCAACTGCTGTGACAATTGAATAGTTCTTGTCTTAATGTAAACAATATTACATTGCCATAACATCTGTTTCATGTTGTATTTTATTGAGTGTTCTGCCAGGATCTTCATAGCAATAGAGATTAAGCAAAATTTGACTTGTATATAATTTAACTACCAGATGTAATTTAAGGAGTGTAATAAAGGATTAAAGCTAGCAGCATTATCATTACTGCTATCAGGCTGGACATGACTTCTCTGTCCCTGTAGTAAGTGGTTTTCAAATCAATAAATGGTAACCTACTATAGAATATATACCCATTTTATAGATGGAGAAATGCTGTGAGCGGGGAAGTTGGTTGATTTGCTTGAGGTCAACTGGACAGTTGCAAGGGAATCTCCAAAATGGGATTAGATAGGAATCATTTTCAGAATTCTGTTCCTTTCTGTGAACTGCTAAACCACTATTTGAATATCAGACGTAAAATTAACAGATGTATTTTTGGTTAGATTTTACTTGGGGAAGGAAATTTAGACTAAAATAGAATACATCATTCTGTTGTTTACACTGGGACTTAATACAGTTTTTGTAACTAGCTTTGTAGACCAAGTTCTAAAATGTGTCTTGTTTTAAAAAAAAATAAAAATAAAAGGGGTGGGAATAGGTAACAATAACCTCTTGACCCTCAAATTTAATGTTTCTAATAGCAAAGAACAGGCTGAACTTGACCAGCAGGATATGGAAGATGTTGAAGAAGTGGAAGAAGAAGAAACTGGTGAGGATGCCAACAGCAAAGGTAATACATATATTAAGACATGTTGAGCTATTGCATACTGGCATCCAAAGAAATATTAAAGGCACCTAAAGTAGCTAATATGAATCCTAATATTAGTCATGAGTTCCTTAACCACAGAATATTATTCTTCTACATCAGTGGTTCCCAGCCTTTTTACGCCACAACCTACTGCTGGGAGCAGAGTGCGGCTGCGGCACTGGTGGCCCAGGGGCAGGGGAGCTCCCAGCATGCAGCATGGCTTGTATTTTGTGTGCAGTGCTGCCAGGTCCCTGCAACCCTCATTTGGGTCGCAGCCTGAGGTTAGGAACCGCTGTTCTACAGGATTTGTAATGATTATTTACTACTTAAGTAGTGTCTATAGCAGGGGTTGGCAACCCCTGGCGCACATGCCAGAGCACGACACGCAAGGCCATTTTGCTTGGCATGTCACAGGTGGCCCAGGCTCTGGGCAGCAGTTGCTAACCTTGAAGCCTGGGCTGCTTGCAGCAGGAAGCTGCAAGCCCTGCTGCAGGCAGCTCACAGGGGTTCTGTGGCAGGCAGCCAGGAGGTGTGCGTGCATGCACTGCTGCCACAGAGCCGGTACTGGGGCTCCAGACACTGCTGCAGCTGTTTGCAGGCTACCTGCTGCATGCAGCTGCCCAGAGCCCAGGCCAACTGTGGCAGGCAGCTGGGAGGCTGCAGACTGCTGCACCATAGTCTGGCACCCTGACCAGGCTTTGTGGTGTTGGTGGCTGCACATGTGTCTCTGGGTGGATGGTGGGGAAGAGACCAGGGCAATGCAATCTCTGCCCAGAGGTGTGCATGCTCCCACCGCCAGCAGTGAGGATCAGGCCCCTTCAAGCTCCCCCCTGCTACCTACCCCTGGCTTGCCAAGTGGAGGCATGGGTCATATTGGGGCATTTTTGGCACTCCAGGCAAAGAACTTGTCAACCCCTGGTCTATTGTCATTATTTTTATTAGCCATAGCAAGCAGCAGTTCAGCAGATTTTCTGTCTATCAATGCATGACAAAGCTTTTACCAGTTTCCATGTCTGTCAGTGTTCACAAATGAACCTTACCATTTATCTAGCTTAATTTCAGAAACTATTCAGGTTCAAAGCAATTGTCACAATAAATGGGGAATGCGTAAAAACAAGTAAAAGCAAAACACAAGAACTTCTCATCCTAGAACACTTTGCTTGACAATTTGCTGTGCAATACAATTGCTCCTTGGAGTCTAATAAAGAATTTGAAAAGTAAATAGATGAAGATTTATCTGAATAGCAACAAATGATTTTTGTTTCATCTAAATCTGCAAATCTACTATAGAATTGCTAGATCTGTTGAAATGCTAGATTAAAGTAACTGTTTGAGCATGATAAAGATACTGTAAAAAGTTTATAGCTCAAGTATGAGAAGAATATATATATATTTTTTTTTATTTTAGCTCGACAGCTGACTGTGCAGATGATGCAAAACCCTCAGATTCTTGCAGCCCTTCAGGAAAGACTTGACGGTCTGGTAGGAACATCTACAGGATATATAGAAAGGTATGACTTATTTTCATTTGCTGTTTGTTGCAATATGTTTGTTTATTTTATTTTACTTTTTTTGTTATTAAGCAATCTTGAGGTACATAGAAGTACTCCAACATTATTCAGGGAATTTCTTTACTTCTAAACCATATTAAATGCTAGTAATTTTAAATTACTGCTCATGCCGTAGTAAGTGAAGAAACAGCTAACTTTTCATCCAAAAGCATATAATAAACTTCAGGATGGAAAACAGCAGGCACTGAATCTCTTCATGACAACTTTCAGAAGGGAGAGTAGATGAGGAGCTTATTGTAGCATATGTATTATGTCTTTACAAGATGCCTCTAGTTGCTTTAAGATTGTTTTCACAACCCTGCACTGGCTTCTTAAAAAGTATCAGTATCTTGAATGGTCTTGGAACTGGTGTTTAAAAATTGTCTGATTTGGTCCTCTTATTTTTGGGTATTCTTTTTATATCAAAGCCACAGAGACTTGCGGAGTTGTTAATGTTGGATTGTCAGTGGCTGATGCAAATTGCTTGCATATAGAGCAGGGGTGGGCAGTTATTTCGGGCGGAGGGCCACTTACTCAGTTTTGGCAAGCTGTTGAGGGCTGCGTGGGTAGCCTTGCCCCTTGACAGGTGCCCTGCCCTCTGGTCACCATCTTGGGACCAGTGTCTCAACGTCTTGGGACCAATGTCCCGGGTCCAGAGCAGGGTGCAGGCTGGCAGGGGTCTGTGGACCTGGGCTGGGCTGCACCAGCAGGGAGAGGAGGGAGCTGGCCTAGCTCCATAGAGCTCCTGCTGGTCAGGACCCTGTACCCCTGCCGCCGAACTCTGGGCCAGCTGGCGCTGGCCCCAGGACACTGGTGCAAGCCCTGTGCTTCCGTGCCCACTCACTCTCAGTGTCCCCCCAGCCCTGTGGTACAGGTGAGAGGGGGCAGTGTACAACCCCAACCCCCTGCTCGCTGGCAGGGAAGGAGCTGGTGAGGAGTGCGGGGAAAAGTGGCCCCTCACCCTCCCCGTGGTCTGCGCTCCCTGCTGCAGCTGCTCGCAGCCTGCGCCAGGCTGTCCTGAGCAGGCACAGGCAGCCCCACATGGGCTGTGAGCAACTGCAGCACAGGGCGCTGGCCACAGGGTGGGTGGGTGGGTGGCAAGGGGCCG
>NW_017729022.1:32567984-32582564 GCF_001723915.1 Gavialis gangeticus | reverse complement strand
CCGCTTTTCCTTAGCACCAGCTTGTAACTCGCAGCTGCTGCCAACCTGGCCCCTGCGCCGGCTCCGGGCTTGCCCATCAGGGCTGTGCCGTGCTGGCAGCAGTTGCGTTCCTCCCACTTACCACACTGGGCAGTGTTCATCACTGCTGCTGCAGCCTGCCCGGAGCTTGTGTGCTGGGCAGCACAGAGGCGGTGGTGGCAGCTACATTGCAGCCTACCCTGGCAAGCTGTGGACAGGCAGCAGCAGCAGCAAACACTGCCTGGCACGGCACATGATGGGCCGCAGCTGCTGCTGCTGCAGCACAGCCCCCATGGGTGAGCCTGGAGCTGGTGCGGGGCTGGGTTACAAGCTGCCAGGGCTTCCCCTGGGTCCTGCTGCCCCTTGTTCCTGAAGTTTTTGACAGGAACCAAGGACAGATCAATTTTAATTTTCAAAAAATTTTTAGGGGCCCTGCAGGCCGAATAGAATGGCCTCGTGGGCCATATTTTGCCCACCCCTGATATAGAGGCATAATTTTTTGCTTTGAGAAGTTCCTCGCCTAATAATGCAGATACGTAGGAAAAACCACACTTGGAAGTTTCATCTAAGATCTGACTTTGTTATATAGAGCTCCTTTCTAGGCCTTGAAGCATATGGAGGGAAGCAAAAACCCTTTTCTGGAGTACATCTTTTTCTACTATGGCTGAGAAAGCTACTGGGCATAGTTTCCTTGTTATCTCTAGAGCTTTCTCTGTTACTCCATGTGACAGTGTAAAGTAGGGGTGGGCAAAATGCCTCCTGCGGGCCAGATGCAGCCCGCAGGCTGGATACGGCTTGTTAAGCCATTCTATCCAGCCTGTGGGGCCCCTAAAAAAAAATTTAGAAAATTAATATATATTTGCCCCTGGCTGCCTGTCATGAGGCCCTCGATGGCTTGCCAAAACTTAGTAAGCGGCCCTCCGCCTGAAATAGTTGCCCGCCCCTGGTATAAAGGAAAGCCAGTGTTGTGGGAGCTTATAAGCTCCCACAATTGTCTAAAAATAATAAAATCCAGGGAAGTACCCAAGTGGGCAGGAAGCTGAAGGGGGAAATGCCTTAAACCTGTAGATGACTACTGCTATGCCATTTGTGGGTGAAAGCACAGGAGGAAATGTAATTTCATGCTCTTCAGGCTTTAGGTGTAGTAGGAAACAATGAGACAGAAAAGCAAAGTTGCAGTCAGAGCAGCAGGCACTTCCTGTTCCTGACAAGAAACTTCTCTTCAGAGTGGAATTTTCTCAGTGGATAGTGGAGAAGCTTCAGGCAAGCTTAAAAAGTGCATCATCATTAAGATTAAACATTTAATTCAAAATCTGTGTACCAGAATGCTCTACTTCTGTTCTAAATACTGTATACTACTGGAATTTTATATATTATATATTCTCTCTTCTGTTTTTCTTCAGGTATTAATTAACCTTTACTAATCTTCCAGGTCCTTCATCTAAGAAGTGAACAGCATAAGTCATAATATTGATTTTTTTTCATGCCATTCCTCTAGTCAACCACTTCTACTAAGATACTGTACCATTTCTTCATCTATTCAAGTACAGTAGCACATCCTCTACTATAAAAGCATTTTAACTTGGTTTTATTGTACTGAAAACTTATCTAACTGTTCAGTGAAATGATGCTGGAGAAAGTAACAAAAGTAACTTGTTGAGCCTGCTTTTTTCAAATATATGTATGCATGTAGCTTTCAAAACGTCCCTCATGCTCTTGTTTTCCTATTAGTATTTTAAGTATACATCTGCACTTCCCTGGCTATTGGTTGGAGTTGACTGCATGGCAAGGGGTGAATTGCATAATGAGTCTACGGCTGTGTAATATGCATGCCTCTATTCTCTGGTCTGAGCACCCAGCAAGGTTGTTCTCAGCCAGCATTGAGTCTTTCTTTTCTTTGCCCTATGAGGGTATGTTAACTCATCTGCTACACCTTCTTATTTTCTGAAGTTTATAAATAGATTGTAATCAACTAGAAATCTCTTGCTGCAAAGTGAGACTACTACAGCAGGTGACTTTTGCAGCAGAACTTTATTTAATAACTGGGCCACCCCAATATAAACAGCCCACAAGTTCTTCTTAAGATTTTACTAGAATTTATCAGAAACTGGCTTTTCCATTCCAGAATGTAACAGACAACTTTAACAGTTCTCATGGAACAGGAGCTTCAGAAATCCATTTGGAACACATCAGCTTTTAATTTTGATCCTGCTGAAAGGTGTTTTTGAAGGGTTTTGGAACTGCTTAAAGTAGGGGTGCACCAATCAAGATTTTTTTGGCCAAAACTGATGGCCAATTATTAACAACCCATATCGGCTGATGCCTATCATAGCCAACATGCAGCCTGGCAGCTTGTAGAGCAGCATCCAGCCAGTAAGTCTGTGGGAGTGCAGAGGTGTGGGGAGCACAGATCAAGGCCCCCACAGTGAATGAGGCTGGGGCAGGGTGGGCACAGCCCAGCCAGGACAGTGAATGCACCACTGCTGGGAGCAGGGTGAAGCCAAGGGCAGGTTGCCCAGGGAGTGAGTGGAGGGGGGACAGCTCCCTGCTGCTGTGCTCACTTCCAGCGGGAAGCTGGGCCAAAGCCATGCTCAGGGCAGGCAGCGGCAGTGCTGGGAGTGGGGGCTACAGGGAATATTGGGGTGGCTGTAGCCACTCCAGAGCCCCCCTCTCCCAGCGCCACCACCACCAACCCTGAGTGCAGCTCCAGCTCAGCCTACCCACCAGAAAGAAGCTAGTACAGTCCCTGGCCCCAAGCCCACAGCAGGCAACCCACCCTCACCCCATGCAGAAATCTGGGGGGGTGGGAGGGGTGGCACATGCCTCCCCAAGGGGTGCATGCAGTGGCAGGGAGCTGCCCCCCAGCACACCTCTGAGACAAGCTGCCTGCAGCTCCACCCCACTCCTGGCAGGGGCACATTCCCTGCTCTGGCTAGGCAGCGCCTGCCTCAGCCCCACTTTTTTTCCTCACCATGGGAGTCTCGATCTGCTGATAATGGTAATTTTCCTTTTATCGGCGCCTGTCTGATATGGAATGATATATCAGTGTACCTCTATCTTAAAGCCTTGGCAACTCTGGACTTGTACTCCAGAAGTCTCCTGGTTGTGGATCGCCCGATGACTTTGGGGGACTGAAGTAAAAACTTTTTGGAAGTCTGGGTTGTTGAGGAGGGAGGATAGGATAGATATCTAGGTTATCTAGCAGTCTGTCAGGTGGACCCTGAGGAACGGAACACACAGGCTATCAGAAAATCAGGCAGGTTTCTGTTAGAGAATTTCTGACCATGTCTAGATTTTGACTTTTACACACAAGTAATTGCTTTGCAACCCTCCTCAACGTTATTACACTAATATCACTGAAGCCTTGCTTCATAAGTGATGTTAAAGACTTTCTGTAGGTCAGAGCTTAGAGACCTTGTTCTGCTTCTGTGTTCATTCAGTTGCCTTTTGAAAAGCAGATCAAATCATGTTTGGATGTCTTGCATATGTTCTTCCTTCAGCTGTAGTTCTTTTAGACCTGTAACCTGGTAGAGACTTTCTTTATAACTGTCACAAAAATAAAAAACGTGTAAAACATATGTATAAATCTCAGTTGAACCTTGGAAGAGGAGATTGGCATTGGCAGTTTTTGTATTTTACTTTTCTATCAAATATAATTTATGCTAAAGAATCTAGGATCTTTATTAGGAAAGGTTCACCTGCATTAAATTACTGTGGCTTACTCTTGATTTATATGAAAGCTTCTGAATGGAAATATGGATTTTTGAGTATCTCTTTCTTGATATTTTATATACAGTTACTAGAACCTCTCCAATGTCCTTGAACATTAAAACAATACTTGCATGTGGCGTTCAAATGAGTGATAATTGTACGGTCTACTTCAGTCTTACTAACATTCCTTCTTAACCCCTTTTCACCATTAACTTTTCGCTGGTCACTGAAGTTTCTCTTATTTTTTCCATTCCTGAAAGTTAAGTTTGCAGCAAAACATTTAGTAAGACATTTGAATATAATTTATGGAACATGTTTTTTGGAGAGAGTAAAATAACATGAGCGTTATAGATGAGTACAATATAAAACTTTTCTAAATTTTCATTAATGAATTTATTTGGTAGTACATACTATGGACGTGTTCTTCCAAAGTCAGAAAAAGGCAAGGTAGATGCTGAAATATTGGTAACTAGAAACTGATATCTTACCAGTGAGTAAGTGTTTGTGTGTTTCTGTTAAAATTAAGGAAGGGTGACAGTTCTGCACTTCTGTTATCAATGTTGAGGTGGGTAGAGTAACAAAAGCGCTCATCCTACAGTTTGTGGCCAGTCTAGCACCTTGCTTAGTTAAGTAGACAAGTGCTAACAATCTTAAATGTTTTTCTAGTTCCTAATTCTATACTCACACCTTGAAATTAATTGGTGTATTTTGGTAGCATTTAAATAATTCCTATGTGAAAATGCATCAGATATTTTAAAAAATATCTTGCTTTTTTTCTTTTTCTTTTTACTCACAGAGAGGCAGTGAAAGGACTTTGACTTTATTGTTTATCGTTTTTTAGCCATTCATACTTGCACAAGAACAAAATGTGAAAGGTTTTATAGCACAGTATCAGTAGTCATAGATGAGAGAGTTATATTTAATGGACTTTTAGGGCGTAAATATCGGCTCTACTGTTAATTTCAAGTTGTGCATATTAAGTTATCCTGAGACCTTATGAAGTATATTTTGCATTTTTATATTAGGTTTATGTAGAATACTTGATCTCAGATTTGAGAATAAACAAGCTGCTTTTGTGCTTCACTGCCATTGGAACATAAACATAAAAGTCACCAAACTGGCCCTGGGAGCATCATTAGTCTAACCCATTAGTTTTCAACCTGTGGTCCACGGACCCTGGAATCTGCACACTGTCTAAGGTAGGGGTGGGCAAAATACCGCCTGTGGGCTGGATCCGGCCTGCTAGGCCATTCTGTCTGTCCTGTGGGGCCCCTAACATTTTTTTTTTTTTAAATATTAATATTTATCTGCCCCTGGCTCCTGTCAAAAATTCTGTGCTGCCTCCCTTGGCCTGGTCGTGCCACCCCCAGCGGCCTTGAGCAGCCCCCCACGCTGCCCCCTGAGACGGCCAGGAGCTTTCCTGGGGCCCCTGTGCTCCTCGTGACAGCAGGAGCTTCCAGAGCAGAAAAGCAGCCGTGCTCCTGCTCCTGGTGCAGCCTCCCTGCCTGTCCCGGGACTGGGGGTGTGAGCTGCCGGCAGGCCCCTGCGGGGGAGTGGGGCCTGGGCTTTCCCCCGCCAAGGCACCAGCACTCACCAGGTCCATTTGTGCAGGGGGTGGCAGCCGGGCTATTGCTGCCCCAAGCCTCAGGCGCGGGGTGTAATACTGTCATGAGGCTTGCGGCAGCAAGAGCCTGGCTGGCTCTTCCCACAGCCAGCCCCAGGGTGTGGACATTGAGGGGGGGAGGGCCTAGGCCTAGGCCTCAGCCCCCAGGTGGGACTGCAGACCAGGGGCCTGACAGTAGCTTTCCCCCCAGCCCTAGGACGGGCAGGGAGGCTCTGCCAGGAGCAGGATTAGGCCCATGGACACTTTTGCATTCCAGAGGCTCCTGTGGCTTTCAGGAACCCGGGGGCAGTCTGGGAAGGGCCTGGCCAGCCCTGGGGACAGCGCAGGGGTGTGGCCGGGGCTGCTGGGGCAGTGGGGACCTGGCATATGGGGCACTAGAAGCCTGGGGAGGGTCCCCCAAAGTTGGATCTGAGCAGCTGCACCAGCATGCTCGGGCTCTGGGCTATTGTGGTGTGGGGGTGGGTGCTGACGGGCTCAGTGGGAAGTGTGCAGGGTGCTCCCATGTACACCTCACATACCCTCAAAACCCACAGCCATACTCTCCTCCACACACAATTGCACATCCCACAAATACCCCCCATGCTTGTGTGCATCCACACACGCACACACTTTACAAAAGTAAGACTGCATTTTGAGCTATTATGCAATCACTGCTACATATAAAGCAAAAAGACACATATCAGGACAAACTTTTTTTTTTAATTGAATGAACATAATTTTTTCCGTGGTTCTAAGGCAGCAAACTCTCTTCCCCAAAGGAGTACTTCTAGGGGCAAAGGGAGGGACTTCTGGTGGCAAGGGTCAGAGTGTAGGGGCGGGACTTCCAGTTCCAAGATGGCAACTGGGGGGGCGGAGCACCTGTCAAGGAGTGGGGCTACCCATGCGGCTTGCCAAAACTCGGTAAGTGGCCCTCTGCCCAAAATAATTGCCTGCCCCTGGTCTAAGGGATCTGCAAAAGATGACTGATCAGTTGAAAAGTATGTGAATACCTACGCTTACTATTCAGAGGGTCCAGCACCTCCTTTCACTTTTTTTTTTTTTTTAGGGATCTGCAAATGAAAAAGGTTGAAAACAATTGGTCTAAAAATCCTGTGGTACTTAGAAGTTCTTATATATTTTGTCACCTATCAGGGTAGGCTAGGTTTTTCATATAGTCTGCTGAATAGGCTCACAGTAACTAATATAGGTAATCCAGTGTAACATTAATCAGGTAGCTGCAGTCTTATTCTGCAGAACTGGACCAGCTCACTCTTGGTCCAGGATTTGGAACTTAAGCTACATATGCAGCCCACTGCACCTGCAGACTGCACTGTATATCTGAGGATCTGTGTCTTAGTCTTTGTAACAAACTAGTACTTGCTTTATATCTAAGTTGTAGTGACATGTAAGAATAACAGCTCAGGGGGTTGCAACTGATTAGTCCATTTCAGTGATTCTGAACCAGGGTGCTATGGCACCCTGTTAGGTACGCAGACATGATTAACAAAATTAATCCAGAGATTTCGAATAGGAATCTGTAGTTTTTGAAACATTCTGGCCTGTTGTGGTCTGTATGTGTTCTTTACAGCAGAAATACTATTCTGTATTTTCTGTAGTCAAAAAAAATGTGAAAACTAAGAGTTGGCATTTTCCAAGGGTTGCCTCAAGTTTGCGGGGTGGCTTGAGCCTTAAAAGGTTGAGAACCACTAGTCTATTCTATAGTAAAGGTTACTTAAACAATTTTCAGCTGTTTATAAAATAATTTGTTTTCCTTGACAAACCAATCCTTTTCAGTTATGGAAATCCTACGTAATAGCTTCTTGGCTTTTAGCTAGCTAAAAACTAGACACAAATCCTGAAGTTGCTTGGCTTTTCCTAAGGAAGCTTAAGAATTTAGCTTGTCATCTTGATCGTTTGACCCAACTTTGCACAAGAAAGTCAGTACCCTGACAGTCAAGTGAGTCAAAGGAGTGTTAATCTAATTTGAGTTCAGTTTATGTGTCCTGTTAAGAAAGCAGTCTTGCATTATTGATTCTGACTTAAGAACTTGTGCGATAAAACTGCCTACCACCCTCTCTTTTGGAATACTTTCTCCCTAACGTTAATGAAACCTCATAAGAGCCTGCACTAACATTTTGATTCAGCATGGGATAGAGCGGGTCATGTTCTGCTTTCATAGCTTGAAGTATGAAAACTAGTAAATGCAACATAACTATTTGATAGAAGTTAGCTAGTGAGGATGCAGTTGATGAGTCAGTATGTGCTTTTGTTTTGGTGGTTTTCTTATGAAATTCATTGACAAATGGTAATAATAATTTTGCATAACTGAAACTTTCAGCTTGCCCAAAGTAGTTAAGAGACGGGTGAATGCTCTCAAGAATCTTCAAGTTAAGTGTGCGCAGATTGAAGCAAAGTTTTATGAAGAAGTTCATGAACTGGAAAGAAAATATGCTGCTCTCTATCAACCCTTATTTGATAAGGTAATAACTTAATGCCATTTGGATTTAACTGAAATGTCAAAGAAAAGATTCCAAGGGAATATACCATGGGTAGTCTCATATCACACACACCTTTTCCACAAAAATCAGCTTCCCAAAATTGGGATGCGTGTCTTAAGGAGCGAAGCTGACTTTCTGCCCATAATAGAAGTATCCTGCTTTGATTCCTGCTCCACCATGCAGCAGCAGTGGTGTCACTATTCAGGAAGCTGAGGGAATCATTTGACTTGATTTTTCTTCACTCCACAGGTGTTAAAGATCAACTCCCCTTTTCACTGGACTTGATATTCCACTAAATTTGGTGTCTGCTAGCTGTTCTTGGTGTGTCTCCTCCTATTTCACAGCCCTGGAGACTCTTTAATTCTTTTCAAAATAGTTGAGTCTCATGGAGACCAGTCTTCAGCAGCATCCAAACAGAAAAGGGAGAGTGAGTTATCTGAAGGTTATGATCTGTCCCTGCTTTATGTAGTCATAAGTCCAGCAAAATCTTTTTCTTCATTCTGCCTTCCCAAAAACAAGGTGCATGTCTTATTTAGAGGCATTTGGTACATAAGAAAATATGGTATATCAGTGTTACATGTCAATGCTCAAAAGTACGTTAAACCCATACTAATCCAGATTGGCTTACACCTGTCCTCATAGACAACTGCACTGGAGTTAGGATGATTAAGGAGTTGCCTGTCTACCAGATTGTGGCCTAAATTTTCCACTGTCTTGGGTCCCATCCAGTATGCTGTAGACAGATGTCAGAAGAGGTAGAAAGCCCCTTGCTTTTGGATGCTATAGAAAGGAATAAATGAAGCTAGTAAAACCACCCACAAGTGAAAGATAAAGATGTAAGCAGGTGAGGTGCTTGTACCCTTACAAAGAACTTTTAGCATGAGGAGTGTTTTTTAATGCGGATATTAGAGACTGCATAGTTTAAGTAAACCTGAAAGGTTTTCTGGTTTAACTTTCTAGCGAAGTGAAATCATCAATGCAATTTACGAGCCTACAGAGGAAGAATGTGAATGGAAAGCAGATGTTGAAGAAGAAATTTCAGTGAGTATCTAAGAAATTGCTTGCTTTTTTCAGGAATTACCACTAAATAGGAGCTGGTAGGGTAGTAAAACCAAAATGCGAACAATATAATTCTCATTTGCAGTTCTTTGAATCTCTAAAGAATAGCTGTGAGCTTAGCTAGAGTACATGCTGACTTAGCAGCCTGTGTGTTTAGCCATGTCTGTGTTAGCTGAATATCTAATCACTGGGGCATATTAATTTTTAAATCTTTGAAAGCTTAACTTTTTTTTATTTTGAAGGATGAAATGAAAGAAAAGGCAAAGCTTGAAGAAGAGAAAAAAGATGAAGAAAAAGAAGACCCTAAAGGAATTCCTGAATTTTGGTTGACTGTATTTAAGAATGTTGACTTGCTCAGTGATATGGTTCAGGTAAATGGAGATATTTAGGACTACAGATTTTAAACTGTGAAGCTAAAGGTAACTGTGTTCCCCTAAAAATTTATGGAAAGTGACCAGATTTGGTACTATTGTTGATAGATAAAGTAACTTTCGGTCCAATTTTTGGTACTTCAGTTGACATTTTTTTTAAACCAGTATTTTTTGCTATGTTCTTTCTTATTGCATCTGACACATCCTACTCTTTTAGTTGCCAGTTACATTGTACACACATAGGTGTAATCATTCAGTGATTACTTGCTTATCAGATGTAACTATATAGTTGTTATACTTAAATAAGACTAAGGTTTGCATTACAGTTTAAATTACTTTTAAAATTCTGTACTGTTGCTGCTATTGCCCTCTGCTGGTCATTCATTTATGTAAGATGCTTATCACAAGTTTGTTCTTGTCTGATGCAAGACCATGTCAGTATGCCTTTGCACTTTTATAATTTTTGTAACTGATCTTAGTCAACTCTGAGAAATCTTTGTTTTATATCGATTCACATTTTTGTGTTCAAAGGAACATGATGAGCCTATCCTGAAACATTTAAAAGATATTAAAGTGAAGTTCTCAGAAGCTGGTCAGCCTATGGTAAGTTTAATGTTTGACGCTTCTAATTCTATATGGTAATTGAAAAAAATACATTAGGACACCAAAATAAGGTTCTTAATTTAGGTATAAAATATTTGATTGAACTCCTCTGAAGTCAGTCTTTTAACAAAATAATACTAGTATTCTGTTACTACAGTACAATATAAAGGAATTAACAACCCTTGCAGTATTTCAGTCTAACAACCACTCCTGTCCTTGCATCAGTGGGATATTGACAATGCCCCCATCCCCCTGATTTACCTGTGGCAGATTACTGTTTCTGGTGTTTTGGGACATTGTGCTTGGCAGTTTTGTGACAGGGTTCTTTGTGTAATTTTAAGATTCGATTTAGACTAATGCTTATATTGTATAGTTTCGATAGGAATGATCATGCCTTGAGCAAGTGGTCCCTTCCAGCCCTACTTTTCTGTGATTCTGTAATCAGACAGATATGAAACCAGCCTTAGCCAGCTGTGCTGATTTCTAAGACCAAATTCTAAATTTGTACTGATTTCTAAGACCAAAGTGCTCAAAATCATTTGAATATAATTGATTTGCAAGAAATGACATGGTGTGCTAAGTGAAATGATCTTGATTATTTCTACAGTAGTCCATAGGCTTAGCACAAAGACTACTGCTCACCAGTTGACTTAACTTCAGATGCTATCACAAGCACTATATTGGTAGTTAGAAGTATAGCTTTGATCTTCCTGATGATTCTAAATGCCAATATCAGATTAAGAAAAAGTAAACTTGCTGTAGTTTTTAAGATGTAAATTGTTCTAGCACTTTACAGATGGGTGAAAAGCTAAAAAGACATTCTGTAATATAACATCAACTCCTTGGATATTAGGTTTTCTTTCATTATGACTGAAGTTAAAAGATGTAAATGTTGTTTTATTGCTAATGGCAGTATTTTTCTGCAATTCTCTTAGAGTTTTACATTAGAATTTCACTTTGAACCAAATGACTACTTCACAAATGAAATGTTGACAAAAACGTATAGAATGCGATCAGAGCCAGATGATTCTGATCCCTTCTCCTTTGACGGACCAGAAATTATGGGTTGTACAGGGTAAGTATTAATACAGAACTGTAATTAATAGTCCTATTTCCTACAATGCTTTGAGTGTCTAAATATGAGCATTATGAAATTGTAGGCTTTCTGCTATTTTCCTGCCTTTACAAGTAGAGGTGCACTGATACATTGATCCAGTATTGGATTGGTACTGATATACACAAAACTAGTTGTATTGGATATTGGCCCAGTGGGGCTGATAAGTGTCCGAGCTGCACTCAGGCAGTGAGGAGCACAGCTGGCAGCATGGAGAGCTGCCTTCAGCTGGTAAGTCCAGTGTGGTGGAAGGGGGAGGGTCAACTTCCTTTGTGGTGAGGGAGGAGGCAGGGGCAGGCGCTCCTCAAATGGGGCAGGGGAGCTGTTGCCATGGCTCGTGGTGGGGGAAGCATCTCCCGCCACTGCTTGCACCCCTGGAGGGCATGGGAGCGGGGAGGGGAGTGCCCCCTGATCTGTGTGGAGTGGGGCAGGCTGCAGCCAGGGCTGCATGGCGCTCTTCTCAGCGGGGGCTCGGCTTGGCGCAGGCACCGGCAGCACTAGGAGGATGCTGCATCCACCCCAAATTTTGCTGCCGCTCCACTCCCAGTGCAGCTGCTGCCAGCTACCTGGAACAACCCTGGCTCTTCCTGGTGTGAGTGGAGGCAGGGCACGCATGTGTCCCGCCACCCCCCACTACCTGTGCCTTCCCAGGGTGCAAGCAGTGGCAGAAGCTGCCTCCCCTCCCCTTCCCATGAGCCGTGCCCCTGGCCCCTCCCTAACCATGGGGGTCATTCAGCTGCCCCTCCTCCCCATGCCCTTACCTCCCCCCTTGCCTTCCAGCATACTGAACTTACCAGTTGGAGGCAGCTGTGTCAGAAATTGGACTGGTCTTGGCCAGTATGCCTCCTTAAATATCAGCTATCAATACCGGCCCCAAAAATGTCTATCTGCACACCCCTATTTACAAGACATGTAGGTTGAACTTTTTAAAGCACTTGAAAGATTTAGGCAACTTCCCTCTGAAATCAGGGTTGATTTTGGAAACTTGATCCATTGTTTTTGATTAATTTTGAGGTCATGTTTACAATATTTGATTTGAGTCCTATCTTTGTGGCATTTTTTTCTAAATTAATCTTCTAGATTAAATACTCTGGTAAAGAAGAAATCCTGCAATTTGTTAAATTGAGACTCCTCAAACCATAACTTTTAGGTCATGTCTCAAATATTCTCCTCCCTCTACCCTCTCCCATCTCCCATGGTCTGTATGGTTGAAAAACTCTTATGCATATACTAGCTAAATTGTCTCTTCAAATCCTTGGGGAAAAAAGTATGTTGTTCATGCAGCATCTGAATGATTCATGAAAGACAAATGTCACCTGGTTTAGTGTACTGTTTGAAGAGAGCTTTCTGTGTCGTGAGAGTTATCTGAAGTCTTGTAGAATGCTGAGCAGAAGAATAATGCTGAATGTGTAATCCTTGGTTTAAACTAAAATTGATATTGATTTATACAACCTAAAGCTCAAAAATCAAACAGTATATGAAGGAACCTCAAAAACCTGTTTGTGTTGGCAAAATTTTAGGTTTCCTTATTCTAGCTTCTTTTTTTTATTTTGTAACTTTTTTTTGTCCTTGTCTTAACTTTTTGTAGGCGGGGATGATTTTTGGAGTAGACTGAGTGACATTGGTAACATTAGTCTGCAATATTCTGGCTCCAAATTTATGGTGATAATCAAAATAACCTTTAAAATCCATTAAATTTGCCATACTTGTTTATATTAATTATATGTTTAAAATAGTGGTTGTCTTAGTGAGCAGAATGAATAAAACTGTAAATGCATTACTTGAAGCTCAGATTTTTTTTCCCCCCTTATTTTCTGCAGATGCCAAATAGACTGGAAAAAAGGAAAGAATGTTACTTTAAAAACCATTAAAAAGAAGCAGAAACACAAGGGACGTGGAACAGTTAGAACAGTGACAAAAACTGTGTCAAATGACTCTTTCTTCAATTTCTTTAGCCCCCCTGAAGGTAAATTGTATCTGGATTTGCTTGCCCTTAATTTCAAATGTGGCATCTGTTTTTGGTTTGGGGTTTTTTAATCACTTCTTTTCCTCTTCCTTTACAGTTCCTGAAAGTGGAGACCTGGTAAGTTGGGGATGGGGATGGGGGGTGGTGTTCCTTTAGCATACAATAAATCTTGAAAATGAATGTGTGTACTGTAAGTGATAGTTTGGAAAGGTATTAAACTGCTTTATCAGGTTGTTACATATCTATAATATTACTTAACACAGGATGGACAAACTTTTGGGAGAAGTGGACAGAATTAAAGGAATTTGATCCAGTGGCAGCCTTGTTACTTGTGACCCAGCTGCTGAATTGCTGCCAATGTCCTGATTTTGCAGGCTGGATTAAGTCATTTGGCAGGGTAGATCTGGCCCGTGGGCTGTAGGTTGCTGACCCCCTGATATAGCATGGTTTTTTTACTTTCTTTTCAGGAAGTGATACCCATAGCCAGCGAGAGGAGAATTCTCCTTTGTAAGCTTTAGTCTGTTCAGTATTTTCTGAGTTTCACAAGGCAATTGCAGTTTATTCTTCTAAACTTTGAATAACTTGATGGTTCTGAATAAAGAACTGGTAGTCCCAGCCTATGACTGGTATCAAACATGAGAGTACTATGTCAACTTGTATTTAGAGTTCTAAAAGTATTATTGAATTTACTGTTTCTGAAGTACTGTTGTCTTTTATACAGGATGATGATGCTGAGGCAATCCTTGCTGCAGATTTTGAAATCGGTCACTTTTTACGTGAGCGCATAGTCCCACGATCAGTATTGTACTTCACAGGAGAAGCTATTGAAGATGATGATGATGATGTGAGTAATACTTCCAGCTGTCCAAACATTCTTGAACAATGGTGTTTTGTTAAAATTGATTGATTAGTGTGTTACAGTTTTTAAGGCACCTCTTGTATCTAACTCATCAATGTTTAAATATTATCTCCAGTGATATCTTCAGCTCTGTGCAGGTTCTCCCCAAGCTGCACAGTCTAAGGGCTTAGAACAGTCTAGGGCTTCACCTAGCTATTTAGGAGTATTGGGAGGGAGATAGATGTTATCTGTTTTACTAGAACAATCTTGCAGAAAATGCTGGTAGAACAATGTATGGATTCAGTCATGCTAACAGATCTGTTTTAATTGTCTACGTAAAAAGTTAGCACTTGAAGGTATTATCAGATCATAATAAAGTCTGTTTTTAAGGAAATATCAATGCAACAAAATAATTCAAAGCCATGGCTACTGGAATGTAGTAAACAGTACACAGGAATCTCATTAGAACAAAACTTGTAAAGAATTTTTCATAGTAACAGCGAATGCCTTTTACCAGTTCTTGATGATAGAAAGTAGTTTTGTTGCAATGAAATCTTTCTTATCAGTGAATTAATCTTTCAGTCTAAATCCAGATGGTAGCTCATTTGATATATGCAAAAACTCTCAATATCCTTTGCTCTCCATATTTTAAACAAAGTTACATGGGAAATAAATGTGCTGGAAGGTTGGAGCTGGTAAGACACCTGGTGTTGCCCAGGAAGGTGTTGGCTGCCCCAGGGGCAGCACAGGATGTTGGGCAGGGGCAGGGAGGGAGGCTATGGGTATTGGGCAGGAGAGG
>NW_017729022.1:32566359-32567924 GCF_001723915.1 Gavialis gangeticus | reverse complement strand
CCCCCCCCCCAGCTGCCAGCCTCCCCCTTGCTGCTGCCTGACACCTCGCACTACCCCTGGGGCAAGCCAGCCCCTTCATGGGCAGCACCAAGCATCCTGCAGGCACCTGGTGAAGGCAGAAGCAGCAAGGTGCCCAATCCTACTTTCAGCGAAGCTGCCTGGAATGAACTGCTGCTGGGCCAGGCAGCCCTGAGCTGCAGTGGGGTGGGAAGCAATCCTTGCCCCTCTGTAGCAGATTCTTTAATAGACTTTAATAGTGCTAGGTTCTTGGTAAATAAACTGCCTTCAGGGCCCAATTTTTTTTATTAAGCAAAAAAAAAAAAAAAAGTGTCAGTCTTTTCTCCTTTTTCCTTTCCCCTCCACTGGTAGCTGTAATGCATCTTTCACATGAGAATAGAGGAGGGCAGGAGGAAGATGCAAAGGAAGAGCTCAGGGAGTGACACGGTGCAAAAATTATTGTGTGGAATAGCACCTTTCCCATGATAAACTGGTAAAATGGTCCAAAATTCACAGAATCAAATTGATTAAGTGTGAAGTCTTGCACTTAGGATGGAAAACTCAAAGGCACAAATATAGATAGGAGAATGATTTGCTAGGCTTTAGTACTGCAGAAAAGGACCCAGTGGTTTTAGGAGACTACCAGTTGAACATGAATCAACAGTGTGCTGTTGCTGCAAAAACAAAACAAACAGTGGTATAGTGGAGGGGTTGTCAACTGGGCATATGTGTACCTCTGGGGGTACTTGGGAATGCCCTAGGGGGTACACACAGGCAGGTGGGGATGGAGTGGACAGGGCCAGCACAGGCACTGCATGGCCAGTTGGATGCGAGGGGTGAGGGAGGCTTGCACGCAGTGGATGCGGCCACCAACTACTGCCCCACACTGCTGCTGCTCTGCACCCAGTCATGTGCTATCCCCCGCCCCCTCCATCCCCTCACCCTTCACACCCTGTTCCATAGACTTACCTGCATGCGGCTGCCAGGGGTGCTCCCACCACCCTGCCTGTATTGCCTGCCGTGTGTGTGTGCGTGTACAGTGCCAGCAGCAACAGCTCCCATGGGGAGCACAGCCCACCGCACCCCAGGCCTGCTGGTCCCCACACTGTCAGGCACCTGCACTGCTATCGTTCCAAGCACTGTGCCTGAAAGAGAGAGGGAGGTGCTGCCAAAGTCCCAGCCCAGAGGAGGAGGAGAGCCCAGCCCTGCCTCCAGTCACTCTTCCCTAGTTACTGCTAGACCCAAGCAATTCATTGCAGGTTGGAACTCTGCCACTCTGGAAGGGGAACCTCATGGTTTGCTGCTGCAAACGGGAAAATCCAGGTTTTTCTTCAGGAAATGGAAACCCAGATCCCTGCTTATCACCTTGTTACTCTCTTAAGTGCCTAGAAATAGTTTTGGTTGACTTGCTCTGTGATCTTTCCAAATATTGAGGTCGGACTTGACTGCTCTGTAACTCCCTGGATCTTGCTCCTTCCCTTTCTTAAAAATGGACATTATTTGCCATTTTTCAGTTGTCTGAGTTTACACCTGACTTCCACAAGTTCTCAAAGAGACTAGCCAGTGGT
>NW_017729022.1:32558386-32561359 GCF_001723915.1 Gavialis gangeticus | reverse complement strand
TGCTAAGAGCGCATGTGTAAGACTTTGACCCCCATCTTCTTTTGGTCACTTGTGGTTTCTTGCTGACTCTTTCCAGTTTTGTCCCCTAACAATAACCGCTGGTCTGTATCCTTCCCTTTCTTAAAGATGGACATTATTTGCCATTTTTCAGTTGTCTGAGTTTACACCTGACTTCCACAAGTTCTCAAAGAGACTAGCCAGTGGTTCTGCAGTTACCTCAGCCAACTCCTTGAGTACTGTAAAGTGAATCTTACAGCTTCCATTTTTTGTAAGATTTCTTTTTGAGTTTCCACTCGTTAGAGAGAGCACTGTTTAGCCAGGCCAGTCTCTGCTGCATCTCTGTCCTTTCCTTTCACTGAGATTACCAGTTCTTAAGTGTTTTAATATGTTCTCTTTCAGGCACAATCAGCTCTCCTGGAGCACTTCTACCCTCAGACCTGCCTCCCAGGGGATCCTCCCCACTAGTTTCCTGTTCTGATTAAAATCTGCTTTTCTGAAGTCCAGTGTCATATTCTGCTGCTCTCCTTCCTTTCTTTCCTTAAGATCTTGAACTCTGTCCATGGTCACTGTCACTTAGGTTGCCATCCACTTTCCATTCTCAACCAACTTCTCCCTGTTCTTGAACAGCTAATCAAGAACCACTCCCCCTCTCTCCACTCCCCTGCTGGCAGCAAGTCAAGACTTTTCCTCTATTATCTGCACCAAAAAAATATTTAATGATCTTCAAGATCTTGCTGGACTGTCAGCTCACTCCTGCTACCTTTCCACCAGTAATTAAATCCCCCTTTTGGGCCCTGCAATTTGGATACCTCAGTTCATTGTTTGAAAGGAAACCTTGCCCACCATTTCCTGCTGGCTTGCTGGTCACTAGCAGACATGCCTCGTGATCCTTGCTGTTTTTCCTTTTTATCTTGGAGACTTTGAATAAGTTTGCCTCCTGCTTCAAAATACAACTCAAAACAAATGTATGTCACACATATCAGACAGGCAGGTGGAAAATGGGGTGGTGTTATTTTTGTGTGTGTGTTTGCGCACACATGCATGGACCCATGTTTATTTTACATACATTTGATATACTTCTTATATACGTGGACTTTAGATCACAGCACCACCACACTTTTCCCCTGCCTGTCTTTCTTGGCTGAGTTTTGCCCTTCTATGATAATATTCCAGTCATGTGAACTATCCCACCAAACCTTTTATACCGGTTTCACCATACTTCTTTGTACTAGAACTTCCAGTTCTTCCTGCTTATTGCCCATGTTTCTTGCATTAGTATATAAACATCTTAGATGGCTCGCTAACTATCCTGCTTATCTCCTGCTGAGAACATAAAGGCTCCCTATATAATTTTGCTTAGTTCCTTTTCTACCCTGTACTGTCTACTTAACCTGTGGGCTTTTATCTCTGCTCCCCATTAAACAAAATTTAAAACTTTTATTGCTAGCTTATTGAATGTATATGTAAAACACCTTACTTTTATCAGGTGGAGTCCATCTCTGCTAAGCAGTCCTTTTTGGAACACCACTTCATGCTCACAAATGAGAGAGCAGAGAAAACTTGTTACAACAAAATAAACTGTCACTCCCTGAAGGATCATTATAATGAACATCCCTTCTATAGATACCTGATCTTCTGTTCAGATAAGAACATAGTATTAAAGATGCGGATTATAGTACTAAAATATTAGGAGAAAATAGAATTATAGTTGTCTGTGCTCTTAAGGAAGATCCTCATATACATGTGTATGCATTAATAATGTATTTTAACTATATGGTTATACTGTTTTTCTATAAGAGTCTACCTTATTCGATCCACAGAATGGGTAGCCCTTACTTAATGAGTAGCTGTTCAGTGTTTTGTTTGACCTTCTTTGTTGTTTGGGTCTCATGCCTTATTTCCTAAACACTCATCAAAACTGGGAGCGGAGATGGAAGTACTGAATTTGCATGGCACTAATTGCTATTGTATCTGGGTATTTCACAAGCTTACTTACAAAATTTAGCTTTGAAATTAAAGTATCTATTGTCCGTGAGTTATAGATGAAGAATTGATTATATTGTAAATGGCTTACAACACTGTACTAAAAATGCTTCTTTTCCCCTCTTTCCTAGTATGATGAAGAGGGTGAGGAGGCAGATGATGAGGTAAGTTATGAGATGGGCTATATGGAAAAAAACCCTAACCTTTGCTGGAACTGCACTGGCAACAGCAGCAGATCTTATTTGCAGTTACATTAGAGTAAATTTCTACAGCAGTTTGGGCAGACAAAGATACCAACAATAGTAGGTAAAAGATTTGCAATGTGCTGTATGGAAACAGATCTTTACTGTACTGACAAACTTCTGAATGTTGGATTAATGTTAACCTGTGAAGTCCACTTAACTAATCTGAACAAGAATATTTTTTATGTGAAACTTTCCCTTCTTCAGGAAGGGGAGGAAGAAGCAGATGAAGAAAATGACCCAGATTATGACCCGAAGGTGAGCAGCATCAGTGAAATAATTTTGTTAAAATATTGTTTTTTGTTTTGTGTTGTTTTTTATTTGACTAGGCAGCATGCCACTTATAGTTCAGACTATGACTGAGTGTTCTCTGTGAGGATTAGGGTCCATGTTCTTTGACATTCTAGGGCCCCTGGCAGATGTTAATATAATTGCAGGATTGGGATATGCTTACTTTTATCTCAGGTCTCAAAAATGGCACGTTCTGCTATGCTGCATATAAACGGCAGAACCGGTGACCTTTTTGAGAACTAAGATAAAATTTGTCAGATCCTGATTACACAACAGGCGTGTTGGGAAGGTGGTGGGGGAAGCTGGCATGGGGTAACATTTTTTTTGTTGCTGTGTAACTGGCCTGTGTGTCTCCTTGAGAAATTGGGATGTGAAGGTTAAGCGATTTAATAGTTTGGCTGATAAGCCAGTGATAACGGGTTAGCTTACCAGTTAGTGAGGCAGGTTTCAGTTTGGC
>NW_017729022.1:32547002-32558376 GCF_001723915.1 Gavialis gangeticus | reverse complement strand
TTTTTTTTGTTGCTGTGTAACTGGCCTGTGTGTCTCCTTGAGAAATTGGGATGTGAAGGTTAAGCGATTTAATAGTTTGGCTGATAAGCCAGTGATAACGGGTTAGCTTACCAGTTAGTGAGGCAGGTTTCAGTTTGGCAAGGGAAGGCAAGATGAGCAGGAACCAGAAGGCAGGAGGGAGGGGTGAAGGGGGACTAGTACCCATAGCCTATAAATAGGTTAAAGAGGAAAATATCAGGCAGTCTAATGACTCATCAACAGGGATCCTGGTTTTGTCTATTAATAAGATGATTTTGGATTTTAAAAAAACCCAACCCAAATCAACATTTTTTCCATGATTATAACAAAATGCCACTATATCTGTATCTATCTCTCTATATAGAAAGATGTAGATATAGTGGCAGTCAGTTTTAATCATGGAAAAATATTGATGGGGGGGTGTTAAATCAGAACATTTTTGATTTTTTTTTATCAGAGAAAACCAGGATCTCTGCTTATCTATTAAGCAATTGGCTGTTCCTTCACAGGTGCTCCCTCCTTCTCAGCTCTGGGCTTTATGTGGGCTGTGTTGTCTAGCTGGGCTTGCTGCCACCTCCTCCCCTCCCATCAGAGGGCCCCAGAACCCACTCCCAGCAGCAGCTGTCTGAGCTGCTGTGTTATTAATTATCTGTTTAATCAGTGTAACTAGAGGTTAAACAAATATTTTAAGTGATATTTATATCTGTATTGAGAAGGGAATCTGGTTAAGGTTCTGCAGTTGTGGGGCATTTTGCTAGTAAGGGAGTGTCCCACTGGCAGCTTAAAACCGAGAGGGGGGGAAAAGCAGAAAGAGGTGAACTATGAAAAAACAGGTTACAGGGAAGGAAACCAGCTGTGAGCAAAACAGCTAGCTCTTGTGTAGGACCAGGGTGCTGTCCTGGGGGCTAGAGTCAAAGAGGTTTTCCTGGGACAGGGCATAAGGATTTGGTTTTGTTTGCTTTATTTGTCTCTCTCTGTTTTGTGGCTTAAACTATTTTCTTTGGGAGGAATGGCTGAGAAGCTCTTCAGGGAAGTCACTAGGCTAAACAACCTGCTTATGGGCTGTTTTTTTGGTCTTGATATTAATTGCTGGACCATGCAACAGGGCTACTGTTATGGAGTGATTAACAATGTCCACCACAAGCCTGGCTCTCCTGTCCACAGCAGGGGGCCACAGCTGGTCCCAAACCCCATTCTTAGGGACCTACTGAATTTGTGGTGGTGCCCACCAATTTTTGCAGGCAGATCTCAGGGCCTTGCAGCCATTTTATGGGTGGAGCATGGCAGGTCCTGCCATGGTGGCCCCACCCCTCACTACTTACTAGCTATGAGCACTGCCTGACATACAGCCCTGCCCCTCACTGCTGATTGGAGAGGTGGGGCCACATGACAGCATTCACAGCCAGTCAGCAGCAAGGGGCAGAGGTGACAACCATCTTGCTGGCAGCCCTTTGATCAGGCAGCTCCCCCTTCCCTGCCCCAGCGGGTTGCCACAGCACCATGAAGACTTCTGGCTCCATCTGGGATGGCCAACGTTTTATTTTCTGTGAGTTTTTTCTTTCTTTTTCCCCCCCACTGATTTTGCAGGCAATTCTCAGTTTTGCAAAATTGCGATTTTTGGTAGGTCCCTACTCATTCAATCTCCCTGTCTTCCTCAGCAATATATTGTAGGATTTAAAAGAATTACACAGGGCAAAACATGAACCTCTGCCCCCCAGCCCTGCTGAACGGCAACACTAAAAGGCATTGCCCTTGTTCATTATCCTGTGGCGCACACAAGAAGCACCTGCTCCAGGGTGCCCTGCAGGCCCTAAGGGACCCATGGTCAGACAGGTGTATCTACCTTCTCTGGTTTGCCTAGATATGCGTGGTAGGAATTACAAACCTTCTTATGCAGGTATCATAATATATCAGTTAGGAGCAGGACTCCTGCCTTAGTAGTACAAGCATGTCTTTAAACTTCATTAAGGATTTGGGTTGACTAACCATTGTCAAGCTGATCAGTACTGCTTACTGAGTCAGTACCACAGATGGAAACGTAGTAGCAGATTTATTTTTCTCTTATCAAAATGTACTCTTTGGAGAATCTCTTAGATTATCTGACTTCCTGGGAGAAGATCAGTGAGGCAGTTTGCACTCAGGCCATTGAAGTAGATCTCTGGTTGTAACTTCACTAACAGCGGTGAATACAACACCTGAACTCTGGTATTGAGGTATGCTCTGGTGGCTTCCCTCAGATATATCCCTGTTACAGATATAGGCAGTTGTACAGTAAGTTTCCCTATGACCAGTGGCATGTCTGTTGTTCATATGAAACTGGGTCAACTTCTCAGACTAGCTTCAGGAGAAGTATTACAGAAAACTGTTTTCTACTTTCCCAACATATTTATTAAAATGCAAGGCTATATTGCACCCTGGATTACTGTTTTACCCAACGTGAGTCCGCCACAGTTCTGAAAGTTCTGCTTTTATCTGGAAAATGGCTATGAAATGGGGGGTGGAAGACAATGTTGTCTGTGAAGCAGGCAGGTACTAGACACACTTTTGTGACAAAGGCCTGTAAGTTTCCCCTATGTACTAGAAACTTCCTTTAAACAATGTGCAATGTATCAGCTGCTTGCTTTGCAAACTGACTTGAAGGATTTTGCCAGCCTTCACTGTGGAAGACTTTTAAGTAGTGCTGTGTTTCAGTGGGCGCAAATGAAGGGATCTCCACATAACAAAAATCAGTGGGTCATATAGATGCATCGTGCTTCTCACCAGTGACAGCTAGGATAAGATCAGATATTTTTAAGTTGTCATACTGTTATGTATATTGTCATCTATAAAAAAGTTATACATGGTAATGACTTGGCCCAGCAGTGCTAGACTTGATGGAAGGATGGACTTACGATTACAGCATACTTAGAAAGCAGTTAAAGAAATGATGGCTAAAAGTGGCTTTCATTTAGAAATTGCTTCTGTTTCTACACAGTAGCCAGGACTGCTGTTGCAAGGGTAAGAAGAGTTGTATCCAAGAAGAAAGAGTCCTCACTGGCTATTTTCAACCAACAAGGAGAGCCTTGTTAATCTTTGTAAAACAGTAGTAAACATTAGGGGTATGTCTGCACTGTAATCCAGAGATGTAATTGCAGTTTGTATAGATGCATCCAAGCTAACTTTCTGCTTCCAGGATGAGTACTGATAGTGTAGCATGGCAGCCCAGGCTTGTTGAGTTGCCTGGGGCCCTGCAAAGTACTTTGTGGCTGAAGTGCACTTCTGTAGCTGTGCTTCTATTGGTACCTACACTAGTAGGTTAAAGCTAGTTCAGGTATGTCTATCCAAGCTGCATTTGGACATCTGGGTTGCAGGTACAGATGCCCTTAATGGGCTCCATACTAAAAACATGGAAGCTCAAGCTTGCTCTTGAAGCTAAAATTAAATAGCTTTCCATTTGCACTGATCTCTTGTATCCAAACCATTCTTTCCTATCCCTTCCCTTCCCATGCAGTAAAAGCGGTTGACACTGGAGCACAACAGTGGATACTGGCTGTCCTGTTGAACTGCTTGTATTTGCCACGCAGAAATAATCAAGTTGACTTAACAGTTAAGACAAGATGGGGCTTAATTGCTTGCTGCAGTTAGGCTAGTTGTTTGCTCATCCCTATATGCTGACTGGATATTAGCTGTTACCAGGGCATCTGTAGCCCCAAAGCTCTTTCAGAGGAAATTGAAGGATAGCATGATCCTGTTGCTCAGTCCAACTAACTAGGAACTGAAGAGAGAAATTAGTGTGTTCAAATAGATATGAAAATCCCTATCTCTCAGCCCTGTCCAGACCAAGCTCTATCTCTGTATGCATATGGAAATGATCAGAATTAGGGTGAGAGCTGGGCATTAAATTTGAGAATTGTGGTGCCGACGCTGAGTGGGGCAGATAAGCGATACCCTTGTCTTTAAGGAGATAATATTCTTAAAATACAGGATAAATACTTCTGTTATCCAGAGCAAGCTTGAAAATAGGTGCAAAGCAGCAGGTAGTAGATAATTTAAAAGTTGTAATATCAAATGATGTGTTGTAACAAGCAGAACAGTGACACTGCCTGGCAATGAAGTAGGTTTCAAGCCAGTAGCTGTACTTGCTTCCCATGACAAAACATATCTTCAGTCCATCTCATTATGCACAATTGCAAGAAATTGTTTCCTGGCTTTTTGCTGTGTCCAGTTAAAGCCATTTGGATTATTGCTAAGGCTTTATGCCTCTGCTTTAACCTTCCAAAACACCTACAGTTTACCTTGAGAAGCTTTTTCACTTATACTGAGCTATTTTGCAATCCTGTATGTTACATTCATCAGTTCTGTGTTGTAACACTAAACATCATTGTTAGTGCCAATTGCTGGGTTGACTGTAAAGGATTACTCATCTCCTTGGATTTGCTTCATGATTGCTTAGGTTCATTTCTAGTCCTGCTTGGCTGGCTAAGCAATATAATCTTATAAGAAGTGTGTTCCAGTTACTTCCAGAAAGTATTGACAAACACCTTTTTTGGTCCCCCTCCAGCATAGCATCTTTTCTGAGTGCTGTCAGGCAGTTGATAGAATAAACAGGGAAGCAGTCCAAATGTCCCAACAACCCTCACATTGTGTGCTTGGTGCACATGGGTAAACAGTTGTACCAGACCAAGTTTTTCCATTGTGATTAAGAGCTTCAATTAGAGAAGCAATAAAAGGGTCTTACAGTAACATTTCTGTTTTCCTCGCATGGTGCCCTACTATCTACAAGGGTGTGAACCTATCTCTTTATAACTAGAACCTGATGTCTCATTTCAGCGCCTACTGTAGCAGGTTCACATTCTCATAGTAATGCCTTGCTACATTCATCTGCATACCAGAACTATACTGCTAATCCTTTTCCTTTTTTTTATGCAGACACAACTGTACAGGAAAGGCCATATGCCAGCTCATGGTCTGATTCTCAGGATTGGTTATGTTCATGTTCACTAGGGATAGGACAAGAAATAATGAGCTTAAATTGCAGCAAGTAGGATTTCGATTAGATATTACAAAATCCTAACTATAAGGATAGTTTAAGCACTGGAATAGATTACCTAAGGAAGGTGTGAAATTTCTGTCACTGGAGGCTTTTAAGAACAGGTTAAGTAAATCTATGCGAAATAGCTTTTGGAAAGTTTATTCTGCCTTGAGGAAAGGGGATGGACTGGATGATCTCTTGATGTCCCTTTCAGTCCCAATTTCTATGATTAACTTGCTTATACTGCATTTATTTGTTTCTGAGTAATATTATTGTATATAGAATGCACCTCTGTTTATTCCTGTTATGTATAAACAGGCTCCTTAGAGCTTTCATATTGCAAGCAAATACATACTTGCTGATTTTGATTGATGCTTTAGAAAAATTACTCTGTGTACACTGACTTTTTTTTTCCCTCTTCAACAGAAAGATCAAAACCCAGCAGAATGCAAGCAGCAGTGAAGTAGTGTGTATGTGGCCTTGAGGATTACCTGCACTGTAATAGCCTAAACACAACTATTAGTTACTTACAGCCTTATGTTTTGTATCTTCTTGGTAGAATTAAGTAAACAATTTGTTAAAAATTAAATCAAACACATAAGAACCAGTTTAAAATGTAGGTTCATTCTACCTAGTATTTTAATAGTATAATTTTCTGCCAATATGTAGAATGCAGTAAACCCCTAAAGCATGAATGTTAATTCATTGCTACATAGTTTGGTTCTTGTGAAGTCTTGTCATGTAGCTATTAGACAGCAGCTGTGAAGATTATTGGAACTGTTAACTGAGACCAATATTTGTTTAGGAAAAAATCCTCTCCTGAAGAACCAACCAAAGTATTTTCAGCCCAGTAGTTTGAACGGGTTTAAGTCTGCTTGCACTAGCTGTGCCTTCATTACTTTGTTATAGAAATGGCGGTGACTTGTACTAACTAGGAGATGATGTATTCTGAATTTGACTACTTGAGAAGACTAGTATAATTCATTTTATTTCCCAACAAGACCACATTAACTGTTCAGAACTGTCAGCTTGTTTATGCTATGGGTTTTTGTATTTTATGTGACATAGTGATCTACAAAAAAAAATAAAGAAAAAAAATAGTCATCATATTAAGGTTATTGTTTACCACTGGGGTGTGAATAAAACTTAGTATTTTCAGAAGCTAGTCTTCTTTTATTATGCTCTGTGTATGTTTGTACATGTCTTTCATGCTGTAGTTCATTCTTCTTAGTAGCAACAAATTCACTTTTAAATAACTTCCTGTAAGCAAACTGTTAAACACTTAAGCATGACTATTCACAATGATTTTGTTGTCAGTGCAATAGGAATAATAAGTGGACATGAATTTCAGCTATCTCACTGGCTTACAGTCGACGCTGTGTGTCATTTAAGAAAACAAATGTCAGCTTCAGATATGAGGCTAGATCCAGTAAAGGACTGAAGTATTGCAAGTTGGCCACTACATTCCCTATTCTTCAGGCATCTCAGCCATCATTTGGAATCCAGAACCTGAGTCTAGGCGCCCCATCCAGTGTATGGGAAGTATTAAATGTCTGAGTGGGAACAAAAGTAACTAATATCCTGAATGGGTAGCTGACTAGAGCTAGTCAGTACAGAAATTCCTAGGACAAAGGTGTCTCAATCACTGGTCCTCTCTGATGTTTAGGTATCGCAGTCAGAGCTGTAGGCAAGCACTTTCATTTCAGACATGAGGGCAGTCTCCTGAGGGTAGGCATCTATAGGTGATCAGGATTTGCTGGCTTGTTTTGAAAGCACAGCTGCAGAAGGAAGAGGCTTTGTCCCGCATTTGTTATTAACTGCTTATAGCTTAGGACACATGCCCAGAAAGTAAAAAAAAACAAAACAAAACAAAAAAAACACAAAACAAACTGGTTCAGACCCTCCTTAGCCTGAGGGGGTTCCCACCTCCCAGATGACCCAGCGCACTAAACACCTGATTGGATGGGGTGTTCTTCCCTTACCCTCTGAAGTTGTGCCACCTTGCAGCGAAGGATACAAGCTGCATGGGGCCACGCAGAATGTGAGAAGTATATCTTTGGTTGGAGAGTACTTGGCTAAGGAGGTGGGGTGGTACTTGCTTCTGATTCCTGCTTTCAGGGCTATCTTTGGCTTTTGTCTAGTTATTGTCTAATATTAAATACATGGAACAGTCAGGGGAGCAGGGACCAGGAACTCAGGAATAAGGAATTTCCTGGATTGAATCACAACCTCACTTATTCTTACACCACCTGACCCAAATACAACAAAATACTACATCTAGGAATGCAAATTTGAAAAATACCAATACTATGGGCTTAAAATATTTTCTAAAAAATGACAGTTCTGGTGTTTATATTGATTTTTATGTGATTCAAAGTATTCTTGTTTAGCTGTTATGGAAGGCAGTATGTAACAAATATTAAACTTTTGGCATAGAGTGGAGAAGTTGACTCATTCTTTTCACTTTCCCTCCATTTTTTCTCCAGCTGTGGGTCATGTCCATAATTGAAGGAAGCATTAGGTGGGCAACTTCCCTAATTAAGTTGTGAAGCTGGCTAGCTGTAGTATTCCAGAAAAGTATACTGGTGGCTTTTAGCAGACGAATCAAAAGTAATATTTGTTGCACCAGAAAAAAAAAAAAAAGTGCCATACTAAGATGTTTTTAAGTGTTGCATGCAAGTCAGGAAATAAATTTCACTCTGGTTAGGACTGGTGGGGCCTTGTTTGCACTATGGGATCCAGTTTGGGCACCACGCTTTAGGAATGTTATTATCAATTGGAAAGAATCCAAAGGAGATTTACATTACAAGTATCATTGTAGAATGGGTTGGCAACCCCCGGCATGCGGGCCGAGCATGGCACGCGAGGTCATTTTGCTCAGCATGCCACGGCCAGCCCCAGCTCTGGGTAGCTGCTGCCAGTGACTGAGCCCGGGCTGCTCCCAGCAGGGCTTGCATTGTCCCAGCTGCCTGCTGGGAGCAGCCCAGGCTCCTGGCTGGCAGCCTGGAGGCTGCAAACAGCTGTGCATCAGCTCTGTACCAGCATGCGTGTGTGTGTGCGCCTCGGAGCGGGGAGTGGGGGATGTGCCTGAGGCAGTGCAACCCTGGTCTCTCCCCCGCTCCTGGCATGGAGCTGGTGACTGGGCTCCAGAGCCCAGCACAGCTGTTTGTAGCCAGCCTGGCCTCTGGGCAGCTGCATCAGGCAGGCTGCAAACAGCTGCACCGGGCTCCACAGCTCTGGTATCGGCTCCATGCGCACATGCACTCGCCACCGGTCACTAGCTCTGTGCCCACTGCCTGCTCCGAGGCACACGCACCGGTACAGAGCTGATGCCTGGGCTGTGGAGCCCGGCACAGCTGTTTGCAGCCTTGGCTGCAGCTGGCCCAGGCTCTGGGTAGCTGCTGCCAGCTGGGAGCAGCTGGGAGCTGGTAGCTGCTGGGAGCAGCCCAGGCTCCAGCAGCTACCCAGAGCCGGGGTAGCTGCTGATAGCCACAGGTCTGGGGGGCACTGGCCTTGGGTGGGGGCAGGGGCACAAGCAGGGCATCCTGCCATGTACCTAATGCCCTCATTTTGTTTTTCTGGCATGCCGGCACTCCAGCACCTTCCAATGTAGGCATTGTGTTTTTCGGCACTCCGGTAAAAAAAACGCCTACCTCTGTTGTGGAAGACAATGTACGAGGAAAGGTTGGAAGAGTAGGAGGATTTGGTAAGTCATTCAAAAAAGAGTGGTTGTAGAGGGCTGTCTTTCAATTTTTAGGAGCCCACAGACAGCAGGACAAAAAGCAAGGGTTTTAAAATAAAGATTGGGAAGAGAATGATTAAGTATTGGAGCAAATTACCTAGGGAAGCCATGGAATGAATCTCCACCATAGGAAAGTCTTAAGTTCAGGGTAGACAAACATTGGTCTGGGAATGGCTTAAACAAATATGATCTTGCACTAGCAAGGCATTGGATTAGAGAACTGTAGTCCTCCTGAAAAATGTGATTATCATTGTAGATAAGCAGTTAATGGGGAGTTCTCATGTACTTCTGCTTGTGAAACGGCTGAGATGTTTATAAACTGGGAAATATCCAGTAAGAATAGGGATATGTTACCTACTGTGTCTGGCAGTTCAGTTAGTGCTATGTCCAGTTCTAGTGCCTGCTTTGAAGGAAATAGAAAATAGGCAGTGGCTTAAAAAACAGGCACACTCTTGGTCTGTGAAATCCTGGGTGCAAAGGGAAGGAGGGGAAGAGGGCTCATTATAGTTATCAAAGGATCTCAATCAATTTCTAGTTCTGTAAGGAAAAGACTAAGATGACTAAAATTTAAGTCTGTAGTTGGTCATATGTGGAAAATGATAGATTGTAAGGATGTTATTAAATAGACCAGATCTAACAGCTAGAAGCTTGAGCATAGGGATTTTCAAAAAGGAAGGAAATTTGTTCAGACTATCCATTTCCAAGGGAAGTGGCTGATTCATCACTTGAAACTTTTGAACTGAATTTGACAACTTTCTCAAATATATGTTCTAGTTAAGTCACAAACTATTGGAGTAGATGGTGTTCATTTATTTAAGAGACAATATTATTTCCCCTCCAAGAATTACTGGGTGAAATGCTACAGTCCATGTTATGCATGAGATCAGGCTTTATAATCGCAGACATGTGAACTTAATATCTTTTGATTTTTTTGTATTATTATTTGTATAATTGAAATGAACCTTTGCAGGACATGGATTTGATTTTATATAGGTTGTCAGAGAAATGGGTGTTCCCTGCCATTCTTTCCCTTTGGTTTCCATCTAATACATTTTGCCAGGTGCTAAAGAAGATGGTTGCTTTCAAAATAATAGTGCTTCATCCTGTATTGTAGTTCTTCCTGTATTACAAATCTTGTAAAGTTTACACGAGGTGCTCTGTGTGGTTAATCTTGGAAGAGATGCCCTTTTCTTGCTATCTCTACAGGTACAGCAGGAGTAGTTTGCAGTAATGATATATGGGCAAATGCACTTCAGTTTTACATGTTTTAGATCTGTGATGTTCAACCTTTTGGGTCCCATGCACTGGGATCTCCCCTCTGTGCATCAGTCCCATGCACCCAATCTAGCATGTAGGTGCATATTATTTGGCTCATGGAGCATTTCCCCACCTGCCCTTCCCTTGGCATCCTGAAATTTGGCAGTGAGGGAACAAAAATTAGCTGCCACCGTTCCCCCACCACCAAGTTCTTGGACCCATAGGGAGCCCCACAGGCTGGATGACATAGCTCCACAGGCCAGATGTGGCCTGCAGACGAGGGGTTGAGCCACCCCTGTTTTAGACCAGTGGTTCTCTACATTCTAAGACTCCATGCATCCCTCTGTAAGTTTTGTGATTTGAGCAGCACCCCATTTCAAAAGTTATTTTTTATTCCTATCTTGTGCAAGGACCAGCTGGGGAAGGAGCAGCCTGGCAGGGATTGTGTGTGCACTTCACTCCTTGCAACAGGGCTGGATAGTTGGTGGCTAAGGGAGGAAGAGCAGCTTATGTTTACCTTCTCAGGGCAAGGGCATGGCCAGATGCATGCTAACCTTGCTCCCTGCAGCACCTCAGCTGAGAATAGACTAATACTGGTAGAGAAAGCTTACCAATCCAAGTAAGGCCAGGTGTAAACAAGATACACTGAGGCTCCATCCTTGGGTAAATATAGTGAAAAGGTAGGCAAGAGTGCCATAGGAAATATCCCTTAAATCCCCTAATAAAATGATAGAACTGAAAACTGTCTACCAGAACTTTGTTGCATTAGGTCCAGAGGTGGCCATGAGAGCCCAGAAAGCTCTTTGCTGTTGGGCAAAACTTGTGATGCACAAGTCTAGTCCCTCTACCACAGATTTGTTCCATGTAGATCGGCCTTCCTGCCCTCTTTACTGAGTAGCTGTTCCATTCAACTAGAACAGTGGTTGAGGCACCCTTCAAAAAATGCCAGTTCTTAGCTTTCACTTGTTTTTCTGTAGCCAAAAAAAAAAAAAATCAGAGCAAATCTTCTGTTACAAAGAACTCAAGGGCCACAACAAGTCAAAATGGTTTTGACACTATGGATTACTATTAGAAGTCTTTGGTTGTGTCCACACATGCAGGAACGTGCGCTTGCAAAAGCCAAAATAGCGGCACAAATTTGTCCCAGAGATTTGCGCCTCGGCACACGTGCCTGACCATGCACTTTGGTGTGGGGCAAATTGTGCCACTTGAGGCAAACTGATCCTGGCTAGCTCCTCCCAGATCTTCAGCCAGGGGGAGCAAGAGGCTGGGTCTAGCACCTGTGGTTCAGCACCCCCATGTGGTTCCTGGGACTAGAAGGAGTTGTCGTCGCGCCCCCCCCCCCC
>NW_017729022.1:32546745-32546991 GCF_001723915.1 Gavialis gangeticus | reverse complement strand
CCCCCCCCCCCCCCCCCCGGGTCCCTCCAACAGCACCAGTATGGGCAAGGGGCAGGGCTGCAGTGTGGCAGTTGATCCTGTAGCCCCAGTTCCTGCCAGCAGGTCCCATACCATCTGGTGGCTGGGCACACAAGGTGCAAAATTTGGGGAGGGGGTTGTGAGATTTGTGAGGGGGTGAGGCTTGTGTGGGGGTTTGGGGGGGTGTGGGGTTTTATGTATGGGTTGTGGGGGGGAGTTGTAGGTAGG
>NW_017729022.1:32541367-32546589 GCF_001723915.1 Gavialis gangeticus | reverse complement strand
GGGCCATCGGGGCACCCATGGTGCGCTGCTGGCAGAGACCCCTGACAGTGCACAGCACCACCTGAGACCCAGACCCGGAGCTGGTCAGCATTGCATACCTTCAGGTGGGACTGGACTCACTCTTGTTGCCACCTAGGGCTCCTGGCACCATATGCACAAGCTGTGTGCCATCAGGCCAGGCCAGCTCCTGCCTCCATGTGCCATTGGGCTGGGCTGGCTTCAGGGAGGCAGGAGCTGGCCCAGCCCAAAAATGCACTGTTTCTGCCTGCAATGCCAGGAGCCCAAGGTGGCAGTAAGAGCTGCCTGGTCTTGTCTAAAGGAACGTGCCACCAGGCCAGGCCAGCTCCATATACCACATGGAGCCCCCGGGTCTCGGGTGGTGCCATGCGCCACCAGCCTTTGCCAGCAGCAGGCCATGAGCGACTTGATGGCCTGCTGCTGCGGCAGGGGCTGTGTGCTGTGTGATGGGCAGGACAGGGACCCACCCCTCCCAAACCCTGTTCCCCACCCCCACACAGTCCCCCATCTTCATGTCCCTGCTTACCAGGAACAGAGCCTGGGTTCAGGCCACTGCTGCCAGCCTTGTCCCATTTTTCTTTTTTTACTCCAGCATGCTGAGGTTGGCATAGAGCTGCTCTGGCCGAGTGCTAAAGCATCTCTTTCAAGGATGCAGGCTTCGGTTGCTTCAGGGCACGCACCAAGAGTGCACCCTGCACTGCTTTTTTCTGGCATGTATATGTTTTTTTTATATATACTGGGATTTCCCAGTATGAAACTTAGAGTCTGCGCTGCAAGTATGCAGCGCAGGGAAAATGTTTTGTTCCTAGCATGCCTCCTGCAGCATCTCGCACTGTTTTGAGATGCCACAACAGGCACGTGCTTACTCATCTGGACACAGCCTCTGGGTTTATCGTGCAAATTGTGTGGGTATTTGTACACCTAATTATGCTGACACTGAGCAGTGCCCCACAACACCCTTAAAAGGATCTCACAGCACCCCAGGATATCAAGGCACCCTGATTGAGAATCACTGATGTAGGCATACACTGGCTTCTAATGAATTTTCCATTGGAAATCAAGGTCAGTTGTAAATCTAGAACACTACTTGAGCTCCCAGGTAAAACAGCATACTGTTGATAAATCCAAAATGACTGGAAGCCTGATTACATGGGAGATAAATAAACTCCCTATTCCATAACACCAGCAAGGTCAGGGGAGGTACTGAAACTGGAGCTTCCTGAGTTATAAACGGGACATATATTCTGTCTGAAGGGATGTCAACTTTGGAACTGTTTTATTCTTTTGGATCCTGCTCGATACCAGTCTGCATTTCATAGACATTTGAGGAAGATGTTTATGGTTGGACCCAAGTTTTGAATCCCACATACTCCAAGCCAACTGGCTCTGGGCAGAGCTCAGACACTGCGCTTACTGATAGATGTGGGGCTACAGGGCATGCTTCCAGGCTCAGATCCATCTTAGGCTTTTTCTTGGTATATGGATTCATCCATTTTCTCTAGACCCCCCCCCTCCCCCACCCCAAACCAGTGTCTGTTACCTCCTGTGTGATTTCTTTACAATTATTTCCATGTTTTCCACCAAAGCTTCACTTGGCTGTGCATGCTCTATGGTTTTAATTTAAAGCTTCAGGGATAACAACGCAGGAAGAAAAGAAACTTGGGTTTAGCAAAGGAATTTCTTACACTATTAATAGTTGAACCAGATAGTTGAAGACAAGTAATCCTGAGACATGTTTTTCTCTAGTCTGATTTCCCCTCAGAATCTGAGGTTTGTGTTTTGGAATGAGGAGTTTCTCCTGTCCTCTATCTTGGAAAAAGGAATGGCCACTCCTCTGAACACAGCAGGGTTTGTCTCTTAAATTAAGCCTCCATCTCTGTAGGTGCTGCCTGCACAGGGAGATCAGTGTGCAGCAAGCCAGGGTATAAATTTACAGCATGCTAATAACAAATGCAGTAGGGCTTCGTGTGCAGAGTTTACTCTATTTTGAAATATTAGCTGGTGGGCTGCGTATTAACACTGGTTTATTGCTCGCCGTCTTCCCCATGTTGACAAGCTTTGTGCCATTTGCCGAAACTGAGGTTTCAGATATACATGCTATCCACTCTTGAGCCTCTAGGTAATAAGCCCATTGTTCCACGGGACTTGACTAATAGTTGAGTCATTCACATTTTATAGCCCTAGATTGCTCTTAGTGCTGGTTTTCCAATATCTTTGTGGGGCTGTCTGCAGTGCAATAGAAGGAGCTGTCCTGAGCAAGTCCAGACTTGTGAATTCAGTTTCCACACAGCATGCAACAGAGTTCATTATGCGATAATGTCTTATCTCGCTGGGTAGGCTGAGCTTACAGCTACATTTTCTGGGAAGTCTCAAATTGTGTGCGTGTGTGTATGTCTAAGGGGAAGAGTGCCTATAGACAGAATTCATTTGAAAAGGACTAAAATAATTATTTAAATTCAGAATTTTGTACTACTTAGTCCACTATGGGTCCTCAACTGCTTTCCATGGGAGTTTAGTGCAAAGGTCAAGAGAAGGCACCATCCTTTGAGTGACATAATGATTCTTCATGAAGAAACCACACTTCTGTATTATTTAAAATACCTTACTATGTTCGGTGAGAAAAATCTGTTCCCTGTTTGACACTGCTGCTTCTGTTTTGTTCTTCCAAACTTTCCACATTTGGGATGGTTTCTTTTCTTCTTTTTGAACGACTTCTCAGTTTTTCTCCCCCTCCTTTTTCTTTCCATGTAGCGGCTCCCATTTTATACCTTTGCAGGCTTCATTTTTTTCCCCCCATTATGATCCTTTAATTGATCGAAGGATTATCTCTATAGCCATGAAGGCTAGAATCTTTATCCTTTCATGGAAACCTAAATTCTGCACATGCTAAGTCTGACAGGCCACATCTCTGACTTGTAGGTTTTATAAGCATTTGAAGAATGTGTGGTCCTCTTAACTTGACAGACCCTATTATTAATGTATTATTGTCACCTGCTTTCTCTTTTGCTGTAGTTCCTAAAATATTGCCTGATTTGCCTCATACTTGTCAAAATATAATAATAATAAATCCACTCTACTATAAGATCATAGCTATGTATTTCAGGCATAGTGGCATCTGAAGTTGGGGGCTTATTGCATCTGTGTACACAGATACCATGACTACAGATGAACTTTCCCATTACAACCTCCCTAGATAAGCAAGTAGTCGGAAAAATTACTAGAGTTATAGAATAAGGCTTGCTTTCATGTTGCAATATTGAAGTTTAGCACTAGGAGGCACCTGTACATCAGATATTTCCACAGATTTAGGAGTGCATTCAAACATGGCATGGGATTAAAATTTCCCTAGAGCTCAGAATTACAAAGGTTTGAGTGCCTGCTCCTATAGGAATGACAATATAGCCTTACTGCCTCATTATACCATTCAGATATAGTTAAATGTATTACACCTTATTCTCATCTTTAAGCCAGTGCAGTCAGATTTTGCTTTACACTCGTTGATACTTCAGGTTCCTTACAAGGCCCTTCAGTTGGCACATGGGCTCAGTTGACTACATGGTGTAAATAATCCTTCAATTAGCATTCATAGAATTAACCTTAATATTAAAGATTTAGTTACTCTCCAGACTTTTGGTCATATCAGAGAGGTACAGGGTATTATCATTGAGGTGGTATGGCACTATTCAACTAGGAAAGCAAGTGAAGCTGAGTTAAGATCCCCACTGAATAGTAACATCAATTTTAAATCTGTCTTCATTTTATTAAATGATAGTGATAAGTCTAAGGGGATCCTCAGACAGGATAGGTCAAGGAATGTAACGCTATTAAAGGCAGGGCAAGATGGCACTTTAGAAACTAACAGGTTGTTGCCTACAGAAGCTTATGCCTCTAAATCAGCTAGTCTCTACGGCCATGTCCAGACGGGCATTTGTTTTCCAGGGAACAAGAAGCAGTGGCACACTTTATGCTGCTGCTACTTGTCCATAGAAAATGCTTGTGCCTCATGTGTGGCAGGTTACCCCAGGTGAGATAGGGGAGGCTGGGGTCAGCAATTGTGCTGGCCCCAGCAGCCTTACTTGAGGGCCTCAGGGATCAGTGGCTGCAATGCTCCTGCAGCTGGGAGCCTTACCAGCAGCTGGAGTGTGGCTCAGGCTAGCCAGGCTCTGGTTTTGGGAGGCACTCGCTGCCACCATGTGCACTGCCCCTCTTTTTTTTTTGGCAGGGGTTTTTTGACTCTGGGATGTCTAGGGATCAGCTCCCCCACTTGCTCTGCAAGGTAGCAGCATGGGGCGCACCTGCGCGTGCAGCCTGTGGGGCCGCAGAAGGGTCTGCAGCACTACATACCATGCACATCCACGCTGGGCTGGACACAGCCTAAGGTGCTATCCTGCCCTACCCTCTGCCTGATTTCAGATTAACATGTCTAACCATCTCTTTGGTATTGAAGAGAGAATGCAGGAGCTCAAACCTAAAGCTACTTTCTAAGAGGAACTGGAAACAGCAAACCGACGAAGACAACAGAAATCAACTGGATTCGATCTGTTAGCCAAACTAGGGATACTTTCCAGTATTCTGGTCTAATTCTAAAATTCCCAAGCAATAGGAAATCCATTCATTACTTCTGTTGCAAGGCAATGTACCATATTCACTCAAATATAAGATGAGGTCCCCCTATCAGCAGGGGGAGAAAGCCCCCCGTCTTACATTGGCAGAGGGGGGAGCAGGCGGGTGCTGTGGCTGTAACTGGCTCTGTGCCTCGGTTTGGGGCCACCCAGCCCCACCGCCACCTCCTGTCCTTGCCCCCAGCAGGGACGGAGGCTCTTCTGCTTGTCACCACAGATCCAGCCAGGCCACGTGTGAGGTGTGCAATACTGGCACCGCCTGCCCTTGACTTCTTTGCAGGCCTGGTGCAGTCAGTGCCTGATGCCAGCAGCCGCTGCCGTGCTCTTTGGATCACACAGACCTGGAGGGCTGGGAGGGAGCTCAGGAGAGCGTCTAGCCTGGTCCCAGGCCCCGCTCACTTGCACAGGACCATCCCCACCTTACTACATCCTCCCAGAGCAAAGCCTTCTGCCTGCCCAGCTGGGCATTGGCTCCCCCTTGCCCCAAACTTTCCTGTCCAGGCACCAGGGAAGCCCCCACCTCCCCACCAGCCTCTGGCAGTGCCCGGCAAGACGGCCCCAGACGCTGGCACCGCGCTTGGG
>NW_017729022.1:32533689-32541259 GCF_001723915.1 Gavialis gangeticus | reverse complement strand
CTGCCGGCTCGAGCCCGGGCTGAGGGGAGGGAGGGGAAGGGGCCGGGCGGGAGCCGCCTTTTCCGCTGGGTGTCACTCTGGGGTGGGCGCAGCGCGCTCAAAAGGCGGGAGGGGCGGGGGTGGGAAAGGAAGGACCCGGCGCCGCCTCCCCGCGCTGCCGGGCTGCAGCGAGCGCACAGCGCCGGCCCCGCCACAGGAGCCGAGCCGAGCCCCGCGCCCGCAGGATGCTGGAGGGCGGCTGCAAGGCGCTGAAGGAGGGCGTGCTGGAGAAGCGCAGCGACGGGCTCCTGCAGCTCTGGAAGAAGAAGCGCTGCATCCTCACCGAGGAGGGGCTGCTGCTCGTGCCGCCCAAGCCGCCGCCCGAGCCCGCGCCGCCGGGCGCCACCGAGCCGGGCGCGGCCAAGGTGAAGGAGCTGCACTTCTCGCGCATGAAGACGGTGGACTGCGTGGAGCGCAAGGGCAAGTACGTCTACTTCACCGTGGTCATGGCCGAGGGCAAGGAGATCGACTTCAGGTGCCCGCAGGAGCAGGGCTGGAACGCGGAGATCACGCTGCAGCTGGTGCAGTACAAGAACCGCCAGGCCATCCTGGCCGTGCGCTCCACCCGCCAGAAGCAGCAGCACCTGGTGCAGCAGCACGGGCCCCGCCTGCGCAGCGCCTCCAACTCCGCCTAGCCCGCCAGGTACCGCCGCTGGCCTGACGCGCACGGGGACACCTCGCACACGCACACCCTGTCCTGGCACAGGCAGGGGCACCCCCTGACGCGCGCACACTCAGACCCACCCCTGCCCACACGCACGGGCACACCCTGACTCACACACTGTCCTGGCACAGGCAGGGGCACCCCCTGACACACAGGGACACCACACATACGCACACACAGAGTCCTGGCTCAAACAGGGACACCGTGACACACATAGGGGCACGGACACCCCCTGAGATACAGGGACACCACATACATGAGCGTGCACACATGCAGTCCTGGCTCAGACGGGCACCCTGGCACATATAGGGGCACAGATACCCCCTGACATGCACAGGGACACCTTCGCGCACACAGTCCTGGCTCAGACAGGGGCGCCCTGGCACATACAGGGGCACGGACACCCTCTGACATGCACATGTCCCCTCTGACACCTTTACACACAGACATACACGCACTGTCCTGGCTCAGACAGGGACCCCATGATACATATGGACACCCCCTGACAGACTCCCTGGCATGCACAGGAACACCTTGATACACTCACGCACTGTCTTGGCAGAGGTGGGGACACCCTGGTACATATAAGGATGTGGACACACAGGGACACCCTGACACACATACGGACCCCCCTGACAAGCATCTTGACACAGACCCAGACCCTGACACACACACACACACACCTCACCCCTGCCCCTTTTGACCCTTGTTAGCAAAGACAACTGGAGGAATCATAGAACATAAAACTGCCGTTTGCTGGGTCACACCAGAGATCCACCGGAGGTTGTCACGCACCAGCAGAGAGTGCATGCTGATAGAGAGAGTGAACTGGGTCTGACCTGGGTGTTTTCCTTAGTTTCTCTCCCATTTGCAGGCTCCAGCACTTAAAGTCTAAGATCTGCGCACACAGCGTTTGTCAGGCTCTTCAGCTCCCCCCCTTATACTCTATTATTTTATTCCAGGTTGAACTAAAGAAGCCCTCCAGGCAAGGGGATTGAATGCAGTCCCCTTTGTGAGCGTATCGGTCGCTTGATCAAAAAACTTGGTGAACAAAAGAGAGCAGGTAGACTGGAGAGCTTCTGTTCAGCCACCTGAAAATGTCATCTACTTTTCTGCACAATCCCATCCTTGTTGCAGGGAAGCATTTAAAGTCCTATAGACTCTGACTATTATTTAAGAACCTTGGAAAGGCTCATCTGGCTTAACAAGACTCCTAGAAGACTCCTAGAACATACGACGTACTGTAACTTTATTTTAATGTATTTTATTTTATGATTATTTATTAGGGATTCTTCTTTTGAGGCTTGTTTTGAAAGACATTTCTGAATGTAGGCCATTGTCCAAACAGCAAAAATCAAAATTTAGAGAAGATATTTAGCTTCCTAACTTATTGAAACCTTTGGAAGGGAGGGCGGAGAGAGAAAAGGGAGAAGGTTGTTGGAAAAGCCGTGATTTGTATCACCATGGTTTTTTTTTTTCACATGCAGTTCTACAAGATTTTTTCATTTGTACCTAGAAGATTATTTTAGAAATGGTTTTTAAGGTTACCAAGGAAAATACAACATGCAGTTTAGGATTTGGATAACAATCTTCATGCACAAGACATCTATTCTCTCCAAGGAAAGCGATGTTTTGGAACCCGATTTAAAGGTGATATGTGTGCTTATATTTTTAAGCATGCCCCTGGAAGAGGAGTATTAAATTTGATGTTATGTTTGACTACATGGGGAAAAAATGAATATTGATTGTTGCTAGAGAAGTTAAACAGTGATATTTTGTTACTTGCAGAAGTTAAAAAGGAAAGTCTGACCAACTTGGTTATTGTTCTGATTAATATTTTGTCCAATTAATACTATCCTTTGCTGCACCTGTTCATATTATGATATGAAAATGGTGTAGGAGTTGAAATATTTATTACAATTTCTCTGCATCTGAGTTCAGGTTTTTTCCATACCCAGCATTTCTGAAAGGGTCACGTTTGTGCCTGTAAATACACTTTTCTGACAGATTTTAAATGCCTTGCATTGGAATTGCTCTTATTTTAAAGCCCATCTTGTATATGTCTTAAAGTGTTCAAACAAATCATTTTAGCCATCATTTTCATAAACTGAAAGTTGCTCTATTGTTTAGAGAAACTGGATTATTTTGGTGCATATTGCTACCAGCTGATTGGAAGTGTTGCAGTCATGTTCATAATATGTTAATGAAACTGAAATGGTAGAAAACAAAAGGACTGAGCATCCAATTGGAGTATTTTCCTGCTATCATTAAGGGCCCATCCAGAAAAGTAAAGCTACACAAACCCATGTGCTTAACTTGCTTTTCTGGATCAGTCCCACCACTGAAATGGACAGTGTAACTCTTGTGAGTTTAATGTGGTTTGCCACCCATTTCACACTGCTGTAACTGAAGTTCTTTGGGTTTTTTTTTAAATAAATAGTGGAGTTGTCTTTAGAAACAGATCATGAAGAATGGCCTGTTATCTTTGAGTCAAGGGAAATACTTCTTTCTATCAACATATTAGGGAAATCGCTCTGGCTAATTGCAAGCTACACAAATGTAAATAAAATCTTATAAATGAAAAGTTCTAAACAGGATTTTATAAATAGGAAATAGGTGCAGTTTAAAAATGTTGCATAATTAATTCATACTAGTAGTGTAGTACGTAAAAAGCACATCAAAGAAAAGATGAATGTGACATACCTAGTGAAAGTTTAAAAACAGTGTGAGGGGGATTTTTCAGTTTACTCCCCACCCCAAATAGGGTCCCAGTCCTCAAGGGCCTGCCTGCATTCTGATTACATGAGGGCACAGAGCATCTTGAAGGATGAACAAAATTATATATAAATTAGGCCTGATCCCGTGAACATTTTAAAGCATGTACGTAGTCCCATTAATATTTACGTGAGTAGTTCCAATGAAAAAGTGACATCCTGGAAAATGTTATGTGAACAGATGGCCCTACCCAGCTTTGGGATCAGGGTTTCTTGTGCGGCAGATATGCAGTTGTCCTAAAAATGCTATTACTTTGAGGTTAAACTAAACTGAGGGTCTCAGCTCCTAGTAAGATTGGACCCTTGACTTTGAGCAAAGGGAGAAAGAAAATGGAAAAGAAAAGAATCCTGCAATTTCTGGTTTTCACAGTTTGGTACATTTCCTGTCTCTGTTCTCACTCTGAGATGATGGAGCTGGAAGTTTGTGAGGTTTTTGAGTACCAAATCAACAAAAGATACTGCGAATTTATTCCTTTAAAACCACTGTCATTTATTATGCCAGACATCCACCTTTTAAAAAATGCTTTTTGTTTTGTGGTCAAAACTTTTTAAGACTCATTAAATACGGTTTATTGGTCAGCTAATAATCTACCTTTTCAGAAATGCTATATATAAAATCTTGGCAGTTCATTGACTAGAATATGTACTCGCTCTAGGAGAGAATTCATGTAATTGTTAAATGTATGTCTCCGTGGGATCTGAGAGAGAAATTCTCCAAGAGATTCGGTTCTTCCTACTTCAAACAAGCCTGGTCTAAAGCCTACTGAAGCAAATGGAAGTCTTTCCACTGACTTCCATTGATTTTGGATTGGGCCTAAATCAGGAATGCTGTTTATTTTCAAAGCACACTTCTGGGAAAACATCAAGGAAATTTTTGGAAAGTTTTCAACAATGTGCAACTGATAAAGGGCAAGAACTTAGTTATTTATCTTTAGCTCACACTTACGCATTTACCACCCAGTTTAAGATCAGTCAGTGCCCATTTTCTTGTTGCATTTTTTGGCTTATATTGGTACTCTGATCACTTACTTTCAATATAATAATTTGCATTATGAACAAATGTTTTGCTATATGTTCGTGCCAAATATGTTTCCTTTTACTTGTTGAGATTTCTGAAAATGCTGAGATCAGCCAAATGTCTGCCATGATGGGTGATTTGCATTTCAAAATCCCCTTTGAGTCAGTGGCAGCCTTGATGGCATAAATGGAAGGAGTTAATGTGTATGAGGACTGTACATCCTTCTCTCTTCTAATAGCTGTCTCTTCAAAACAGAATTGAAGCAAGTTTAGGTGGGGGCATGGTGAAGGCAGCTCCTGCCTGACCAGTATAAATAAGACTTACTCTCCTATGTTGTTCAATCTGGCAATGTTCTCAAATTCTAAATTCACTATGGGTTTTTTGGAGTTTTTCAGGCGGGGTGGGGAGCATTGAGAACAGTAGCAATTTTAGACCAAAATTTTCCATTTTTGACTTTGATAATGATTTTTTGTTTTGTTTTGTGTTTTTTCACCTCTCTCTCTTCCTGGAATTTCTTCTCTGAATCTATTTTGTTAAATATTGTCTATCATTGACATGTTCTTGGTAAGCAACTGCCACTAAAATAGGTCCAGTGCGTTTTGCATCATCAGTGGTAAAGCAACATGTATAATCTTCTGTGAGGTTCATAAGGAAAATAACTGCGTTGGCCTCTCCTTTTATGTATGTGTGTGTGTGTGTGTTGGAGGGGGATTGAGAGAACAAAGGACTCCAATTTAACAGGAAATAAACTATCATGCCAATAAAAACTCGAAGTGCTCGATTTAGCTAGTAGTGACATGGAAACCTGCTTAATGAAGGAGGTCAATGTGTATCTTGGTAAAGACAGTGGAAACTGAATGTGGAGCAAGCTGGATTCAGCAAGGAAATCCAAGCTCTGCTGAACCATTCTGTATCTCAGCATTCAGCAGAAGGAAGATCAAAGAAGACGTTATTCTGTTACATCCTGAAGTAACTGCTTTTCTTTAAAGTTCATGATATGCAAATGCCAGCTTCTGAAAAATCAGCTGCAGTGATGTACCAAATGTTTTTTAGCATATCCTGTTGTGAGCGGAAATATCAGTGGTTTGTCAAACAAATTTGTGTGTAAATATGACTCATAAATAATTTCTGAGAGATATGATTTATTTTTCATATTTTTCAAAATGCATTCCATTTCCAATAAAGAGGTATCTATTGAAATAAACTGTTGAAAGGAATTATCCTTGGGGGGGGGTGTCCCAGATTAGAAATGTTTAAAGGTCTGATCTTAAAAAGCCTTTCCATTGACTTCAGCAGGCCTATCAACGATGATGATTTTTGTGGAGGGAAGGGAGGAGCTTCCCCCCTTTTTCCCTAAAGAAAAATATACCAGTAGTTTCAAACAGGAATCTGTCCACATCTTTTCTAAGGGGAAAGTAGTAACAGTAGTGATCAGTCACTCTTCTTTTACACCCAGTGCTGTTGTACAGCACAAGGTCCCTCAGTCAGGGCAGATTTTTGTGCCCACACAGAGTTCCTCTGATTTCAATGTTGCTTTGCTTGGCACAGAAGCTCACCTACATGTAAAAAGTTGTAGAAGGGAGACCTCTGCCTGTAATCTTATCAGCAATTATGTGACAATCTCCATGTGTGAGGTAAGGAGGCTTGGTAAGAGTTTTAGTGCAGCTTTAGACTTGGTATGTCACTCTTCTGTCAGCATCTTAAAGCCTCTGAGGGAATTTCAAGTAACCTTTAAGTGGTCCAGAAAGGACCCTTCAAACATTAGGAGCATTCTCCTCTAACAGCACTGTTTCTTTAGTACTTCATGTTAAGACAAAATGTGTCTGAAAATAAAAATGTGCAACTGCTCCTGTGGTACCGGAGACCTCTATGGAATGATTAGCATTCAAGTGTATGGAGTGACAGTAAAAATAATTTGTGCTACGGAAAGATTTTTTTTTTAAACACTTAAATAGATGAAGTTTAGAAGCAAAATTCAGTCTCATCTCTGGGCTCTAGCATAATTACATATAATGGCATGCCTTTGCCATTTGTGAGTCAGCAATAATACCTAAAGTAAATGTAGGTCGATTTTTTTCAGCTATCGGTGTATGTTAATCCATAAACAGATGGTGTATTTTCAGAAACATTCACCAACTGTTAACTGGGTGTCTAAAGATTTAGTTCCTAAATCTTGAGTATCTAAGGCTGAAAATGTTGCTTACAGCTTTGACTGGACAGTGCCCATTATTGGCTCAAAGTATCTGAGCTAAATGTTTACGTGAGAAAATATATGAAAAAAGTAGAATACCAAAAAGCTATTTTTTCCAAAATAGTTTTTGGAATTATTTGTTCCTGTTTCACTACCTCCAATAACAATGACATTTCCTGTGGCATAAGGATGTATACAAGGTTTGGGAACCCCCTGGCTAGGGACAGAGATTCAAATAGCCTGAGCCTGAATTGATTCAATCTTTGCAGGTTAGTCTAACCTGGCTAAGCTAAATCACTTTGTAACTGGACAGACATCCCAGAAATGCCAGCACATGCCTGCTGTGGCCAGGCTAGAAGCCAGGGGGCACTAAAGCAACCCTCCCTTCCCTTGCACAGTACTGAGTGGTGGGGTGTGTGGTCAGGGCCCTTCCATTAGCTCAGCAGGGAACTGATAACAGTGCTTATCACCCCTAACTCATTGTTTATCACCCCATTAAGAAAACAACAGAGGGACATGAACACTAAAGGACATTACTAGCTACCTGTTGATTGTGCTTGCTGATTCTATGGGTTGATTCAGCAGGGACTGTCACCAGTCACCAGCATGAGGTCTCCTAGCTAATACATGGACACCTCTCCGCATGGCAGAGGGGAGGGGGGAATTCCTTTTTAGCAGGGAGTGGTGAGATGGAGTGGGCGGGGAGCAGCCTGCAGTCTCTGCCAAGCTGCAGCCAGGGAGCAGAGGGCAGGGGCCAGCCTTGCTGTGGAACAGGGAGCCCTGCCCAGCCCAGAGAGCATGTCGGGATGCCAGGGGTCTGGGACAGACATTGCATAAACCAGTTTGAACCAAATCAGTTAAGTCTGATTGACTTTTATTACATT
>NW_017729022.1:32533180-32533678 GCF_001723915.1 Gavialis gangeticus | reverse complement strand
CCAGGAGAATATCACCTCCAAGAGTGAATATGGGAATCTTTTATGGGGAGACCCGATGAAGAGGACTGTGAGGTGGGGCAATCGGCTAGTACTGCTTCATTTCTGGATTTGATGCAAGCTGACAAGGAGCTGAGGACTAGGGTCCCCTTATCAGCAGCCCTCTCAGGCACAATGAGGCAATAGTGTAAATGTAGCCTGTAAGTCTGCACACCGCACCTGCACATCACATCTACATTTGCCTCCTTCTGGGAAATGCATATGGCAAACCAGTGAGGTCTGCTGTAGAGCTGGTGTCAGATATTTTGAGCTCATCTATTCCAGAGGGTAGTGTCTTTAAAACCACAAGTCCAGGGCTATCATTCAAGAACACAGTGTCTACTTCCAAAAAGAGAGCAACAAATGTGCAAGTACCTCTGAGCTAATACAGACTGGAAGCAAAACTCAAGACCAAAAACCAAGTGTTGGAAACAGCCAAACACCAACTACACTCAAAGATAG
>NW_017729022.1:32522644-32528180 GCF_001723915.1 Gavialis gangeticus | reverse complement strand
TGAGTTCCAGGAAAATCCTAGTTTGCTGCTTTAACTTGGATTATGTGGTGCACAGACCTGGTTTGGGTGTTCTGCATTGAAGTAAAGTGCATGCTAGATAAATTGATTGCTTCCCTCAAAAAGGGCTATCTTTTTAAAAGTGTCTTCGAAACATAGGTTACATTACAAAGCAGGATGGCAAGAGTGCTACAGAAAACATTGGGAATTGTTGTAAGAGAAAAAGATGTTTATAGGCCTAATCCAAAACCCATTTAAAATCAATGGGAATCTTTCTATTAATCTTTCTGTGGCCTAGGCCCTGTAAATATTTTGGTATTATGCACAAAGTATATTTATTTAGTTTTTATTTACATAATTGAATTTATAATAATAACACATGTATTTACAAGTACTTTCAGTGTTACTTTCATGCCATCACAAAAATGGTGATTGCTTTAAAAAAAAATGAAGGTACTTTTTCACTAAATTCTTCTTTTGAAATGTTGTGAGGAGAATAACTTGACTCATTATGGCTTTTTTCTTTTCCTTTCTTTACAGTAAACTGAGGGCAAAGCTACTATCTTTGCTTGCATATAACCCCCACTTCCCCCTCCCCCCCCACAGGACCAGGTGCATATTGTATGTGAGAAATAAGGATCCCCATGGATCTGGACATTTAGTAGCAGGGGAGTGATAGCAGCAATTAATTACCGTGGCTCTGGGATCCACAGCAAATAATGCTGCTGCAGCTCCTCCACTGCCAAATTTCTAGACCCATGGGGAAACCCTGACCAGATTACATGTCTTTATGTGCTACGTCAGGTCAGCTTGCAGGGTTGGTCTGCAGACCCAACCTGGCTCACAGGACTGGCAGCAGGCTTGAGAGTGAGCTCTTCTCTCTAGTTGTTGCTAGTCAGCCAACACAAAGGAAGATTTTTTTTTCTTTGGGTTGCCCTTCAAAAACATGTTGTGTACTCTACATGGTGGTATATTGTATGTGAGAAAACAAGGTAATTGGAATGTGGAATGCCTTGTGTTCTTTTTGAAGTAGAAATGACATTCAGAAATGGCTTAACAGCTTTTGTGCTACACATTTCTCGATATCAATAGTGATAAGAATGGCTACTATAGTATCCTTTAAGTAATTTTATTTGAAAATTGTAGAATATAATGCAGGGAGTGGGCTTTGGTTTCTTAATATGTCTCTATTCAACATTTTATTTAGGGATTTTTGAATTGTGAGAGATAAGCACCGGAAACACATTACCAACTAACAAGCACCCACATTTATTATGCTCACAGAACTGCTTTGTTCTTGTGGATGTTAGAGAGTTGCTAAATGAAGACTAAAGCCTTGATTCTGCAGAGTCGGTCTTTCAGTGCTTACTGAGTAAGGATGCTTAACAACGTGCAGAATCTTGCCCTAGTTCTGTGTTTGGAATGTACAAAGAAAAGACCTTCATTGTGTAGCAAAGCGGCGTTATTTCAATAAATAAGCCTGAATGCAATGAAATCACTTTCCAGACGTAACTCCTAAAGTACCTGCAATGCAACTGTACATCCTGGCCAGGTTATCACACTTCTAAGCTGTCATTAGAAGACTTGGTTTAAAACAACACTCTATTGTCTTTTCTTTTTTAGAACAGACCCAGTCAAAAAATTAATCCCAACATAAATCACAGACACTTTAAAAAAAAAGTGTAATTATATAGTCCTAAATTATTTTGATACCATCTTCTCCAGCATCCCTTTCTGATAGCCAACATCAACAGGAAATAGTTGTTTGGATAATACTCTGATGATTTACCTTTGTATAAAATGGATCATGGCAACACTGAATTGCTACATAAATAACACGACTGTTAATTGACCCTACTTTGTAATTTTTATCTTGCAATAGTTAATTTAATCTGTTATGGATGGTTGCTTACCAGTTAATATATATAGGATGACTAACCACCACAATAAAACATACAGTGCTTCACAATTTTTTAGTGTAGTATTTAATAGATCCAATGTTACAGCACAATTTGGCCATTCCCAGTTTCCAGCAAAAAGAAGAAATTGTTATTTGTGTTTAAAAAATTGTGGCACTGTTTTGTAAATATCTGCAGTATTTCCAGCCAAACATCTGTTTTTGATCACCACTTACTTTCAAGGATTAAGTCAGAATATGTGTAAGCGGGGATCCTCATCTGACAGAATCTTTACTCTGCATGTGTGTGATGATTCTTTGTATTTAACAATAGTGCTTTTTGTACAAGGCTGTCAATCTACTTCTGCATAACATCTCTATTTTACAGCTGAGAAAACTCAGGTACTGCCTGTTTGAATCGCTTGTCCCAGGGTGATGCAGCAGCAGTCTGCAGCAGAGGCAGAAATAGTATTTGCATCTTCTGGCTGTCTTTACTGTACCTTTAATACCAGGACATTATTCTTTCCTGCTTGTTGAGAATAAAGTCCTGTCTTTAACTACAGAACAAGTATGGCACACACAGCTATGCAAGATTCCTTGCCAGCCTGTCTTGACCTGGAGCAAGGGAGCATTCTCACAGGGATAGAGCAGTTCATTCTTTATGCTTGTTACAGGCCTGTTCCAACCTCCAGACTGAAATCAGCTGAAAGACTCCTGCTAACACCAAAGGATTTGGGTTGGTTTAGGGTTGAGTTACTGGCCTGCCTGCCAGTTGAGTCCCAGTTGTGAAAGGCTGTGATGCAGATATTTGTCCATTTGAAACTGGAGTGAGATGGCACAAGAATTACATTTTAGCTAGGCTGCAGCTGTCATCAGATGCCTTTTGCTTAAAAGAACTGCTGGTTATTAGCAGTGTTAGTCACTGCAAACAATGAACTGTAAGTGAAAAGTACTGCAGCTTACAGCCAATTTCCTGACCCATTAAGTCCCTCACTTTACCTGGCATTACAAGGAGGAGCAGAGGTTATCAGCAGCCTAATAATTTAAAAGGGTTAGTTAGATATGATTCCTGTTCTAACCTGGCTTTTCCAGGCATAGCACTGATTGAACTAAAACAAACACTTTATAAGTGTTACGAGGAATATTTTTTTCATTCATGATTTTTTTCTGTTAGTATGTATCTGGTTATGTTGCCTGATACACTCTGAGATACAGATTTAAAATATTACAATAAATGATTTTGGATAGAAACACAAATTCCAAACAATTTTTTCCTTTTCAGAAATATCTGATAGAAGCGAAAGGTTGTAGTAGCTCACAGACAAATGTGTTTATCTTAACCCACTTCAGAATATTAATGGTATTCTGAAGGGCTATCTTGTATGCATTTGCAAACAGCTCCTTAAATTGTTTGCAGAGTTGAAAAATATTCCAGACTCTCCTGTGCCAGCAGTTCCTGCAATATGCAGATGACCTTGCTAGGAGTTTTTTTTGCATATCAAGTAAAAGGAACATAAGAAAAATGATTTTGCTCTTTTTAAAGGAATGCCTCAAGGGAAAAGTCAGACTTGTTTGCTTTTTCAGTGCTGGTTTATGAATGTTAGCAAAGCATGAAGTGATGCCTTGAAATACAAATTCACGTGCAAGTCTGTTTTCTCTTTTTATCACATTAATATCGTTAAGATTTCCTGTTATGCCAAGCCATGCTTCTCTAATATTCATTCCTAGCACTTGGCTGCTAAACAAAGTCACAGCTCTTGTCACACGGCAGTGGGTCGCATACTTGTCCTTTATGCAAGTGATGACTGAAAGATCAGCAATAGGGAAGTAATGCTGACAGCCTCAGTCTTTGACAGCAGATTGTCAGCATTCTTCACTAGGGCACTGAGAGAGCCTGGGAAAACTGTGGTATTTCTATGGTGTTCTCTAAATAAAACTGTCCACTTGCAGTAAAAGCTGATAGAGAAAGAGGTCTGCCAACCAATTTCAAAGCTGAAGATTGAATCATAAACTCAGAGCGTCTATTAATAAACACTGCAGAGGAAAAGTGAACATTTGTAATTCTCAGAACACAGGCTCAGTAGGTATCAACTCTGAGGTGGACATACTACATGGCTAGCAGGGTAAAAATACATACTTCTGTCTTCATGAATTAGTGAATGGTACTAACTTGTCAGAAACACTAAAAAAACTCCCATTGATCAGTTTAGCTCAGAATATGTGCACTGCTGCTAAGGTGGAGACATCTTAATGAGCCTTTGTTGCACTTTTATTCTGCTTTTTCTCTCCACCCAGTTCATGCTTTCCAAACCTGAGAGTCAGCAGAAGTGTTGTATTTTTGCAGTTAATGTCCTACCCTGCTCTCGTGTTTAATAGTGCTGAGGCAGCTGAAGCAGGAGTAACTGCAAAATTGCTAACCAGTGTGTAGCTTCTACACTGGCAAGAGGATACAATAATTTCTAAACAATTTAGAAATCTACCTCTTAAATTGTGAAATTGTACTCATACAGTGATCACTGCCATCCTCCCACCTTCCTTGGACACGTGGACTCTAAACCGCAAAGAAGCTCAAAGGTTCAACAGTAGCAAAGCTGGAAGCTATGGAGCTGGGGACAGAGGACTCAGGGAAGCCACCTAGGATAAGACCTAGGATACCTGATAAATTCCCAGGGGTCCAGATGAGGCTGCATTTTGTTTTAAACACCATTGTGGCAAGCCACAGGGATGCCTATTTTAATTTTGAAGGTGTCTCTAAAAAGAAAAGGGACACATACAGTGTCATTTAAAGGAAACCCAGAGTAAGTCTCATTGGTCCTTTTGCACCTTTAAAAAGTCATGCCAAGAGACCATTCCAACATTTCTGCTTTGGTAGTGAAAGACCTCCTAGGTCTGCCCTTCCCCATCTCATAATTGTCCTGAATAGGAGATCTCACCTGTAGAAGTTTCTGGGCAAAGCCAATTTTATAATGCCACTCAGACATTATGAGAATTTCCCTAGCATGATCTAGTTTTATAAGGTGAAAACACATTTTAGTTGTAATGATGGACAAGCTAACATCTCTGTGAATAAATAAAACCCTGTCCATGCACAGGAAAGCAAGTGTAGCACTCAAGCTCTCCTCTACTTGCCTTTATTTTAGAAAACAAGAGTGAGATCAGTAGACTTGGTTGGCTGAGAGCAGAGGTTGGTAGCAGCGGTTTCACAGACATTGGGTCAGTAATACGGGATCATAAAGAGTCCTTTAAAGTAGTGGATAACATGAGAGGCTTTTGTTAATAATAACCTGGAGTATGCAGGTTCCAATACCAAAAGCTATTTAATTAAAATGAAGTTTCAGAAGTAATTTGGTCACTTTAAAGTTAGATTTAAAAAAATACTTTTTTCTCACTGAGTTGATGAGACTTGAAGACTCACAAAAGTACTTACTTGAGTTTCCTTAATGAAGTGTATAACTTTTATGTATGTGTGCCAACATAAAACAGCACAGAGCAGGTATAAAAGGAATGAAGCAACAGAGAGGCTGGTACATTGTTAGAGAGTTTGTGTTGTAACTGGCTATGAATTTCCATAGTTTCAAATGTTTTATTTTCTTCTAAATCTGATTCAAAAGGGATGTGGCCAGCCTGGAGAGGGTTCAGAGG
>NW_017729022.1:32508733-32522251 GCF_001723915.1 Gavialis gangeticus | reverse complement strand
TCAGGCTACACGATCTGTTCAGGTCCCTCCTGACTCTAGCTAATATGAAACTATGTTTTTCTGGGGGTGCAGGTAGTTATAACTAATTGCCATTTCTGTAAGGATTCTTACTGGTAAACATGTTTACAAAAATTAGGTGGGAACCTTAAATCAAGATACGATTTCATTGGAGATAAATAATCTGGTCTTCTAGATATGGATAATACTAGTTTTCTGCCTGCCTCACATCCCCCCCACGCCTGTGAGCTGAACACACAAAATACAGATCTGTAATACATAAAGCTAACAGCTGCTCCCAAGCTCTCTCTTTGCATGCTGTATTGGCCAGGTTAGTGTCTCATAAAGTAATCATATATTTTGATTGGCCTTAGGTATGGTACATGTTAGGCTTGCCCTTGAAAAATGAAACTTCAGCATAGATGGGTGCTGGTCTCAATTTATCTGTCACAAGCCTCCCACATTTTAGCCTGGGTGTATGGAGTGGAAATGTCACCTTGCTGCTGGTTGGGATGTGTTGCAGTGGGCTTATAATAGTCTCTTGACATCTTCTCTGAAGGGAGGTGTTTGTGAACCCTCATAAATGTATTGTCTTTTTAGAAAAGTATCAAGCCCTGCACCAAGTCACACTTGGTAGAAGCAAAAACCCTTCTATGTCAATTATGTGCTAGCCACCTGTCCTGTTTTCCACAGCTTCATGTGATGGTTATGTAAAATTGTATACAAATGTTAAGGAGACTGGTTTGCTGTTCCTCTTACTAAGATGTCAACATTGCTTGCTAAATGCTATTAATTAAGGTGTAATCCAGTTTGCAGCTGTCGTTTTCTTTCTTACAGTAGAGATGGCCACAGGCACTAGAAAATTAAAGCAAATTGAAAGCTGCATAGATTTTCCTAAGTACTGTCTGTTTATCTGGCCCTTTCCACAGCTCTTCTACCTTTATGTTCTTATCAACTTTGACTTTTGCTCTGCAGTAACAGTGACATGCTTAGTATCTGCTGATCTAAAGCCCATTCAGGTTACAGGGAATGAGGTCTTAAGTTTGGGAGGCAACGTTTTGGAGAGTGAATGTGGTTGTAAGTACTATTCACCTCATTGCATTTAAGCACCTTCTTATGATGGAGTGCAGGCCTGAAGTTCCTGATTCATTGAGGTACTTAACCAGGTGCTTAATTTTAAGCATTTGAATAGCTCCTTTGCAGACAGCAGGATTAGGCCTTTGCCTGTATTGTGCTAAAACCAGAGCTATGCAGGGGAAAATTCACAATTTATGAATACTGAGGCTCAAGGATAAAAGTTGCTTCAGGACCTAGGAGCTGACTATGTAATAGAAGGGTACCTCCTTGGCCATTAGCTACCAGCATTGTTGCTTTGCCTGCTGATTTAACCATACAGCTGTTCTGACTTCAATGAAGATGAAGGACACAGCACATTTTAATCAGCTTGTCTAGTTGGTCTGCAGTCTAAAAACGATTGCCCTGTATCTTACTTGTATGAAATCATTCATTTGAACAAGTGGTAGATGGGCTGCAAGCAAGAAATACTCTAGAGTACTTTTTTCAAGGATTTCATGTAATCTGTATGTTTTTAAACTCTTCATTTATGTTACTGTGAACTAGAGTTGAAAATTTGTCTGAGGCAGGAGGGCGGCTGATTCCCAGTGCCACTTCAATTGTTAGTAATCTAATGACTAATTATAACTATTGACAGGCCATATGCCACTGCTTTATGCAATATGAGATGGTCAAAGCTCAAACAGCTCTGACAAGATCCTAGGATTTGGGCTGCTTACTTTACCTTGTACAGTCTTTTCTCCAGTCCCAGCTTTCCAGTTCATCGTCTTTTTTTCTTTGATCCTTCTTTCAGGTTTTCATTTTGTAGCCCTCCATCCTGTCTGCAGCTGGGGCATGTTCAGGTCCATGATCTGGCTGTCTATCCTATTCAGTACTTTCACGTGAGGGCACACCTAAAAGTTAGAGGCACCCAAGTGTTTGTGTTTCAAGGCAAATTCACGGACCTTATGGAAGACTTGAGGACAGCAACCAATCTAGAAGAGTTTTCTAGAAATATTCAACCCCTAGAAAGGCTGTGACTCTGGGACTGGGGCAGGGGAGGGTGGAAAGGAAGGGGATTTCTTATCTGAACTCTTTCAGATTTGAAGGCTATAAAGATGTGAGGATCAAAGTAGTTTGATACTTGTCTTAAGACAGATGGTTGTATGTTTGCCTGCATGTATATATATGTGTGTGTTTCCAATTGCATTTTTGTGTGGGTGTATACAACTATATGCCTTTAAGCATGCCCAATTAACACAAACTAGAAACAACTGCCGATTTAAGCAATGCTGGAAGCTTTTGCTGAGAGTGGCTTTTTTGGAGCCCAGGATCATCAATATGAAATGTGCTTGGTAATCTACTGCAATTTAAAAAGGACTGTCTTTAAGGTAAGCCAGAAACAGGGCATTATGCCAGCCCAAAGCATACAAATACCCATTCTGTTGACACTTTGTTGAGTTCTTGCCCTGCTGGCAATTCAGACTCTTCTCTACTTGTTAGTTTTCTAGAGTAAGTGCATTTCCAGCCCTGTGTTTGTTTAACAAAGGAGTATTCACTTCTCCAAGCAAAAATGCTTGGTATTGCCTCTATGCACAGTTTGCTGTGTGACCCTTGAGATAGAGTGAAAAATGTTTAAATTATTTCTGGAATGCAGCGTGTCCTGCTGTTACTGTCACATTTCACGTGCATCCGCCTGTCATAGGGAGTTCTGGTGTAAAGGAGCTAAGACCACTGGTGGTGAATGAGGATGCTCCATAAGGCACTGGATTGGCCAAAGGAGGGAAAGAGGTCATCACTGGCTAATTTCTCTGGAGGAGGGATTATAATTGGAAGTGGAGCAGGAACAGCACCAGCAGTCACCATATCAATTGCAGTGGTAATTACTTTTGTGTCCCCCTACAACGGAGGCATCAAGTACTGCTACCCTAGTCATCTGTCCTCAGTTACACAGCTGATTGAAACATCTTGGTTCCTTTACTATGTTCTGCTATCCTCCAGGTTTCTTGTATGGATTTTTTTAAGCTTATGAAAAATCCTGGGACCTTTTTTGGGTTTGGGAATGAGAAGTCAAAAATAGGAAGACTGAATATTTTAGAATTATTTCTCTGTTTTACTGTGAAGTATCTCTAGTAGTATAATCTCCCAGTCTCACAGGCTAAAAGAAAGATGCTGAACATTAATTTGATGTAGATGTTGATGGGGAAGGGAATGAATATCTTTCCTATAATCTGGCAGTATATGGAGAATTTCAGTTCTGTGTGGTGGAAGCAGTGCAGTTTTCAAGTGATTTAAGAAATACTGTGGTTCCAAGTGGTGTGTCTATTCACTGCAAAGTCCAGAGGCTGCAAGACTTCTGTGCGTCTCCCTCCCACTCACTAGATTCTGCAATAGTGTAATAGGAAACCTATCCAAATGGCATCAGAACAAGCAAACTGACACTTCAGAAACCATAGACCCTGATTTTTCACTCAGACCTGCCATCATTGGCTTACAGTCACTGACTTCCGTGGAGCAACTCCATAAAGTCAATTAGGTTTATTTTATTTTGAATTAATCCATGGTTGCTGGCACTACTGGTACCACTGGGACATTATATAGATGTGTGTGTGTTTGCAGTATGGTAATTAGCTCTCTGTAGAGATCCTCTCCAAACGAGCAGAAACAGCTTTTTACTACAAAATTGCATCAGCTGTATAATAGCAACAAGCCCACAATGTGGGACTTATTGAAGAACCAGCTCTAACAGAAGCCACAGTACAATCCTGAGAGGATTTATTCCACAGACTTTTTCTGGGCTTGATCTGCTGTTTGAGAATTCTTTTATTTGAAGTGAAGATATTTGCTCTGCTTTGGAGAGAATAAGATTAAATGACTAAATCCTTCCAAATATTGAGAGGAGTCAGCCAAAGCAAGCCAAGTGGGGATTCAAGGAAATAAAGGTTAATTAAGCGCTAAGGGTGGAATTGTGGCCCCAGGGAACTCCATGGCAAAACTTCATTGACAGTGATTTTTATCTTAAAAAGCAATTTCATCCTGAAGTGCTGTATAGTTCCCCAGCCTGTATAAAGAATAGGTTGCCACTTAAGATTTATGCCATATAAATCTAATTCTACAGAAAGATGCAAAAGAGAAAATTAAATGGGGGATTTTCCTGGGCTGTATAATTGCAACCATTTCTGCAAAGATAAAAGGTATTTTAATGTTGTTAAAAAAATGTTGTTCCCCCTTCATTGTCTAGCTACAAGCAGAGAACTGTATTTTCTCTATCAAAACCACATTTCACTTTGTGTGCTTGAAAGTGTCCTTTAAAGTCTGTGCTTTGCCATGTAGATTCAGCTTTTTATCTGAAAACTGATTAGAATTTATTTCACTAGACACGTTTCTTTTTGCCTGTTGTTACACGTATTGTCACTAGTATGTTCAAATCAAACTGCCCAGAGTCCACACAGTCATTTATTTGTTGATTGTGGAACGAGCCTCACTTAATTGAGTTAAACTGGAATACATCCATTTTCCTGTTAGAAATTTTAGATGCTGTGGGCAAGATCTACGTGAAGGCTAGGTACCAGAACAAATAGGCAGTTTTTCAAGAGCCCAGATGCTAATGTGATGAATTCCCCTGACACTTGGGCCATCACTGTCGGGTGCTGACCAGTTTGATATCTGGGTCTTGGTACCATAACTGAGAGCTGATTTAAAAACCTGTTCCAAGTTGTGGGTGGTGGCTCTGGGCTCCTTTGAAAATTGGCCTTGCATGGACCTTTAGGCAGCATCGGTACAGGTGCTCAGTGAACTGCATGTTCCTGATCTTCTGCACAAGTTTAAAGTTGGCTGGTGATATCTTTTTTTTTAAAGCAAACTACTCATTAATTATGGAAACCTGCCATTTCTCCATTATTTCAAGCCTGCAAAACTAACAGCCTGTAGCCTCTTTTTGAAAGCATCTGTCAATGGATTCCTGCATGACTTTTTACACTGTTAATAAATATAGTAAATACAACATCCAGCACTTGAGGAAAGCTCTGCAATAAAGGGGGTATTTTCAGTAAAATGCACATAATTCAAGAACTAAACCATGCTGCTTCTATTAAGGTTAAATCCACACACATCATGAAGCACCACTACTACCACCTGCTAGAGATTTACCTCTTGTAATGGAAATCAGCTCCACAAATCTCTCTGCTACACACATTTAGTCTTGGTCATTCAACCATATTTGATTTCATGTTGTATAAATGGAACACACATTGGTCACAATATGTGTGCTGAGGCAGAACAAAGACCTGGCCTGAGCATCGTGCATTTTGGAGAAGTGTTTATTAGCACCCTAAATATTGTGCAGAAATAAGATTAACCTTGGGGGTTGAAGCCACATGCAAAATTCTTCAGCTGCCAGCTATGCAGCTTGGAAAGATTCTTCAGCTCAGCAGACTGTGTCCCTTTCCACTTTGTACCTTAACATGCTTGAGATATATCAGTGTGCTGAATAAGAGAAAGCCAGAGAGTTCAGTGCAGGAGGGTGGAATTACACTGTATCAGCAATTTAACCCTGCAATGGGGTGGAATGATGATTGCAAAAGTACTGGGACACTCTGACCAGTGCTGTGCTGAATAACACGGAAGAAATAGGGCTGAATTTTCAGATTAGAGAATATTACTTCCAGCTGGATCAAACCCAGTTTATTCAGGAGCCTGGATTCCTCTTGCCTTGGATTCATTTTGTTTGCCAGTAGACACCTCACAAGTTCTTTCTCACTGCTGCTTGTTAGTTATTTCTACTTGCTTTTTCTGTCTGAAGTTCACCCACCGGTGACTTTGATTTACACTGGTATGAAGTCCTGAGTTGCTATGGAATTATGTGCAAATAAGATAAGTTATTAGTCTGGATTCACTTGGTCCTTGATCAGCCTCTGCCAAGTCTCTCTTTATGTTCTTCCCTGCAAGGTTTCAGTACCTACTTCAAGATCTCAATTTCTACTCAAGGCCTTTCTTTCTTTCTCCTTCTTCCATCTCTGTCCCCTGGTGTCCTCTCAGTGACACCCAACTGCAGTCCCACCCATGCAATAGTATCTGCCATCTATAGCTCTTTACCACACCAGTACTCACCTGCCTCACTGATGTCCTCTAATTATTTCTTACCAGCTGGAGCCTTATGCTGGGCCTAATTACTAAGCGCACGGCCAAATTCACAGGTACGTCTAAGGGAGTGTATTGAAGGAAGATACAGTTTTTTCACCCTCTACATTACTTACATTATGCCAATTTGGACAAATAATGTATTTTCATAAGTGTAATTTACATCCATTTTGTATGCTGATGTTGATTGCATGGGGATTCAGAGCGGATAGACTAGTAGTTATTCCAGGGTAGGTGCATGTATAGCCTGCTAATACTGTACCCTGGCACCACGTGGCAGGGAATTGGGTAATACCATAGCTTGGTTATTTGAGCAAACAGTTACTTTGGGATGAGCCGCGGATACAAGACACCTCTGCTGATGAGGTGCTTGAACCAGTGTCCCAGTTCTAACCGCTTCTGAGCCATGGATGGGCAGGTCCAAATCCAAGTTTCGTACTTTTCCAGGACCTCTATAAAGGTCTGAATAAAATTTTTAATTATGAAAAGTTCTGAGTGCAGGGTATCTAAAATCTGTATCTCTGTGGCTCAGGGCAACTTTTAATCCTGTTGGCAAATCCTGAATCCTGAGAGCTTGACCTAGTCTGAAAAATCTCTCTGCTGTCCCTCTTTCTATCCTCTATAGGGGATACACTTTATACCTCTTATATATTTTAATTAAAAAATATAATTAGTTTGGGACTTTTTTTTGTCTGCTATTATCAATTGAGGATCAGACACTGTATTTTACTTGTGAAAAAATGACATAAAACTGGGCAGGTGGTAGGCTCTAGCAGGTCACTATATGCATCCCTTAATAAAGGAATTAGAGTGGCTTGTCTTTGCCATCACTCACTGCAGCAGCATATTATATGAACTTAAAATTGAATAGCAGAGCTTGCTTGTGATATTCCTGTCTATCTAAGGAGGTGTTTCAGATGATGGTTTTATTGGGCATGCTGCAGGCCTGAACATCTTGGAAATTCATCTCTGATGTGGCAGGGGTCAAATTCAATATTAGAGGGGGGAAGGGCAGAGAGCTGAGTATAGCTATGATTCTGGTAACTTTTGAGGCTTTTATTTTTCCTGAATTCTCAGACCCAAATCAATTCATGGGACTTTATACGGTAAACCTTTAATGAGAAATCCTATCAGAAATGCAGTTTAACCTATTCTTTGCTAGTTGCTGGACTCTAGCCTTCGTGAGCTAATGCTTGAGTCACAATACAGTGGAGTGTGGCTTAATTATTAACTCTTTAGTTTAGTTCCCACTCTGGTTCTGATCTTGAATGTACAGATACATCTGGATCTTCAGTAACCTACTGCCTCAGTGAAAAAGCTCCACTCTGCCCTTCAGTCAAGTGTCACTACTCTTGGTCCAAGAGCCTGCTGTTTAGCTGCTGCTGCCATCTGGAACAAGTTACATCTATCTCTGTACCTTGCTGAGTCTCTATCTCCTTCTGAGACCCAAATGAAATTCTGTTTCTTCCACTTCTTGTTCCTTTTATTTTCTCTGCTCTGTCAGTCTTTCTTTGTTGTATCTGTAGCGTGTACTTCTGCAAAGCATTAAGAGAGGGAGTCATTTGTAGAGAAGACTACACAAAACAATACTGTATGGCATTCTCTTTGTATTTTTTTGGCCTATGCAGCTTTTCAGTAGTGGGGGGCTTTTCCCATGTGGCAGCTGGGTGGTGGGGATAAGTGGTGGTGGCAGTACTGCAGAGTGGAGTGTGGTGCCTGCACGGTGCAGACCAGTTTGGAAAAGGCCTGAACTCAGAGCTAAGCTCCATTAAAGTGGCATCTTGTTCCAAAACATTGCTGACTACTGTCATAGAAACATAGAAAAAGAGGACTGGAAGGACTACAGGAGGTCATCTAGTCCAAATACCTGCTTAAGGCAGGAGCATCCCAATGTAGACAACTATAGGCAAGTGTGTGTCTAACCTGCTCTTAAAAAAAACTTCCAAGGATAGAGACTCCACAGCCTGTCTAGGTAGTCTGTACCAGTGCTTAGTCACCCACAGAGTGAGAGAATTCTTTTTAATATTCCAGCTAAGCATCCCTTGTTGCTCTTTTTAAGACAGTGATTTCTTGTCACATCTCCCATGGCCACAGAGAATAGTTTATCGCCATCCTTCCTAAGCATGATGATGCAAACAGTTAGGTATTCCCCTTACCATAGTTTCCTCTAGACTGTGTTTCATTAGCTTACTAATGAGAACATCATGGGAGCCAGTGTTGAAAACTTTGATAAAACTGAAATATATCACATTCATTCGGGTTGGTCAAACATGACTTGCTCTTGACAAATCCATGTTGGCTCTTCCTGATCACCTTGTTATCCTCTAGGTGTTTGCAGATAGATTCCCTGATTGATCTCTTCCATCATCTTTCCAATTGTAGGACCCAAAGCAGGAGTAGCCACCCTGGCATCTGATCCCTGTTATGGTCCACCCCACTTGTTGGTCCTTATCCGGTCCACCTTATCCATACCCCCAGTCTCTCGCCTACTATGACGTTGGTTGCTGGGGGAGGTGGTCCTCCTAGTAACAGGGTGAGGGGTTCCTGTTATACCAGCTATTCCTCATTTTCCCCATATGGTCAGCTACTGATATGACCTTTGTTTGTGAAAGCTTTGTGCATCCTTGAAAACGATCTGTTTTGCTCAGATTATCTGTTAGGCATATTGGATTATTGTATTTTATTTAATCTCATAAAACGCATCATATGCTGATGGTTCAAAACTGGCCAGCTCATTACATCTTACATTCAGATTTTGGGAAAGGACAGAAGTTAAATCATTAATACTTGCAGTCAGCTGGGCTGTGGAAGAGATTTTTGGCTTTGTCTGTATCCTATCTAAATAGAAGAGGGTTTCAGAATTTAAGGCCCAGTGCAGCACAATGTTTAAGTACATTTGTGGCTTTAAGTACAAAAGTCGTCCATGTGCTTAAATTTTAACACACGTGCCAGAGTGATTTTCTGAATCTGGACTTGAAAAGAACATGGAAGGAAAGAGAATGAGGAAGCCTTCTGTCACTGCAGCTTCAACCTCTTTTCTGCTCCGTTCATCACTAACAACCGAAGGGCAGACTATAAAAACTTTTAGGCTGGACCATCTGACAGTGCTTAGCACAGGTGTATAGTTGTTCATGGCTAAGCATCCCAGACAACATAAAAAATATTCATTAACATAATTAAAATAAAGCATTGTTCCTATGATAATTAGTCTCCTTTGGCTGTGAGTTCCAGTAGCTAAGTGTACCCTACATCAAGGACTCTTGTTTTATTTTGGATTGGTTGTAGGCAGCAGTTGACAATCTGGTCTCAATTGTCCACTAAATGTCATCTCCTTCTAGGCTGAAAGTTAGTTCCCAGCCCTGATGGACAAGCCCAGAGGTGCAAGGACTGTGAGATTCCCTTCCAGGTGTGCTGCCTGCTGTGGCAATGGGCTGGTGCAGTGCTTGGGTACATGTGCTTGTGTAAGGGGCTTTCCCCTCCTGTGCCCCTGCAGCAGTGGGTTCCCTGTGGGACCCCCACAGCTGGAACACACTGGCCCAGAGCCCAGAGGTGATGACCCATGTACTCGCATCCTTCCAGCCCTGCCAGTCTGGAGTTCTGCCTTGCTCACTGGCTCAGCCTGTGCTTCCCCCTTTAGCTGGGCTTCTGCCCATGCTATGGGCAGTTCCAGCACAGCAGAACCCAAGGAGGCAGACAGCAACATGGCTGAGTGGGAGCATACAGCACATACTTCCACGGTGACACAGCCTGCTCTAACCCAGGGCTGGGCAAAATGCGGCCTGCCAGGCCCTTCTATCCTGCCCATGGGGCTCCTAAAATTTTTAGAAAATTAATATTTATCTAACCCTGGCTGCCTGTCATGCAGCCCCCGGTGGCTTGCCAAAACTCAGTAAGTGGCCCTCCCCCCAAAATAATTGCCTACCCCTGCTCTACCCCCTACTCCCCTCCCCAAGCAGGGATAGAATCCTGTCTCCTAGCCATGGCCCTGCTCACCAGCCCTCTAGCTGTAAGTGAGAGCTGCGCAGGTCAGAGATCATATTGACCCTTAATGTGTGACTGCTTAGAGCATGTTCTAACCTTAAAACTGCATAATATTCTACAGATGTAACATATATGGATTTTAACGTGCAACAAGGCCACAGGTGTGATTCCCGTGGCTCAAGTTATATTAGTGCTCGTACATATATCTCTTGTGGCAGGGGTAAAGGTCATTAGTTATGACTTATTTCCTCTTCATTGCAGCAGTGAAGATGACTTGTAGAGTGAGTCATCAAGAAGCAGGGTAGTGCAGTCACATTCTCCAAACAGACCTTGAGGCCACACCTGACTCTTGGACAGCACAGCCATAGTACCAAGGGCATTTAACTTTCCTGGCCACGAGAGCTTTCTTTTATTTACCCCTTCAGCACCGGAGAATATAACAGGCACAGTATTTTCTGGTGTATACGGAACTTCCCCCCCACTCTAAAACATAACTTTTAATAAACTGCGTTCAACTTTTATTACAGTGATTTAAATGTATTATTACATAGGCACAGCATTTAAGATAATTTTAGGCATCCTTTTTCTGGGAAAAATGTATCTTATAGATCAGAAAAGGCAATATGTTGAAGAAGTCTGCTTCTGAAATTGTCTTTGAATTTCACTCATGTGAGTACTTATTCTGCTAACTCATTATGGCTCATAGCTGGGAGTTAGAAGTACTTGAAACTTCATGGTCTCTTACTATCGTATCAAAAAGTGTCATTTCCTTATTAAAGGTGAAAGATGCTGAATGACACAGGCAAGGGAGATGGGAATAAAAACCAGTGTGATGCTTAGATTCCTATAGCTAATATATTCTGTAGCATGTTTCTATGCTAGCATGTGAGATTTGATCAGCAACACTACTAAAACCTATCTGTTATTCCAGTACGGATATTAGTTTAGGCTGAACAATGACGTAGCTCTGGGATGAAAGGGGAAGTGCCACTTCCTCTTGTCCCACTTAAGGCACCCATCCTGCTTTTGAAACTGCTACTAAAACACAGACACCTGCTACAAACACTAAGGAGGTGAAACCCATTGCTGTGTGTGGTTTTTACTGGGAGTCTATGGGCTGGCAAAGGGAAATGGAAGTCAAGAGCTTGGAGTTCCATTTCTGGCTTTCCTACTGACTTGCTGTATGAGCTAGTCATTAAATCTGTCTGCACTGTGGTTGCTATATCTACCAAATGGGGAATGTAATACTCAACTGTTTATGGAAAGTGCTCTGGAGGTCTTTGGAAGGCAACTGCTATATAAATGAACAAGGTGTTTATTATCCTTTTTATTGTTATTTTATGGTGGGGCCTGAGGCCCAGCTGAAATTAAGATGCCATCACATCAGGCACAGCACAGCGAACGAGGCCTGATCTACACTACACAGCTTTGCCTGTAGAATGCCACTTGGGTTCCTCTGTGTTGGCCAATCTCCTTGTTTTGTGGACAGCGGTATTCCAGGTCTCCTGGATAGAAAAATGTTTCTTTTGCTACCCATCAGCCAGCAGAAGGTGTGTGGAGATAATCCTATACTTTCTGCTAGCTGCCAAGTTCCTTCAGCAACCTGATTCCTTCCTAGGGCGCACTTCATACTCTGCTTACACAGCTGCTCAGTGGAGTTGCACAGAGCCCCCAGAAGCACAAGAACTGTGTATGTAGCCTGGGCCCTGGATTGAAGCTGCTATGTACCTAGACTTCTGGTGGCTGAATAGGTAAATATAGATAATGCCTTTATAATACGGCCCTCCAAGGGATTTTGTCTGGCCCATGGTTGGTCCTTCAGCCCCACCTGGCCCAGGCGTGGGGGAGGGGAGTGGACAGCCTGAGCTGTGGCACATGCTGCCAGTCCCACCACCCCCAGGCATGCAGCAGGGCTGGGTTGGCATGGCAGTTGGACATACTTCCCCCTACAACAGTGGCTCTTTCCATCTGCCACTGCCAATCTCTGCCACTGCTGCTGGACACTGCCTTGCTGCCCAGGTAGCCCGGCTCGTCCACCCCACACTCACTGCAGGGGACACCAGATGGAGCAGGTGGGGGGGGTCTCCATGGACCCACATGGGCAGGGCCCAAGACCCGCATGAGTAGGGTGTGCTCAACTGGGCAGATGGGATGAGGTTGTGGGTGGGTGGGGAGCGGCATCCAGGAGCAGGATGGACAGGCAGGACCAAGGCCAGGGCTGGAATTGGGATCGTGGAGCAGTGACAATATGGGGCTGGGGCGCACTGCACGACCACGATCTGGTGCCCACACTGCCCTGTGATGGGTGCCGATTCTGGTAGGGGCATACCCGAAGCAGATTGCAACTCTACCCTGCCCTGCCCCAGTTCCGCTCTGTCATGGCCCTGCAATCCTGAACCCAGCCCTGGCCTTGCCCACCCATCCTGCTCCCTGACACTTCTTCCCACCTGCCTGCGGCCCCATCCCATCTGCCTGGCCGCATGCCCTGCCTGGGTATTGGCTGGTCTCTGTGGAGACCCCAGGGGTGGTGGGTGGTGACAGAGTGGGGCCGGGACCTGGGGCAGACCCACAATCTGGTCCCTGCATGCCCTTTCCCATGTAACTGGCACCTGTTGCAGGGCATGCGGGGAGCAGATCACAGCTCCACACTGTCACTGCCCAGCAATCCTCATCCTTGCTCTGGCCCTGCCCACTTGTCCTCTTCCCAGATGCTGCTCCCTGCCTGCCCATGGTCCCATCCATTCGTCTGGCCGCATGTGGGTCAGAGCCACTTAGGGAGTTTTGGTGAGCTGTTGTGAGGGAGTGGGGTGGGGTGCTGACCCAGCCCATTAAAAGCTCACCAAAATTCTCTAAGTAACCCTTTGGCCAGAATAATTGCCCACCTCTGCCTTAGTCTCAGCCCCAAAGGGCTGGTACTCTATACAGACATGACTGGCAGTGGGGTGAGAGGAATACCTTTGCTATTGTTCATATTCTGAACCACTGGTTATTGACTCTTTAAAAGATAACTACACTAAACATCTGGCTGGGGTCATCTGAACCCAGCACTCTTTCCTGTCTATGCAGGGGGTGGGACTCGATGATCTATTGAGGTCCCTTCCGACCCTAATATCTATGAATCTATCAGTCTATGAATAAACCAGGAGATTTAGCTTGAATTCCAGTATCAATAAGCTAGAGGGAAATGGTTTATTCCTTGTTTTCTGTTCAGAAGATTTGCTTGGCTGCAGGATCTAACATTCTTAAAGCTGCAATATGGAAGTAGAACCATTTATGGCTGCTGGTCCTTGCCTTTCCCTTTGCTTTCCTTTGTGCATGAAAGCTGGGTTTTACTCAGTCTCCATTTTG
>NW_017729022.1:32499410-32503733 GCF_001723915.1 Gavialis gangeticus | reverse complement strand
CTATTGAGGTCCCTTCCGACCCTAATATCTATGAATCTATCAGTCTATGAATAAACCAGGAGATTTAGCTTGAATTCCAGTATCAATAAGCTAGAGGGAAATGGTTTATTCCTTGTTTTCTGTTCAGAAGATTTGCTTGGCTGCAGGATCTAACATTCTTAAAGCTGCAATATGGAAGTAGAACCATTTATGGCTGCTGGTCCTTGCCTTTCCCTTTGCTTTCCTTTGTGCATGAAAGCTGGGTTTTACTCAGTCTCCATTTTGATTAATTTAGTCATATGAGGATTCTTTGACTTCCCATTTGGCATGACACATGCATTGCTGAGAGTGGTGGGACAGGTGGAGATGACAAAAGGGAACATAACTAAACATTCTCCCCAGACACATTGTGTTATCCAGTAAAATTCAGTTGCACGGCATTGGACTGGTTCAAGCAGTGTCATGTGATTTCAGTTTCCACATGCCTATTTGCTGCAAGGCATCCTTAAGGAAAACACTTGAATTCTCACCCCCACCCCTTTTGCCAGCATGTGGAAACTCCTAGTAACGTTGTCATCGTCCTCTGTATTTATAGCTATTACGGGCAGAGCTGCAAGGAGCTAAAAGCAGAAGGCAAGTGTGTTGACTAACTACAGCACAGTAAGCTCCTGGGTGAGTCTTTTCCAAATAATATTCCCAGCTGTTTTCCTGGCAGGACATAAATCTAAAAATTGTTCCAAAGCCACACTCAGCTTTCTGCTTGACCTTTCACACCAGCACCATGAGGCCACTGGCCTACAGCAGTAATTGTAAGCATAACAGGGAAAATCTAATTAGAAAGGACATGAGGTGCAAGGGAATGACATATGGTACATTCGGTTTCAGTGAGAGGAAAAGGCAGGCACACGGAGAAGTCAATTACACTCTAGCTATGATGCGGCACAGCAAGTCTAAGCTCCTTTTTTGTGTGTCTAGAGTACATCATACACCCTACCAATTCCAGCTTGGCTTTTTGTATTTGCAGTGAATGTCGTAATTACGTAAAATGTAAATTAACAATCCTTTATCCACAGAACGGATGTAATTCAGGTACTAACAATATAAGCTAATGTTCCTCAACTTTGGCTTCTAGAAGTGAGAGCATGCTTCATCCTCTCAGGTCCAATCAGTCTTTGGTCATTTTCAGTCCATTAGCCATGAGAGGGATTATTGCCTCAGCTATTGACACAGATATTTGTCCCATAGGGATTGAAATGCCCTTGAAACCCAGGGTTGTGATAGGGAGGGATGAACTAGGGGGGACTCCAGATATGGCAGAGACAGCATTTTGTTTAAAAATGGAAAATATAAAACAAAATGAACATTGGTGACTTACTGCAAGAGCTGGAGATGACATAAGCAGTTCCAGTGGAAGAATGAAATTCAACACTGCCCTGTTTATAGTGATTGGCACTTCCTTATATTTAAAATACCCAGCAGTATGAAATACCATGAATCTGAAGGCCAGATCATTCTCACTGAAAGTAATCCACAGCCATCTCTACTTACTATAGATAGGCAGTGATTATTGTAATTAAATAAATTCTCATACAGAATGGTTTTAATACCACGATTAGCAAGGAATACCTCCAAGTCACAACTCTAATTGTCACAGATGCACAAAGGTATAGTTTACCCATGGAGCTTTAGAGCTTGATCACGCAGTCTTGATGAAAACAAAACTCCCATTGGACTCGGGCATATAATATTTTTTTTAAGTACCTGCAGTATCTTAGAGAACTCATTAAATGTCAGTCACTACAAAAGGTTTAATATGAAAGGTATTGGCTAAACCATCTTATCTAATATTCGGGTTGGTATTTTTCTCCTGTTTTGCCTTCATATGTCAGTTCTTGATGTTTAAATGCAAAGACTGCAGTCTTTCTGAGATGGCTGCTGAGCGTCATTTGGAAGCCAGGCTGCCAATTCTCCTTTTTAAATTAATCACCCATTCAAAAGGATCCTAGATGAGTTATTGAACTTGCAAATGCACTGTAGGACTGCTGAGTGTTCATTCTTAATGCTATTTAAACAGTGTGTTGAGCACCTTTTAAATCAGAAACACATAGCCATACTTAGCAGGTTCTCTCATGTTTCTTTTTATGTGAGCAACTTTGCCATACTTTTCTCTGCATTTTGGGTGGCATCTTCATCTTTGAACACAATCTTCTGTGTTTTTCTTTTTATTTGAAATGTAGAATGAATATAAGTGGAACACATTTTTCTGTGTATGTAGGCTGACGGTCATTCTCAGGTCATTTTTAACAGTCCACCAGAGCAAAAATATTGAGACTCTTTCAGGTTTTTTTAGGGGTGCACCAATAGAGATTTTTGGGGCCGATACTGATAGCCAATTTTTAAGGAGGCATATCAGTTGATACTGATCTGATTTCTGATACAGCATGGAGAGCTGGGTGCAGCTGGTAAGTCTGCAGTGGGAGGGGAGTGGGGAGGGAAGGGGTATGCGGGGGCAGATCAAGGCCCCTGCATTGAGGGAGGGAGTAGGGCAGGGGCTGGGTCTGGGGAAGGCGTTGCCCAGCTGGGGCAGGGCAGGGTGCAGGATGGAGCCACTGCTTGTCTGGGGGGGCGGGGATGGTGGGGTGGCTCCTGCTGCTGTGCACACCCCGGGAGGGCACAGGGAGTGGAGGGGGTGCTCCTCCTGGATCTGTGCGGGGTGGACTGCCGTTGTGGCTGGGGCTGCACTGGGCTCTTCCTTGTGGGGGCTGGGCCTGGCTGTGCTAGGGACAAGTGGCAGCAGCGCTGGGAAGAGGGCTATGGGGGGGGGTTGCTGCAGCCACTACAATATTCACCATAGCCCCCCCCAGTTTCCCCTCCCAGCACCACTGCTGCCCACCCCAAGTGCAGCCCAGTCCAGGGTAACCCCCACTGGGAAAAGTGTGGCACAGCTCTGGCCCTAGCCCTGGTGGCACCCTCCCCATGCCCTCCCATGGTGCGCATAGTGGTGGGAGCCACCCCCATACCCCCCAGACAAGCCACAGCTCTGCCTCATGCCCTGCCCCACCCTGGCTGGGCAGCACCTGCCCCAGCCCCTCTTCCTCCCTCATTGTGGGGGCCTTGATCTGCTCCCCCACGCTTCTTCCCTCCCCTCTCTCCATCCCCAACAGACTTACCAGCTGCACGCAGCTCTCCAAGCTGCCGGGCTGTGCTCCTTGCTGCCTATGTGTTGTGCTGCAGCTGTGTGCATGCATGGGGCATTTATTGGCCACATTATCGGCCACGTTGGGTCAATTTTCTTTAAACTGGTGCCAATCCAATATCAGACTGATGTATCAGTGCACCTCTAATTTTTTTAATTTCCCCTCTTTTTCTGGGCTTGAAATCTTTACCACTGGTTAGTGGATCTACAAGTATTAATTTGTCTGGTGAATACACAGGGTGAAGAGCTTTATCTGTCTTTTGAATTGTTCATTTTGGAGGGGATAGTGTGCTCATGTTTATGAGATAGAAGAGGAGCTCCAGCTAGAACTGTTCAAAGGATGGAAATTTAATTTGCAAAGGATTTTGAGGTGTCCCATTTTGGCTTTGTTTTCTATTGGAACAAAATTTAAATGTGTAAAATTATCTGGAGGAAAAAAGATCCCAATTTAAAAACATTTCAGGTTGATATAAGTATTTTATTACAATATTGATTTCTCAGTTTTCTCAGATTTTGAAATGAAAAGCCATTTCACAATGGAAAAATATATATATAATAACTTTCATCCCCCAAATATCAAAACAGGCCATTACAATTTTATTGCCACTTTCCTTTTGTTTGCTTCTGAAATAATATTTAGACAAAACCAGCCTGATTTTGTGAGGGATTTTAATTTTGATGGAGGCATATGTTCCTACAAAATTGGTCAATGAAAAATTTTTCTTCTGGTTTAGAAAGCAGAGATTCACTGAAGTCAAGTATGTCAAAGAGCCTTTTGGCATAATAAAAGGACGTGGAGTCCAAAGAGATGAAGCTAGGGGGTATTGCCAATAATTACACACAAAAATTGGGCATCACCACTAATTTACACCTTTTGCTTTCCCTTATTTTTAAATGTTTAATCCTTTTCTATGGCCAATTCACAATATATTTTTTAATTCACTTTCACAACGGGACAGACATTAACCACATGTGCAGTGGCTAAGACAAATTAATGTGCATATTAATGGATGTCATAGTGCCTGTGGACATTTCCTGTGTGATGATGTGTGTGTGTGTGGGGGGGGAGGGGTTGGAGCCTGGGGAGGCAGGTCCCCACATGCTCTGCCAGGATGTGGGGTACTGTGGGTCAGGAGTGAGGGGCAGCA
>NW_017729022.1:32493880-32499399 GCF_001723915.1 Gavialis gangeticus | reverse complement strand
CATGGTGCTGAGCAGGGTAGGGGCAGCAGCAGGGCTGAGGGGGCTGTAGCTTGGGAGTTGCAGACACACACATGATAACACAGACGAACAGACACAGCACCCAGTAGATAAAGCTTTGCAGGGGGAGGGGTGAGGGGAGAGGGGCAGATCAAGGCCCCCATGGTAAGGGAGGGAGTGGGACAGGGGCAGGGCTGGGGTGAATGGGGCCCCAGGGCTGGGCGGGTTGTGGGACAGAGCCATGGGAGGCTCGTCCAGTGGTGCTGGGGGGGAGGGGCATGGCTCCCTGCCATTGCACACCCCCCCGGGGGCTCATGTCCCCCAGATTTGTGCCTGGGGTGGAGGCAGGCTGCATGGGCTCTGCACCCCCCTGCCACTGCCTCCAGAGCTGCGCAGGACACCATGTGCTTTCTGCCTCTGGGCAGGCAGTGCATGGAAGGACATGGTGTCATGCAAGACTCCCAAGGCAGTTGCAACAGCAGGAGGGTGCAGAGCCCAGTGTACCGGGCAGCCTGCCTCTGCCCCACACACAGATTGGGGGGGCATGTGTCCCCCATTCCTCCCCTGGGGTGTACACAATGGCGGGGAGCCCTCCCACCCTGTACATCTCTGGACTAGTTGCCTGGGCTTTGATCATCCCACCACCTGCCCCGGGGCCTCATTCACCCCAGCCCCTGCCTCTGATTCACTCCCTCACTCACTGTAGGGGCCTTGATCTGCCTCTCCCGCTTCCCCCTGACACACTTACCTTCTGGGTGCTGCTTGACATGCGGTGCTGTGTTCCTGGCTGTGTGCAGTAGGCTGCAGCTAGGCTCTGTGTGTGTGTGGCCCCTCTCCCCGGCCTTCTATGTACAACTCACAGGTCATCTGCGTACCACTGGTGGTATATGTACCACAGTTTGGGAACCACTGGTTTAGACAATCAATATATAAAAATCACTCCTGGGTAGGTGCATTGGCCTAATATGCAAAAGGTGAATAGCACCAGGTGCTCACCCTCAGGTAAACACTCAGTGCTTTGGGCCCAGATTGAATGGAGGGGCCTAATCTGGAGGCCTGACTCAGGTACATAAGCACCAGAGGGGAGTAGGCTTTTTTTAGGTGCTGTGATGTTTAAGTTAGTGGTGGCTTAAGTGCTTTTCTGGAACTCAGACTTTGCTTCTATAGAAGGGTGGGAAAGGATTATGATATTACAAATACATTCTTAAAATTAAACACTAAAGTGAATATTGTAAACAGAAATAAATACTTGGGTTTAGGTATACATAAAGCTCAGAAATATTAAGCCTTCATGGTGTCAAATAGCTACATATATATTGTGAAGAGAAGAGAGGGCCAGCTATCTCTTCTTACAGTGAGTGCTTGTGACTATGGTGAAGAGGTGTGTGAGAGAGAGAGATTGAGTAATTAATCTTTTAGTTCAGTATCTAAAAATGTCTTAAAAAATCTTGGCAGTGTGCATCCTTGTCCTAGAAAGCATGCACCACTTGCTATAGAACTAACTGACTTTCTCCGGGATGTTCCTGTTTCATGCGTTGTCCCCATCTTCTGCCTTGGAACAGAGTGTCAGAAATAACCATGCAAATAAGTGCTCAAGCATTTCCTGAGCTAATAGAGGTGTCTCCTAAGGGACACTTAGGATGATCAAACTCAGAGCTTTAATACCAAGTGTCAAACGTACATATTATCCATAGTGTCAAACGTACCTATTGGCCATAGTGTTTCAAGCAATTCTTTATTACTCCCTATAAAATCATTCAAAGATTGTTTCACTTCTGCCATGGCCTGACAGAAAGGTCAGTGTCTAATGACTCATTAGGAGCCATTTTCAGCTTACTGAGAAGGCAAGGAGACTACTTCAGCACAGCTGTGGTCCTATTACACTATTACAGAATTTAGCTTGAGCCTTGTTCCTCTTGTTGCTAGTAGTCCCCAAATATTAAATAAAACAGTGGTGGGACAAAGGGGGTATGTGCCCATAATAAATCTATCCTGCAGTTAGCTTATTTTTTACTTTTTCCCATACTAGCATTAGGGCTGTTTCTGATATGGCTTTTATTGACTAATTTCACCCATCTGCTTTTAAGCAGGCAATTTTGGCTTCATCTGAGAGAGAGTCTTCTCTTAAGATGGAACTCGGCCAAGTCTTATCTCTTGCTAGCAAATGTTTCCTTCCCCCTTTTTTTTTTTTATCACTGCACAGTATATTGTTTCATTTCACTGAGGAAATGTCAGAGCAGTGGGCTGGTAGAACACCTGTTGTATAAATCTTTGTGATTTTTATATGACCCCCTGCTGGCAGAGACAGCTGTGTTGTACAATTAAACAGAGAGTATAAGATATTGGAGGAGGAAGGAGAAAAAAAGGTATAGCCTATGAAAACAGTGCATCAGTGACCAAATCTGCTGTCAAGTTTTATAAGCTAAATGAGTTACAGTTTATATGGATATTAAAAGAAATCAGTTTTGTTCCTGGAAGACAAAGAACATTTTCTTGTAGGGGGTTCTCAAAGGATTTTGCATTCCTGAAACTGGACAGCTGGTCTGCACAGAACAGCACATGCTAATTAACCTATCAGTTGTGCTACAGCCAGAAGATATTTATCAAGCAGGGATATAGATGCTGCTGGAGAAGCTTGGCAAAACTTGCAGGGAACTCCCTGAACAGAGCCAAATCCTGCTTGCCTTGTTTACAAATTCTTCAATTCTATGGATTTCAACAAACTCACTTGCATGAACAAGAGAAATAGGATTTGGCTCATAATTTACAAGAATATTCAACTTTCATTTTTTTTTCCATTTTCCCCTTGATTTGAATTCTGCTTAGCTCTAACCTGGACCTTAAATTTTAATACCAGGCATCAGTGGAAGGGCACAGGACTGGATTCTACTATGTACACTCCGGAGAGAGTTACTTTCACCATACTGACTTCACTAGACTTGCCTGCAGAAGGAAGTCCTACGCTGCATGAGTGCAGGGTGGAATCTGGCCTATGGACAGGATCAACGTCACAATGTGTCCCCTTGTCCAGTGCAGGACTATACATTCTGAATCCCTGCTCTGATATCCCATACAGGGTCTACATCCCATACAGAAGCAATTCTCCTACAAGTGGGGAGGCATGCACTCGCATCTTCTCAGGTAAAAGAGGGATTTGAAACTGGTTTTCTAACTGGGAGAGTGTTCTAGTGATTGGACTGTAAGGTTAAGGGGGGTAACCTTGCTGGCTGTGTCTTATAAGATGCCCAATCTGGTTGATAGGCTTTGGGAATGGTACTTGAGTAGGCCCTGCAGGCTAGGAATGCAGAGGGCTATCTAGTGTGTGACTCATGAGATTTAAGGATGAAAAAGGTCAAGGGTCTGGCAGTTCTGGGCCTGCTCATCATCAACAAACATCTAGGAGCTTAGAGAACTTTCCTGGTAAGAAAGGAGCATCTTCAGAGTTAAGCACTCAATGTATAGGGGGTGCAGGGTGGGGTGGTGGTGTTTGAGAAGCTACATTATGGACTTGGCTGCTTATAGTAGCAGTTAGGTATCTAACTGCTACCAAAGTCCTTGCGTGAAGTTTGTATCCAGCTCTAGGGCTACGTTCATGCTGTGACTCTCAAGTGGTGACGGATGCATCTATCCAGTCCAGTGTCATGTGCCCAGTTCTCTTTGAGGGATGGGGCTGAAGCCATGCTCCTCTTCTCAGCATACCCTACTGGTTACCTTAGATGTCTTGCCTCCTAAGTTACTGCCTTTTGTGAATTGCATACGTGGATCCTGAACTCTCCCTAAGCGTTTTGTAGAGTCTCAATTTGGGGCTGTGAACTCTACAACTGAAAGTAAAGCCTAAATCTCCCCTTTTAATTCCATTCAAAGTTCCATGAGCCACTGCCAAATATACACCTGTTCTAGCAGAATTACCTCTTTGGCCACATCCCCTAAGCAGGAACGTGCAGTTTGTGGTGCCTTCATTCACTGCACTGCATCTGTGCACTGCAGCAGCAAAATTAGATACCAGGAAATCCCAGTATCTAAAAAAAACGGTGGCAGAAAAAAGTGGGGTGTTGCACGTGGCAGCAGTGTGTACCACCAGAAACTGGAGCGTGGCCAGCCAGAGCCATGCTCCAGCTGCCAGCCAGGCTCTGCGTGTCCAGATTGCTGCAGCTGCTGCCCTGGGAGGACCCCCAGATTCCCCTATCCCACCTGCAGGGGAGTGCCCAGGGACAACTAGCAGTGGCACAAATAGTGCCTCTGCTAGTTGTCTCTGGAGAAATGCACATTTCTACTCTTGGAGATATGCCCTTTGAGCCTAATTCTTTACTTTTGTGCAGTAAAAATTATGCCTAAACAAAAACAGAAACCTAGACTGTAAGCATTAAAAGCCTTAAAAGCAAATTAAAATGAGAATGTGAGTTTGATAATATGGGTGATGTTAAAATTTGCAGCATAATTATTGTGAAGCTTTTTCTGCTTTTTTAAATTGTTTGTTTGCAAGTTGATGACAATGATGATGCTTAGATCAAGTAAACTATGAAATAGGTAGTGTTTTTCCCAAGTAGATCCCAAATATAATCGGTTTTATTTCTCTCATTCATTTCCCTTTTCCTCCTCTGCTTCAGTCATATACATGTCAGTGCAACAAATATAGTACGTGGGTAGAACAATGAAACTATTCTATTGAAAAAAAGATTATTTCAGTCTCTTGCTATTAAATTAAAAATAAAAGGCCTATTGTACCTTTTATATGATATGATTGTATACCTCCATTTTGTTAACTTCAGAGGAAGTGATTCATGTAAGAGATTATCTGGGTTTGAAAGACTGTCTATGTATACTGACCTCTTATTTACCTAGCAACTTGCTCCATGCAAGAAAAAATAAATTTCTTCATACATAACCTGACTCTCTGAGGCCCATTCTAACTATCTTAGTTGGGTTTTGGATCAGCCTCTAAGAGGTCCCTATAAATTTGATTTTTGCTATAGATAATCTGGAAATTTTGCTTTAATCCACTTTAATATTATTCAGTTTTCCTTGGTATAGTCTGAGTTTTGGAAGTTGGAGTGGGACAAAATATTGGTGATTTACCTAGTTTCAGGCTTCTGTATCTGGCCAGAGCAATGATTTTCAACCTTTCTTCATTTGTGGACCCTAAAAAATTTCAAATGAAGGTGCAGACCCCTATGGAAATCTATTGTGTGTATAGTTAACCTAAGTCGATAATTACTGACAAACTGTCATATTAAAAATAATATCAACAATAACAATAATGCAATTATGTGAACATACCATTGTGTTGTCAGTTCTAATGAAATGGTTGAGCTTGCTTCTTGGCAGAAAACATGTGAAAGTTTGGTACGATAGGTGATAGTTTGCCTTAGATCTCCTTCAATATCCAATTTGTTTCAGTATTTCTTTTTTTATTGATACTAAGGCTGAAAACCCAGTTTCACGTAAGTACATGGGGGTGAACAGCATCAAGGCTTTAATGGCCTTATCTGTTATATTGGGATACTCCATTTTTTTTTTATTTT
>NW_017729022.1:32486728-32493869 GCF_001723915.1 Gavialis gangeticus | reverse complement strand
TATCTGTTATATTGGGATACTCCATTTTTTTTTTATTTTCAACCAGAATTGGGCAAAAGGTTCCTGCCTGAATTCAAGTTTCAGTCCCGTGTCACAAGATAACTAGAGTCATTGCTCCTCTTCTTTAGCTGTTAAGACCTAGTTGCAGTCTGTTACAAAGGGGTTACAGATCCACTCATTCTCATTGCCCATTTCAGGAACATAGTGGTGAAATTGAGATTTGAGTGCCAGCAAGTGTTCTTTTATTTCACTTTTCACATCACTGTCCAGCATCAGCTCGTTTTCAGCCAAAAAGCTGTCAGGGGTTTTGAATACATCAAAGTAGTTTTCTCTTACTTGAGAAACCTGGAGTTGAAGCTTCTTGACAAAACCCATCAGGTGTAGTCCCCTGCATACACAGGCAAACATCCACCCAGGGATTCCCCCAGATTGCCACGTCAAACCCTAACACATTCACATGTATTAGATGTGCTTTGAAGATGAAAAGCCGGGTCACAGACTGAGCTAGTAGATATCCTGATACCCCACCAGGCTTTTGCTGGTGGCCTCCCATCAGTTTTCTGGGACCTAACCTTTCATTAAAACTTTGTGCAGTTCTTATTGTTCCTAATAAAGCTTTCCATAAGTGCCTCGAGAGACTGCCAATTTTCCCAATGGAAATTCCATCCAAATTGGTATGTGCTCTGCCCCTACTTCTGGTTTTGGCCTCTACTTCTTGTCTCTGATACACACACGTGTGCACCCACCTGTTCCAGTTTGTAGATTGATATTACTGGGCAAGCAGAGGGGCTGCAGCATTGAGTCCCACATGAAGCAGTGGCGGCAGCAGGATGAGGCAGGGCTGCCCAGCTATACTCTGCCTGCTGCTTGTACTTGGGTGGCTTTGTGGGGAGCTGGAGCAGCACTAGCAGTGCTTCGCCTTTGGGTTGGGCCACCATCTTTACAGCCACCTTTTACAGACCCCTAGACATGCTCTGTGGCCCTCCCAGGGGTTTGTGAACCACAGGTTGAAAACCACTGGTCTAGAGTAACTAATTAGTAAGCAAATACCATTTGGTTATTTGCTGCTGTGTTTAGGTTTGGTATGGGCATTTTTACTGCTATTCTCGATGTTGGCTGTCTGGTCATGTGATAGAACAATTTTTATCAGAATGTGCTTTGATTTCCTCTTTCTGGGTAAAGGGGGTGCCTACAGACATGCTCAAGGGTGGGTGGGGGTGTTTTAATTAGAGCAGATTGTGGAGAGCTGCTCTAATTAAAACACTGCAGCATCATGTGTATTGAGCATCCTGCATTTGAAAATGGCCATGGGGGTGCTTTAACTAAAGCTTATTTTAGTTTTAGTTAAAGTGCCCCTGCTTCCATTGTGAAACATGTGATGATTAATACATGTGACAGTGAGGCACACCTGGAGTGTTCTAATTAGAACATGTCGGAGTATGTCTATAGGTGCCCAGGGTTACTACGAGTATGTCACTTTTCAAGAGGTCCTTATCTCCTCCTAACGTACTCGTTACTTTTCCTTCATGAGGCCAGCTAGGTAGAGTGTCAGACCATCCAGTCTGCTTAGCAGTGTGTGGAAGCAAGTAAAATTGTAGTGGATGAGCCCTTCAGCCTCCTAACTATGCACTTTTCCCTTTTAACACACTCCTTTGGCTGTAGTAGTTGCTCTTCCTGGACCAGATTATGCCAAGCCTTTGTCCATCTGTTGAAAATGGTGGAGCTGATGTTCAGCCAGGGCAGTGGAATGGTTAGCACAGCAGTGTGGTCCTGAATATTATTTTGTAGTACCAATTGCATTTTGGGGGGGGAGGGGCAGGGGAAATACATTCTTGTGGCAGTAGGGTTAGTAGTATGGTAGTGAGATAATCTGTCAAGTCTTGGCATTATGGTATTACTCTAGCCACAATTACTGAGAGAGTGAACATGTCTGCTTTTCTTATCAGACTGTGCTACAGCCCCACACTGAAGCTTTATAATAATAATCAAAATAATAAAAGACATTTGTCTTTGACCTTGAAGCCATATACAGTAATGTGAAGTGGAGCGAGAAGTGTTGCATTTCCAGAATACTTTTCATTCCAGTTCTCTCCGACTATGCAATAGCTTACAATAGTCACTACACCTTTAAGGTGCAGAATATAGTGGGCGGCAGAGTTCAGGTGAAGGCACTTGTAGCTGAGAGCTATCTGGAGGTTGGTACTAATGTGGGCATTCCCCCATAAAAGTGACTTGGTGATTGTTATTCTTCTTGTTAGCTACTAGGAAGCCTAATCATGGATGTGGACCTCTTTGGGCTAGGCACTGTGCAAACACTGAACAAAGACTCTCTAACATAAAGCAGTTGCTCTTTCAGTAACCAAAGCTGCCCCAGACCAGATGCTTTCATGCCTAACCTCTCCCCTTCTAGCCTAGAATATATCTTTCAGAGATCCCATACAATCCCAGTGTAAACATTTCTTTCTACAACTGACAGAGTTATTTGTCTCTCAGCATTGCCTAACAGCAGCCTTGCCTCAGTGTCCTTCTCCATGTTCCCCCATAATGGAGCGGGCATTGATATTTTTTCGGCATTCTGACGCTGTTAATGGCTTGGTGCTGCTGGGCATGAATCACATTACAAGCTGATAAGGACGGACATTACTCATCGGAATACCATGGGGAGCTGGGTAACTGTCCTGGGCTATTTTGAAAACATTACCTCACACTCATTTCCTAGCACATCATACATTAGTCTCAACAATCATGTACTAAAATAATGCCTGGCTTGCTTCTAGGAAAGATTTGCCAGTATTTACTTTAATTTAATCATTCTTTACTTATGGAAAACACATCCATGTATAATATATGCATCTAGCTAGACCATATGGCAGCAGTTCTCTTTATGCAGAACTAATTTAGTTCAAGTATCCAGCTCTGTAGCTTGCTACACTCACTCAGGTTTGCACTGCTCATGTTAACAATTCCATAAAAGTCTGTCGGTTGTTAGAAGTTTTGGAATAAATTCTCTTTCATTAACTTTGTCCAGCAGGTGATTTAACCAACTACAGTTAACTTCTCCTCTTACTGCAGTGCCCCACTTTGCTATCCCTGTTCTTATTTATCAAGCCCTTTACTGGAGTTCTAATGAAAAACAGTACTACAGACCAAAACTCCAGAAATACCAAACTGGGGAGAATAAGGAAAGGGAACAGCACATCATTCAGAAAATCTAATAGTATTTAATTTAAAATGATTGGGGCCGGGTGGGGTGAATAATGAAATCTCTGTCCCTGGGGCTCGCCTGCCACGCTTTGGAATGATGGAAGAATAAGAAGTTAATTCCCCAACGAGAAAGGGTGTAGTAAATCACCCCAGGAGCAGGATAAAAGAAAATTGGTTTATTAGCAAATTCCCCGCAGGTTGTGGAGAACCCTGGCTGTTCTCACAGCTCGCGGTCTTCCTTTCACCCTCCACTACTGTGCAGCCCACTCCCTGAAGCCAGTCAGCTCTACTCCAGTCCCACTCTTTTCTCTTTCCTGCCAGTACCAGCAGGTCCTTTCTCCGTGGGACCTTCTCCCAGCCAGTAAGTTTCTCCTCTCTTCCTCACCTCCTTGCTTTGCCAGTTGCCGTGGTTACCTCCACCCAGTCAGCTGATCTTATCAGCAGGCTGCTCCAGTGCTGGGTCTACCGCTTATGGAGTCCCCACTGAATCTCTCCACACTGTGCCCCAGGAGCCAAAGGAAAACCCCACGCTGGATTTAAGTAGTTGTTGGCAGTGGGGGCACTTTAACTAAAGCTTGTTCAACAAGTTAAAGCACACCTGCTGCCATTTTGAAGAGTGGGGACACTGAGTACATGAGACGGAAGCTGCGGGAGCACATTAATTATCACACTGCAGCAGATTCAATCATGTCTGCTTCAAGGCACTGTAATTAAAGCGTGTTGGAGCAGCCTCCCTGCATGTCTACAGGCACCCTCAGGAATTCAAGACTACTTCAAGAATAAGCTAATAAAGGAAAGGAAGAGTTGCAGAACCTGACCTGTCAATATTGTACCCAGCAAAACACCAGACATGCTAACAACAACACTAAAAATTAATCTTGGATAAGATGCCCCTTATATTTCTGTAAATTTATATAGTTACTCTGGACATGAAGTGAAATCCTGGCCCCACTGAAATCAAGTTTTCATTTCTGCTCCCTTTTTAAAATCTGTTCTCATACGAGTTTTGTTTGTTTGTTTTCTGATATGGGATTTCTGAGAAGCTGATTTTTTTTCTACCTTTATGCATAACAACTTCCTTATCTAAATGTATAAATGATTGTTTTCAAGTCCACTATGTCTTGATGTAATACATTTATCCTACTTAGGGATTTAAAAAAAAACTCTCACAGGAATTGGTCTCTTTCTGCTGAACCTGGTTCAAAATAGGTAATCAAGGGAAACCAAAAGGGCTAGAGACAGAAATTACACATAATCTGGTATAAGTGATTGGAAACTGATTCAAATTTGTAATACAACAGAAGTTCAGTGCACATATACTGTTTTCAAAATGGCCGAAACTGGTTTATGATAAACCTGGATGCATATAGTATCAGACTTAACTGATTTAGGTTAAAATGATTTATTGAACTTCTATCCCAGATCCCCTCCAGATTCAAGTTAATTTACAGTCCCCCAGCATCCCAGGATGCTCCCCTTGCAGGGTGGGCAGGTTAGCAAGAAGGCTTGCTCTAGCTCCCCCTGACTTCTAGCCTGGCCCACCGCAGGTATATGGCTGAATTTCTGGAATCAAAAGTGAATGTCTGTTCACTGGCTTATCAGTTCAATCTACACAGCTTAGACTACCCTGAGAAGATTGAACTGGCTTCTTGAACCATGGGGTATTCTTCCAAGAAGAAGGATTGCTGGGAGGAGATGGGATCCACCTGATGAAGAGAGGGAAGAGTGTCTTCACAGACAGGCTCGCTAACTTAGTGTGGAAGGCTTTCAACTAGGTTTGCTGGGGGATGGAAACCAAAGCCCTGAGGTAAGTGGGGAAGTGGGAGACCAGGAGAAAGAGCAAGCAGGAAGGGGCAAAAGGGGAGGTGTTCTCATACTTCCTGAGAAATCAAGGCAATTGAGTAATGAACTCAGGTGCCTGTACATGAATTCACAGAGACTGAGAAACAAGCAGGAAGAATTGGAAGTCCTTGCACAGTCACAGACCTATGACATGACTGGAATAACAGAGATGTGACGGATAGCTCGTAATGGGGAGCACTGTCATGGATGGGTACAAACTATTCAGAAAGGACAGGTAGGGGAGAAGAGGAGGAGGAGTTGCACTTTATATAAAAGAGCCACTTTGAATGCCTTCAAAACACATTTGGACGCTTATCTTGCTGGGATCCTGTGATCCCTGCTGACTTCCTGCCCCTGGGGCAGGGGGCTGGATTCGATGATCCTCTGGGGTCCCTTCCAGCCCAAATGTCTATGAAATCTATGATTGCTCAGAGCTCCAGTATAAAACTGGATATAGGCCTATTGAGGGTCTGTGGGTTAGGATCAGAGGGGAGAGCAACAAGAGTGGTGTTCTGGTGGGGATCTGCTATAGACCACCAGATGAGGAGGAAGTGGTGGATGAGGCTTTCTTTAACCAGCTAGCAGAAGTGTCCTGATCACAGGCCCTGGTTCTCACGAGGGACTTAAATCACCCTGACATCTCTTGGGAGGGCAATAAAACAGTGTGTAGGCCACGGGTGGGCAATTATTCCAGGTAGAGGGCCACTTACTGAGTTTTGGCAAGCTGTTGAGGGCCTCATGGGTAGCCCTGCCCTTGACAGGTGCCCCATCCCTTGGTTGCCATTTTGTGACCGGAAGTCCCACCCCCTAACCCCTGACCTTTGCCACCAGAAGTCCCTTCCCTTGCCCCGAGAAATACTCCTTTCAGCAAGGAGTTTTGCCATCTTAGAACCAGAAAAATACCAAATTGTATTCTAAATATCAAATATCTACAACATTCATTAATTTGATTTAAAAAATATTTTTGTCCTTGTTTACATGTGTTTGTGTAGTGTACATAGGGGTGACTGCACAATAGCTTAAAATGAAGTCTTACCTGCGTATATTGTGGGGAGGTGAATGTGTGAGTGTGTGTGTGGATATGTGGGGTGCGGGTGGGTGTGGGGGGAGGGTTGCTGGGGTTTCTGTATGGGAGTGTGAGCAGAGCTGTGGGTAATTTGTGTGTATTTTGGGGGTGTGTGTAGGACTCACCCGACGAACACACACACGCATGCTCTGCCCTGTGCCTGCAGATACACATGCTCTGCCTCTGTGCCTGCAGAAACACACTCTCCCCCGAGCCTGCAGACATGCACTTGCACACAGACACCCCCCGCCCCGACTACCAGCATGGTCCCCTGCTTCCCAGTCCGGTGATGCAGCTGGGAGCCATGTGGTGCTGGAGCAGAGCTGGGGCAGGAAGCAGGGAACTAGCTGAGGGTGAGGCGGGACTGGGCTACTCAAGCCTGCTGAAGGCTCCCCCTGGGTCCTACTTCCCCTGGCATCTGTCAGCTTTGACAGGGAGCTAGGAGCAAATAAATATTAATGTAGCAGGCTCACTTTTCAGAGCTTGGGTTGAGTCCCAGGCTTGAGATCCTGCTGTTTTGATTGGTGGAGCCCATCCACCAACCAGGAGGCAGCAAGAGAAATAAAGTCACACCCCTTTCCTGAGAGGCGTGGGAGAAAAGCTCCCCTGGACCCAATCAAAGACTGTAAACTGTCAGGCCTAAGTGGAGGGGCCCCTGGTGCTTCCTGAACACTCCCCTAAGGGACCCCATTGGAAGGAGGACTATATTAAGGAACAGATGTTATTAAGATTGTTCATGTTTGCACCTTATATTTTATAATTGAAATGTTATATTGTGATGTTGTTTCATAGTTAGTAGGGTCAGAAGGGACCTGAGCAGATCATCAAGTCTGACCCCCTGCCATGGCAGGAAGGAGTACTGGGGTCAAACGACCCCAGCAAGGTGATTGTCTAGCCTTGTCTTAAAGACCCCCAAGGTAGGAGCCAGCACCACTTCGCTTGGAAATTGGTTCCAGATCCTAGCTGCCCTGACAGTGAAGTAGCGCTTCCTGATGTCTAATCTGAATCTACCCTCTGCCAGCTTGTGAC
>NW_017729022.1:32481769-32486630 GCF_001723915.1 Gavialis gangeticus | reverse complement strand
GCCTCTCCTCACAGGGCCTGCCCTGCTGCCCCCAATCATGCGAGTGGCACTCCTCTGGACCCTCTCCATGTTGTCCACATCCCTCTTGAAGTGCGGCACCCAGAACTGGACGTAGTACTCTAGCTGCGGCCTGACCGGTGCCTCATAGAGGGGGAGTATCACCTCCTTGGACCTGCTTGAGATGCATCTGTGGATGCATGACAAGGTGTGGTTGGCCTTCCTGACTGCATCCCCACACTGCTGGCCCATGTTCATCTTGTCATCAATGATGACTCCAAGATCCTTTTCTGCCTCTGCACTGATGAGAAGGGAGTTCCCCAGCCTGTAGGTATGGTGCTGGTTCTTCCTCCCCAGGTGCATCACCTTGCACTTGTCAGTGTTATAAATAGTGTTATTTAGGGTTTGACCGTGGTTATTGGTTAATGTTCACTGTGTAAATATGTATATGATATCTAGTTTTATGTTTATGTATATTATAACTCAATAAATTGTATATAGTTAAGAGCTTTGGGGTTGGGCTAACTCTAGAGGAAAGAGGGAACTGCTCAAAATTCTGGCATCCTTCTCACAGCACCCCCTCCTGCCTACCCATCCTGTCCCATCCAACTGAGAATAGGACACATCTTTAGGGATACCTGGGCTACATTAATTTACTAAATTTATTGTGAGTCCTGTGGGCTGAATAGAATGGCCTGGCAGGCCAGATCTGGCCCACGGGCCATATTTTGCCCGCCCATGATATAGGCAATCCAGGAAGTTTTTGGACAGTGGTGAGAACAACTTCCTGGTGCAAGTGCTGGAGCGGGCAACTAGGGGCTGTGGTCTTCTTGACCTGCTGCTCATAAACAGGGAAGAATTGGTGAGAAATGTAGTAGTGGATGGCAACTTGGGCGGCAGTGACCACAAGATAATAGAGTTTAGGCTCCTGAGGAAAGAAAGGATGGAGAGCAACAGAGTAAGGACCCTGGACTTGAGAAAAACAGACTTTGACTCCCTCAGAGAACTCATGGGCAGGATCCCCTGGGAAGTCAGTTGGAGGGAGAGGGGAATCCAGAAGAGCTGGTTGTACTTTAAAGAAGCCTTACTCAGAGTACAGGAACAAACCATCCCAATGCACAGGAAGAATAACAAGTATGGCATAAGACCAGCTTGGCTTAGCAGGGAACTCTTCAGTAAACTAACTCACAAAAAGGAAGCTTATAAGAAGTGGAAACTTGGACAAACAACTAGGGATGAGTATAAGAGTACTACCTGGGCATGCAGAGATAAAATCAGGAAGGCCAAACCACAACTAGAGTTGCAGCTAGCAAGGGATGTGAAGGGTAACAAGAAGGATTTCTACAAGTATGTCAGTAACAAGAGAAGGATCAGGGGAATTGTGAGTCCCTTACTGAATGGGGGAGAGATCCTAGGGGAGGCTGCAAAAAAGTGTGAAGTAGTAAATGCCTTTTTCACCTCAGTCTTCACAGGCACGATCAGCTCCCAGACTACTGCACTGGGTAGCACAGTTTGGGGAGGAGGTGAGCAGCCAACATTGGTGAAAGAACAGGTTAGGGACTACTTAGAAAAGCTGAACATGTACAAGTGCATGGGACTGGATTGGATGCACCCAAGGGTGCTGAGGGAGTTGGCTAATGTGGTTGCAGAGCCATTGGCCATCATCTTTGAAAACTCATGGCAATCAGCAGAGGTCCAGATAACTGGAAAAGGGCAAACATAGTGCCCATATTTAAGAAAGGAAAAAGGAGAACCCAGAGAACTACAGACTAGTGAGTCTCACCTCAGTCCCTGGAAAAATTATGGAGCAGATCCTCAAGGGATCCATTTTGAAGTACTCAGAGGAGAAGAAGGTAATTAGGAACAGTCACCAATGGCAATTCATCAATGGCAAGTCAAACCTGACCAACCTGATTGCCTTCTATGATGAGATGACTGGCTCTGTGGATGCAGGGAGGCCAGTGGATGTAGTGTACCTTGATTTTTAGCAAGGCTTTTGATACAGTCTCTCACAATGTTCTTACAGGCAGGCTAAGGAAGTATAGGCTGGATGAATGGACTGTAAGGTGGATACAAAACTGGATGGAGCATTGGGCTTAAAGAGTAGTATTCGATGGCTCGATGTCTAGTTGGCAGCGAGTATCAAGTGGAGTGCCCCAGGGGTTGGTGCTGGGGCCAGTTTTGTTCAATGTTTTCATCACTGACCTGGAAGATGGCATAGGGTGCACCCTCAACAAGTCTGCAGATGACACCAGGCTGGGGGGAGTAGTAGGTATGCTGGAGGCTAGAATTCAGAGTGACCTAGAGAAATTGGAGGATTGGACCAAAAGAAATCTCATGAGGTTCAGCAAGGACAAGTGCAAAGTTCTGCATTTAGGATGGAACAATCCCATGCACCAGTACAGGCTCGGGGCTGACTGGCTGGGCAGCAGCTCTGCAGAAAAAGTCCTGGGGGTTACAGTGGACAATAAGCTGAATATGAGCCAGCAGTGTGCCCTTGGTGCCAAAAAGGCTACGAGGATACTGGGCTGCATTGGTTGGTGTGTATCCAGTAGGTCAAGGGAAACGATTCTTCTGGTGAGGCCACATCTGGAGGATTGTGTCCAGTTTTGGGCCCCCCACTACAGAAGGGTTGTGGACAAATTAGAGAGAGAGTCTAGAGGAGGGTAACAAAAATGGTGAGGGGCCGGGGTGTCATGACTTATGAAGAAAGACTGAAGGAATTGGACTTATTTAGTCTAGAGAAGAGGAGACTGAGAGGGAACTTAATAGCAGCCTTCAGTTGCCTGAAGGAGGGGTTTGAAAGATGATGGAGTTAGACTGTTCTAGATAGTGGTGGCGGATGACAGAACAAGGAGCAACCGTCTCAAGTTGCAGCAAGGAAAGTTTAGGTTAGATATTAGGAAGAATTTTCTCACTAGGGGGGTAGTAAAAAACTGAAACATTTTACCCAGAGGTGATAAAATCTCCATCCTTGGAGGTTTTCAAGACCCGGCTAGACAAAGCTTTGGCTGAGATGATCTAGTTGGGGATGGTCCTACTTTTGAGCAGGAGGGTTGGACTAGATGACCTCCTGAGGTCCTTCTCAACCTTAATTTTCTATGATTCAGCCTTGGGCTTTTTGACTGTCTATACTTTGTCAATGTGTTTATGGAAGGGATCCATGCACCTAGCATGAAGGTCCAAGCCTGAAATAATTTAAAAGGGCAAAGTGAATGCCTAGAGGCAGAAAAATGTTATTGATGGACTTGATACAAAAATCACTGGGTGAAATTCTGTGACCTGTGTAAGGCAGGAGGTCAGACTAAAACAGTATCATGATGATTTCTTCTGGCCTTGCACTCAGTAAGATCTGTGTAATTCATCTTACAATGGGTGTTTTAAGAAGGACCTCCTTTTTCATATGATAAAATGGGACTCCAATTAAGAGAGAGATTATATGACATAAGGAAAAGGCTCTTGGTGCTCCACTGCATTTTATCTTTTAGCAATGTGCACTAATGTAGAAGAGCCCAGTCTATCAAGTACACAGATTTCAGAAGGATCATCATGTTAGTCAAGTACTATAGTATCATGCCCGTATTGCCTGTGTTCATCTCTGTACCAGAAGTCGTCCTGGTAGGTAGCGCCATGGCAAACATACCTGAAGAGATATCCATGTAAATGTTATTGCTGCACTTTGGCATGGGTCTAAGTAAAAGCACATGAATAGCATCATTTAATCCACAGAGCTACTCAAGTATTTAATGTTAAGCACATACTAAGGCTTGGCCCAGTCAGGCAGTCATGAAACAAGAAACTTTACCAATGTGCATAGTTTCAGTAGAAGGCAAGGTAGATAATATGCACTTTGCAAGCTAAATAAGATATATATACATATAGAACATACATTTTAATGAACTTGAACTCACTTTGTCAGATGCTGTGGAAAAAAAGTGTCAGTAGCTAGAGTACTTATATTGTTCATAGTTATGTACCTGAAGAATTAGGACTGAAATTTGATAGGGGAAACTCACTAGATCTAATCTTTCTGTGTGTTTTTAAAGCTATAGCTAGGCCTAATCCCACAGATGCCCAGAGCATTCAGAAAAAAGCTTTCTGTGATTTTGAAGGTGCATACAATTATGCTTGGTCTAAACCCATAAGTAATTTTTTCTGGAACATTTGAGTACAATCTTCATCCACTTTTTGAAAGATAAATGGCCACAAGAACCAGGAAGCACATACCAGGGCATATGTGTTTAAATGCTTACTTGTAGGCATAAAGTACATTTTAAATATCTTTTAGATAAAACTTTTTAAAACATTTATCTTCATAGTAAGGAGCATAAAAGACTTCAGGTACTTTTGGGACGAAAAGTTCTGTTTACATTCATTTATGCTATGTTGGTGTCCCTGCACAGATGAATGTAGAATGCACCACAGATGCAATAACTAACTAGGAGAACAAAAGTATTTCCCCATCATCCCCTTCGATAGCACAACCAGAACTATAAATTCTGCCCTGAGTAAAACAACAAATAGATACATTTTGCCTCCCAACCCTGCGAGTTTGGGTTTCATTATAGATAAATTACTTGCATATTTGCAAAATAAAAATGGTATCCTGTTCATTTCTCTAGACTGCATTTATTTCTTATAATTAAAAAATCACTCTCTTGCCATTTGCCTCTTTAAGGCTAATTATTTAATGTAAATGAACCCTTTTTACACAGACACACTGCCTGCCTTTCTCAAGCTTTCATCTTTGCCAGGGCTGATTAAGAAGCCTGCTTATGGCTTCTCTCAGCTCATATTTGGGAATAAAACTGAAATCCAATGTTGCAATTACAGCTACAGAAAGGCTTTCTTTGTTCTTCATTAC
>NW_017729022.1:32474008-32476769 GCF_001723915.1 Gavialis gangeticus | reverse complement strand
GCCTTTCTCAAGCTTTCATCTTTGCCAGGGCTGATTAAGAAGCCTGCTTATGGCTTCTCTCAGCTCATATTTGGGAATAAAACTGAAATCCAATGTTGCAATTACAGCTACAGAAAGGCTTTCTTTGTTCTTCATTACATCTTTGAACACTGAAACCTGATGGCCCTCAAGGCACACGCCCATGGGTCAGGAGGCCAGGATGTGCCCTTTTTCTGTGCTAGATACTGGAGTGCACAGTCATGAGCCACAAAACACAGCATGAAAAAGCAAACATAATTTAGCCCCGAGCATCTGACTACCATCTGATGTCTCTTATCTGCTCTTCCCCCTTGAACAAAAGACTAGAGGGTCTGTTATTTGCTTAATTACAAGGTTTGCTTTATTTATTTTCCTTGCCCTCATAGCAGATTGCTTGTACAAGAAAGGAAGGGTGAGCTACCTTTAGGTAACAGTTAGTCTGCTGCCTAAGAGCAATTAAAGTGCAGTCTGTATAATGACAATGAATAAATAAAAATAGTGTTAGAAATTCTTGCCTTTCTTCACAATGTCTTTTGTCATTGAAGCCGTCAGTGAAATGCATTCAATTTTCTCACTGTAGTCTCTACTTAGCATTATACTACATTCTTTTATACTTATTCCTATGCATTTCCCTATTTTATAGCCTTTCTGATTCTTACTCTTCCTTCCAACATATTCATTATGTTTACTGTAATTACAACAGTAATATAAACCTTCCAGATGTCTTGACAGAGCTGATTTACATACCTCCCCTGCACCACAATTTTGAAACACTCCTAAATGTAATATGGGTCTGAGAGACTTTGTGAGCTCACTGATCAGTGGTTTGGTAGCAGTACCTTACTGAGGTCTGAACCCAGATTACGCTGGTGATGAGTGAAGTATAACAATCTAGACTGTGCAAAAGTGAGAGAATGTCCAGTTCTGGAGCAATGGTTTCAGGCTTCATCAGAGGAAATTTAGGTTGAAGATTAGGAGGAACTTTCTGATTCAGAGGGTGGTCAAGAACTGGAACAGGCTGCCTAGAGATGTTGTCTCCATCCCTGACAGTTTTCAAGAGCAAGTTGGAGTGAAGCTTGGCTGGGATAGTTTAGTCAAGGTTGATGTTACCTTGAGCAAGGGACTGGATTAGATGTCCTTGTGAGGTCCCGTTTAGCCCTACTGTCCTGTGATCCTAATATCAGTGCAGAGGAATACATTCTAAGACCAACTCCATGCCCTCAGAGTGTACTTAGAGATAGGAACTATTAAAATTTTTGAGGACATCAAAATACCTTATGAATGTTGGACTAGAGGGCTCACTTTTATTTTTAATGGGAGCTTTTGCATGGATGTCACTAGAGAAGGACTGCATAGTAAGTTCCCAATGGTTTTGTGACACCAGTAAAGATTGGTATATTTGCTGATGATTAGGAATAGAGTGGTACAGAAAGACAGAGTGACTTGCCCTAAGCCTTGCAGTAAGTCTGTAGTAGAGCTAGCTATAATACCCAATGTCTTGATTCACAGGCAAGGACTTTTATCAGTAGAATATATTGGCATCACCAAAGTAAAGGCCTGTAGGCCAAGATATTTAAAAATCGAAGCCTAGTTAGGTTCTCCACCCAAAGCATGGGCAGCTGCCTGACTTTCAAAGTGCTGAATACTCAATAGGTCCCATTGATTTCAATAGGAGATCACCTCTTGGACTTTAAGCAGGTGCCTACATGTAGATTCAGGGACTGTAATTGTTAGTTCCTGTTTTTTTAAAACAGGCTGTAATATTTAGCATGTAATTTCCTTGGCTGCAATATTCTGCATGTAATTTGCCTTCTCATTCAGCTATCCTCAGGACTATGAAAGTTTTTGTAAAACACAGGCAGGGGTTTTGACATAGACAAACCTGTATAAGAGTACATATTACTCTCACCTACAGCAACATGTGCCCACAAACAGAAAGGTTTTTCCTATGTCATACAGTTTAAATGACAAGTAACTTGTATGGTGCTATTTACCTTTTTATTTTGTAATATTTAGGTTTTTGGATGGAAAATTCATAAACTATCACATTTCCTTTTAGAGCTTCTGTCTTGTCATAAAACAACTTCCCTGGGTAACAAAAATGCTTTTGCCTCTAAAAAACCAAAAGTTTTTAAAAGGGAAATTGCAGATATGGAGTTTTTCCTGCTAATAAACTGGTTATATTTTGGCAATACATATTATCTTTTACCCTGTATACATTTACTGAAGGAAGAACTCGATAAAAGCAATAGGTAGGTTTACCTCTGGGTGTGCTGGGACAAGTGCCAAACCCCTAACTGAACACAAATTTAATTATAAAGTGAGCGTTACTAGCCAGAAGCTAAATCCTTCAAGTTCTACCACAGGCTCTTCTGAGTTGTTATGCAGGATAAGCTCTAATTTATGTAAATGAGAGCTCTGTGTAAGTAGAGTAGAACCACAGTAACCAATTCAGGATTTGGCCTTAGGTATTTATAGAATAAATAACTAGGAAGATTCAGATTCCATTTTTTTATTGGGTGTTTTAAGACTACAGAATTTGGACAAAGCTTTAGCAGTCTTTAACTGTGTGCTAAATAGTAATGAGAGTACAGCTTGTTCCTTCTGTTTCTACAAGAACATTTCCTTAAACCTTTCGGGCCTCGATCTATGAAATACCTAACCACACTTTAGGAGTCTAAGTACAAAACAGAGACCCTCAGAGGTGGGTCCGGAAGGCCTGATTGGTGGATAGGACAGCGGC
>NW_017729022.1:32467360-32473997 GCF_001723915.1 Gavialis gangeticus | reverse complement strand
TCCCTTCCGACCCTAGAAACTATGAAACTATGAAAACCCCTGCTCAATGGCTAACTATCACTGGGGGGAATAAAAGTCACAGGACACCTAGAGGTGCAGACAGAAGTGACAACTTTTGCCTGATCTGGCTGCAGAAAGCAGTTTATAGCTGTGACTAAACACATGTGCATGGCTGCAAACAGCTTAAAAATAGCAGACTGGGTGACAATCTGACCCCTCATTGCATGAGGTATCACATAAAGATGTTATGAAATGTAGCATTTTTGTAACTTGTGTCTGCTGAGATCCCAGCCTATGGCTGTTTTCAGAATGGGAGGGGGGAAGAGAGCAGAGAGAGATCAGTCTGGGGGGTTTCAGCCCCCCTGCCCCGTAGGGGGGCTCCAATTCACCCACCCCACCCTTCAGCACCAGCTGGAGAGCCCCAGAAATGAGCTGCCTCCACTGCTTTCCCCCACTCCCATTCTGAAGACAGTGAGCACTGGCAGAGAGCCTTGGCCATTGCTATGGGAAGGTGGCTGCAGGTTTCCAACCGGCTAGATTTCCCACTCCCCTGGAACCAACAGTGAACTTCTCTTTGGTCTGGGGTAATGTTGTAACTGAGACCACTTTGCAAAAATCATCCTGAGCTACAGCTGGGACGTGCACTTCTGTCTGCACTGTAAGTTTCCACATGTAAAGTTTCCTACCCACTTACATTTCTGCAAACGGGCATGCCTAAAACTGCCAAAGAATTGGCAGTGCTGTAGAGCTAAGTGCTTGTATCAGGCCTAAGCTCTGTTGGGAGCTATAGACTTGATGTTCCCTTGTCTACCTCACCTACAGAGCCCATGCCAGTGTGTGTTCTCTTACAGGCTTACTGTATCAGGCCCTGTACTAAATGCTGGGGGATACTGCTTTTGCCCCTATTCCTAACCAGCTATCTAGTGGTTGTATCTCTCCTGGTTGTTAACCACCATAAACACACATAGAATCATAGAAGTAGGGTTGGAAGGGACCTTGTAGATCTTCAAGTCTGACCCCCTGCCTGGGCAGGAGAAAAAACTGGGCTCAAATGATCCCAGCTAGGTGGGCATCAAGCCTCCTCTTAAAGACCCCCAGGGTAGGAGCCAGCACCACTTCCCTTGGAAGTTGGTTCCAGATTCTAGCCTCCCTAACTGTGAAGTAGTTCTTATGGATGTCTAATCTAAACCTACATCAGCTGCCTAACATTGGAAGTGCTACTATCTGCACTTATGACATGAACTTTTTCTAGGCATCTACAGCAGCAGTTTTGTACATGCCCAGAACTACCCCAGCCTGTGCAGTCTGCACCTACCTCCTGTCTAAGCTCCATTGGCATCCAAAAACAAGGCAGAGGAGCAACAAATTCCCTGAGGGGCCTGATTGATTCTGTGCACTCAGAACATGCCTAATACACACCAACAGGACTCAGTTTGGCACAAAAAGCAGTGACAGCTGCTTTAGTTCTTAAAATGCAGCTAGAGGAGGAGATGCAGCTGCTGCCTTTGTGCCTCTTATTGTTTAATAGCTTAGGGGTTAAAACATGAGCCTGGAAAATGGAAGCTGACAGGGCAACAGAGTGCACAGGAGTTAGGCACTGCAGTGCCTGAATCCTCTTGGGGACTGTTCCCTAAATCAATTTACTTTAGCTCTGCCTGCTGTTGGACTTCTATGTTTTACTTGAATAAGGAAGTCACATGGCATGTTGACCCCAACTAGCTAGCTTTCACTTTTAGACTATCCAGTGTATGTACTTGGGACTACTTAGCTGAAATTCACTTTCTGCAAGTATTTTACAAGAGGCAGCTAAAATTTTCAGTTCTGTTGAACATGCCAGTCCTGAACCTAATCTGCAGAATACCCTGAGGAAGGGAACATCAAGGATGAACACGGCCAAAGTGAATTAGCCTCCTTGGGTGAGCGAGTCTTCTTGAACATTTTGGTGAGATATTTCCTAACTTTAATCCTTCTTTTGAGAAGATCACTAGAACTATATATACTTCCGCAGATGGGAATTTTAACTGTATACAGAAAACGTTTTTGCATCATGCAGCTAGCCCCTGTTGCGAAAGTGGCTATTTTTGCACCTCCTCCCCCCAGTTACTTTACTGATTTAGATTCTTCTCTAAAACACTCTTAAATTTTCAAGGTTATTTAGGCAACCTAAAGATACAAATAAGCATCAAGAGGGATTTTGAAAATTGCCTAAGCAGACTTAGTGCCTACCTGGCTCCTGATTTAAGTAGGAGCTAGGTGCTTTTTTTGCAAATCCTTCTAGGTGCTTATCTGCATCTTTAAATGCCTCATTCCCTTTGTATAGCCAGCCTTAAAGCAGGTGAGTTACCTTATTGACAGGCATAGTCCTTTTGAGCTCATTGGAAACACTGAGGTCCATAGGTCACTTTAGGGTCCTGGCCTTTGATACCATCATTAATATATGCAGCCTGCTGTTTTGGTGAACAGAACCTGAGTGTTTCTGCTCACAGTCTATCAGTGGCCCTTCCTTGTGCTTGAAAAGTGAAGAAATTTACAGTCTTTTTCTTTTTCTTTACCTCACTTAAGGTGTAAAAAATTCTTTAAAAAAATACACATCACATGTTTCATTGTGTGATTTCTTCTAAATCTTTTTTTAATGTATTTTTACTGCAGCAGCTTTTTGTCTTTAACTAACCGAGCCAATAGAGATTGATTTGGAAAGCAATCACTCAAATAGAATGACAGATGCAGGGGAGATAATTTTATTAGTTAATTAGCTTTTTTTTTATAACAGTGTTTTAATAGACCCATCTTACAAACTCTAGTCAAGCAGCCCTACCACAGACTGCTGTGTAACATGATGTGCATGATGATAGCAGGCATACTATCACATTTATTTCTGAACAATCATCAAACTCTTATTTAAGGATGTCATGTCATGACTGATCAGCTTCTAATCCTTCTGCAACATAGCTTTGTAAAGAGTCTGTTCATCTGCATTTTTTACAACATCTGATGAGACTCCACAAAAGCATGTTCAATATTAAAATGACTAAAATAACTTTTTAGAAATAAATCTTTAGTGTGACAAATAACATTAATGCTGTAATGGCTTCTAAATAATTCATTTGCATGTGATGAGGATGAGCTTTCACAGTTAGGGACCTCAGGCAAAAACACAGATTTCTTTCATATCACACTGGTGGTGAGTGGGGTATAACAATCTACATCATATAAGAGTGAAAGAATGTATTGTGTCCAGTTTGGGGTAGTGGCGATGCGTAGGGGGTACATGGGTGCATATGCACCCCCTGAGAGTGCTGGTGCACCCCCTGTCAGGCCACACTCCCTGTGTAGGCAACAGGCAGGGAGGCAGGCAGGAGAGCCGGTGCCCACCCTGTGAGCGCAGGCTGGGGAGCGGGGCCTCCAGCAAAAGCGGCTGCACCGCTTCCGGTAATGGTGAGTGAGATTGGCTGTGGGGGGACTCCCTCCCTGGTCAGCGCGATCAGCCGCAGGGGACCCCTTCCCCTGGTCGCTGACTGGTGTCAGTGGGGGCATGTGCCCCCCCCAACCCGACTCAAGAGGCACCAGTTGGCCATGGTTTTGGGTATCACACTTCAAGAAGCACGTGGACAGCAGAGTGAGAGAGAAGTGTTTAGAGGACCGGGCCTGATTAGAGCCTGCTAGCCCATTGAGCTAGTGTAGTTAAACCATATCAACATTCTTCCTGAATCACAGACACCAGAACAGGACATATTATTTTGACACCAGTTATACCTGTGCAAAATACCACCAGTGGCACACAAGGGAGCAATGTGGTAAGTGTCAGCTCTGGCTGCCTTGGACTCCCTAGTTACCCCTAGGACCAGGTACCCATTTACAGCTGGGTTTATGTGGAATAGCGTGGACTTAAACAAGGAGTTTAGGCACCTCTACAGGTACAGCAGGATGGGAGTCTTGTGAATGTTAGTGGTACCTAAATGTTAGATTTAGGCTACTGAAGGTGCTTATGTCCCTGTGTAGATGTAGCTCCTGGTGGTCATGGTGGCTAATTAGCTGGATGTGAGTAACTACCTTGAGGTCTATTTCTGCAGCCAGAGATATTAATGTGGTCCTTGAGCTTCCATTGAGTCGAATCAGGGAAGCTATATTGCCTCTGTATTTTGCACAGGTATAACTGGTGTCAGAATAATATATCCTGTTCTGGTGTCTGTGATCCAGGAAGAATGTAGAATAATTGAAGAGGGTTCAGAGAAGATCCACTGACTTATTAAAAGGTTGGAAAATGTGTCCCATAGTGAGAGACTTGGGAACTTAATCTAGTTGGAGCTCGACTGTTCTCAGTGGTGGCAGGTGACAGAACAAGGAGCAATGGTCTCAAGTTGCAGCATGAGAAGTTTAGATTGGATATTAGGAGAAACTTTCTCACTAGGAGGGTGGTGAAGCACTGGAACAGGTTACCTAGAGAGGTAGTGGAATCTCCATCTTTTGAGGTTTTTAAGGCCCGGCTTGACAAAGCCCTGCCTGGGAAGACTTAGTTGGGGATGGTCCTACTCTGAGCAGGGGTGTTGGATTAGATGATCTCCTGAGGTCCCTTCCAGCCCTAATTTTCTATGATTCCATGATCAAAGGGAGGGAGTAGCTACTTACTCATACTCTCTATCTACATGGGGAGTCAGAATTTGGTGAAAAAGCAGGCTTTTCAGTCTTTTAGACAAAGGTATAACAGCTAGGAAAGAACCAGTAGGCTGAAACCAAAGCTAGATACATCCAGATAAACATATTTTGAACAGTGGGATTAATTAATCACTAGAATCACCTATAAAAGCTTGATGTGGCTTACCCAGCACTGGATATTTTTAGATCAGGATATGATCTTTGTCAGAAGAGATGATGTAGTTCAAACAGGAATTAATTCAGTAGAATCTCACTGCCTTTGTCATACAGTAGGTCAGACTAGATGAACACAGTGGTCCCTTCTGACTTTATAATGTATGACTGGGACTGTCTTAAATAAGTGATTTTTCTATGACTTTGAGTGAGTTTTTAAAGTGATTTTAATTTTTACAACAAAGGGAACTAGAAAAAGATGGTGTTTCTGATTTATACATGAATCAATACCTTCCTTTGATTGAACTCTGTACTGCAACACTATAATTACGTTCATGGATTTTGTGTAGGTGTGAGACAGGAAGCAATTACCAGCCGCAGCCATAAAGGAATATAAAAGAAATCATGCTTTCCTTTTGGAACTATATCATTAATGACATATTCTCTCTCTTATGTCACCCCCTCTAATACCATATCCGATAACTGCACTGCCATGTAGTTAAGGGAAAAGTAATTGCATATTGTTTCAAGAAGAGTGGCTAAGTCACATCTGCATTAATTTAGCTTCTGTGCAACATTTTTAGCTTTATATTAATATAGATCCACAAAAGAAGGGGTGTTTTCTTCTTCATCTAATTTCGGCTTATCACTGAACAAATTCATGTTGCAATGGATTGATTGCAAAAATGACCACTGATTGCAGATATCCTAGAGCCAGGGTCAACAACCTGTGACCTGTTGCTTGTTCCATGGGCCAGATCCTGCTCATGAAGGGACTGGATCCAGCCTACAAAGGTTGGTTCTGGCCCATGTTTTACATATGATGTGCAAATCCTTTGCTGCTATCCAGCCTTCTTATTTGATCCATGTTCTATGTTTTACTAATGACAAGCTCCTCTGCTCTGTGTTGAGGGCTGTTCTTTAGGAGCCCCACTAGGCATTCAGGTAAAGGCGTGACAGGATCTGATCCATGATCCACATAATCATGCCTCCTGCCATGCCACATGTGCAGAGCAGGAGATGAGATTGTGGGATCACTCATCAGATCCAATCACACATCAAATCAAATCATGCCTTACTGCTGGTGCAGGGGGAGCCCAGGATCACAGCAATGTGTGGTGCACCCCTGTGGCTGGGAGCCCCATCAGCTGTGTTCAATTAATGGTGTCAAAAGAATGAGCCCCAAAGTTGTTATATGTTTTTTTTTGGTGGAATAACTTTGGCTTATTCCTTGTTTTATCACACCACTAATTGATTGAACTTGTGGCTGGGTTACAACTTAAGACATGATTAACTGGTTAATCACATCTTAAGTGTAGCATGTAGATGGGGCCTAGCACACTTCTCTGCCTCCAAGTTTTTTGCTTATTGTGGCATCTTCCAAATGTTGCTTGCTTTTCAGCAGCACAAGTTTCGGCAGTGGTGGCTGAAAAATAGTGGGAATGGTGAAAGATCAACCCTCCACACAGAACAGGGATGACTGGGGCAGCAGCAGGGGATTGGCAGCCTGTGGTAGTGGCTGGCCACAAGCTGCAGCCTGCTGTTACTAAAAGGTAGCTGACCCCTCTTCTAGGGGATTGCCCAAAGAAAGTGTCTTGAAAAAAAAATTGTATCTTCATAGGGAAGAGAATCATAGAATCAATGAGTCGGAAGGGACCTAGACAGATCATCGAGTCCGACCCCCTGCCATGGGCAGGAAGGAGCACTGGGGTGGGAGGGATCATAAGACCCCAGCCAGGTGCCTATCCAGTGTCCTCTTGAAGATTTCCAGGGAAGGTGAGAGCCCCACCTCTCTGGGAAGCCTATTCCAGGCTCTGGCCACCCTTATCAG
>NW_017729022.1:32457945-32462360 GCF_001723915.1 Gavialis gangeticus | reverse complement strand
CTTGGAAAAAAAAAAAAAAAAAAAAAAAAAAAAAATCAAGTTAAACATTTTCTGATCGCTGCCCCAAAGCAAGCTTTCTTTTTATTATTGGTCTCCTTTATGCCCCTAGTAGCTCACTACTGGGAGATGCAGTTTATCCCATGGGTGTCACCTATCACACTCATTGTATCACACTTTCTCAGGCCAAGACCCATTGTGTGCTCGGCCTCCCTGCCCAGTTATTATCTATGTTGCCTATTATTAGCGTGAAGAAACTATGCTTAATAACAGTCACCCAGACTGGGAAGCAAAGTAATCAAGGGGTACTGCAGGGACAATACCGTACTAGTGGCTGCAGGGATCACCAGGCAGCAAGGGAGCCTTTAAGGCAGCAGGAGGAGGATGAACCTTTTAGTTGTTGTGTGGAAGGCACCAAGAGGAGGAACTGGCATTTGGCTGGTGGTTTCACCATCAGTCATCTGGGTTGTAGGGCTCCATACAGTCTGTACCAGGTATGTGTAGGGACATTTTTGTAGTGGAGGAGCCTGGATCCTCATGTAGTAGATATTAGCCTTAATGCAACACTGCTGTTTATAGTCCTGGCCTCAGCCAGTCCTGTTAGCTTTAGAGGCCTGTTGTGTTCAAAGCCATACCAGAGACTGGGTGGGAAAATACCTTAGGTACCAACAGGCACCCAGCTGGTTTCAGTTACTCAATGCTCATTGAACTGATTTGGCCTCCTCTTGTTTGTACTACAAGAGTCTTATTAAAGTGACATTTTATCAAACACCCTTGAATCACCTTACACGTGTTATATCTTAGACCAAGGTGCTATTTATGGCTGTCCTTTTCTCCAGGCTTTCATTGGGCTACACACACCTTGAATAGACCTTAAACCTGCTTTGCCTTAAGAGTGACTTTTTTATTGTAGTCATTAACTTTTTTATTGCCAACTTTACCCTTCTCACTCATTCCTGCAAACTGCTCTCCCCCCTTTTTTTTAATTGGCCATTTTAGTGTGAAGAAACATTTTTTTAGAAATGGACCAAATTTGCTGTAAAGGAGAGAAACATGCTGATACCAGGCTGGTGCACTCACTGTCTATATCAGTAGGGGCCAAACTTTTGGGTAGGCATGGCACAAATTAACCCTACACTCCAGGTGTCACTCAACTCCTTTTCCTCTGCCTGACTGGCTGCTCCTCTTCCTGCCTTATCTGCCACTGTGCTGCCTGTCCCTTTCCTGATCTTCCACGTGCCACACACACAAACTGCCCCTGCCACTCACGGCATGTGTGCTGCAAGTTGACCACTCTTGGTGTAGATCAATGTTACGATAGAGTTAGGAACCTGACACCATATGGACAGCTTTTTTTTCTTGAGGCCAAGATTTTTAATTGCAACCATAGACCCCCAAGACTACACTGAGATGCGTACATGGCGTGAATTTCAAAAATGTTAAACAACCCAAATGGTCTCATTAATCTGAACGGAAATTTAACATCTTTAAAATCAGATCATGTATATTTGGGTGCAGAATAAAGGGGTAAGTGAGTAATTTTGGGCTCCTATTTTTTAAAACCTTATCTTGGGGATTTTTTTTGGATTGTCTCCTGCTAAATTAATTGATGGCTCTCTTAATCTGATTCACTGAAGTCAACAGGAATTAGTTTAGGACTGAGTACTTATGTTTCTGAGACTAAATGGATATGTCTAAAGAGCATCAGTCTTAGGAGATTCAACCAGTGGTTAATAATACTTGGGGATATCTCTGGGATGGATCATTGTGACTTTTACACTGACACTTCCCATGCTGTATTTATTCATCATATAAATAAAAGACTTCACTTTCCAGCTAGGAAAGTACCTCTTATAAGCAAATTGCTGCATGCCTGTGCTGCTTTCCTTTAATAAACTGCATTGTAGGAAATTGATTCCAGCAAATGTTAGTGGAATCATCACCTCGTTATAGAGTCCAAAATAGTAGAGACCTTCCTTGCTGTAAAGGAGGCAGGAATACAAGAAAGGGTGGAATAGAAAAGCTCAGAGAACTATTTGGCATCCTCAGCTCCTCCCTTCAGCTGGTGGCCCTATGTGCATTTTATTTTCAGTTTACACTGGTGGTGAGAATATGCACTCCTTGTGATTTCAAACAGCTGGAATCCATATCTGAACGCAAAGTTTAATCCAGATGCATTTATCATTTATATAAACAGAAGAAATAAATCAGTGTGCTTTGAAATGAGCCTGAACGATGTTTAATCTTTTTCTTTATAGGTTATTTTTTTCTTTTTCTTTTTTTTTTAAACTTTCTGATTGGCTGGTTTAAGTAGCAAAATGCCTGGAAGGCTTGAATACACCAGTGTTTTAGTTTTGGTAAAGATCCAATGGCTGAGCTGTCCTTTACAGGATACTGTAGGCAGCTTTGGAAAGAGCCTCAGGCTTTGGACTTCAAATAGTGCCAGCTAAGAACTTGTGTGTATGTGTGAGAGAGAGAGAGTGTGATATCATCCAGACAACAAACACATTAATAATTTTTAAAAAGGGGGAAAAACATATTTAATCTTTCTCCTATGTAGTTCGTTTTTTCCTGTCGTCATTCATTACCATCTTTGGCTTCCTGTATTTGAGCAAATTGTGTTATCATCTGTTTCCAGAAATGGTTAGACAAATTCTTCTTGGAAATCCTTCCCACGCATTTATATTTTGTTGTTCTTTATTTCCCAGGCAAGTCAGTGAGACCTCACTGATAGCACCAGGGCATCATCAGGAGGATGTCACAGTCCTCCCCACCCGTCTGCTGCATAGAGCAGAGATAAGACCACATAATGTGACATGCTGTAGTTTTGAAAAAGCACCACAGAGTGTTTTCCAACCCACAGTTCAGGGGAAATCCATCTATGCAAAAGAATCAAAATAACTAGCTGAATAAAAGAAAGCTGCAATTTCTCTTGTAACTGCCATGATCTGCTGACAAACTGGAGCAGAAGCTTTGCTAGTTTTTTAGAGTTAGTTCTTTTAAAACTATAATAAGCCCAAGGCCCTAGCAGCCCTGAAATCATGTGGATGTTGTTGGATACATAAATTAATGAAGACTACCTGATGTCAGTGGGCTTTGCTCCACATGGGTATGTCTTCAGGTTCAGAGAATGAAGAATGGGTTTGACAAACAAGGGTTTTTACTATTATTTTTCTAGTGTAACACACCACATACAATGTTGGTAGTGGATTTCATGGTGAAAATGATGGGTAAACTGTTTCAGTTAAGAGAGCAGCACTTTGGAAAATTGGTGTTGATATTTCCCCCCCTGTTTATAGTAATAGTGAATATAGCCTGATTCTCTCTTACCTTTTACCTTGTAGAGAAGTTAACTTCTATGCATTTGAGCTCAAAGGAGAGTTATACTACATCTTCAGAGCAGTTGCAGGCAGTGAGGCTTAGGTGCATCTTCTGTGGAAAGAAGGATTGTAGCTATGGGAGTCCTGGCTGGAAACCTTTTGTTTTCCCTTGATGTTGCTGCTTTTCTATCTCCTGGTTCAGCTGCCGCTGTTCTAAAGGCTCCTCTTCAGGGTGAGTCCAAGGATGGGGAGCAGCACTTCCCTAGGGCAGGGAGAAGAAGTCTTTTGTATCCAGCAGATGCTAAAGAACTGTGCTCCCTGGACTGTCCCTTACCCAATCTCTTGTGTTGGGTTTACCTGGATCCTTTACACCTCCCTCCCTACCATCCCCATCCCACATTATCACAACAGGCATCTATTATGACAACAGGACAATAGACATCAATCGACACTTACGTTTAGCACAATGACATTTGACGAAGTAGGTTGTTGACTACAAAAACTCATTCCTTGTTGAACCAGTTATTTTCTAGGCCAGGTGCCACCAGTCCTACCTTCTGTCTAACTAACCAGTGATGTAACTAAGGCAGGGTGACCAGGTCAACTGCGCTGGGTATCAACTTGGAGGAGGTGGGGCGTGAAAAACCTGGGTGCTGCTGCATGTTTACAATCAGCATTGTGCCAGTGGCAAGGTGGCAGCAGGAAGTCACTGCTGTCCCTGTGCCCTGGATGCCCAGCTGCGTCACTATGCTGCTATGACTAACCACCTCCCTTTGTATGACAGTAGTAAAGAACAGAGGCTGCCTTTTAATGTAGCAATAATTCTTCCTTCAGGAGAATAAAATGAGTCACCTGACAGTGGGTTGCTGCTTGTCTGAGCCAGAAGAACCAAGTGCCTTGAAACTCCACAATACGGGAACTTATTGTGTCAGGTAAAATACAAATTGTACCTGCTTTATTGAATTAGGCAGATAATTTTAAATGTGTGACATTTAGAATATTTACTTTTCTTTCACTTGTGAGGTTAAATGTAAGAGCCACTGAGTTTTCGATCATGAAGTAGGGTTTTTTGGTAATATCTTTCTTGCTTTTTTTTTT
>NW_017729022.1:32449808-32457842 GCF_001723915.1 Gavialis gangeticus | reverse complement strand
TTGTGAAATTTTTTTTTTTTTTTTTTTTTTTTTTTTTTAACTGCTGGGTGTGACCTTCCTTCCCCCCTTGATGAAAGCAGAGGTGATACACAATGAATATCAGTTTTGGTAGCAGGGCAACCTGGCTACCAGGAGTGACAAGAACATGACATTGCTAAAGAGAGAGAGCTTTACTCGCACACTTAAAAAAAGCAGATGTTAGGCTTGGATGGTCTAACTTCAGGTATCAATGGAAGCTCCCGTTACAGGTGGACCCTTAAAGGGGATTTTAATTATCATACTTTTAATCCCCCATATTACAGAATGATTTAAGGTGCAATGTCTGTACCCATTATACTAAGACATTACTAAATTAGGTTGTAGAAGAAAAATTCACTTTTGCATAACCTGGCAGATGAGAGTAGTTTATACCCCTCTGAAAAAGCATTATTCTCTAAATAAAACTATTTTGTTTAATCTGCTGAATTAAAATTTACCAAAGGGAAGTGGAGGAACTAGTGAGCTGATGGTGCAGCCATGGGCTGGGAGAGGTTCTTCACCTTGTTCTGTGGATGGATGTTTCACTATAGAAAGAAATAGCTTCATGGATGAGCAGCTGTTGGACAGAGGCATTTTTAATAGCCAGCAAGCCCAAAAGGAAAAAGGCATGCCTAGATAAAGCAGATCTCTGCCAACTTTAATCCTGTCCTTTTTATTAGATTCAAATCTTGGGCAATTGAGTTTCACAAAACGTTCTGCTGATCCAATTTGGTCAGCAGGTTCTAGCTTCATAATTATATCCTCCCAAGGTGGGTCAGTGTCAAACTGTCAAGGTGCACAAGAAGAAATGGAAGTAAGCAATGGGAGCAACTTTTTTTCATTGTTTTGTGTTTCCTACCCATTTCTAATATCCTTGGACAGCAGCACTTAGGGAAAACAAGACAGTTTCAGTGACAGTTGTCCAGCTCTTCTGTTAAACCTCTGAGGATGGCTTATTAACACATGACATTTTATGACAGAAAGGTGATTAAAATTAGAATCCACAGGGCTAAAGAAATACAGCCTCTGATGTAGGTTTCTGAGATGAACTGGGAGACTTGGGTGGAAACTCTGGCCCACAGTGCTTGCTGACAAGGGTCATTTTTTATTTTATATACATTATGCTATTTATTCAGATGGTCAACTAAATATCTGAATGAATTAGTCCATAACTCATTCAGATATTTAGTTGACCCTGCTGTGCTTTCTGATGCAATGTGGCAGGATGCCTGATACAAGCTACAGAAATGGAGTGAGCTTGCAAAGTGCTAAGCTGAAGTCCATGGGAGTTCAGGGTGCTAAGCCTCTTATGTCTATTGTGGGGATCAGCATCTACTTCTCATCCTGGCTACATGGCATAAGGATTTAGGTATGTAGCCTCTGTAGAAGTGGATATAGAACAAGCTTGGAAGGGTCTTAGAGCAGCCACAGTCAACGCACTCCCAACCCATTTGTTGATGTCAGGAGATGTACAAAGAGTCAGGAAGGGGTTACAGGCCAGTAGTACACATGCAGGTGAAGCTTGTTAACCTAGAAAATCTAGTTTACACACATGAGGTGGAAGAGGAATAGGACATACCACGTAGAGAGGAAGCAGACTTAATTTAGGAAGTATCTTTGTTTATGTCTCAAGCCAGAGTCTGGCTTCTACTGATCTGTTCTTTTCCTCTAGAAAGGGAGAGATTTTATTTGGATTGTATATATGGTCAGAAAAAAGGGATAGGCGAAACTTTCTCCTTTTTTCCACTTCCAAACGAAAAAATAGTTTGCACCACCTAGGAAAAGTGCTTGGAGTATGACAGTCAGCTATAAATGCAGTTACTTTGTGTGAACACTACTCCCCAGGTTCTCATTTTTGTTCATCAATGGCATCATTCCCCTCGTGCCCCTACAACAAGTGAGGTGGAAGGTCAGAACTTATTTCTAGTTCCTTAAAAAAATTCCAAATGGTGTAATGTCCTGGATTCACTGGAATAGCCTGTTCCCTCTGTAATGGGAAAGTACTGTGCCTGGTAACATTGTAGCAATTACCTATCTGTCCTGCCTGCTGTGGGTGATCTTTGTGGCAGGTGAAGGAGACCCTTAACATATTTCAAAAGGAGATTTCCTTTTGTAGTCTTATCAGAATAAGCAATAACATTGCCTGCTCATTCCAGCATCAAAAGGAATGTCTCTCTATGGAGAGCTTTGTCCCTTAGCCCATTTTATTAAAAGGTACATTACATTCCCTTAAAAAACAATCTTGATCTATTGGCTTAAAGACATAACATTCATGCTTCCTTAGCGGGCCTGGCCTTGCTGTTATTATGAAGGGGAACTGGTCTCAGTGGTTTGTCCAGGCTAAATCAAGATCTTATAGAACTGAGTATTCGATGTACTAACCAAGAATGGGCTGACAGTTAAACTATTGGGAGGCCATGCAGTCACTGACTCCAACTTCGATGTTTATTTCTAAATTACAGAATTTCCTGCATTCTGATTGGCCAATAAGTTGTGTTGCAAAATTGCAGCTGTTTCTCAACTGCTCAGCACACGAACATCTGTAAACTGTCTGAAATGCAGCCAGTAAGAAGGCAACGGTTTGTATTGGTATTTCCCAATAACTCTTCTATACAAATCTTTCTGCTCTGATTGGATAGCCTACATCCTTGTGCTCGGACAAGCTCCTGCCCACCCATATGGAAACCATAAACAAGGCTGAATCAATGTCTGACTTTATCCTGTTACTCCACCTAAGCGCAGATGTTCAATAAATAACAGTATGTTCTTATTAAGACAGGAGGAATGATCATTTTCTGTTGGGGCAATTCATCTTAAGTGGAGGGACTGAGTAACAGAGTGACTTCAGTCTGTGTAGACATACCAGAGTTAGCTGTAAACCAGCTGCCTTGGGTACTAACAGCAATGTGACTGTGACAGAATGGAGCTCTGTGGAAGCTGCAAAACTCCCAGCAGTTAGCCCATGCAGAACCTTGTGCAGCCACAGCTGCACTACCAATACCTCCACTAACTAGTCTACAGTTAGCCTGGGCACCAAAATGGGCTACAAATACTCAGTGTAGATGTACCCAAGGTGAAAGGACAAAAATTGAGGGTTAAAAGGGAGGCACCAACAGAGAATTCTGCTTGGCTAATAACACCATGGCTGTAATTTTGCTCTCGGAAGGGTAAGGACTGGGAAGCAGATTTCTGTTTAACTACTCAAGGGAGCTCCCTGTTAATTTAGTAGTAACTGCATCACAAACCCAAACTTGGAGACTCGCGGATTAGAACAGGGGTGCTCAACCACTGGCCAGATGTGGCGCACACAGCAATCGCACCTGGCCTGCGGGGCTCCCTGTGTGTTGGGCAATTTGGCAACAGGGATGCAGTGGCCATTAATATGCCATCCTCCCCCCTAACAAATTCCCAAACTCCATGTGGCAGCCATGCCCCTGCCCCTCCTATTGGGTCAGACCACCCCCTCCCCTGCAGCTGCATTGAAGCCTGGCCACGCTCCTTCCACACAGCTGGATCAAGGCCTGGCCATGCCCCCACCCCCAACACAGATGGTTTGGGGATTGGCCAGCCCCTTCCCCCCGCCCCTGAACAGGGCTGGTTTGGGGCTGGGTCAAGACCCCTTCCCCTCCTGTGGGGCTGGAACATGCCCCTTCCTGCAAAGGCCTGGGGGACAGCCTGGCCCCAACCCAGCCCTTATTCACACAGCTGGATGTGGCTGGCTGTGCGCATCCTGGGTTTAGGATTGGGACCACCAGCCAGATCCTGCCCATGGACAGACCTGGCACTGCCCATTTGACCCACTGGGCAGAAAAGATGAGCATCACCAGACTGGAAGTTTTATTTGAAATTGGATTGATAATTACTTCATAAACAGGAAAAATGCCCAAGTTGTCACCACATCATTTGTTTTCTGGAGACCACCATGGTATTCTGCTTCTACATTGGCTCATGTTCAGTCTCTGGGTCCATGGATGGAATCTTTAATTTTCAGTCCCACTGAAGTTTAGTCTGAATATTTTTTTTCCTGAATAATGGTTGTAGGGTTGGACTTCATACTTGGCCTATATGATTCTCACTCCCATTTTCTCTTCTGGTTTTTCAGAAATCTGCCCTTCTCAATCATTTTGCTATTTATCAGTTGTCAGTTCTCTGCTCAGAAATATGTTTCTTGAACAGGTAAAAATGCTTTAATGGCATCTGGGGTTTGTTTCTTTATTTATTGGCTTCCCCTGAACCGCTGGACATTGGGCTTAGCTAGAAAAATGTGTTTGGGTGGGATGTGCTTGTTAGTACTTTAAAACCTCTCGGGTACCTGGCTGAAGGGTCTTACTTATGCTCAGGATCAACCTCTTCACCATATTTGGGGTCAGGAGTCCCCCCTCCCCTCCCCGGTCAGATAGTGAGGACTTTAAGGTTTGCCTTTTGTAGTACGGGGCAAGGTCCTCTCCCTGAGATCCTCTGAGTATATTTTATGCCTAACAAGTTTAACGTTGTCTTTTCTGCTCTTGACTTCTGACAGTTAGTAGGAGTTTTCTTCCTCATAGCTTGATTAGTGGTTACTGTGTGTTGGTGTGTGAAGTTTGAATTGTAGGGGCCCTTTGGACAAATGGTTATGAATGCAAGAGACTGGACTTAATGGTCCAGTCCCATATTCCTAAATCTCACCCATGATGGTGAGGAAGTGTGTTTATGTGGAAAATGGTATCTGTAAGCTATCATGCAGTAGCAATTTGAAGCCCTGGGAAGGGATGATGCTTGGGGATCATTTACTATGGAGAACCATTAGTCTGTTCCTGCACTTGGCCATGGCTGAGGGTTGTAGATAGTGCTTCAGCCCTGTGTGTATCACAATAGCAATAGAAGCAATGGCTGATGGGGCGCACCCAGAGAGTAGTGGTGGACGGGTTGTACTCAAACTGGCGAGATGTGAGCAGTGGGGTACCCCAGGGCTCAGTCCGCGGGCCTGCACTGCTTAACATCTTCATCAGCGACTTGAACAAAAGCACACTGTCCAAGTTTGCTGATGACACTAAGATGGGTGAGGTGGACACACTTGAAGGGAGAAAGAGGCTGCAAATAGGTTTAGACAGACTACAAAAGTGGGCAGATGAGAATAGGATGGGGTTCAACGTAGACAAATGCAGGGTGCTGCACCTTGGGAGAAGGAATCCACAGCATACATACAGGCTGGGGAGTTCCTCTCTTGATAGCACAGAGGCGGAAAGGGATCTTGGAGTCATTATTGACTCCAAGATGAACATGAGCCACCAATGCCAGACCACAGCCAGCAAGGCCAGCCATACCTTGTCATGCATCCAAAGGTGCATCTCAAGTCGGTCCAGAGAGGTGATACTCCCCCTGTATGTGACTTTGGTCAGGCCGCAGTTGGAGTACTGCATCCAGTACTGGGTGCCGTACTTCAAAAGGGACGTGGCCAGCCTGGAGAGGGTTCAGAGGAGGGCCACCCGTGTGGTGAGAGGGCAGCAGGACAGGCCCTACGAGGAGAGACCGAGGGACCTGAACCTGTTTAGCCTCAGCAAGAGGAGGCTGAGGGGGGACCTGGTGGCTGCCTACAAACCCATCAGAGGAGATCAACAGCAAATAGGTAGAGCCCTTTTCTCCCCAGCACCACCTGGGGTGACAAGGAACAATGGTAATAAGCTGATGGAGAATAGGTTTCGGTTAGAGATCAGAAGGCAATATTTTACAGTTAGGGTGGCCAAAATCTGGAACCAACTTCCTAGGGAAGTGGTCCTCGCCCCTACCTTGGGCAAGTTCAAGAAGAGGTTAGATGATGACCTGTCTGGGGTCTTGTGAACCCAGCATTCATTCCTGCCTGTGGCAGGGGGTCAGGCTACACGATCTGTTCAGGTCCCTCCTGACTCTAGCTACTATGAAACTATGAAGAATTTCATTATCTTTCTGTGTCTTGGGGGAACGAGTTTCCTCACTTTGAACGCAGAACCTAGCTGCTTGGACTGCCAGAGGCATGATCTTAGTTGTGTTCACTGGTATGTACGCCTTTTTTTTTACAGTTAATACCTAGCACTGCTCTGGGGCTGTGTCATTCATTTTACTGGTCATATTCTTTACAGTCTTGCATTAAACTCATGTTTTCTGTATGAACTTCTGCTTGTGGGCTGTCATGGCACTAAATGTGAATCAACATTGCAGTAACAAGTGTCTGGCTTTTTCATACACGCATCTTTTGTCTGTGACCTCAAAAATGAAAAGGAGGAAGCGGGGGCACTCAGTCATAATTGTGTTGCTTATTTCTGCAATCCTTCTGAACAAAAGGGCACGTTATCTTTATGTTCTAGTTACTAGAGGAACATAGATTTCTAAATATTTATTAAATTAACCAGTACCAGTGCTGCAGTAATCATGTAGAAATACCTGCTGCTATTGCCATAGAGTGAGTTTGCAAAACTACTGATGTATATATATTCCTTTTCCAGGGGCTCCACCATTCTTGGCAATACCATCAAATTACACTTTGTACTCTCATGTAGAACAGGACTGTAGATCTTATTTTTCTTGATCTGGTAGAGCTGCTTTAATTGTCCTCTGTGTAACTCTGTAGATTCAAATATGCATTTACTCACATAGAGCAGATACCCTTTCCCTCAAAATCAGCCCTCCAAAATTGAAGTGCATGACTTAAACAGGGAAGCTGGGATAGAAACAAATAAGAAGAGAAGCATGGAGGCACTGTGCTGTAATGGCTTCCAGAATGGTTGACACTTGTCTCTGGGCTGGCAAGCAGCAGGGGCAGAGTCCAGTTTTAACCCTCTCATAGCTTTGGTGAGATGGCAGTAACTTTTGGCAGAGTTGCCAAAAGCTTTTGCTAATTCAGCAGTAGCTGTGAAAGGGTTAACACTAGCTTTTGCCTGAAGCAGCCATTGAATTGGCTGAGGGCAAATGAGCTGTTGCAGGAATTCCTCTCTCAGCCATGACTCTGGAAAACTCTTTTCCCCCCTATATTCTGCCTTCCAAAAACAGGATGTGTGTCTTATTTGGGGGTATGTGCTACAGGAGAAAATCTAGCTGATGTTGTTATTAGTGCCACTTTGTAGGTGGATAAACCAAGAGGCAGTTGCAGTCACTGGGCCCTGATTGCACATTTTATGTGTGGTAGTTCCAGAAACAGAACCCTGGTATCTTGGTACCAGTCTACTGCAATAGCCATTAGCCTACACTGCCTCCTTTCGGTACCTGCCTCCCTTCCTTCATCTTCAGTTCAGATACCTCTTTCCTTGGACTTGGTTATTTAAATCAGTGAAGCTCAACCTTTTTTGGTTGGCAGGCTGGATGGGCAGTGCCAAGGTCTGTCCATGGGCTGGATCTGGCTGGGGGTGGGGAACAGTCCAGCTCCAACCCATCTCTTCAGAGGAGGAGTGGCCTGGCCCTGCAGGAGGGGAAGGGGGCTTGATACAGCCCCAAACCAGCCTGGGGTTGGGGAAGGGAGAGGGCATGGCCAGACCCCTATTTAGCTGTGGGAGGAGGGGGCATGGCCTGGCCCTGTGGGGGAAGAGGGCATAGCCACCACACGTGTTTTGGGATTTGGGAATTTGGCAGGGGAGAGGTGGCCATATTAATGGCCAACATTCTCCTGCCACCAAATTTCCCACCTTGAAGGAGCGCCACAGGCCAGATATGATGGCTCTGCAAGTTGTGTTTGGCCTGCAGGCTGGAGGTGGAGCACCCCTGATTTAAATGAATCTGCCATCTCTCTTTACTTAGACTCATATTCAACAACAGTGAATAGGAGAATATTTTGCATAAGCTTGAAGAAAGAGTGCTAAATAGAATTTACAGGAAGAGTTTTAAAGCCATCCAGCTAACATAGCATTAACTTCTTTTGCAATAGAAAACTAATTGTGCCTAAACTATGAAATAATGATTGTGACTCCACAATTAAGTCTTGCATACATGTTTATTTTATAGAGAGAGAAAATGAGGCAAAGACATTTATATGACTTGAACAAGGTGATTCAGTTGGTGAGAAGCAAAAAC
>NW_017729022.1:32438453-32444808 GCF_001723915.1 Gavialis gangeticus | reverse complement strand
AAAAAAAACAGTAAAAATCAGTAAAACAGTAATCACACAGTAAAAATCAATATAAACATAATAATTATACAATATAAAACACTAATATCCATATCAAGATAGCAGGGCACTTATTTGCAAAGAAAGAGAGAGAAAATGAGGCAAAGACATTTATATGACTTGAACAAGGTGATTCAGTTGGTGAGAAGCAAAAACAGGAACGACTCAGGAATGCTACCTGTTGTAATTCTCTGATAATTAACTACTAGCTATGCCTGTTCACTCTGATGATTTCTTTATAGCCCCAGTTTTACTAGGATAAAGCCAAGACCTGGGAATTTATTTCATAAAGAGTGAGCTGACTGTTTCTGGAAGCTTGCCTCTTAATGTCATCACATCATACCAAACAGGAGAGTGACCTCACCACTTACTCATGACTGATTCATGGGAAGAGCCATACCCTCTCACTCGCAGGCCAAGAGAAGAAAAAGCTCAGTGGTATGATTCAAACCTTGAAGTGAACTGTTTTAGGTCTGTTCACTGGCCATAGTTTTGTCATCAGTTGCATTTTAAGAGTGCAAGATGTTTTGGAAAATGTCTGACTATGACATGGTACTTGGGGAACACCTACTTCAGCAGCTGTTCTTGTACTAGTTTCTTGAAATTAGTTGTAATTATTGTAAAAAAAAACAAAGCAAACAAAAACAGCCAGCAGATGTACAATGCAACTTTTCTAAAGCTATGAGTGGCTCGTGATGTACAGCTACATTTCTTAATGTTCTTCTGCCATAGTTCAGGAAAGTAATCATTTGTAAGGTCTGGACATAAACTGAATTATGAAACTTGCTACTATGATACTGGAACTTTATTATTTCCCCTGAAATCTTCAATGGATAATTAGTGGCCCTGATTCTTTAGCTTGGACCCAGAGGTCCCAAATTCAGTCCCTTTTTGATCTATCCCAAGTATTGTCGTAACAGCATTTAACTGATATTTCTAGTGGGCAGAGGCAACATAACTGAACCATAGCCTGAGAGGGAAATCTCCAGATGGAGAGGATATTTCATTTCCTTGCCCCTTCTCTTTGTTCTCCTTTGTGCTTTGTCTGCTGTTTTAACCACATATCTGTGGTTTATCTAGAATCCTATGAGAAATAGCAAATGTGCAATATGGCTACTTTCTTAGTCCACTCTAGATCACGTAGCCCATAAGCATCTATATCCTGAAAGTATGCTCCAGTTTGAATGGGTTTAAGTGTGTTGTTCCCTAGATCCATGAGCTCTTAGGTTTTGATGGTTTTTTAGTTTTTAAGTCAGACAAAAGAACTGGGCATCAACAGTTCAATGATAAATATTAGAGCTGAAATCATAGCTTTATTGAAGGAAGTAAGAGTGTCCTCAGGTTTTTACTAGGGCTGTGCAAAATTTTGCCGGCTGTTTCGTTTCAACACTGTTTTGACTCATTTTGAGCAGCGAAATTGAAATGAAACAAAGGGCTTCAAAACAGTCTTGAAACACAACGAGGCTAGTCGAAATGTTTCGAAGGAGCCAGATAGTGGGAGACAGGGGAGAACCAGGGCTATATTCCCAGCTCCAGGCTCAGCCAGGCAGGGAGCGCAGCCCTGGCTCTCCCTGCCTCCCACAGAGGAAGCCGATCACAGTGCAGGGGAGGGGAACTGAGCTGGAGCTGTAGTCACGTTGGAGAAGGGAAATGAGTCAGGTCACTCAGTTTCCCTCCTCAGCCCTATCATCAGGCTTGGAAAGGCAACTCAGCCCAGCCAGACTGACTTCCTTTCCCCAGCCCAATCTAGCGCTGGGGAGGGGAACTGAGCAATCAGGCTCAGGTCCCTTTCCTAGTCCTAGGTGGCGGCACCGGCTTCCCTCCCTCATCTGGCAGGCAGATCGGGGGGCCCTCAGCCCCGGGAGGACTAGCACAGGCCTGGCAGCCCTCCTGGGGTTGGGCCCCAATCTGCCTGCCAGATGAGAGAGGCTGTTTCGAGCTTCCCCATTATAGCCAATGGGTGAAACATTGAAACAGCCTCACTGTTTCGACAGAACAAAAAGGAACAGCTGTTTTGACTCGAAATCAAATTCGAAACAAAACGCTGTTCCATCCAAACCTCGAAACTCAAGTCGAAATGGAACAGTGCCGTTTTGTGCAGCCCTAGTTTTTACCCTGATATTGGTTTGATTCTGCAGGTTTTAAGCAAGTCACTCCAACTTCAGTGAAGTTACTTCTGATCTTACACGGATGTAAACGATGGGAGTCTGGTGTATGATCAGTCCTTTGTCAAAGTAAACATCAGGGTTCACAGAGCAGTGATGCATTAGTTCTTAAGTAACCCTTATATCTTGCCTTTCCTTTATTGCTATTCCCACAAATTGATAAAGCCAGTGTGGGGGGTAGCGGGAGGGAGAGAAAAATAAATGGACTTTTTTCTTTTTTAGGAATTGAGTTCAGTCCAATTAGTGGCCTAAAGTGAACTTTGCTTGGTGGATTATCTCATTTCCTAGTCAATAGTGACCCAAATCACAAAATCCCAAGCAACATGATAGATTTTGAGTCTTTCTGCTTGGGAAAGGCCATCACTGGCAAACAGACTGAAGCACATTTCTCTGCTTCAGGGAGAAAATGAGAGGCTGCCATTAGCAACAGCATTTAAAGCCAGAGCATCTAAAAGATAGGGTACTAAGTAAAGGAAGGCTAAATGCTGCTTGCCTGTGCTTTTGCCCAGCTGCTGTTTTCTAGCATGTGTTGACTTAAGAAAGTCTCTTTATTTTGTGCAGTCCTGTAGTTCTTTCAGAAGCAGTGTGAGAGCAAACAAGGGAGGCTGGTTAGAATGAAGACCATCAAGATTAATAGAAAATCTTGTCCTGGGATCTGACACAGAAATGAAAATGCATATGCATGTTTGGTTCTATGTTAATAAGACTTACAGTAATGCTAAAGAAACACCATTCTTGACTACAGTGACAGCTGGGTTTTGTCACTAAATACTGTGCTGGCAGCATACTAATGACTGTCATTTCTGACTGCTACTGTCTTGCTGAGTGACCTTGTACAAGTAATTTAAGGCCTGACTCAAAGACCATTGAAATCATTAGATTCAATACAGCCAGGATTTGACCAAGTGGGAATTTTGCCATAGACTTCTGAAGTGCCAGGATTTGATCAAATGAGTTTCAGTGAACTTGAGTGGGCTCTGGATCAGAGTTATAATTAGGGACCTACTTAAATCGTGGTGCAACAAAGGGTTTTTTTTATGGCCCACTTGTGGCTCACAAAGCTAATTTTTTTGTGGGCATTTCATGTTGGCTCCGCCCCTTGCCATTGATTGGTGGAGCGGTCCCAGCATCTCCATCCCTCACCACTGATTGGCCAAAAGGCAAAAACCACATAATTAACTGGTAAATTCCATGGAAATACCACATTATTTTACCATACCTAATTACCATATTATGAATCTAAGTATTAAATTTAAGTCTAGATCTTTGTATTCCAGTAAGTATTTTTTTTGTGGGGGGAGGGGGTGTCAATTCCATAGGAAATTGTGGCCAATGCCATTTTTTATAGTGATCATAGTTTTCCATGTTTTCCTCAAAAATTGCAAAACTAGTAAGTAAAAATGTAAACAGATCAAGTGAATTCTATATGAGTAACAACTAGTCAGTTGAATTCTTCTTCAACTCTTCTCAGGATATACAGAGCATTGGTTTCCTGCGCTTTAAATACAGCTCTAAAACATTCTTTGCCTCTTTAAACAGTACTGGTGCAAACACGCCTAACTGTATCAAAGCTATACCTCAGCTGGGGTCTACAGGTAAAAACTGAAATAAAGCTCCCTAATGAAATAGAATTGTGCTTTTAAAAAAAAACCTGTGCTAAGTGTGCATACAGCTGCCTTGGAGACACAAAGTAGCGATTGCAATTAAATAAGGCTAGTGCCACTTGCAATCCAGGTTCAGCACAGTGGACTGCCTGAAAGAGAACTCCTATATTCGTAGTCTTTATTCCCCTTTTAAGGAAAATCTCAAAATCTAAAGGCCAAATTCTCTGAGGTACTGAGCATCTCAAACTCCTGTAGACTTTCAGGAGGAGATGCCTGGCTTGAGATTTGGTGCTGAATGTTTACATTTTGATGAGTGACATCCCTTTTCTGTGTAATAACCAAATTAGCCCTTTCTCCCTCCACTTCCAACCACCTCTCCCCTCATTTATCATTTACAAGGCATACGTTGAGAAGTAATTACTTCAGAGCTGGCACACGGTTTGTACAACTACTTTTGAATGAAGACTGATACAACTCCAAACATGAATTTTTTCATATGTGCCCTATTAAAGACTTAGTGTTAATGATTATGCCTGACCCTCATGTGTTGTAAATCATGGTAAATCAATGACCTGTTGTGGCTACACAAGCTGGGAATCTGTCCCAATGGATTCTGTTCATGAAGACATTTAAGAATCCTTTTAACATTTGCTATTTGCATTACTTATTTAGATATCAAGAAAGGATCTGACACACGCAGGGTGGGAAGGGAAGCAATTAGTCAGTGATGCAGAAAATCAAAGAAATTGTAGCACACTGAATTTGTGCACTGGCTCTGAGATAATTACTATCCCTGGAAGTACTATCACCAATTTGCTCTGATAATGTAACATGGTATGTGCTAATAAAAACAGACAATTTGACTTTTCCCCCTGAATCTTAGTGGGAAAATGGTGAATAGGCTGATCTCAGATTAGGGCTGTAAGTGTTTTCACTTTTGATATAAAAGTGGAGACCTCCATTGCATAGCTAGCTTTGGTGTCAGTGCATAACAAAACTGTGCCTTAAAGCAAAAAGCACCATCTGTTTCCGTTGGAGTTGACATGATCAGCTGTCTATAAGACAGAGCAGACACTGGACACAAAACTGCTCAAGGCAAGCATATGCCTTTTGTTTCCAAAAGCAAAAAATATTATCTTGGGGAAAAAAGAAATGTGTGTGGCATAGACATTTAAACCAAATAGAAAGTGTGTGTCTTTAATGCATGTATTAAAATGAGCTATTTGGCTACTTTCCCAGATCCCAACATGTTAATGAAAACTCCCTCACTCTGTTAATACAGTTATTATATTGTTTCCTATATACAGTATATCTAGGCTCATATGGATTTTTCTGTAGATTTTTTTATGTACAGTGCAACAACTCTGAACATGTTTCTTATTTCTGTACATGGAGAGGGGATAATTAACAAAGATAGAGGAAATGCTGGTGGGGGGGAGGGAAAAAGGAGAATTAGAGATTTTTTTATTCAGTTTGATTACTTCAGCAAAAGAGGGCAGAAAAAAAAGAGTTACTAAGAAAAGATATGTTAGGATTTAGCAGTTCTACTTAAAGAAGACAACCAAGCTGAGAGAGGCTGGAACTGACTTGAAATGTCCAGAGGGATGATGAAGAAGCACTGCAGACAAGAATAATTAGGACAGCACAGATGTACTATACCAAACTACTCAATACTCATTTGAGTCACAGAGAACATAGCATGCCCATTGGTGGCATGCTACCTGCACACACTATATTGGGGTGGGCAATTATTTGGGCTGGAGAGCCACTTAATGAATTTTGGTGAGTTATTGAGGGCCTGAGCAGGGAGGGTGGGGGAAATACCAGTTGATCTCATCGAGTCCATTGGCCTCCACTGAAAGACTGAGGAGGGAGGGCTTCACTCTGCTGCAGCCAGGGTAGGTTAAGTGCAGAGTCCTATACACCCTGCCCCGCTCCCTGCATCCCCCACCCCTCCGGCTTCCTCTTGGTGCTGTGCAATCCTGGCACTGTGGCTGCTGGCAGCCGGGCCTGTACAGGATGGGGCAAAATGCAGGGTGTTGAGTAGGTGTCCTGTTTGCTCACCTGTTGCAATGAGCTGCTTGTGTTGCACCACACCATGAAATTTGGAGGTGACTGCCCCAGGCCAGGCCCCCACCCTATGACCAGCACAGACTAATCTCCTAGTAGCACCACAATGGCAGCAGCTTATCATAGCAGGTGGCTGGCAGGCTGGATAGGATCAGTTGGTGGGCCAGGTACAGCCTACAGGCTGTATTTTGCCCACCCCTGCACTGTATCCTTGTTACATTGCGTTATAATATCAAGCTAAACACTCTTAGGTTCAGACTGTGATGGCCTCCTATGCATAAGTGTGCAGTGGATATTAGGGCTGTGTGAAGCTTCAGGTGCCGATTCAGTTCGAAGGAGATTTGGCCCAATTCAGTGGCCAAATCTCTGAATCCAGATCAAATCATGAAACTAATAAAAAGGTCTGAATCAATTCAAAGCTCTCCAAATTGTTTTAGAAAAGATTTGGAAAGCTTCAGAGATTCAGGCAGCCCCCAC
>NW_017729022.1:32431785-32433154 GCF_001723915.1 Gavialis gangeticus | reverse complement strand
GCTCTTTTTTTTTTTTTTTTAAAAGCCCTGCATTCACTGGTTCTTGCCAGTGGAGGGAGCAATCCCCACTTCCCCCCACTGCCCCGCACTACATGAGGGGCTCTGCCACAAGTCCCCTGTGCTCTCCTAGCCGTCCCCCATGCCTGCCCTGCCTGGCCCCAGCTCCTGGTTTTTTTTAAAAAAAAAAAGCCCTGAACTCACCAGTTGCTACAGTGACTGTTGGGGCTTCTGGGGGATCATGGCAGAGCCCCCCATATAGCATGGGGCAGTGGTGGGCAGCGGGCATTGCCCCCTGCCTGGCAGCAGCTGGTGAGTGTGGGGCTTTTTTTTTTTAAAAAGAGCCAGGACACTGGGGCGAGGCAGGGCTGCCATTGACAGGGCTGGGAGAGCAGGCAGGGGATGGGGCCTGTTTGGTTCGGAGATTCGGCCGATTCGGTGGCGGCTGAATCTCTGAATTGGATTCAGGCGAATTGATTTGGGACAGTGATTTGAATCACCGAATCAAATCACTGTCCCCCAAATCGGCCGGATCCAAATCTGAGGTGAATACTAGCCGCTTTGCACAGGCCTAATGGATATGGCACCAGAAACTTCTTCCAGGTTAAAAGCTATTCTTAGCATTAGCTTCTGCATTAAATGCATAGTTCCACTCCTCCTAACATCCCATTGTGTATAAAATACCTTATGAAAAGTTCAGAGGAGATAGATCATGGACTTTTTTTAGTTTGCTTTTTTTTTAAAAGCCTAGTAAATTACACAGAAACTATATTACAAGCACGTTAAAGTTGCAAAGTCCAGGTATGTGAATTCCCTTGTGTGTTTGAATTATATAGTCTCTAATTATGATTACACAGTATTATAAGCAAACCTTTATTTTAACAATTAAAATAAGTTTTGCAGCCAAGTTATAAAAATAGCTTTTAATAAATCCACACCCCACACTTCAACAAGGTAAAAACTGTAAGATTGCCAAGTCAAGCACTCAGAAGTTATGTATAGGGACCTACTCAATTCACAGTTTTGCAGATTTTGCAGAAATCATGAAATTGGGCATTGTCCATGAAATCAGGCAATGTCTGTGAAAATAAAAATCTTACTAAAAATTAAATGCTGGCTTCCTGTTGGAAGCTAGCAGTTCTCATGTCTTCTATGGCTCATCCATACTGGCCGCTGGCACAAGGAAGACTTGCAGAGATGACTGCCATGCCCACCTCTTGCTGCTGATTGGTTAAGGCATCCTGTTATCCAGCCCTGCCCCTCTCCACGAATCAGCGATGATGGACAGGGTTGTATCATGGACAGCCTTCTCCGTTAGTCAGTGGTGAGGGGGAGCCACTGGGGCCCCTGAGCCAGAGACATAGAGGGGACC
>NW_017729022.1:32429868-32431774 GCF_001723915.1 Gavialis gangeticus | reverse complement strand
CGAATCAGCGATGATGGACAGGGTTGTATCATGGACAGCCTTCTCCGTTAGTCAGTGGTGAGGGGGAGCCACTGGGGCCCCTGAGCCAGAGACATAGAGGGGACCTGCCATGATAAGCCTGCAAAAATGGTGGCTGGCCCCATGATCTGCCTGCAAAATTGGCTGCCTGCCTCCTTTATTTGAGTAGGTCCCCAGTTAAGTAGTTTCAGAGTTGTAAGTATTCATTATGAAGCAGTCTTTAATTACATGATCAGGTACTATTTTTTTCCTTACAAGACCTCTGTCTCCTTCAGTGCAGAGGATGGATGATGCACTTCTAATGAGTAGTTATTTAACATTTTGTTCTTTCCTTATTGCTCAGTATGTACTTCTATAGGGACATTGTTCAAGCCTTCCTCTGAAGACAGAATGATTAATTTCTTCATGGACTTTTCTCTGGTCCTCATTACTGTTGCAGCTGACTATTTTGGTAACTTAGTTTTGCAACATCCATATGACGTGAGGGGGTTGTGATATCCACATTTTCCTCCATAAGGCATGGAAGACACCGAGGTAAAGAGCAAACTTATCCACTAAACTTTAGGTGCCCAATTTGAGGCACTTATGCTCTGATTTTTCAGAGTATGTAATTGCTTCCTATGTTCAAAACACAACTCCCATTACATTCTGTCATAGTTATAAGCGCTCAGCACTTCTGCAGATCAGACCCCAGGATATCAAACTAAACAGAGGGAACTAAGAAACATCTTTGAGAAATTAGGTGAAAATGATTTGTCCAGCACCACATGGGAAATCTGTGGCAGAGGCAAAAGGTCTCCAGGACAGCATTCAGTTGTCTTACCCACAAAACTATCTCTTCTCCCTCTGTACTTCCTTGCCTATGCTTTCAGATTCAACTTCTGCAACAGATGAGCCTGGACTTGCAGACATATGTCTCTTTCATGACAAACCTTTGATTGATGCTTAGAGCAAATCCATCTTGTTTAGAGAATGAGACAGGGCCCCTAGAGAAAATTACAGTTTGTGATCATGTAATGAAAGGCTCTGTCACAATGAAAGTGCATAACTCTGGCACTTCCAAACAAGAATGCTTGGCTTGGCAATCTTATTGCTTTAAGCATGGTTTTTTATATAATAGTAAAGTGCAGATTTTTTAGTACTTCTCACTCTATAACTATAGCCTATCATGTACTGTATCTGTGTTTCTCTCTCTCTCCTGCTCTCTCTCTCTTTCACACACTCTGTCATGTGCACACTGACACATGGGTTGACCCAGAGCAGGTGCAATAGTATGGTTGCACTCTGCTTTGGACTATGCTGTCAGAGCAGTGGTTGGGGACTTTTTCTTTTAGGTCCCCAAAGCAGGTAAGAATCCCACCCCCTTCCATGCTTAGTGGCATGTCCCTTTTCCTCCCATTCCTTCTATTTCCCACCCACTACTATCACTGTCCTGGCTGAGCTGGAATGGGAGCAATTCCAGAGTTGCTCTTGTCCTACTCCAGCTAGGCTGTGCAAGAAGCTGGGCTTTGCCAGGAACAGTGGCAGTGGGTAGGTGTCCCTCCCACCCCATTCCCTCCACCTCACCATCTCCCTCTGCATCTAGTGCCCCAGGGTGTTCCCTGTCAGTCTGGGAGCAGGCTCAGTGAGGCTACCATTGGCTGAAGCTGAGCCCAGATCCCTGCACACGCTGGCTGGAGTGGTGCAGGAGTGGCTGTGAGACAGTGGTACAGATCAGCTAGGGACAGTGGTGGCAGTGGGTGGGGAGGGGAGAATTGCAGGGAAGTGCCACTAAGCATGGAGGGGAAGGGAGAGGGAACAGAAAGCATTTGTGTGTGCTGGGGCTTTTTGCTTGATCCAGGGACTTAAAAAAAAAAAAAAAAAGAAAAGTCCCCAGCTGTTGCTCCCA
>NW_017729022.1:32413566-32429857 GCF_001723915.1 Gavialis gangeticus | reverse complement strand
AAAAAAAAAAAAAAAAGAAAAGTCCCCAGCTGTTGCTCCCATTGCAAGGTCTGCCCATCTTGGTGTGGGGGGAACCTGGGAGCAGGGGCTGCAGCCCACCCCAAAATGCCATATGCTGCTCCTGCACCTCCCTTTATAAAATTCTGGATCCGCCCATGCATGTGCACACATACACACATCCGAAGGTGAAACCACGGTTTACTTCTTAGTTTTACAATTGTATTTGGGTGTATGTATATATCGATACGCACATGCGTGCACGTATGAAAGCAGATGAATGCCTGGATGGACCATTGAAGTGTATGTCCTAGATGGACTGAGCAGATGAATGCATAGATGGAATCTGTGTCATGCTGGGCACAAAAGTGAACTTACCCTTGACATGCACGTGCCTCATTCATTGTGCATTTTAAACATGTGCTTCTGTGGAGCTCTGCCTCACCGAATGCATAAAAGGCCTCAAGTATCAGTGAAGCAGTAGGTTTGAATTTATTCTGAATGTACTGACGCATATGTCATGCTACTCCTGCAGCTAACTCAGACTGGAGCTGGTTCAGGAGTCAGTCTCTCCTTAGAGGGGGTCTACTGCTTCCTGCTTTACTTCAGTTATGACCTGTGTTCCTGGAGGAATTTAAGGTGGTGGGTTTGACTGATTAAGGTATCAATAGCCTGGAAGCTGCCAGTTTGAGACTCCATTATGCTGTACTGCTGCAGGTAAGAGCAGTGGGGTGCTCAAGCTGGATCCCACTTAGTTTAAACAAGAGGAAGTTATTGGCAAGGCATCCCTGAATAAACCTATCCCTGCTTTGAAATAGGTCAAATCTGCTGACTTTCAAAGCATGCTTTAAAGCCTTTTGCTTTTCCTGGGTATCTGCGGAGGAAGAGGAGAACTGAGTGATGAGCTTGGTGTGTCAGTGTGGCTTGTTTTGCTTCTTGTCTGTGGATGCTGCTGACACTGCCTGTTTGTACCAGTACAATTGACTCTTTGAAAAAGGTACCTTGAGTATTTCTAGGCGTTATGCAAACTGAAATAGTTGAAATTAGGAAATTATTATTATTGTAAAATCTCTGCTGTGTCTCAGTCTGATCATATATCTGCTTTCCTGTGTATTGCTCACCACATCTGACAGGAAGGAGAAATATGCTAGCTGGAGCTTCAAAGGACTGAGGGTTACTATGGCTACCACTAAACAGTCCATCTAGACATTCATCTGCTCAGTTCCCAGATCTGGAAAAGATGCATAGCAGCTTTTGACAGATGATGGTAATCTGTGGAAGCCTACTAGACAGAGATGTTATTCCCTAAGGTTAGCTTCACTTCCACATTTTGTCCCCAGTTTGAACAGTCTTTTGGAAACCCCCTAAATGTGAAGCTAAGTTGCCAAAAAGGGATGGCTATTGCAATTTTGCTTGAAAATACTGTCTTAGTTCTATACGTTGTCCTATTGCACTACTACCACCAATAGAAAGAATGTAGTGTTAATGGGGAGGTTCATAGTTTGGTCATGACTTATCTGAAGATCAATCCTGAATTTCTTACACGTTGAAATTTCCCCCTGAAGATAATGGAGGTAAACTGTTACTATTTGCTTGGGAGAAAGCATATTCTGCTAATATGCCATGTAGGTATGCTCAAGCACACAGATGTTGGAAGCATGGTTAGGATAGCTGGAGATAGTTGTGTGTAAGAGTTGCTAAGGTGTTTATGTATGTAGGGCTCGACCTTGATACACTTATCATAAAGTACTTGATTGCCTGAATCATCCCATTTGCTGATGGGACTGACCCAGGGAAAAATGGAAATAATAATATCAAAGTGTATCTCAACAACAGATTATATAGAAAAGCAGAAAAGGGGAACTTGTTAATGTGCTTGTAGCATCGCTAATTTTGGCTGCTTTTGTGCATAGATTATCAAGGTAGAGCTTTACTTGGATACCCTTCTGTTGCACCCTTTCTGTGAATGCTGAGTCCTAAGCTTATCTCTGATTAAACAATGTGTGTTTCAGAACAATGAGTTTCTGTCAAATGTTCTTTACTTCGTTCTGGGCAGTCGCTCTGTCAAATGCGTGCCCAGAGCAATTTTTCAGTTCTGAGCACTCAAATGATAGTCCCTTTAGATCCTTTAGATAGCTATGTTTTTCTAGAAAAATCACACTAGGAACTGAAATGCCACACTGCTCTCAAACAATAGCTATGTTTTGTCAACGCAGTTACTGTTTTGTTGAGTACAAGGTACATATGGATAAATGCAAGCAAAAATGTAATACTTCGTTAGCAGGGGTCTGACGTCTATCACGTTCCCTATAATCCTGGGATTCTTGAGTTTAACTGTTATGGTGTCCATTGCTGGCTATCCTCCATACTGAACTGTGGATGTAACATACGTAAACTGTATAGAAATTTAGCCAATGTTGTGCATTTTAATATTTAGTGTCCTTAACCCACAATATAATAATTGTGTTTGGCTGTCAGAGAAGCATTTCACTCTGCCCTTCCCAGAGTTGGGAAAGTCTAGGAATATGACCTTGAGTTTTCCCTTCCTCTATTTTAGTATACCATTAAGGAGGAATGCCTTTACTTTAGAAAGTAGTAATTATCCAGGTACTTATTACCGCTGTCTTATCCTTTTTTCTTAGCTTTCTTATCTGATTAAACCATCTGTCTGTAGACTTTGTTATATTATGCTTAGTGACTGAGGCAGATTCACAGGCCTGGAGTATAGGAATTTTTTAATTAAAAAACACTTTCCTAAGACTGATTTCAGTTGGGAAGGTTATGTCCCTAGTGCAGATAAACATTACAATGAGCCACACTGACTATGTTCGCAAGGAGCCATAACTTAAGCTTTAGTTTTCTTTATTTTTGAGGAAAAAACATGGTTTTATCACCACTTAGAACCTCATTGCCAAAACTCCATTTTTACTAGTGTTTTCCTAACATGGGGTTTGGTGTTGGGGCTGCAAGGTTCAGCACATGGGATTTACTTTACAAGAAAAGATAGCTTTAAGTTCCCTGTCTTGCTACACTTGGGTTTACTGTGAGGGAATGATGAAATGATATTGTGTACTTCATGCTTTTCCTACAGTGTGTTCATCATTTTCACACTTGTCTGACTGCTGACTTTGTACACTGGAAGGGCTTATGATACAGTGGCATTATTTCAGATGTCTGTTGGGTTTTTTTTTACTCAAAAATTGTTGTTTCAGCTCCCTTGCCAGATGGCTGAGGAAAGAGCAATCTATTTTTTGTGCTAAATGTCTGTGTCAGAGTCTAAAGAAGCAGAATCCAATTAGCATGGAAGGCAATTGCAGTCTTCCAAAATATGAGCATGTAAAGCTGTCAGAACAAAATGAGATATCACCTGCCTACAAAAAACAGTTGCAGCTGTAAATCATATTCCAAAGTTAGTGCATTAAGTGATACCTGCTATTGCCTGCAGACATCAGAGTTGGCCAGCTATCATGTACAAGTACCATTAAGGTCTACAATTGGTCATCTTGACTCTAAAATGTACTTCAAGATTTTGGGTCAAATTCTTGAGCATCTTCCTGGTAAAGCCAGCTTCTCCTTTGGGCAATTGTCTGTCTTCCCTCTGTTGGAAGAATCCAACAGCAAAAGGGGTCTTGCAAATGCACTCATAAATTACAAAACAGAAGCTTTCCATTGCTTTCCCTCCAAAATGTTCTTATCTACTTAAAATAGACATGCTCTTTCTGAAATGTTTACTTCATTTGTTATTAAATATGCCAGAAACAAACCTGCAACAACACATCTAACTTTGTAGAGCTTTGCACAAAGGTAGATAGTCTGCATATGGAGTCCCATTTTCTCTTTAAATATATGGCATCTGCCCTTCCATACTTACCTGTCTTTTGGGATGAAAACAAACCCCATATTCACTAGAAACAATGCATCTTTCACTCTTCAAAAAATTGATCATTGGGGCCTGCTCTCATCTTATGCTTATACATACGCACTGTACAAAGTCAGAACTTCTACCATAATATCATCAGCTAAGGGGCAGTACTTATTGAAGAAACATAAAATACATTTTTGTTGCTCTAAGGCATATTTCAGAAGCTTTGCATTGAAGAATTATACAGATTTAGGGAAGCTGCAAACACAAGACATCTAAACACCCACAGCTGTTTCCTTACTATTAGCAGTAAGTGGAAAATAGTGCATCCATTCTCCTGAAATTTCTAATAGAGATAGGGACTGTATAACTGCACTAGCTAGAATTTAAATGGGTTACTATGACCAGCACTTTTATGTTCAGGAAAAATGCCAGAGGATCTTTTATGACAACACCTACATGCTTACGGTGGCATATTTTAGACTGAAATTAGAGCTCTGTCATGAGAGACTTCCACAAGAGAAGAGTGCAGATGAGTTTAAAATGTAAATAAAAAAGCCAGAAACACAGTAGGAGAAAAGTGGTATTCCTGTTCCTAAGTTTTTGGTTGTAGCCATGTTGGTCTAAGGACATCGGTGGGCAAGGGTCTTTGAGTAGATGTGATGTCTTTGATTAGACCAACTGAGTAGCTGGAAAAGGTTCATGATAAGCTTTTGGGTACAGTCTCCCTTCTCCAGGCATAGGGAGTCTCTGCTGTTCTAAGACTCCAAGAAATCAAAGAAGCTAAATGTGTGGCAGGATGTCAGTGAAAATGTAAATAGGTAGAATTAAAAAGACAAAAGGTGTTGCAGAGAGGTGAAGCAGAGTTCTTAATTTACAAGTGATATGTATAACCTTGGGCAAACTATATAATAAAGTCTGTGGCAGAAATTGAATCCAGATCTCCCACAGCCCAATTTAATGCTTTAACTACAAATTCATCCTTCCTTTCTATCAGGAGCTTCATTTCACTTCTCATGAGAATGATGGGGCCTCTATAGCCATTAATACTTCTATGTGCTTTTTTGTGTATGCATTGGTTTAAGAAAGATAAATGAGCATATATAATTCTAATGGTAAAAAAGACCATAGGTAAAGGAAGTGAACCAAGTTTATTCATGTTATGTATTTAAAACTCAACTAACTCATCCATTGCTCTTCCCTCATTCATAGAGCCTGGCACCTTATAAAATGAAATTAGGTTGCTCAGGCATAACTTGCTCTTCATGAATCCATACTAGTTATCCTGATTACCTTGTTCTCTAGATGCTTCACAATGGGTTCCTTGAGGATCTGCTCCATGATCAATGACATCCTCAAAACCCTCACTCAGTTGCTGCTTCACCCTGCAGTTGTAGAAAACTCCTCTAAATAGCTGCTTGGTGTCCACACCCTGGCAGGATTCTCAAATCAGGCATTCCCTCTTCCACTTATCTTGGCATAAGAGCCCAGTCTTGTAGGTGCCCACTGGATTGGATTTTGCACTAGAGGTAGCCTGGGTTGAACAAAGATGTATATTCCCATTTTACCCAATATCCCAATGACTAAAGCACTCTGCTGGGATGTGGGAGGCCCACATCAAGGGCAGAGGGGATTTATGAGCCAGAACTTGAACTTGGGTCTCCCACATTCCAGGAGAGGGCCCTAACAACAGGTTCCCAGGTGTTCTGAAGTGAATTTCAATCTTTGCTGCTGTTCCCCTTTGAATATTTTATTGGATCCAGAACTTTAACCTTGAGGGATCTCTGGTTTCTCAGTAGTACCTAGCCTAGCAAGTCTCACCCCTCTTGGGATTTCCTACTGGCTAGCTTTAGTCAGCTTCTTACTCAACATGCTAGCAATATCCCATTAGATGCTTAACCCATGTGTTGTGTAGAGCCTGGGGACCTAGTAGAGGCTAAGGTTTCCAAAGAGGAGGAAGGACATCTAGAAGTCAGGCACAGAAATGCCAAATGTTGTGACACTTCTGCCCCGTTGTGGTTCTGGCTCAGTCATTTAGGTTCTCCTGAAAATTTTACCTCCGATCCACCCAGTATTGGTTCCTGTTTCTGTCATTGCCCAACATCTGATACCTCCCCTCAAGAAAACCAACATTGTACCTGGCCGTTTTAAAATCCTATAATATAAAGAAACTCTGTTATTGCCTCCACAAGCAACTGGGTTATGCCCAAAAGCATGCAGTTTGATCAATATGAAATATTGTTTGCTCAAAAAGCAGCAAACATAATTAATAGTCCTAAAAATATCCTGGAAATTCCTTAAAGGCCATTCTTAGTTTGCATTGACCTCAGAGTGGCAACTCATGGAAAAATTTTGTAGTGGGAGCACTGAGAATACAGGAAAACAGAAACCACATGAAGGGGGAGGGCATCAAAAAGACAGTGACACTCTCTTCTAAGAGAAATCCTGTTCAATTCTCTTCCTCCCCCTTTCTCCCTGAGTATCTGCGCTCATGAAGTAACCCTTTCTAGGAGCTTTGTTCCTTGTTTCCCTTGTGATGGATGACTAGGTTCTATTTAGTTCATTTTTTCCCACCCCCGTGGATCTCTCCGTGGAAAGACCAGCAACCCAGGAAAGATGAGGGAGAGCCCTGATACTTATAGGAAAATGATTATGCTGAAGTTTGAATTGGGGGAGCTTGGAATTTTTTAACTATTTGGGTACTAGAGAACCTCAATCAGAAGTTCACCAGATTTGTCTAGCCTCATGTTTTTCTGTTTAAAGACCTGTTCTGGAATTTCATTCTTCCTTTATAGTTTGAGTCAGCTCTGCTAAGGCCAAATCTCTCCTCCATTGTATGCAGCCTCAAAATCTACAAGGGCTGTAGGGGATACAGGTTCCCCTCACTTTTATGCGGGTTCTGTACATGTGAATTCGCTTTTTTGCAATGACCCTTGTTATGCCAAAAATTCATTATATGCGAGGTAGATTCACTTGCATGAGATCGGTGTGGTGGAAGCTCTCAGTCAGCTGCTTTGTGCAGTGCATTGTGGGAGTGACACACACCAAAATATAGTCTCCTGTGTGGTTCTGTGCTCCTCGCTTGTTGTCTGCGACACGTGTTTCTGTAGTTGCCATCCCCATTATAGTAACATTCACCATCACCCTGTGCTTGTGTGTACTGTCTGCTGTTGGTGAGTACCAAAATTGTCTTGTAAAAGTGGTAGAAGTGGGTCTGGGAGTCAGTACAGTCAAGGCCTTGGAACATATCCCTATTTATTACATTGTGGAGTGGGTTTCCTTCATGTGAATTCAAGTTATGCACTGGTTTCCAGGAACACATGTACAGCATAAAGCGAGGGAAACCTGTATTAAGAAACAATTTATGAGAAAGTTGATTAGAGCAATTCTTTAATGATAGTTAGTGTCATCTTGATATTTTGTGCCCTGGGCATATGATCTACATACCTGAGCACCTTCAACTCCCCTTGACTTCACAGGATCCTGGACTGACATTTGTAAAAGGACTGCAAAGGATCTAAATGCATGTGGCTAAATCCCATGTACTGGTTTGAAAGCATTCAGTCCTTACATGTAGTGGTATCAGTAGACTTGCCAAGTCTCAGGGTATACTCGATACCTTGTAGATTTGGGCCCAAGTAGAGGCTCAGTACATCTAAGCTTAGTTTTAAGAATATACCATGGATAATTTTTCTTATAAAAGCCACATATTTAGACTATAATGGAAAAGCAATACCGATAGCTTAAGTAATAAGTGGATTTCAAAACACACTGCTTTTACAAATTAGTATATTATTTGTAAGTGGCTGTCTGCCAAAACTTTGAAACTCAAAGACTATTATTCAACATTATTTAGAAATTTTGTATTAAGTATTTGATTACGTGTACTTGTACTGTGTGTACTGTGGAACTAGAGCCAGTATTATAGAAATATTGCTTAGGGGGCTTTTTGTACCGCTGCTGGGAATTTGTTGGCTCTGACTACAAATATTATAGTAAACTATTTTAACATGAACTTAGAAAATAGCTTTCTGGTGTAAGCAGTTCAATAATGAAGAAATGAGTTTTAAAGTTTTGTTCATACTTTGTAAGTACATTTTACAAATCAGCTGAGAATTGAAACCAGTATATTTCGATAGTGTCCTTGCTGGCTTTTAAATTTATAGAAAGCAGTTTATATTGTGCTGATATAGCAGATTAGTAACAGCACTTGTGATAGATATACTACTCACATACTTCAGTAATTAGACAATTGAGCTGCTGAAGCATAATAACAAATCTATGAGTGCTGTGCTTTGAGAATATCCGTCTTCACCGATATCTGTTATAGGTCTTTAAAACAATTAAATCTTGGCCATTCTTTGCAATTACTTACTAAGAATTGGATAACAGTGCTCATATGATGCTGTTTTTATTATTAAGCAACATCACCATATGAAGTGTACATGCCTGCAAATTCTCATTATTGGAAAACAGTGATCAGAGACCTGATGAAGAATTTCTTGCATTTGAAAGCATGTCTAACTTTATATTAACTACACAGTTAGTCCATTAAAAGATATCACCCTAAGACATTCTTGCCTCTCTTGTAATTTCTGGAATATTACAGCTACAACATCACTCTTAAGCTACTAAAATAAAAGAGAGTCTTTTGCCACCACAAATGAAATATTTATAGACGATTAAGAAAAGCTAGAGTTGGGAGCACTTTTTAGAACATAGGGCCCAGTTTACCTCTGGTGTGAAGCTATTTATTTCAGTAAATTTGGGAATGGTATAAAACAAATAAAGTCAGTCCCTGAAGGCAGTTCACTGAATTAATTGAAAGCAAAGGATGTTATTCTGAAAACTAGAGCAACTTATGTTTATGTACCAAATGTCCTAAAGTACAATATATCAAGTCATTAATAGTTGTGGACAATTTCTGTAAATGCCTCATGCATATACATAATTAGATGTATATAGTGTATATTTACATATATTATATATATGCATACATGCACATGTATATGCCTTTTACATATATACAACAGGGTCTTTTATTCCATAATCCCACAGCATCAGACCATGAAAAGCTATTTGGCAAAAGCAACTTTAGTGTAATGCTGGCAATAGCTTTGTTACTTGACAAAACACATGATTCTTGGTGGGGTATCACTTGAGCAGTTGTTACAGGTCCTCTCTGATCTTTTGTATCTGGTGGAATAGTCTAACAGTGTTGTTCTAGTTTCACTAACCCAAACAAGATGATGTAACATGGACAAAGAGAAAGGTGAAAATATCCCAATTTTTCATTTGTTTTATCAAAAATGTCTATGACCCATTTTATTTTTTAAAATATGCAAATTAGCATAGGCAAAAAGTGTTCTTATTTTTGCCTCCGACTTTATCTTAGCAGAATGTTCAAAGAATGTAATTTAATATTTTTCAGTGATCCATGAAGGATTCTTAATGTTTTCAATGACTAGCAGATGTAGCGAAACAAAAAGGAATAAAGAATCTATTCAAATGTGTAAAACCACCCCATCCACTCTCTTTAGTCTGAAATGACATGGGTGGTGAGAACTAACTATGACCCAAAAATTTCATTTAAAGCAAAAAGATTAATTACTACTTAGGCTATCAGGAATTTGTCCCCCAAACTGAAATTTTGAGATAGTGGTGATTATATCTTTTCTATACAAATCATTCATAACTGATAGAAGCTGGAACACACATGCCTCCAAATGCATCACTTCTGATGCTGACCCAGCTCTAAAATGAGCAAGTTAACATGTACAGTGGGCATGAATCTAGCTAATGCTAAAGACTTCACCACTTAAGATGCCGAAAATAGTGTAATGAAGGGTAGAATCATAGAAATGTAGGGCCAGAAGGGAACTCAGGAGGTCACCCAGTCCATGCCCCTGCTCCAGGCAGGATCATCATTTTCTAAACAAGCCCAGACAAGTGTTTGGCTACCCCAGAACTGACCTACCCCATAGGCCCCTTGGCCACATGCTTCCTAAGCTACATGTGGCACTGTTCAGCATAGGCTCCTCCCTGCCACTCTGTGCTGGTGCCACTGCATGGCATGCCCCCCTCTGCACCATTCTGCTGTGTGGCGGGCAAGCCCAGGTTCCCCTGAACCTTCTGACTGTGGGCTCCCTCAGCCCTGTGAGTTGCCCTGCCCCACCTCCAGAGGTGGGGGCAGAAGCAGATGCTAGAGGAGGGAGGGGGCCTATAGACTCAGGGCAGGTGCAGGAGAGCAAAGGGAGGAGCAGTGCCTGGACTGGAATCCCTGGAGTCGCACATTAACTCCTTGGGGGGCATATGCAGCCGGTAGGCCACCACTCGAACAGCCCTGATATAACCCAGTCTAATATCCAACCTAAATTTCCATTTCTGTTATTTATGACTATTTCTCCTTGTCTTGCCCCTGCAGCCACAGAGGCTAGTCCACTTCCATCCTCTGTATAACCACCCTTCAGGTATTTGATGACTATTATCAAATCACATTTTACTCTTCTCTTTTCCAAACTAAATAATCCCAGTTCTTTCAGCCTGTCCCCCTAAGTCATGTTTCTAACACCCCCTAATCATTTTAGTTGTTCTCTGCTGGATTCTTTGTCATTTGTCAATGTCCTTCTTGAAGTGTGGTGTCCAAAATGACACATTACTCTAGATGTGGCCTCACTGATTCTGAAGAGAGCAGAAGGATCACTTCCCTTGACTTAGGAAGCAGTGTTCCTATTAATACAGCCCAGTATATCATTGCCTTTTTTTGTAATGAGAGCATATTGTTGACTCGTATTCATTTTATAATCCACTATAATCCCCCAGGTCCTTTTCTCCAGTGCTTCAGCCTCACCAGTCATTCCCCAGTCTATATTTCTCAATGCAATTATTCCATCCACAGGGCAGGAGTTTACACTTAACCTCACTGAATTTTACTTGATTGATTTCAGAGCACTTGTCCAATTTATCAAGGTCATTCTGGATCTTAACCCTACTCTCTAGTCTGCAAGTCTACCCAATTTGGTGCCATCTGCAAATCTAAGTGTGCATACCCATCTTCCAAATTTATTAATGATTTGAAGATTATCACCTTAATAATTTATGTCATTCTATTAAACACCATTTAGTTGCATCATATTCTCTTAGCCTCCTCGTATCTATATGGCAGAATGACTTCTTATCGTGTATGGTCTAATAAATGCACATTTGCCACCAACCCTCAACAAAAATACCTCTGTACTCATGCACCGAACATGCATGAAGCACACCTGCAGCTTCAGCCCAAGACTTTTGTTATGTTAGTGTAACTTGTTGGGCAAACTCTTTGGCAGAATGAAGTGCCCAACAACTTGGTAGTCCAAGAACTTTTCCTCATGATCAACTATATCTTTGAACCAAACTTCCAAACCAAGAATAAATACAATGGGTATTAACCAGCCACAATTCTCTCTGCTTCTGTCAGTCATTAGGTAAGATGATATCCTTTTCTTTGGCATTTCTTCCTGAATGTCATGGAATAGCCCACATTTGGACTTCCCTGATCTGGGGCACCTCCTATCTGCTGCCATTGTTGCACAAGTATTAATATGCTAATGTGATTGCATAGGCAGTGGCCATCATCTTTGAGAACTCATGATGATCAGGAGAGGTCCTGGACAATTGGAAAAGGGCAAATATAGTGACTATATTTAAGAAAGAGAGAAAAGGAAGATCTGGAGAACTACAGGCTAGTCAGCCTCATCTCAGTCACTGGAAAAATCATGGAGCAGATCCTCCAGGAATCCATTTCTAAGCACTTGGAGGAGAAGGTGACTAGAAACAATCAGCAAGGAATCACCAAGGGCAAGTTATGCCTGACCAATCTGATTGCTTTCCATGGTGAGATGACTGGCTCTGTGGATGTGGGGAGACCAGTGGATGTGGTGTACCTTGACTTTAGCAAGGCTTTTGATATGGTCTCCAACAACATTCTTGCAGGGAAGCTAAGGAAGTATGGATTGGATAAATGGACCATAAAATGGATAGAAAACTAGCTGGTTCATTGGGCTCAGAGGGTAGTAGTCAATGTCTTGATGCCTAGTTGGCAGCTGATATCAAGTGGAGTGCCCCAGGGGTTCATCTTGGGGCAGCTTTTGTTCAATATCTTCATCAACGACCTAGAAGATGGCATAGAATACACCTTCAGCAAGTCTGCAGATGACACTAAGCTGGGGGGGGGAAGTAGTAAATGTGCTGGAGGGTAGGGTAAGGATTCAGAGAGACCTAGACAAATTGGAGGATTGGGCCAAAAGAAATCTCATGAGGTACAATAAAGCCAAGTGCAAAGTTCTGCACTTAGGACAGAACAATCCCATGCACCAGTACAGGCTGGGGGCTGCCTGGCTGGGCAGCAGCTCTACAGAAAAGGACCTGGGGGTTACAGTGGACAATAAGCTGAGTATGAGCCAACAATATCCTCTTGTGACCAAGAAGGCTAACGGTATACTGGGCTACATTGGTAAGAGTGTTGCCAGCACTTCTAGGGAAGTGATTCTTCCCCACTATTCAGCAAGGACCAAAATGATGCTCCTTGCCCCGAAGTGTTTACTGTTTAAGACAAGAGACCACAAAGGGATATAGGTAGAAAGAGAGAACACGGGGAAAAAAAAACAATGTAAGTACTGCTTAGGTCAGTAGCTCAAGCAGGGGCTACTGCTTGGGTCAGTAGCCCAAACCATAGCCCTAGTATCTTAGTAATTTGACATCAGCAGGTTTTGGGAGGAACCATGCTAAAAGATTTGAAGAAGAACGGTGAGGTAGCTTTGCTGATGTTTTTTTGAAAGCTCTTCTCAAGATTGAGGAAAAGCACCATGGGAGAAAGGATGAAGGCACTGCAATGGCAAACTTAACTCTTACTGTTCTTTTTTTCTGTGAGACTCAAATCTCAGCCTTAAAGATGGATTAAAATTTGCCAATTACAATTTTTTATGTATTTGGAAAATCTCTGCATGTTAAAAAACACTGAATTGTGACATGTCTTCCAGTGCCAGGAAAATAATGCATGACTATGACTCATACTGAATGGCTGTGAAAATATATTCAAACATAAATCAAGCTTTCTCTCCATGTTCTTTCATCAGTCAAATTTAGGATTACAGGATCATAGTAAAGAAGGGCGAGAAGGTATATTATGAGGTATTCTAGTTCAGCTGTCTGCTGTAAGCAGGGTAACCCCTGACTAAACCATCCCAACCAACTGTGTCTAACTTGCTCTTGAAAATTTTCAAAGATGGGAATGCTATAATTTGCCTACTTAGCCTGTTCCAATGCTTGACCGCTCTTATAGAAAGTTCCTGCTAATCTCCAGCCTAAATTTCTACTGCTGAAGCCCAGCCACTCATTCACCGGTTCTTTTGTGCATGCAATTATTCCATCCCAAGTGCAAGACTTTGTACCTGTCCTTACTGAATCTCAGCTGATGGGTTGTGGGCCATTTCTCCAGTCTCTCCTGTTCAATCTGGATCCTATTTCTACCTTCCAGAGCATCTGCAACTCTGCCCAAGTTGTTGTTATCTTTAAATTTGCAAAGTGCGCACTCGATCCCATTGTTCAAATGATTAATGAACATATTAAACTATACCAGGCATAGGACAGAGGCCAGGGGAACTCCACTTGATGTCCTCCCAACTAGGCTTTGAGTCATTGAGGACTAGTCATTAAGTACAATGAACTTCCTTCCCAGAGGTTATGAAGAAAAACGATCAGAATTTTTTCAGCAAAATGTGGGTAGGCAATGTCAGTGGTTCTCATTTGTAATCTGAAAGATTTAGATTCGCTTCAAATCTAAATCCCCCACCTACAAATTCATTAGGGGGACACAGCAAGGGATTGGAGATGCTCTGTTCACCAGGGCGCCTCTTGGGGTAACAAGGAACAATGGTTACAAACTGACAGAGCAGATTTAGACTACTTATCAGGAAAAACTTTGTGGTAAGGGTGGCTAAAATTTGGAATGGGTTTCCAAGGGAGATGGTGCTCTCCCCTACCTTGGGGGTCTTTAAGAGAAGGCTGGATAGGCACCTGGCTGGGGTCATCTGACCCCAGCACTCTTTCCTGCCTAGGCCCGGGGGTCGGACTCGATGATCTGTTCTGACCCTAGTATCTATGAATCTATGAATCAGATCAGCCTAGCTAGTCTTCAACTCTGATATCTCTCATCAGAGGTTTGTGCCCTAATGGTCAGGCTCTTGGGTACTTAGGAGGATTTGTATGTGTATATGTGCATTTGTATCTTGCTCATGTTACCATGAAACATTTGGAAAGGTTGTGTGGAACCAATGTTGAACCAAGATAACTCCCCCTTTTTGTTATTCCCCCCCCACCAAAAAAGGAAAATTGACTAAAAAATACCATCAATTTTTGTCATATGACAAACGGAGGGTGAATTAATAAAATTCTGAAAAAAAAACCCTGAAAATGTTTAGGTTTTTCAGTTCAAAGTGTTTCATTTAAAGTTTTACCCCCATTTGTTTTAAATGTTAAATGCAGCTAAGCTCTTAATCAGGTTAATATTCTTTCTTAACCAAGGCAGTTTAGGGAGGGCAGGAAGGGTGGTTTCTAGACACATTGATGAATGTGTTAGTTACACAGCTCAACATAGGACACATTTTCTTTGCTGACTAACCAAAAAGTACTCAGCCTACTTTTTCACTGTTTTGTTCACTATCACTTTTGCAATTGTGAAAGTCTTGAGAAATCTCTCCTTTGGGTAGCATTAGCCAGGAAGGTGGAGGTAGAAGATAAGCGTAGGTGCTCTGGCTTCATCTTACCTGATCTTATTTGGCATAACTGGAATTTGTTTTTCTCTTCACCTTATGTTTGAGATGTTTTAAGAGTTTGGTCCAAAGCCTATTGAAGACAACAAGATTAATGGAAAAAGACCTAATGTACTTTGGTTCCAGTATATGACATGCTGTTCCTAAATTTGAAGCAGATAGTACCTTAAAATATTCAAGAAGAATGTGTTTCATTAATATTAATATTATCTGAGCAAGATCTTGTTATCCTAGTAAATAAAATTCCCCACTATGGAAAAAGAAACAACTGCAGTCTGTGCAGCAGAAGTTTTGTAAACACACAAGAGGCAAGTTGTACAATATTAGTTTTTGGAGGTTTTCAAACCCTTGGTTATTAATTTCAAAACAAATGGTTCACAGAAGCCATGTAACTTCATGGTAATTGGGACCTAAATACATCTCTATATTACAAGTAGCCTTAAAACAAAAATGTTAAGTGGAGATGTGCCTGGACTGGACACACAACTTGTTTTTTTTTAATATACTATATAGCCTCATGTTTGCAAGATGCATTAGGCCCTATTACTTCAATGGCATGTGATGCTTGTAAAACCTCAGGCTATCTAAATAATTATCAGTTACTACCATTTATTTAGAATGTTTGCTGTACTTCTCCAAATAAATAGTAGTTATACTCATACCCATTACTATGTTCACTGCATGTTTTTCAAACTCCCATATAATTGCCTATTTATTTTTGTTTAATATGAGACCCATAGAGCCAGATGCTGTTACAGTAGGGTAAATCCAGAGTATCGCTATTAAATTCAGTGGCAGGAATGAGATCGGGTGTCTTTGCATGTCAATGAAATATAAGCAGGTGCCATACAATTAGATGGGTGGAAGACAAGGTTTGTTCTTTGACCGTCTACCCATCTACAACTTTAAAAGATAACAAATGTAAACATAAAGGGACATTTTCTCAGCAGCTTCAATTACAAAATTGAGTCACTGGTAGATCTATAATAAACATTACTGGATGCACCTGTAAGAAGAACCTATTCTCTCTAATCTCCAATTAGATATCTCAGTCAGAGAAGAATAAAGCAGAACTCCACAACCAGCTAATTGATGAAAGGAAATGAAAGCATCCAAGAAAAGTTCATGGAAAGGCTACAGAAAGGGGAATTTTGGCTGTCCAGTTAGAGAGTATGCTGTGTAGAGTTATGTTTGCTGTCCCTAGGTTGCAGAGCAGAATGAGGGATATTTGGTTTTTCCCAGTTTCCTGGGCCTTGCTGGTTGCCACATGGAACTGAGACCTACAGGTCTCCACAGGTATTTCTACAGGTGTCAGGGTTTGTTTTGTTTTTGAGTTTTTTGCATTTTTTTTAGAAGCATTGGGTATTGGCTGTAGCCAAAGCTGGGGGATTTAGACTGGGTTGTGCTATTGTTCCTGCTGGGACTGAAATCCAGAGGTTCTTGGTTAGAAGGTCTTGCCCCTCTGTTCAGGGTCAGTCTGATCCCCATGTTTGAGATTAGGAAGGAATTTTCCCACATGGTCAGGCTGGTATAGACTGTGGGGTTTTTTGCCTTCTCCTGTAGCGGGGAGGAGGAGCAGGGGGTGGGGGATAGGGGAGGGAGAATGGCACTCTTCCTGGAA
>NW_017729022.1:32405148-32413555 GCF_001723915.1 Gavialis gangeticus | reverse complement strand
GGGAGAATGGCACTCTTCCTGGAATCTCCCGAGGGTATTTTAGCAACACTTGCAACAGCAGAACTATGACAGCCCTTGTCCCCCTGCTTTACCTTTGTCAGGCCAGGGTACTTTTGTTGTCTTTGGGCAATATGCCTTGTATAGCGAAGTTGACTGTGTAGTTTAAAACTAGGTCAGACAAGGACTTATATGGCATGGTTTAGACAGGGACATTCCTGCCTTGAGCATGGTTGGACTAGATGACCTCTGAGCTAGAGACAGACATTAAAAAAAAACCGAGCCTGAATTGATTCAATCTTTGCAGGTTAGTCTAACCTGCTTAGATTGAATTGATTTGCAAGTGAAAAAACATTCATTTTTAAATCCGGAAATGCAGGCACATGCCTGCAGTGGCTCAGGCTAGAAGTCAGGGGCTCTAGAGTGAGCCCTCCCTTCCCTTCCTCAGCAGCCACAAGGCTAGAAGGAAGCTGACTTGGGGGGAGTGGCCAGGGCCTGGCAGGCTACTAAGTTTGATTGTGGGGGGGTTTAAACACCCACGCTGGCCTGGCCTGCAGGGACCCCAGACAGGCTGTGCCTGGAGGGAGCGGGGGAAGTAGCTCTTGCCAGGCTTGTCCCCTGCTGCCAAAAGGGGGCGGAGGGGGATTAAACTCCCCTGTCTCTCCTCTTGGGCATGGGAACCCCAGTCAGGGTTTACCTAGCTTTGCCCCTGCTCCCTGCTTGCGCTTCTGCCCAGTCCACAGAGCTGTGGGTCCAGTTCTGGCTTCTTTCCACACCTCCCCCCGACCCCTGGCAGGGGCTGCTTATCATGTCGGGCAGGTGGAGTGGGCAAAAGACGGCTGGATCTGGAGCCAGAGCTCCAGGCACTGGGCAGAAGCCATCAGGCTAAAGCTTCCACTGCCCATAGTGGCACTGCCTTCCAGTGCAATGAGCAGCCCCTGTAGGGGGAGGGGGAAAGCACCTGGAACTGGAGCCAGAGCTCTGTGCACTGGACAGATCCTGCTGAGCTAAAGCTTCCACCTGCCCACCCAGAGTTGCGTGGCAAAGGCAGAAGAGCCCTGCTGGCCTCGACCAGCGCACAACCTGTGGTGCAGCTGGTGGGTGCTGCACAGCCCCCATGGTGGGTGGCTGGTGGGCTCCGGGCCCGTAGGCACTTCCAAGCTGGCCCAGGCAGCCCACTACTTTGCATCCACCATCCATGCCACCCAGCTCGAGCCAAGAGCCCGGCTTCCATGGCTCAGCCTGGGTTGGTCCCTGTACATCCACCCTCAGCAGTGCTTGTGAGCCAGTCTGACTCAGGCCCACAGCCCCAGCCCCACAGCTGCATGTGAGGCAGGTAGATGGTGGTGCCATGGCAGATGGGCCAGGCCATGCCCCCAGCCAAGCTGCTAGATTGGGGAGGGGGGCAAATGCTTGAGGGGGGCTGCTACACCCTGACCAGGCAGACCTCAGCTGTGGTGCCCTGGTGGGAGAGGGGAGGGGTGAAATAAATCCCTTCCCGGCTCCCTTCACCTCAGGGGGTCATTCTGGTTGGCATTTGGCCATGCCCCTGCCCCTGCCCCCAGCTAGAGAACAGAGGGGTGGGGGCAGCTTTGCTCTCTGAAGCAGGGAGCACAGCCTATCCCAGGGCTGCAGAGCATGCTGGGATGCTGGGGGACTCTGCTTTAACTTAAACCAGGAAGGGGTCTGGGACAGAAGTTCCATTAAAAGGTTTGACCCCAATCAGTTAAGTCTGATACTGCATTCAACCAGGTTTATCTTAAATCAGTTTTAGCTATTTTGAAACTGGTTTACGTGCACTGATCTTATGTTCTGTTACAGGTTTAAACCAGTTTCTGATCAGTTAAACTGGTTTATGTGTAACTTCTGTCCCAAGCCCTAGAGATCCCTTCCAACCCTACTTTTTAATGATTCTATAATTAAGATGCTTAGTTTTTCCAGTACACATGCTGAAGCCTGTTTATCCTGAATTGGGGTCTTTATGTGAGATCTGTGTGTGTGTGTGTGTGTGAGAATAATATATATGCACATGAGACTATGAGCAGCTTAACTAGAACACCATGGTTAACTGTGTTACAAAAGATTCTGTGGGGCAACACAGTTATGGGTTTCTATTGTATTTGATTCATAATTGCTAATTCTCAGCTCTGAAAACTCTGCTTGGGATCAGTATCAAGTCCATCTTTTTTTGCCCCTTCTCTTGGTTATCTTTTAATAAATGAAGATTCTTCTCCAATTTTCTGCTATGCAACTATGTTACCCCGAGGCAATTAATTCCATAGCCCATTTAGTGTACATTTAAGATACTCTAAAATAAACCATCCTGAATGCACTTGGGGATACACAGATATTTGAGGCATTAGATCAAATTCAGTCTTAGTGTTATTATATGCACTCCAGATGAGGCTGAATCTGGTTCTTTGTAAAAGGATGGGAATCCATTAAAAACCCCTGACTTTTTCAGCAGCAAGCCTGAATCTGTAATAAAATTTTTATCGGTATTCGTTGCTTCTTATTGGATTTGGAATGCAAAATATCATGCCTTTTTTGAGGTTTCTTAACTGCTATTGAGGTATATTTGAAACTGCTTTTCTGAATATCCCTAAGTGTCCTGGATTTTTTTCATTTATTTCTGGTGCCATGGACAAAGTTCAAGTACAATTTGACTCTAGGATCTCTTCACTCAATAGAGCTATGTTTAAATGTGTGTGCAGAATTTTATTGTATTCTGAGGCTTTTAAAAAGGCCACAAGTGTGTGACTTTGGATGCACAGTCTCCAAGAACTCATCTTGGAGGTGAATGAGGCTCAAAAGATAAGTGGAAAGTAACTATCATCCTTTTGAGGTTTTGTTGTTGTTGGTCGTTACCGATAACTAAGGCTCTTGATCTTTTAAGTGTCAAAGAAAGATGAAGAATAATTACAGATTGAATAGAACATTTGAAACAAAAGGTTTTGGTACCTAGGGAATGAATCAGCAAATAACAGTATGAGTTATCTTATAAGTGTTCTAAGTTCCCAAAAATGATTAATTTAAATAGTGGGGGAAAACAGTGCCTTAGAGATGTTCAGCAGGGCCAAATTGGTCTGAATTGGCTTATTCTACATAAATAAGGTGACTTGTCCAAGAAGTTGTAAGAATTTACAAACAGCAAATCATTTTTAGACTCTTCTTGTCTTGGATCTTTGTCATATCCACTGCACTTTGAATGAACATTTTTTGATGCTAGTCACTACTGAGCTGCTGCTGATTAAGAAGCCAAACACCTGCTTGGGGTTGGGGAAAGTGGATGTGCTTCTGAACTGCAGGTAGTCTACTCATCACAAGTACAAGCCAGTGATACCTGCAGCCTATGTTTCGCTTCAGGCTGAAACCAGCCTAACCACTGTGACTCCACCTGATTTGCTGTAGTTGCACATTTCCAGAAGATTTAAATTGGAAAGCACATAAAATTCAAGGTTGCATGCAGTCATTGCAGACAAGCTGCACTTCACAGACAAAGCTTGAATACAATGCTGATCCACATTACCTCCTAGAATTCTTGTTAATAGTGCAATTAATGTCTCATCCATTCAATAATACCTGTATGAAGACTTCTTGGAAATGTCGGTTTTAACTTTGCAAATGCTGGTCATTTTATACCAGTGTCTAGCCAATTTGCCTACAGAAATTATAAGCTTTAACAGTGCCTCCACTGTCCATTTATCATATATATCATTCCCTTCATAGAAAGGTATTGCAGGCTCATAAGAGTCCATGGGAACATTCTTCATTTGAATTTGCTTTGAAGAAGATTGAATATTATCTAAGAAGAATTTTAAGTGCAATAAATGGAGACTGCTGGGAAGATTGATGGAAAAAGATATTGTTTTGGTAGACTGTAAAACAAAAAGCAATCAATTAGCTGGACTAATCTAAATAATGGCAGGTACATTCCAACTGAAACTCTTATATTTATATATGACTGGACTTGGAGGAAACAGCTGCTTTTATATTTTTTTAAAACAAAACTGAGTTGATGGCCCATGTGAAGCCATCTGCATGCTGCTTTAAACCACTGGTGCTCAACTCCCAACTTTTGGACCAAATCTGGCATGTGGCTGTGTCATCTGGCTGGCAAAGCTCCCCATGTTTCTGGATATTTGGTGGCAGGGGGAGCGGTGGCAACTAATGCTACCACCATTTCTCTGCCACTACATTTCCAAGCCTTTCAGATCAGATTACATGACCCTCTGTGTAAGGCCAGGCCTGGTGTGTGGAGCTGGGGCTACCTGGATTGGGCTCCAGCCCTGCACACCAGATTTTGCCCATGGACCTGATCCAGCCCATGGACTGACTTCACACTACTCATCTTGCCAGCAGGGCTGAAAGTTTGGACACCGCTGCTTTAAAGCAGTAGCGGAAAGCCAAGAGAGAGGAGTGAGAAAGATGCTAGATAAAAGCACTGCATTAAAGTAAATTGAGAGGATAATACTCTTTTACAAATGAGAGGTAATAATGATAGACTGCTAAAAAACATTCCAAAAGGGAATGTGACACATGAAAAGAGGCAGCGTGTTAGGCTAACATTGTTAGCAGAGAATTTGGAGGGATAGAGAATGTGTAGAAGTCTTTTTAAAAGCCTTTTAACAAGCAGAACGTTGCATCTTTGCTATCAGTAAGGGAAAATGCAGAATAAATAATCTAGCAAATGGGATTTTAACTAGAAAAATGAGAAATGGGGAAAATTACTTGTGCAGAAGTGTTAAAAAATCATGAATTTGCCACAAAACATGAGGTTTTCCACAAATAATAAAGATTTGGATTGTTCTTTGCTTCCTGGTATTTGATCCCTTTCCAATTCACATTTTCAAGCTTTTCTTTAAAGTCATAAGGGTTAAAAACTTGTTCTAAAGAATAGATAGCTGAGATTCTCCTGTAAATGTGGGGCTTTAAGAAACTTACTAAATACTGTGACATTAGTGGACTAAATATTGTGACAGTTGTGGTCCAACCATAGGAGTTGGCAACACTGTATTCAATGCCTGAGCTAACTCTGGAACAGGAAAGGCTAATGCTTTCCCTAATTCAGACTAGTTTGCCAAGTCATCCTGCCAGAGAACAGTGGAATTATGATGCATTGCAAACCTCACTACCACCTGCATCAAGTGCAAGGTGAATTACTAGCTTTACACTATATTGCAGTAACAAACAATCACTGTTTCTAATATCCATATATAACTTGCATTTGAGAAGCATGGTTCTCAATAGAGAAGCATTTCTTTGTGATTTCATAATGAAAATAAACATTACCAGGTTTTCATTTTGCTAGTATCATCTTAATTTTAGCTTTTGGTGATGAATGCTGTGGGGAAATTTATAGTGAAACTTCTGTTATAATCTCCTACTTTCACAAATTCTGGACAATTGCAAACGTTATTCTTTGTGGGTAAATTTTTTCTTGCTTGGCATTTGATTAGTCACTTAGTAGGTGGAACAGGATCTTGGCCTGTCTCTTTACAGAACATATGGTTCCTGTCCTGATGAGTTAACAATCCAGTTTATCTTGCTTTTTATACTAACCTCAGTAGGGATCTTGAGACTTCCCTATAGTTCTCAACTTCTTTTTAGGCTCAAGGCTCCCCTGGGAAACAACAGCTCTTAGTTTACACTTTGTTTTCTGACTACAGAGAAACAGAACAATTTTTTTGTTGCAAAGCACTCAAAGCCTTCAAAGAGGTCTGAACATTTTCAGAACCATGGATTCCCATGAAATCTCCAGGTTTATATTGTCAATCATGTTTGCATATCTAATAGTGTTATCATTGTGTGGCACCCAGTAGCACACTTGAAAGGGTCTCAAGACATCCCAGGGTGACATGGAACCCTAACTAAGAATTACTGATTTATACATTATCTAATAATAGATTTAATTAGCAAGGCAAGAACATGAGAAATAAACAATTCTGTAGTAAAGCCATACAAAAATCTCCATAAAAAAATCCATTCAAAACCTAAAAGCTGGACCAAAAGCTAGGGAATCATTTGAAAAACTTGGGGTCTTTGAAATAAATGCAAGTTCATTAATAAGCTGACTTTGACAAGCTAAGGAGGCTTGTCAGAAAGGCCCTAAAGGGCCACAACCCAAAAGGAGAGGGGAGTTCAGATCGAGTGGTTGCTCCTCAAGGGAGCAATCATGGATGTGCAAGCAAAGTCCATCCTGTCTTGGAGGAAAGGCAGCAAAAGGGCACAGCAGCCGCCTTGGCTCTCCAGGGAACTTGGTGGACCTCCTGCATCTTAAAAGGAAGACCTACAAAGGATGGAGGACTGGAACCACTGCCAAGGAAGAATACTCTGCTCTGGTCCGGACCTACAGAGAGCAAATCAGGAAAGCCATGGCTGTGACAGAACTCCAGCTAGCTACAAATATCAAGGATAATAAGTCCTTTTTCAGATATGTGGGGAGCCGGAGGAAAAACAAGGGCAACATTGGACCGCTGCTAAACCATATGGGACAACTGACAACTAATGCCCATGAAAAAGCAAACTTGCTTAATGGGTACTTTGTGTCAGTTTTTCACCAGTCCCATGGGACGCTCCTTCCCACTGTGGGTCAGGGAGGCCCGGGTGAGGAAGATTCCTTGCCCTCCATTGAAGCTGACCTCATGAAGGAACACCTTGACAGGCTGAACGCCTTCAAGTCAGCCGGCCCTGACGGTTTACACCCCAGGGTACTCAAGGAGATGGCAAGCATCATAGCTCAGCCCCTGGCACGGATCTTTGAGAACTCCTGGCGCTCTGGTGAAGTGCCCAAAGATTGGAAGAAGGCCAATGTGGTGCCTATCTTCAAGAAAGGGAGTGTCACGGAGCGGGGTCCTAGGGGTGGCCATGATCTCCCCTAGCGCCCCCTACCATGCCAAGTTCACGTTAAAGCACCTTCATTCTCACCTGCCATGTCTTGATCTTTTATATGTATAAGGGAGGCTGCCTTTTGTCCCCTTGGACATGGTGCTCTGTTGTATCCTGGCCCCTGTTCTGTATTGTGTGACTTGGTGCACCCCAGCCTTATGGGCTATGCATGGCTCCAACCGCCCCTGTACCACACCCCAAGCTTTGCAGATATCCCAGACGTTGTTCAGTCTGTCTGGCTCTCTGCACCCTCTCTGGTGCTTGGGCTCTCCGCGGTCCTTGTCTCGCAACCATGCCCTCTGGCACTCAATTGCTGCCTCCTTTGCTCTGGGGCGCTTCTCATGCCACCCCCTTTGCTCTGGGGTTACTGCAGCCTTGGGGCTCAGGTGGCCATAGCTCTGCCTGGCCCCAACTCCCCTCCTCAGGGTCTCAAACCACCACAGGGCTCAGGTGGCCTTGGTCTTACCTGGCCTCCAATTCTCCGCTCCCCTTCTCAGGGCTGGGGTCACCCCAAATGCTGCGCCCCCTCTGGCAACAGGGTCTCCACGCTACTGTGGAGCCCCCACAAGGCCTCCTCCAACCCCTAATAGCCTCACCCAGTCCTCTGGTTGTAAACAGTAAACCATCAACACAAACTCATGTCCCTTGGCTGCAACATAAATTAAGCCATTCGGCTATAACCACATTCAAGCCTGTCACAGTGTCTCTCCCTCTCTCACCTGACCTGTAAGAGGCCACGCATCCTGGCCTCTTCCCTTTCCTTACTCCAGCAGAGTTCCCACCCCTATGGCTGCTGACAAGGAACTGCCTGCCTAGCCCCAGCCTGGGTTTAAATGGGAGCCAGACGCTGCCCCTTCCAATCAGCTGACTCCCAGCAGTTGCCCTAGCAACCGGCACCTATGCTTCTTCATTACTTCTCTGGCTGCCCTGGTAACCAGCAGCTGAGCTCCCCACTCACTGCTAGAGCCCTCTGCCTAGCTGTTTCCACCCTAAGGAGCAGGGCACTTGTATGCTCTGCGACACACTTCCTCTCTTTATAGGAGCAGAGCACCAAGGTGCTCTGCAACAGGGAGGAAAGTAGATCCAGCAAACTATAGGCCCATCAGCCTGACCTCTATCCTGGGGAAGGTCTTGGAAAAGGTTATTAGAGGCCATCCTTAACAGACTAGCTGATGGCAATATCCTGAGGGATACCCAGCATGGGTTTGTTGAGGGTAGGTCTTGCTTGACCAATCTCATTTCCTTTTACGACCAGGTGACCTATCACCTGGACAAGGGGGAAGAAATTTATGTTGTATATCTTGACTTCAAAAAAGCCTTCAATCTGGTATCCCATGATCACCTCTTGGCAAAACTGGTTAACTGCGGCCTCGATCCACTGGCTGGGGAATTGGCTCCGCGGCTGGACCCAGAGGGTGGTGGTTGACGGAAGCCAGTCGTCTTGGTGCGCGGTCACCAGTAGGGTCCCTCAAGGCTCTGTCCGAGGGCCTATACTGTTTAACATCTTCATCAATGATGTGGA
>NW_017729022.1:32402492-32404358 GCF_001723915.1 Gavialis gangeticus | reverse complement strand
CCCTGCTGACTTCCTGCCCATGGGGCAGGGGGCTGGACTCAATCCTCCAGGGTCCCTTTCAGCCTGAATATCTATGAAATCTGTAAAATAAATGTAGGTATATAAACTATATAATATTTCATGCCTTCAGTGCTTTTTGATATATATAAAATTTATATCTCCTATAAAATACCACAATGTTGCAAGCTCCAGAGTAAGGTGAGTATAGGGCAGAAGCGGGCAATTATTTTGGGCAGAAGGCAGCTTACTCAGTTGTGGCAGGCTGTTGAGGGCTGCATGGTCTTGGGATCAGTGTCCCAGGGCCAGCACTGGTGGGGCCCAAAGAGGGGCGCAGGCTGGCAGGGGTCCATGGAGCTGGGTTGGGCTGCACCAGCAGGGAGAGGCAGGAGCTGGCCCGGCTCCATAGAGCCCCTGCCAGTTGGGACCCTGTGCTCCTGCCACCCTGCTCTGGGCCCCATTGGCACTGACCCCAGGGCACCGGTGTAGGGCCCATGCTGCCACTGGCTCCCCGGCCACTCACCCAGTGATCCCCAGCTCCACAGTACAGGCAGGGGGCAGCGCACAGCCCTGACCCCCTGCTTGCCATCAGGGAAGAAGCTGATGCTGAGCATGGGAAAAACAGCTCCTCACCCACCCCATGGCCAGTGCTCCCTGCTGCAGGCACTTGCAGCCCATGCGGGGCTGTCCAGAGCAGGCACAGGCAGTCCCAGGTGGGCTGCGAGTGGCTGTAGCGTGGGGCACTGGCCACATGGCGAGCGAGGGGCCGCTTTTCCTCGTGCTCAGCACCAGCTTGTAACCCACCCCTCTGCCAGCTTGGCAGTGGGGCCGGTTTACAAGGTGGTGCTGAGCATGAGGGAGGGGGGAAGCAGCCCCTTGCCTGCCCCATGTCCGGTGCCCCACGCTGTAGCTGCTGTCAGCTGGCCTGGGGCTGCCTGTGTCTGCTCCGGACAGCCCCGCGTGAGCTGCGAGCGCCTGCAGCAGGGAGTGCAGGACATGGGGAAGGTGAGGGGCTGCTTTTCTCTGTGCAGGGAAAGAGCCCAGGGAAAAAATGAGCGCAGGGGGAAAAGCAGCCCCTCCCCTGCCCCATGGCTGGTGCTCCCTGCTGCAGCCACTTGCAGCCCACTCAGGGCTGTCCGGAGCGGGCACAGGCAGCCCCATGCAGGCTGTGAGCAGCTGCAGCATGGGGTGGGAAGGGGCTGCTTCCCACCCCCCCCATGCTCCTTCCCTGCCCAGGCCCCCCCCCCGTTCTCTCCCCACACTTATCTGTGGTTCCGGCACGGGGCAGCCACGTGGTCCCGGGCCAGAAGCCCTGGCTGGAGCTTCTGGCTGGAGGGGAGAGGCCAGGCAGGCTCCACTGTTGTTGGAGCCTGCCAGGCTTCCCCGGGGTCCTACCGCCCTTGGTTCCAGTCATTTTTGACAGAAACCAAGGGCAAAGAAATATTAATTTTCTACATTTTTTAGGGGCCTTGCGGGCTGGATAGAATGGCTTCGCGGGCTGCATCCAGCCTGCAGCCTGTATTTTGCTCACCCCTGGTATAGCGTGCCTCAAAACTCTAGCCCTCACTGCCTTGGAGAAAGGCTAAAAGGCATCACCATGACTGAAATGTGCCCTCACCGAGGCGTTAGGCAGTTGGCAGCAGTTCTTATCTGTTGCTCTCTGGTGGAAGCTACAACCAGCCATCGAGGTACTGAACATCTGGATTCAGGCTGGCCTTTGGATTCTGTCTCAGTGGTATAAAGTGGGGATGGTAGGTCTTGGGCAGCCTCCACTCCTCCATACCCTTGCCTAGTGTACACGTCTGCAACCAGCGGGCCTTGAACATTAGGTCTCGTGCTGCTTGGCCTCGGGCGTATGGGGTTGACTGT
>NW_017729022.1:32385955-32397492 GCF_001723915.1 Gavialis gangeticus | reverse complement strand
CGTGCTGCTTGGCCTCGGGCGTATGGGGTTGACTGTTGCCTCGTCCCTGGAATTGTCTATTCTGGATAGGTCTTAGGAGTAGTCCCCGCCCCTATCTCACCTGCCACGACTTTGCTCAAAAAACTTCAGTGGAGGGGCCGACTACTTAAGCTTATCCGGAGTCGGGACTCTTTTGGTGATGGTCTTCTGCGAGGCTCCGCCCTCCCCTACACCTCGCCCTAATACTCAGCCACGCCAAGTTGCTGATGATTCCTGGGCCCGACCCTCACCTTGCAATGCCAAGAGATATTTGGTGGTGAATCCGTAGGCTTGTCCTGACTCTAGACCCAGCCAGTAAGGAATCCTTTTAAGGGTTCCTCCCTGGCCCTCTAACTGTGGGCCACTCAGCACAAAACTCCAAAGAAAACACTACCCGTAAGTCTCTTGGGCTACAAATTAAAGTCTGGACTCCCTGTCCCGGAGAAAATCCTCTCCTTACTTAATTCTATCTGCAGCACCCCTCTCTGGCTGGATGCTGTGTTTTCCCAATAGGCCCTCGGGACTGCTTCCAGGCACTTTGGTTCCCCTCTTCACTCGGTCCCTCACTGAGTGGTTCCACCTGGCAGAATCCAGGACTCTGCAGCCCCTCTCGCTGCTTGTATTATGGTTCCCTGCCGGGATGGACTCTGGGGTGCTCCCCAAACCCGTGCCAATCCCACCTGGATTGCCGGGTCTTCCTCCTTTCCCCTCTCCTCGGGGTGTCTCCTAGCACTGGGCTCTGTCCCCAGATCCTTGTGCCCGGCTCCACTGTCACAAGCCTGGGCATCCGCTGCCTCTCCCTGGGTGTTCTCCTTCCCGCAGTTGGGGAATGTGTTCCAGCCTCGTGGCTGGCCGCTGGCCTCTCCCTTGTCTCCGAGCAAGGCTTCCGGATTGTCTCCCTTCCTGGCTGGTCAACAGCTCTCCCCCCCCCCCCCCCCTTCTTCTTCTTTCTGGGTGCTCTTTATGCCCCCATGCCGGCTCCTATCGTTATTGATCACAGCTGGCCGTAGTTTGAAAAAGACACGGCTAATCAGCCGTGTGCGTCCCGCCACAACTTCCGGCTTTCCCGCACCGTCGGCTGCAGGTAAGGAGCTCATTGTTTTTCTTTCTTCTCCCCTCCTCTCCCCAGCCTTGTTTCGGGTCCCGGGGTTCCCCTTTTGCCCTTTGGGGCTATACTGTGCTGTCACCCTGTGACAATGTCAAAGGTCTTGGTGTAATGATTGCAGGCTTCTGTACAAATGGATTCATCAGGCATCTGACTAGACCTCTTATGCATACACCATGGATTGACAGTTGCCTACTATATGTGTGTGTGTTTAACTTCAGACGTGGGATGCAAACCCATGCTGACTGAAACCATATTTTTAAGAAGTTCCCGTGAAGCCCCCTCCATTTAATCATTTTAGTTTATATTTACATAGAATAACAACTGCTGGGACTGACTTTTGCAGATGCTTCCATCTTTAGGCAGTCATTTAAGTTTGTGCAAAGTGGCTTTAAAATGTTCCCCTTTTGCCGCCTCGTTTGACCAGGTGAAATTACTGTACAAGATGCAAGGTGATGGATCACTGACTCCACTGTTCATTAAAGGGATCTGGATGCACTGTAAAGGCTTGAATTGGTTATAAAGTAAGGCACCGTAAGCTAAGGATAAAAGTTCAGGTATAGAAATCATTTGGTCTGTCTTTTTTTCCTCTCACTTTTGATTGCTATGTGACCTTAAGAATTCATTTAACTTGTATTTCCTCAGCTATAAAATGAAGACAATGCAGCTTATCCATGACTTCAAAAGTGCCTTAAGATTTTTGATGGGAAAAATACTGTTTATGGCTAAAACCAAATACAATCTTATTACTGCATTTAGTGGTAAGACTCCTATTGCTTTAAGGGGTTTTGAATGAGGCCTGACAGTTTAAAATATAATTATGGGAATCTCTTTTTTTTTTGTTAGTATATTGCTACAAACTTGTTAGTATTTGGTGAGTCTAAATCTAGAGTTCTTTTTTCTGTTGCCCTAATCTGATGATACAGCTTGTGGTATGCATGAAGATCAACAGAGCCCTGAGGGTTGTGAGGCAAGTTTAATCACTAGAGCAGGAAAAATTTCAGAGAAAAACATGTTGCTTAGTGAATCTTTTTACCCCATGTGAAAGATATTAGAGAGGGAAGAAAAAAATTCTTGCTGTCTTTGGCTGTGTTGGTTGCCATGTTTGATAGATACCTCTATTTTTTCTGGAAAATTTGTTGAGCTTCTGGGGCAATATTTCTATGCTTTCTACAAAGAAGATGTATTTCAACAAAGCAATTCTGAATTTTCTATGCCATTCAATACTTCCTGAAGCTTTGCTTATTAATTGTTTCAAATGGCCCAAGGGTGAAGCCACTGTCAACATTTCTACAATAGCCAGAATGGCACGCTATTGTCACCTTAATGACTTTATGTACTGCTGAGCTTAATGAAAAATGTGCCACTTCAGTGAGGCCAAATATACTGGAAAATAGGGTTTGGGAAATAAGCGTTACTACAGAAATGTCATCTCCTTGGCGGTCAAAGAAGTTAATTTAATAAAGTTATAAAAATCCTCATAAATGTTAGACAGCTTTATGTAAATGCGATAAAGCAAAGTCATATCGAGAAGCACTGAAACTCGTTTTGCATTTATGATGCGCAACAAAATTATAATGCAGATGAGGACAAAATGACCTATAAATGTTAAACACATAGTTTAACATATAATGTGTCAGCAGGAGCACTGCTGGGTGGGCATATGCAATACTCTGAAGTTAGAGACAATCTGGAAAGAGAAGAGGTAATGACTTACCCTCCTTTATTGACTCTTCAGAAATCGATGAGGGGGAATGTTTGAATCTGAGTACTGCAGGTGTTTCATTGGTGATACTGACCTAGTTACTTCTTAACTCTCTCTTTCTCTGGGTGAAATTCAGCCTGTGCAGAGGGTCAGCATGAAGTCTTTTTGTTTTATATAACCCATCAGAGTTGGATGGTCCAGTTTCCCTGCATTGGCATAACTCTCTTCATCTTCTTCAACTGACTGACACCTTCAGCAAATCTTGCCCCAAGAAAGTATGTGATATGGGGGGGTGGGGTTTGCATAGCTCTTTGCACATGTGGAAATGTAATCTGAATTTTGTGCTTTATTTCTGCTGAGATCATGTGATAAGTGCCATCCCTGGGTCATAACACAACTCAAGTTTTCCGGTAAGAGAAACCACATTTGCTGGAGTGGCTATGCAAAGTCAGAATCAGGTCACTGAAAAGACCCTGAAAATCTTGGCTCCATTTCTATGGTAAAGTTAAAATCCCAATCTTGGAGCCAAGTCTAATCCAGTGGGACCTGGGAGTGGGGAAATCCCTAGTTCAGTGAAAACATCTGAGTGCCTAAAAAGTCTACATTACTCAGGTTAGGTGACATTCACTTACCAATAAGGAGCTTGAAAAGAGGATAGGAGGCTTTTGGGATGGAAAAAAGCAGTGAAAAGATGTGGGGGATTTTCCAGGATTCAACAAGGAATTTGGTATGTACTCAATTTTCCTGGTTCAAATCATTGTATAGCCATTTGTTTTCTGCCCCTAAGTTTGATTTCATAAGCATCTAACTTCCAAGTGTGATCAGCATGGTTCAGAGAAGTGGCATTTCAGGTAAGCTTACAAGAGCCTACTCGATGATAGGTTTTATTTGTTTCTTTAGTGGAGACATGCATTTAGAACAACTTTTGCCACAAGGCTTAGTGATTTTTTAATAACTAGATGGGTACTTTTTATTTAACCTCTCAAGCTTTCGAGCATAAAAAGCTGAGCTATGAACAGTTCTGGATAAGCCATTCCTAGATATCTAGTGTTTGTATTGGAACTGAACAACAAGCATGCAATACCTGTATGCATTTATATTAGGCAACTCTGTTCACTGCTGATCCAAAAAAAAGGAAGAAATTTTTTTCTTTTCACTTACACTGGTAAAAAATGATCTGATATAAATAATTACAACTCAGTTAGCTGGAGCAGAAGGTGGTTGGGGCACCACAGGCAGGGGGTAGCCTGGCAGTGGATCAAACCACGATAGCGGGGATTGAGTCAAAGCTAAAATGCCTATGCTGCCGCTGCCAGATTTCGAGGTAAATATCTGGAGAGCATGTTGGAATTGACTCGGTGCACTCCTGCTTCAAAACATCTACAGCTGCTCCTGTGAGGTTTGTAGCTGATTGGCTTACTACCCAGCTCCGAAAAGAAAACAAATCAATGTCAGAGGCATATGGGGTTTGCTGTTTCACTCACATACTTTATGGAGACAAAGCGCTGTCATGGAGTTGTCTTTTTAAATGCTTTGAGCCTGTTTTGAACCATGCTTAATTGCATCTGCAGGTGGCTTGCTGTCTCTGTTCTGCAGTGGGGGGGCAGTTTCTTTTCAGCTTTCATTAACTTTCATAAATGGCAGGAAGGAGGGAAGAAGAACGTGGAGAGATATTTCCAGGGGCCTCCTGTAGGCACGTGAAGTACTGTTTTCATAGCTCAGTAATGGTGAAATGGGTTGTTGCCATTGTTCTCGGTGATTTATCAATGTATTCCGTGTAACAAATGTCATTTGACAGTGTCCGTACGTTTATTTCTTGATTGCCAAGGCTCTTAATGCTGCAGATACTTAAACGTGTGTTCAGCTGTAAGCATGGGTAGCCCCAATGAAATGAATAGGACTATTGACCAGCACAAAGTTTAATCAGGCATTGGCAAGTAGTGGCTTGCCAGATCACAACCTCTGCAAATAACTCCTGCCATCCTTCTAGAGTATTGCAACTAAAATATGCAGTCCCACAAAAATATCTAATTAGGAATTAATTTGTCAGACATATCTATTGTATGATAAATTTGCGTCTATGTTTGTAGTCAAATACTAAGTTACAGCCGTAAGATTTTCCAAATTTTTGCTAACCTACACTGTCAGGAAGAAACTATATACATTCTCTTGGTATGACAAAGCTTCACTAATGCTGAAATAAATAAAAATGTTTCTTCAATTTGGGGGTATTATCTATATAAAAAAGGAGTCATTTTTTTAGATACCTACATTTGAAATCTGTTATTTGCAGATTTGTTATGTGTATTTTATTGCCTTGCCTTTGCTATAAAGTTACTTACAGTAGAAGGCACAAGGGAATTTGCTTTAATAAGCATATAGGTATCTAAGTCAAGTGAAATTTAGAGGTTGAAAGTGTTATTAGACCTAACTGTTAAGAACCATCTTTTCCTCGTATATATTATTTATTTTTTCATAATACCTTTTGTGCTAGGCACTGTATAAATTCTTCAGGACTTCCTATATTTGTAATTTAGGACAAACTGTTCATAGCAAGTGAATGTCACAAATGACAGAAAAGGAGGACAAAGGAGGGGCAAGGTTAACAACCATAGAATCAGATGTTTATATAGATCATGTGGACACGTGATTCCACACACAGTGTTTTCAGTACTGAAATCTGAAGTGTTATCACAATATATTTTACTTTTGTACACCAGAGAAACTGTTATTGCCATCTATTTGACTCTTCATTCAGAAAAGTCATGCATATCACATACCTAGTAAAACATCCCAAGAAAGCTGCAGGAAGCTGGCAATGCTTTCTTCCCACAGAAGTGTATTAGGAAAGACCTGATGAGAATGGACTACTTCCAAGTCAAACAATGCAATCTTTTGGGGCCAATGCTAAAATAGGAGAGAAAAGAGTCAGACAGCCAAATGACCTCTAGCTCCTGGCTTATGAACCTCTCATTCCCTTGTTGTGTCCATTATGCTGTAACAGCGTATGGATGAGCCTTGTTACCAACATCTTCCCTGCTGTATTTAGTACAGTAATTCACTCATTCTGGAGTTGGGTGGTTATAATTTCTTCCCATGTGTCTAGGTCTCATTGTTTCTGTCATTTTATACTCTTAACTCTTTTTAGGTTAGCCACTTCTAAAAGTCTTGAAGTTGTGTGAAACATCATACCCTCATTATCGCTAACTTCCATAGTAATTATTTAAAGTCTTGCATGTGACCTTTAATCAGGAGTATAAAGGCACATTACCAGTGCCAAAGAGTTTAATCAAACAACATGAAGCAGAGATCTTTATTAAAACATCAAAAAAGGAAGGGAGGTATGTTTGATGTTTTAATCTTTATTCAAACATCAAAAAAAGGAAAGCGGTGTACCCAAGCAGTGAGTTAAAGGCTCTAGATTTCCTGCTTTCTCTTAATGTTAGTTCCTATTTCAAAAAGAATGTTATAAACTGTATTGTATCTTTAGGAGGATGTGTCCTACGTAGAGAGAGAGTGCAGGAAAGAGTAGATTGTGTTACTTGAAACTCTTGCCTTTTTTTTCATTTGTGATGTAACCTCTTGACTCCTTCATGTTCTTGACTCCAAGAATTACTTGGGGCTTAAGGGCATCTGACTACTGAAAAATGTGCATATGCCATAGCAGCTGCAAAGCTCCCCTATTTGCTGTCTAGGCATTCAAGGAGTGAAGCAAGCAGGAGAGGTGCCTGGTGCTATTAAGGCTTATGCCATACAAACTTAAGACTGTTGCTGTGCCTAACACTTTGGCGGCTGACTCCAGGAGTCAGATTCACACACCCAAATTATAAGAAACCTTAAATAGGGATGGTAAGATGCTTGGCAGTGGGATTCATAGCTATGAGGCTAAGGAAAGAGCTGTTCTGGCAGCATTTTCTATCCTTCCTACTGAAACTGGGCCACTGTACAGCCAACCCTGAATGGGTCATGAGCTCAGGGAGAGAGAAAGAGAGGGTGCCTAATTCAGCGAGGTACTCTCTTCAGAGAGCAAGACCTAGGATTTGGTCCCTGGTCCAAACATTGCTTATGCATTTTTTCATTACAAAGTCATTGGAGAAAATGGATAGATAATGTTGGGAGCAGGATGCACCACTGCCCTATCTGGGCTAGTCAGGCTTACTTTTAATTTCAGACCTTGGGCCTCAGGAATGTTGTATTAGTGGCTACATAGTGGCCTGTGGACAAAAGAGGAGGAGTGAAGTGTGCTCCCACACGTAACTTATACTCTGGTGGACTAGGGCACTCTCCTGGAAGGTGGAAGCTGTGGAGTTTTAACCCCCTCAGGCTGAGGGGACACCAAACCCAACTCTCCCACTTCCTGGATGATTGGATACGTCTCTCTCTCTCTTTTTTTTTTTTTTTTAAGGGAAATGGCTGTTGTTGCTGGGTGTTGTACTGAACTCAATACTCTCAGTATGTGCTAGGGCTGCCTACCAGACCAGGGCCCTCAAAATTAAGTGTAGTGATGCTTAGTCTGGTAATTCCAAGTAGGCATAGATGGAGATGCTCAGATTTCCCAAGATGATGGGCACTCCAGGATGAGTATAACTGAAAATGTAAGCACCTACAGACTCTCAGGCTGTGGATTGCTCACTTGGATGTAGGTACTTAAAATTCACCTAAATTGTATCTTGGCACCTAAACCCTGTTTGGATGTGGCCCTTAATTTTTACTGTTGGCTGATATCTCTTGTTGCTTGGGGGTTGGAAAAAACTGGTAATTTTAATCTTGCATAAAAAGAATGAGACCAACCTATAAAAAAAAAAATGCTTAGAGCATTTGCTAGATGTTTTCCCTTCCCCACCCTCTTAGCTTCCTCTCTATTTAAAATTAAATGATTGCAAACTACCAATGACCAGATTGCCTGTTTACATTTTATACACTGATCTAAATGAATGTGGTTGTTTTCATAATAATACTTTAAAGGATCTATAATAAAGTTACAAGAAACATAGTTATTTCCCATTTTTAAAAATAATTATTTAGTGTTGTATGCAAATTCGATTTCTCTATTCATTCGCCCTTTGGGAAAACTGAATCTGTAATCATCAAGAGACCCTGTGTGATGCAAGTCACATTTCTAAAAAGAAAAAACATCAAGGAGGAGAGTATTGTATGTTTCACTATTTCTGTGCAATCATGACAGCTTGTGTTTTAAATGAACAAGAAACAGCAATTCCAGCTGCAGACAGAGCTCATTCTATTATCTTGCAGCATTGCTTCTATACCCATATTTGATTTCTATGCCTGAGTAAACCCACCCACAGGCCCGACCAAATCCCATTGCGGCTGACATTTTTTTGTTTTGAACAGGGTCCAGAATTCTGTAGCTGACTGGGAGGAAAAAATACTGATATGACTCAGCCATGAAGGTCTGTTTCCTATGAATAGGATTCACGTCACTAGAAGAGGAAACCAAAAGGGAATTCCGGCAGATTATTACTGTATTTAAGATGCACTTTGCAGAATCAGTAGAGCCAGTGAGATCTCAGTGCTTTAGGAAGACTTAGTAGGTCAAAATTAGTTCACTGGAATTACACCAGAGATTATCTTGGCTTGTTAACATTAAAAATACAGCACTACATAAAGTTAATCACCGTTCGGCTTTTTATGCCCCAAATATCAAGCCAAACTCTGTTCAGGGGACTGCCTCCTGAATGAATTTTGAGCTACACATCGTATCACACTAGTGAAAAGGCTTACAAAGAGTCTTGCAAAATGAAACAGCCATACCTATGTGGCCTTGATACCCTGTGCTAGCATATTTGAAATGAGATCCTGAGTGTGTGTATGCAGTTCTCTAAACACTGTGGAGCATCTGTTAAGAGCCCAAAATCTATATCAGGTATTGTCTGTGGGAATATAGTAGTTTTAGGTATGGTTAGGTATAACTTGTCACTTGACTCCCCAGGGATAGGTGCAATGGGTAATGGACTACCTGACACTTGCTTATGAGCAAGATATTTTTTTCAATGGGAGAATGGAGAATCACATTATCTTAGTCTGAATACTATTGCTGTATGCCAAGACTGAATAAAGCACTGTGCCGCTATAGCTCTTGTCTAAAAACAAACATTCCCTGCCTGGGTTCTCCTTCTCCATTTCTCTGTAAGGTGTCTGGCCTCTCTTCAGCAGGATTGCCATCAGTCTTTCTATAATATGCACCAGTACCCATAAAATTAGAAAACCAAAACACAAAGATCTTCTTGATCCCTCTTATTGGCCATGCTCCTCAGCCCACCCAGCTCAAGTGTCTCTTCACTTGTTGAGAAGTTAGGTTTAACTAAACCTTTCCCTCTGCATGCCTTGCTCCCATGCAGGCCTGTAATCTAGCCCCAGAAAACTACATTTCCCAGATAGCCCCTGTTACTGGGCCGATGGAAATTCTTGTGCGTGTGGAATTTTGCACTCTGGTCATGGTCCCTGAGCCGTAAACAGATGTAATTCTTTGAGTTTCTCACAAAATTCACTCTGAGACCCATTAGCAGCTTTTCTTATCCAGTAAATATATTCCCAGAGAAAGTCCTTGGAAGGGGAGTAGTGTTGATTCTTTGTAAGCTCCAACTAGTCCCAAGCTAGGGACAGACATTCAAAAAGCCTGAGGCAGAATCAATCCAATCTATGCAGGTTTCTCTGCACTGTGTGTATTGTATCAGGAGTGAACAGAATACAGGTTTGCCCTTTGGTGCGGTGGGGGGCACACAGATGACTACAGTGGCCAAAGCCAGAAGACTGGGGGGTACTCCTGCATGCCTCCCAGCACAGCCTTTCTCCCTGGCCTTACCCCCACAGCAGCCAGCTGTCAGAGGCCAGGGGGCGGGGAGGAGATGTGCTTGCTCATGTCTGAGGGGCTGGGCCTGCACAGTGGGGCCTCCATTCCACCCCCCCCCCTCGCTCCTGCCCCCCATGCTGCATGGCGCTCAGCTCTGGCTCTTGCTGTGTCTGTGATAGCTGAGCCAGGCAGCGCAGGAGGGGCTGGGGAGCAGAGGATTGAGCTTGCTTGGGTGTCTGGGGAAGCTGGAGTCAGGGTCTCCGCTTCTTCATCCCCCTGGGTGCTGCCTGGCTCTCATTCCCAGCTCCTACTGTCTCTGTGACAGCCGAGCTAGGCAGCATGGCAGAGGGGTGGGGCAGTGGAGGCCCCCACCCCAGGGGTCCCCCTCAGTTGTGCTTGTTTGAGTCTGGGGGTGCCAGGGGCTGGCCCATGGGGCAGGAGCCTCTGCTCCCCCATGCCTTCTGGCACTCTGTGGCTTGGCTGAGAGCCCCACATGGCTCAGTCTCAGTTTTTGCCTGCATGTGTCAGCTGAGCTGGGCACCGCCTGGGTGTGGGGAGGCCCCCGTCCCACAGGCCCGGCTCCCCAAACCCAAGTAGGTATAGCTGGGGGGCTCTGCTCTCCCACCCCCCTGTCACTGCACAGGTGTCAGTCCTGGCTCCTGACATCTCTGTGACAGCCCAGGGGCAGGGCACCCCAGTGCTCAGCTGGAGCAGATGAGTGTAGGTCACAATTAGCCCAGGGTGAGAAGGGGAGCCACAAAGGTACCTGGGATGCTGGGGGGACTGCAACCTATCTTGAGTTGGGAGGTGATCTGCAACAGAAGTTTTATAGACTGGTCTAACTTAAACTGATTCAGTGTTGATACTGCATCCATCCAGGACTGTATTAGATGAGGTTTGGCCACTTTTAAACCAGTCTGTGTGCGCTGAACTTCTATTCTCCTACAAGTTTAGACCTGTTTATGTGTAATTTCTGTACCTGGCGAAAGGGCTACTATTGCTGTTTGTGCTCTCACAGGGGTGGACGCAGGAGAAGTGCAGTGGTGCAGTTGCACTGCCCCCACCCCTCCTTGTGACTCCTTGTCCACCTAAGGTTTACAAACAACCATCTGGCAATGGCAGCAACATTAGTATTCGGGCAGCAGTAAGAGAGCCTAATGACATCATAGCTCATCATAATCTACCTGATTCTTCTACCCAGGGTACTCAAGGAGCTGGCGAGCATCATTGTCCAGCCTCTGGCATGGATCTTTGAGAACTCCTGCTGCTCTGGTGTAGTGCCCGAAGACTGGAAGAAGGCCAATGTGGTGCCTATCTTCAAGAAAGGGAGGAAAGTGGATCCGGCAAACTATAGGCCTATCAGCCTGACTTCTATCCCGGGGAAGATCTTAGAAAAGTTTATTGAAGAGGCCATCCTTAATGGACTGGCTGACACCAACATCCTGAGGGACAGCCAGCACGGGTTTGTTGTGGGTAGGTCTTGCTTGACCAATCTCATTTCCTTCTATGACCAGGTGACCTATCACCTGGACAAGGGAGAAGACATTGATGTCATATATCTTGACTTCAAAAAAAGCCTTTGATCTGGTATCCCATGATCACCTATTGGCGAAACTGGCCATTTGTGGCCTTGGGTCCACCACGATCTGCTGTCTGGGAAATTGGCTCCGTGGTCGGACCCAGAGAGTAGTAATTGATGGAAGTCAATCACCAGGGTGCCCTGTGACCACTGGGGTCCCCCAAGGCTCTGTCCTTGGACCCATATTGTTCAACATCTTCATTAATGATGTGGACATTGGAGTCAGGAGCGGGCTGGCCAAGTTTCATAGTTTCATAGTTTCTAGGGTCGGAAGGGACCTGAGCAGATCATCTAGTCTGACCCCCTGCCATGGCAGGAA
>NW_017729022.1:32380149-32385631 GCF_001723915.1 Gavialis gangeticus | reverse complement strand
TAAGGAAGAATTTCTTCACTGTCCGAGCCCCCAAGGTCTGGAACAGCCTGCCATCGGAGGTGGTTCAAGCACCTACATCGAACAACTTCAGGAGTAAATTGGATGCTTATCTTGCTGGGATCCTATGACCCCAGCTGACTTCCTGCCCTTCGGGCAGGGGGCTTGACTCCATGATCTTCCAAGGTCCCTTCCAGCCCTAATATCTATGAAATCTTTCTACATGCTTCATTCCACAGGTATTAAAGACTCTTGCTCTCCTTTTAAGTGGTCTTTAATGGCTCTACTAATCAAGCTGTCCTTTGTTTGCCATCCCTGCAGATTGTTTGTTTTTTTAACTACTGAGAAACATTAATTCGAGTAGGGAAATGTGTAATTCAGGTGTGTAAATAACACTTTACTTATGTGAAGTTATGGATGCATTGTCAAGATGCTCAGGATGGCTAGATTTTCTTTTCTGACTCTGTAAAAGAGATATACGTTTAGTTCTAATGACCGCAGGACTAATGAAAAACATGCGTTGATTGTTTTTGCCAAGTTTGTTGTATTTTTATACATAAAATATGATACAACAAATTAATGCACATTCCAATAAAGTTAATTTTTTTTTTACTTTGATTCTAAATTGAATGATATCCTCCTAATTCCCTAGGTTATTAGCAAAGCTTTTAGTTTCTTTTTAACTGGAGAAGAGGTGTGGTGCGTCATCATATATAATGCAATACACCATCTGCACTTCCTTTTCAAAATTCTATGTCCACCCATGAGCTACCATACATAAATACTGATTTATCACAATGTTTCTTGAAGATGCTATTTATTGCTCTTGGTCTATTTTTCTTGGTTAGCTTTTCCTCCTGAAAAACAGTCTGAAGTATTTTTGACTTCTTATCTGTGGTCTAGAGCAGGTTTGCCCATTTGGCAGCTTGTGGGCTGTATCGGACGTGTGCTGTGCAGAGATACGCATGCAAAATTTAGGATGGAAACCAAAAGCAGAAGTAGCATAATTCTAATTGTATGGGCCCTGTATCCAGGCTAAGTAGGAGAACATGTGCAGGACTATGGTGCTTCTGCTGCCAGTGCTAATCTAGGCAGGGCTGGCATGGGTGTGTCTGCAGCATGTCTGGCAAGCATGTTGTGAGGGTGTTCAACTGTGTTTTGGGGAAGAAGGCTTGTGTATGTCTGTACATGGGAAGTTGGTGGACAGGGGACTGTGTGATTTCCTTTGGGGTTGGAGGGTACTATAACTGACAGTAGATGCAGGGGCAGAAGCAGGACCCCAACCATTTGTGCTGTCACACCCTAGCTTCCCTGTCCTATGCATGGCCCAGCTGGTACAGGCTGGCAGTTCCTGGGCCATGGGTAAAGCGCTGCAGTCTAGTGGGACTTGGACTCAGGAAGTGAGGGGCCCCAGTGCTTGTGGTCTGATTTTAAGCAAGCAAGCAGGGCTTCTGGCAGTGTCTGTGTAGCTGCAGGTCTGAGTGGGGCCATCCCCGCAGATCAGGAAGGGGAACATTGGTTGCCATCTCTCCTGTGATTATACCTTTGTATTGGCCTGTTGCTGCATGGAAGTGTGCGCCAGGGAAGTTATTATCTGGCTCCTGATTATCAAGAAATTGGACTTCCCTAGTCTAGAGATTCAAACATTGGACTTGAAGACAGACATCATGGCCTACTTCTGGTTCCAAACAGCCCTCCAGGATGCCCTTGGCTAGTCACTCAATGCCTCAGTTTCCCCTTCCTCCCTGCTTTGAGATTCTGCACCCCCCAGCTCCCCAAAAGCACAGTCAACAAGAGCTGTGCGGATAATTCACTTTTATGCCTTTCAAAATCTCCCATTAAACTGCAAACTGTTTGCAGCAGGGGCTGTATCCTAGCATGTTTTTAAAGTGCTCAGCTCAGCGAGGCCCCAGTGTGAGTTGAGGCTCATGGGTGTTACGGTAAACCAATAAATAGCTATATCCTACCAGATTTATAGCATTTGAATGGAAAAGCAACCAAGATGAATGACTGAAGTGAGAACAGCAGCAAGCAGGGATGGGAGAGGCAAATGGAAAGAAAGGAAAGGCTGAAGAAGAATGACAAAGGGAAAGAGAACAATGAATAGAGGGAAAGTAGAGCTGGATAGGATAAGACAGACAGGCAGAGATTAAGTACAGCCTGGGAGGAGAAAAAATGAAGCAATAATTAGATTTGGAAGAGAAATAGCTATAAAAATAAGATGAAAAAGAAAATGATCTCAAGCATAAAGAAAGTAAAAGAAAAAGAACAAAGAGTCTGTGAAAGGGAAGGAGGGAAAAGAAAATGCGTAAGAGATGCTGTCTATTGATAGCTGAGTGCTCAGGACAATGAAAATGAGTGTTTAAGAAATCTTTCTGGGTTTCATGGAATTATGATGCCTTCTCCTCTGTTGCAGAATTGAGCGTAAAAGCCAATTTTCTTTGATCTGCTTCAGTGGTGCAGACTGACTCTAAGGGATTGTATCAATTAAGAAAATATTGAAATTGCTAGTGCAGTGTTTTACATATCTTAGGTTACACTGAAAAGAGGATGCATTGGAAAATAAATGAACCATGATATCAGCTCTGCAGCATTTCACTGAGCTCTTTGTGAAAAAGGGATAGGAAGGGTGCAATTGAATGTTCTCTGGATTTTACAATGTTCACAACACTAGAAAATTGCTATGTTTTGGCTATAAGGTTTTGATATGCACCATATCCACAGTACTGCTTGAAACTCCCCCATGAAAACTAGTGCAGAAGTCTTAATTAATTTTCCATTTGTTTGAGCAGAAATTCAACTAGAAACAGCATTATGAAATGTCAAGGACTGGACAAGCTTCATCAGAGATGGGAGGGTGGCAGATATTTGCAAAAGTTGTTCTTTGAAATGAAAAGATGGCAAGGGGCTGAGACACTGCCCTTTAGCAATTCATAGATTTCATAGACATTAGGGCTGGAAGGGACCTTGGAAGATCATCGAGTCCAGCCCCCTGCCCGAAGGGCAGGAAGTCAGCTGGGGTCATAGGATCCCAGCAAGATAAGCATCCAATTTGCTCTTGAAGGTGTTCAATGTAGGTACTTGAACCACCTCCGGTGGCAGGCTGTTCCAGACCTTGGGGACTCGGACAGTAAAGAAATTCTTCCCTATGTCCAGCCTGAAATGGTCTCGCAGTAGTTTATGACTGTTTGACCTTGTCATCCCTTGGGGCGCTCTGGTGAACAAACGTTCCCCCAGATCCTGGTGGTCACCCCGATAAACTTAGAGGTGGCCATCAGATCACCTCTGAGCCTGCACTTTTCCAGGCTAAAGAGCCCCATGGCTCTCAGCCTCTCATCATAAGGCCAGTTTTCCTGCCCTCTGATCATGTGCATTGTTCTTCTCTGGACTCTCTCAAGCTTCTCCACATCCTTTTTAAATTGTGGAGCCCAGAAATGGATGCAGCGCTCCAGCTGCGGCCTCACCAAGGCCGAGTACATCGGGAGGATGACATCCTGGGATTTGCTTGAGAAGCATCTATGGTTGCAAGCCAGAGTTTTGCTCGCTTTACCAGCTGCAACATCACATTGGTGGTTCATATTCTTCTTGTGGTCAGTCATGACCCCCAAGTCCCTTACGGCCGTGCTGCTAGCAAGTGTAGCACTGCCGAGCCTATAAGCGTGCTACGTACTCATGAACCTTCAGTGAGACATAGTAGCAGAGTGGTGCAATTCTTTTCCTGTCCCAACATCTGGTTCTGGAAAGTCTTGTGCAGGTTGCCAGTGAGAGGAAGAGGTCTCATTATTCAGTGAACAAACAGTCTAGCGTATACACACATGGTCGTTGAGAGATCTTTTTTTCTCCCTCGTATTTCTAGCTTTCTGTGATCAAGAATTGAGCTTCAGTAAAGGTGACTGTAATAATAAAAGCTAAATTCCAATTTCGGCCTCTCAAAAGTCTAGCTATCAATTATATTCTGCTACCCAACTCTTCCTCTCCATAAGGGGCCTGATTCAAAGTCTGTTAAAATCAAATAAGAGTCCTGTTGAATTCTGTGGATTGTGGATCAGGCACAACTTACACAACACAAACCCTTAGCTAAGTGTGTCAACCTGCTTCAGTGATCTCAAGGGCATGTGAGAAATGTTCTGTTTCTAAGCAGTGTTGGGCATTATTGCATGATGTTTGGTAGCTGGAACTTCTCTCGTTCTGTTCTGGATGGGGATGCTTTAGAAAGCTTTTGAAGGATGGGAGTGTCTTCCAAAATTTGAGATGAACTTCTTTTATCAATTGTAAAGAGCAATCTGTTCTGTTAACAATATCTCTCATCTAATATCATTCTCATGGTCAGTGAATCATAACATGAGCTTTGATCAACTGAGTGTGAAAATTATATCATAAGGTTGTCTGTCTCTGAAAAAGCAGCTGTTTCATTTTTTTCTCTCTAATTTAGTTTGTCCTGCTGCAAAGGACATGGAGCTTCTTTCATATTTCAAAGACGTTGTTAGTTTCTTGCTTGATTTCACTGGCTCTTTCTGTGCTGCTCCTGTCAGTGCTGTTTCATTTCCACTGAAACGTCAAGTGGAAGTAGGTTGGTTTTATATACTGGTTGACTCTAAATCATCAGCTTTTCTATGTCACATGACCTAGTGGTCTAACACCAGCACAATCCGAGCACTCAGATTTCCTGATAATGCTTCCTCACCTCCTGTTGGAGTGATAGAATAGCAGCACTGACTGGATTTGATGTTCAGATAAAGGAACATTTATGATTAGTATGCTACAAATGACACATTACCTGCAAACTTCCTTTCCCCAGACTTGCAACAAAACCACACGCATCTTATTTATACTATTAACTAACCATAGCTGAATCACAGAGACTTCCTTCCAGTCTGTCTACATTTAAAGCAAACACACATACACAAAGGCAAAGCAAAGGATATGACTCAAGTCTAATTCTGTTTATGGATAATGACATTAATTTCTTCTTTTTTTTAAACTATCAAAAAATTAATCCAAACATCTCTTTTTCTCACATAATAAAATGCTGTTGATGGATTGGTCATCCTTACTGTATTAGAAACCTACTTATACACCAGGTTTCAGCCAACTGAGATATTTCTGAAAGATGCCAACACTACAAAAATGAAATGCTGATAAAGGAAATAAGTACCCAATGCTGGACCCCATTCAGGAAAAGCCCTGTAGTTACTTAGTTTCATAGTTTCTAGGGTCGGAAGGGACCTGAGCAGGTCATCTAGTCCAACCCCCTGCCATGGCAGGAAAGAGTACTGGGGTCAAACGACCCCAGCAAGGTGTTCATCTAACCTCCTCTTAAAAACCCCCAGGGTAGGAGCCTGCACCACCTCCCTTGGAAGTTGGTTCCAGACCCTAGCCGCCCTGACCATGAAATAGCGCCTCCTGATGTCCAACCTAAACCTACCCTCTGCCAGCTTGTGACTGTTATTCCTGGTCACTCCTGGTGGTGCTCGGGGGAACAGTG
>NW_017729022.1:32374491-32379479 GCF_001723915.1 Gavialis gangeticus | reverse complement strand
GTAAAAGGCCACCAGGTTGGTCTGACAGGACCTGCCACTGATGAACCCGTGTTGGTTGCCCCTAAGCATGCAGTCCCCTGCTGGCCCCTCCTGGATGTGTTGTTCTGGACCCTTCCTTGACAGGAAGCCATCTCCACTATCGCCAATAGTCAAGCAGCTCTGACTAATATTACATGTTCGTAGACTGAAAAACAGTGGAGTTGTCAAGAAAGCCAGTTCTGCAATGAGTGCCATGCAGATGGACTCCCGGACTCTGGGACAAATTCTATCTCATTGGTAAGATGTTAGTGTTACACAGCTTTTCAGTGTCTAAGTCACTCAATGACCTTCTACTTCACCTCCCATAATGTTCTGAATCATATATGCCTGCATCTGAGATGTGAATATTTTCATTTTAGGCAATTAAGTCTATCCCTACTCCACATCCTCTGAAGCAGTTCAGTGCTGTCTTGGGAACACGTCAGTGCATTTATGCTTGGTTACAATTCAGTTTTGCTGTGGATTTGCAGATATTCTGTGTGAACCCCCAAAATGGTAGATAACCAAAACCCCATGTCTGTTGACTCTTTAAGGGTGGCTTGTGTGAAATCGTGAATTGAGAAGGTCCCTATATATGAGACCTCTAGTGAGTGAATTAGGATTTAGTCTCTTTGTATCTGTGCTAAGCTTCATGAAGACTAATCAGGCAGTGAGGCCAATCCTACAGCCATTGTTATTCAAGCAAAACTACTTATGTGAGTAAGGAGGGCAAGATTGGGACCAAGATTTATAAAAAAAAAAAGCCCCATCTTTGGAGATGAAAAGCAGTGAGTCCTCTTATTTAGGTATAATTTTTCTGGAATGTGTGTGTACTGAATGTAGAGAAAGTGCTACTCCATCTTTGAAGTGAAAAGGAAGTACCAAACCAATGTCTCAGTGAACTGAAATATGGTGCGGGTTGCTGTCAGTTTCCTTAACTGCACAGTCCAATAATAATTTCTATGGAACATTATACAGCAACTCATTTAGAAGAATTGATTTTCGTTACAGATAATCAGGTGATAAAAATAGATTTTGAAATAGGCCAGATAACTTGAACTCCATTCTCAGATGCCTAACAAATTCTTACATTCATTTTCATTAACAGCTAAAACTAGTTTGAGTTTCAATGAAAGGTGAATTAACTTGTGTCCTGTTGTTTTGCCTCCATGATTACAAAACTAAAATGACTGAACCCAGTGTGGCAACATATATGGTTCAGCAGCACTGCTGCCAACTGTTTTTGGCATAAAATGGGTTGACTCATCTTGAAAATGGGCCTCCGCTCCTTAAAATGCTGGGACCACATGCAAATGGTAGTCTTCCTAACAGTAACTGCCATCATTATTGGTATTATTATTTAAGCACTGCTGAACAAAAAATGGATTTGCCAATTGTTATAAAAGGTCCAAGCTGATGTATTAGTTGAAAGGGAGAGCTAGTCCTGTGACGTGATGTGATGTGATGTGATGTGATAAACCTGCATGTGAAAAGAGCGGTGATATTTCATAATTAAAAATGTAGTGCTGATTGCAACCATCCTAGGAGATCTATGTAGACAGCCATATCTGAGCTGTGGACACAGACTTCTTTCTGGCAAGTAAAATATGCCATGCCAATCTTGTCAATTCCCTTGGGATGGGATGTGCAGCGCATTAGCCTAGCCTTGAAAATAACAGGTGTGGGGAGGCATAAGGAAATGAAGGGAATTTTATACAACCAGGAGGATTACTAATGAAGGGTGTCATAATGAAAAGACTCAGTCTGGACATTGGATACACTGCTTTTCATGTCATTGTAATCTTAGCCCAGCTATGCAGTGTGAGAGAATAGATTTACATTTTCCCACCCGATTTTATGCAAAGAGGACATCAGTTACTCAGTTTTCCGCTCATTTTCTGCTATTATTTCATGCCATGGAAGCCCAGAAATGTAAGTTGATAACACAAAGGGTTTGAAATTGTACCTGCATTGACTGTTTGGATCAAGTTGGACATGCCATGCTCTACTCCTGTGTGCGTGAGTGTCATGTAGGTATATTGCATTCTTTTTTGTTCTTAGTACATGTACATTTAATATTACAGATAATTACACTGTTGAGTCCAACCTTGTCGGGGGGAGGTTCCTTCTTAAAAAAAACAAAACAACTCCAAATGGACTCTAAAACCATTCTTGTTTTCAGGCAAGATACTTTGATTAGATGTGATGTCTTTTATTAGAACAAATGAGTAGTTGGAAAAAAGTTCTTAGAAAGCTTTTCGTCATAATAACCCTTCTTCAGACATAGAGCGTCTCTGCTGTTCTGAGACTCCAAGGAATGAGGGTTTTTCAGGACTCTCTCCTAGTTCATTTTCTCAAATTTGGAGCAACTGTGTTATGGCCAGGCGCCCCTGACCAGAGCAATACACTCATACTCTACAAAGCAAAGTTACAATCTCTTTTTCTAGCTGTCTGTAAATACATTAACCAACTTACTACTAACACTAAAGGGAGACTCTGCCTTTAATGAGACCAAAACACTTAAAATATACCCAGTATTAATCATTGATTCAGTTTAAGGCAAAAATGAAATATAGTATTTTACCAGGTGTTTGACTCTACAGTCTAAATGTACTGGCACCTGCCTTCCCTTTGGATTAAACCAGCAAGTCTGGGGATACTGGTATGTGGGAAGCTCGGTCTCTCCATATACAGTGCTGAGGCTTTTGTGCCCTGAAGAGGTCACGCCAGCTTTCAAAGACACTACAGTGCTTCTGGGAATCTCTCTTGATTTTCAGCTCATCCCAAAGACCTATGATATAGATGGATTTAACAACTGTACTGATATCAATGGACACCGATACAAGCTGTTATGATGTAACTATTATGTCTGCACCACAGTATAGCAAAACTGCTTAGACATGAGTCCTGTTTTATTCAAGATCAAATTAGGGTAAATTAAATCATTTGTATTGTGACAGGATCATTCAGACCTAACAGTTAGATCTGGATACCTCATAGCCAAGGAAGCTGAACATGCTTCTTTATTGAAACAGGGCACATCTACATGTGCACCCGACTTAGGCTACGAAGTTGTTAGTACTTTAGCAAGTACTAAATGACTGCTCAGTAACCACTGTTACTGCACAGTCACAGTGGCACATAGGTCATTTCCAATCCTACTGCAATGCACTACTGTACAATAGCGTCGGCATCACAGTTTGTGCCTGCCGATGTTATGTCACTGTAGAGACAAACTCCATCACATCGCTTGTCGCTACATTGATGTAGCGTCTCATGTAGGTGCGCCCACAGTGTTTCAAATTCTGCTCTTACACTTCTGCCAACTGACAGGAGACTTTACAGGTGTAATTTTTGCAGCAGTGACCCCAGAAAGGCAAACATTTGTTTTTTTAAATCTTAATGTTGATCTTAGACTGCATATTTTCTTGCATACAGAAGAACAATATGCGCAATAATAGAGTGCTTTGTCTAATTCAGCTGAATCCATAAAGCCTTTTACCAGCCCTACAAAATGCCAGTGAAACCTTACTGTAAGTCAGAGGCAGGCAAGATATGGCCTGCCAACATTCCCCCCAGTCCATGGGGCCCCTAAAAAGTTTAAAAAATTAATTATTATCTGTGCATGGCTGCCTGTCAAAGATGACAAGGTGCCAGCGGCAGCAGGCCCCAGAGGCTGAGCAGCAAGGCCTGTCCAGCCCTGCCCTGCCCCTAGCTCCCAACTGGAAGCCTCTGCGGTTTCTGACCTGGTGACCCCTTGACTGTTCCCTGCTCTCCCTCTGAGTGGAAATTCAGATAAGATCAGATGGGGCAGGAACCATCACAGTCAGCCCACACTGCAGGACCCACGCTGGGCTGGACTGCAGCATGGGCAGATCACAGTAGTTTTTGCTCCCCCCCTCCCTCCTCGCCAGGCCCTGCTGACTCCATGCTGCATGGTGTGGCATGGATCTGACCCAACCTGGGTCCTGCAGTGGGAAGCGGCAGCAGGCAGGCAGCAGGAAGCGGGTGGGTGGGAAAGTAGGGAAGTGGTGGGGGAGTGGTGGCGGCGGGCGGAAGCGCGGAGCCTGTGCCAGTGCTCTGGGGCCAGCAGGAACCCAGGGTGGGGCAGTAGGGTCTGGGCACAGGGTCTGCCTGGTTGCGTCGTGGGAGGCTTACACCTGTCCCGGTGCAGACTGTGTGCCGAGCCTCCATCTGTCTGTACCTGTGAAGGTGTGGGGCTACCCTTGCAGCCATTGACAGCTCACTAAAACTTGTTAGGTGGTCCACCAGCCGAAATAATGGCCCACCCCTGCTATAAGTAGGCTTTGTAGAGTTACCATCGTATTCTGTCTCCTGAATGTATCCCTGAGGTTCACACTTGTCCATATGTGAGAGCCCTGTCAACCCACCTAAGATATCACTTGTCCCTGAGGTACATGGGGGGCAGAAGTATACATCTGTGATGTATATGGTTAATGTTAGGCTCTAGGCACAGAAGTATCCCAGGCACAAAAAAAAATGCATCTAATCTAGTGGTTGGCATTTTGGCAACCTTTTCAGAGTGTGCACTAGAAACCTGATTGGAGTCAGAAGCAAATGGGCTGGTAGGTGCTAGGATCCAGCCACAGCCACTACCCCTTCCACTTCTTCTGCATGGCAGCACAGGGAGAACAACAGCTGACAAAGATTGCCCCCACTGCCAAAGTCCCATGTCAACAAGCTCCATAAGCCAGATCCAGCCTGCAGACTGGAGGTTACCAAGCCCTGATCTAGCCATATGCTTCTAGATTGGCAAATGAATCTTACTACAGAACACAGAGCAAGGTTCTCCCATGTGCCTAGGTGGGTACAGATCTCATTAGCCAGGCTCATGGAGAGGTAGCACCTAACTTCTGGGGCTAAAGTAGAGATTCTGAAGAAGTCCCATGTTTTTGAGTAGTTTCAAATTATCATAGAATCATAGACTCAATGAGTCGGAAGGGACCTAG
>NW_017729022.1:32345392-32374480 GCF_001723915.1 Gavialis gangeticus | reverse complement strand
ACCATAATGCTGGTTCCCTCTCCCCAGGTGCAGCACTCTCTGTCTTTCCCTCCATTCTCTCTCTTTTTTTTTTTTTAAACAAGAGCGATTGTTCAATGAAATGTAAAAGAAGCAAAGGTCCAATTCAGCCCTTGACATTATGATCAAGATTTTGTTTTTGTGCAGGGATCACAGTGCTGGTCCTCCACACCCACTAGACAGGCTGTACTAGGGGGATTATAATAAAGGTTTGACACTTCTGAGGAGACATGCTAGACTTGGTTTCCCTCAAACACTGTATTTTTTTAGTGAGGCCACTTAAGTCAGTGGCATGACACTGATGACAGTGAGGAGAACCAAGCTCTCTGTAATAGTCTCTATACTATCATTTGGCTTTTAGAAGAGGTTCATTTTCCTCTGAAGCACTGGGACATTGGCCCCAGTGGGAAGTTCTTAACTGGACATGCTGACATTCCTCCTAGTATTAAGAAAACTCAGAGATTCCTTGCCAGAGGGTCTTGCTGGTCCACTAAGGGGTGTATCAGTTGCTGGATTTGAGGTCAAGAAGGATTTTTTTCCCCTCAGTCAAATTAGCGAAGTCTGTAATGTGGGGCATGGTCCTTGGCCTAAGATCCTCTGAGTATGTATTAACACTGGAGTGGCCAATCTGTGGCACAGGAGCACAGTGTCAGGTAGGGCAGGGAACAGAAAGCAGGGGTTTAGACGGGGAGGACAGGGCTGGGAGCAGAAAGCAGAGAAGCACATCAGGCAGGGTTTGAGGGATCATAGTGGCACTCAGGGAGGGTACAAAGGTAATATGTGGCAAGCCTGCCACTAGTAATAGTAATAGTGGCTTGGCTGCCACTATATTAACCAATGACTTCTGTCATGCAGTGGTAATGCCCTCATCTCCCAATCTTTTTTACCTGTGGCATTTTGTACTGTCTCATCGGTGTGTCTGTTTTTGTGCTGCGTAGTTGTGTGTTTAGGGCTTGAAGTGGAGATTCTGGGGAATTGCTGGGTAAATGGTTGCCTGCAAATGTAGGGCACTGGACTCAGTGGCCTGAAAGGTCGCTTCCCATCCTATGCTAGAGCAAAAGTTCCAATCAAGGCCAGAGTCCAGTGAGTCCCATTGTGCTAGGCACTGTGCAAAACCTGGTAGAAGACTTCCCATCACCAAAAGCCCCACAATTATAGAAGAGTGCAGTTATCCTCATTCTGCAGATTTAGAGCTATGCATTTAATGCACATGTCTTTTTATAGTTTCATAGTTTCATAGTAACTAGGGTCGGAAGGGACCTGAGAAGATCATCTAGTCCGACCCCCTGCCATGGCAGGAAAGAGTACTGGGGTCAACTGACCCCAGCAAGGTGTTCATCTAACCTCCTCTTAAAAACCCCCAGGGTAGGAGCCTGCACCACCTCCCTTGGAAGTCGGTTCCAGACCCTAGCTGCCCTAACCATGAAATAGCGCCTTCTGATGTCTAACCTAAACCTACCCTCTGCTAGCTTGTGACCGTTGTTCCTGGTCACTCCTGGCTGTGCTCGGGGGAACAGTGACTCCCCCAATGCCTTCTGATCCCCCCTGACCAGTTTGTAACAGGCCACAAGATCCCCCCTCAGCCTTCTCTTGTGGAGGCTGAACAGGTTCAGGTCCCGTAGTCTCTCCTCATAGGGCCTGCCCTGCAGTCCCCTGATCATGCGAGTGGCCCTCCTCTGGACCCTCTCCATGCTGTCCACATCCCTCTTGAAGTGCGGCGCCCAGAACTGGACGCAGTACTCCAACTGCGGCCTGACCAGTGCCGCATAAAGGGGGAGGATCACCTCTCTGGACCTGCTCCAGATGCATCTGTGGATGCATGACAAGGTACGGTTGGCCTTCCTAACTGCCTCCCCACACTGCCGACCCATGTTCATCTTGGAGTCAATGATGACTCCAAGATCCTTTTCCGCCTCTGTGCTGACAAGAGGGGAGTTCCCTAACCTGTAGGTATGGTGCCGGTTGTTCCTCCCCAGGTGCATCACCTTGCACTTGTCCGTGTTGAAACCCATCCTATTCTTATCCGCCCACCCTTGTAACCTGTCCAGGTCCGATTGTAGCCTGCTTCTTCCTTCTAGTGTGCCCACGTCCCCCCACATCTTAGTGTCATCAGCAAATTTGAACAGGGTGCTTTTCACCCCCTCGTCCAAATCACTGATGAAGATGTTGAACAGCGCGGGCCCGAGGACCGAGCCCTGCGGAACCCCACTGCCCACGTCCTTCCAAGTTGAGAAGGACCCATCCACTACCACCCTCTGGGTGCGGCCCTCCAGCCAGTTGGCGACCCATTTGACTGTGTGGGTGTCTACGCCACAGCCTCCCATTTTCTTAATGAGAACGGGGTGAGAGACAGTGTCAAAAGCCTTCCGGAAGTCCAGGAAGACTATGTCCACTGCTACCCCTGCATCTAATGATCTGGTGATCTGATCATAAAAAGCCACCAGGTTGGTCTGACAGGACCTGCCACTGATGAACCCGTGCTGATTGCCCCTAAGCATGCAGTCCCCTGCTGGCCCCTCCTGGATGTGTGCCAGAATTATTTTCTCAAACAGCTTGCCTAGGATCGAGGTAAGACTAACTGGCCTATAGTTTCCCGGGTCCTCCTTCCTCCCTTTTTTGAAGATTGGAACCACATTGGCCCTCTTCCAGTCCTCCGGCACCTCTCCAGTGCACCACGAGTGCTCGTAAAGCCGTGCCAGGGGACTTGCAATGACCTCGGCCAGTTCCTTTAGAACTCTAGGGTGGAGATCATCCGGACCGGCTGACTTGAATACGTCCAGCCCCTCCAGAAGCTCCCTAACTAAGTCCTCGCTAACCCTTGGCCCAGGTGTGCCTCCCCCGGGGCCCGAAGGGGGCCCAGCAGGGAGGTGGCTGTTCTGGTTCCTACTTAGGAAGACGGAGGCAAAGAAATCGTTAAACATGTTAGCTTTGTCATCTGGTGTGACGACCAAGTTTCCCAACGCGTCCTGCAAGGGCCCCACATTACCTGGGACCTTCTTTTTACCCCCTATGTATTTAAAAAAAAGACTTCTTATTGTCCTTAATCTGGGAAGCTAGTCCCAGTTCCATCTCTGCCTTGGCCTTCCTAACTACCCCCCTACATCCCCGAACAACTGCAGAATAGCCCTCCTTGGTGATGACCCCTTCTTTCCATTGGGTGTAAGCCACCTTTTTAGCAAGGAGACATTCCCGGATGCTTTTGTGTTTAGTTTAGTGATTCTCCACCTTTTAGACTCAAGGCATACCTCTACACTCAAAGCACCCTTGGGAAATGTCAGCTCCTAGGTGTTACCTGATTTCGACTACAGAAAAATAATAGGGAAATTCTTCTGTTGCAAAACACTCAGATAGACCACCACAGGTCAGACTGTTTTTAGCATGCTGCATTCCGATGTGAAATCTCTGGGTTTATCTTGTGAATCATATTTGCACACCTTACAGTGCTAACATTGCATAGCACCCCACGGCACCCTTGAAAGGCTCTCAAGACCACCCTGGGTGCTATGGCACCCTGGTTAAGAAGCACTACTGTAGTCCCAGTCTAGTGCTCTAGTCACAAAACTGCCCTTCATATTTCAGGGTAACTATTCCTTCTATTTTTAAAAAATCCATAGTGAAGTGGGACACTCGACACAGAACAGTCATACTGAAAGAGGGGAAAAGAATAGCTCCTCTCATGAGAGATGCATCCATATTCAATATGATGCCTCCTCAGTTGATTTTGTAACATTATTGTTGAATGCAGTTATTTGAAATACTTGTGTTTCAAATGCTGGAAGTGTTGTGGGGGGAGAGAAGGGAGTTATTTGTTTTGTTTTGTTTTCCCCCTTTACAATTATGTATTTTGTTAGCCCTAAGTTTCTTTCTTGCTAAACATTCAGGTGCATGTACATACAGAGACAGAAGGTAGGGGGAGAGGGAGAGATTCATATTATATACGTAACTGAATTTTAATAACCACCCTGAAACAGAGTCTGAATAAACAGGCCACCCTAGCATTCAGTTCACAAAAAATCCTTACAAAAACAACTTGATATATTGACTTATAGATGAGTTCACTGGTCAGTGCAAAGTGAGCATTTTGCAGCGAGAAATGTTAAGGGGCCCTGGGAGAACACAATGCTGAATTCCACATGACTTTGTTCCGCGTCAGGAATTAAGTTGATTGCCTTGTGGCAGGCCTACCTGCATTGTCCCTTTGTCTTCGGGAAATAGAAACAATGCTGTAGAGTCCCTGCCACTTTTCAGCCTGAACAATCCTGAAGCACTTTCAAGCTAGGTGTACACACCAGCACTGCTAAAATAAACCCATCTCTTGGGTGGAGGGTAGCAAGCAGGTAGCATATAATTTTACAGTGTTGTAAGATAAAGAGTCAGTGTTGGCCAGTGTTGGTCTCTTTGTATATATATTTGTTCCAGTGCTGAGGTTTGCTTCAGAGAATGAAATCTGTTTCCATGTACAGAAGAGAGACTTTACTTCAAAATCCTATGCTAGATCTCAGTCTTTTTGCTGGGGGTGGATAAAGGACTGGAGCAAAGATGTTAACTTTGGCTATGTAGATAATTTTTGGGATTGGCTCTTGAGTACTGTGGGCCATTTTGATTTGGGCCCACATCCTCCTGTGTTGGGTAGGTGCAGGATGGACCTGATATTCTTGTCAGAAAAGAAGCACAGGGATCTAAAAGAAAGAAAGCTGTTGTATGAACACCTAACAAAGCAGTGCATGGGGAGAGGAGAGTTTTTCCCAGTTACTACTACATATCATCTACTTGGTGGGTTAGAAAAAGCCCCAGAAATAATGACACAGGCAGAAGCTTAGTAAGCAAGAGGAGCTTGTTGATTTATTACTGGTACAAATGCAGCCTCCGTTCTGTTGCTGTATAACAAATTTCCTTTCTCTCCTGTTAGGAAGCATACTCTGCCCTCCCCCATCCTCCTTATACATGCCTCAGGATGTTCATAGGGGTCCTTCCTATCATCTCTCTCACTCACCCAGGAAGCACACTAACTGTTAAAATATAATCCAGTGCAGTCAGAAAAAATTGATAGCTATTGTGCGGACAATAGCTATCAACAATTCTCACTGTTGCTTATGTTATATGCAAAGTGTGCTGGCTTCTGACACTGCACTTGCTGATGCATTTCATACAGCTGTAGGGAGGTAGGTGGTCAGCTTCTCATCTTTGGAGATCTGCATCCAACTTTTGATTTGAAACCACAAGTGAAAATACATTTGGTGATCCCCAGCTGGTTCTCACAACATGCTTGTCAACATCACAAAATCACTGCATGACAACTTCTGTTCAAAGCGGCAGTGGCGTTTTGGAGGGCAGAATGGAGACCTGCTGGCAAAGCATTCAGAACGCCAGGAAGTGCTATTAGTATCTCCCAGTTGTCGATGTGAAATCCACTGATACAATTGCATCTCTTTAGGAACCAAAACAAAAAACAAAGAAAAAGCAAGGGTATTGTGTGTGTTTGGGGGATGGCCTCTTTCCTCAGTGTAATAGTGAATAGTGACTGCAGTGAAATAGTACCAGATTAAGCATTAATTTAGACTATTTCATTTTATGGATGAAGCAATTTTCTACTTCTCTTTGAGAGAACCATTTTAAAAGGAGATTAACCATTTGAAAAGTCACTGCTTAATTTTTAATTGTAGACTCATTATAAATAAAGTGCATTATTTTATTACCATGCAGAAATATTCTAATGCATCAGAAATTAAGGGGATGTTCCAGTTATTTGATCTGTCTGCATGTTTGACAAATAAAACAACACTGTTTTGTAATAGCTTTAAAAATCACAAATGAAACAGATGTTTGTCTTGAGGCTATGATGATATGTCTCTCACATTTTGATAAAAATATAAATTGCCATTTATACAGAAGAAAATGCCTAATTCTTTATTCTCTTCCAGCTTTGCACTGATATAGGAACACTGAAGGTATTAAATGTCATATAAAAAGGCATGAATTAAATTATGTTCTGGGCTCACATTTTGCCCTATTTGTAGCCTGTTTTTTAATTGTATGTTTAATACATCATAATTTTGAACCATTCAGATTTATATTTTTTTAGTTTCTCCTTTGCAGTTTACATGCATTTGGCAGACAAGCCAATGCTTTCAAGAGTGGCTGCTGGGTTTTTCTTTTGGGGTGCTTAGCATGAGGCAGCTTTTTGAAGCACTTAGCACACAAACCGCCCCCTGAAGTAACTTGTAAGTATGGGAGTTAACCATTTCTCAACTGAGCCCCCAAAGCATCTTATGTTAGGTCTCCAAAAACTGAACCATCCACTCTTGAAAGCTGTGACAACACAAATCTTTTCAGATGTGCCTCTTCCATACTCCCAGTGCAACTTTCCATGAACATCCTACGTATTAACAACTTCTCATGTAACATTTCCATCTTTTTCCTAAGTCACTTGAAGACCTGAATTCAAATGAGATACCATTTCCTTCTGACTGACCCAACAATGACTTACTGAGAGCTGGCACAACGGGCTACTAAAATTATAGCTGACATTTTGGACCTTTCGTTAAAGGAGCAGGCTTAATGTAGGAGTGCTTGAGCTTTTGGGATTGGACCGATTTTAATCAGTGCAGAGACTTGCTCCTCAATTTCCTTTTTCATAAGGAAGACTTTTGTTGTTTTCACATTGTGTCAACAAACTGTGATCCTGTCAAATCCCATTGCTTCATTCTAATTAAAGCCAGAACATAGGGAATGGCCCGTGGCGTCAGGAGTCGCAGATATGGCTCCGTAAATAAATTGTTGGACTGACGTCAGGCTGGCAGGCATTTTTTGTGCCAAAAAATACTTAGCAGGTGCAAATGTGCCAACCACCAGTGGCATGCAGTATGTTTCTTTAACAAGTCAATGATTCTATGGCTGTTTTAATACCTGTCTGCTTCTATTTATTTATTGTGGTACTTTAAATGATGTTGTACAGAGCTAGGTTTTACAGCCCGTGGACCATTGCTCTTTTCTGATTCTGACTTGCCCGCAAAGAGAAGTAAAGCAGAGGTAGAGGGGAAGAACAAGTGCGGGGACTTTAGCTAACTAACGTACTATATAAAATGGAAGCAATATCTCATATTGGCGCTGGGGTGAGCAGGGGGGAAGACATGGAGTGGGCAGGGGAGGAAGACCAAGAAAAGTTAAAACACAGACTGACTTAAATTGCTCCGAACTGTGTTGCACTGAGACTTGCCAGTTTATACATTTCATATTTTATTACTGAATAATTCAAACCTCTCTGAGTAAGAGCAGTGTCAATATTTTTCTGGCTTGGGGAGGTGTTTGTGTGATGAAAGCAGAATAGGAGGAGGAAATCAGTCCTGCAGAATGACTGGTTTGAACATACTCTAGCCTCTGAACATGACAGCCAGGAGGGCCACATGAAGGAGGAATGGTGGGGTGAGGGGAGGAAGCAAGCAGCAGAGACATTTGAGGAGACAAGAGCTAGGGAAACCCCAAAGGCAGATCATGAAAGTCAGTAGCAGTGGTTCCAGCTCAGTGCCTGATATGTCATAGGCATGCTTCCCTGCTGCTTCTATCCACTCCCTAATGGCTTTTTTGAGCCAGCCATCTCTTCTGCCAGTGCTCCAGTTTAAGTCATGATTATCTGGTGAGGGAGGAGCAGCCAATTGATGTGACTGAGGTGACACAATATGCATTTTATACACTGAATGTTAGCTCTTGTAGGGGAAAAAAATCTATGCCTCTTAGACATTTCCAGTTGTGCTTGTTTCTCAATGATCATATTGTTCAAGTTCATTCTGTGACTGCTGATGCAAGGATGGGAAAAGCAAATTACTGAGACAGACTGAGCTTTTAAATTGAGTCTGGGTTAAGGGGTGACAGACAGCTGTTTCACACTAGGTGCAAACCTGGGAAAGAACTGTTTCTCAAAGCCACAGTCACTACCTAAGGCAGTCCTTTAAAAGATCCAGCTTGCTTCATGACTGCATGTGAGAAGGAGAGCATGGATGAATGGTGACAAGATTGCAAAGGAAGTATCTGGAGAATGAGGCCTGTACCTCACACCAGACTCAAGGGTGCAGAGGAAATTATTTCCTCACTACCCTACTTCCTCCCCAGGTAAAATATCTATAACCTACCCCTTGCTAAATTGTGTTGACTTTTCCTGTGTGAACCTGTTTTAAGAAAACTTTCCCCATGGATTCCCTGTATGCATTTGAACACAGGATTAATATTTAATCTTATGTCAGCAGATCTAAGATTTGAGCCAATTATACTTATATAAATAAATACAAGAAGCTTAGAACAGGATAATGGATTAGCATGATTGTAATGGAGAAAGAATGTCAAAACAGAGCTCCTTTTGTTTAACACAAATCTCAGAAGTCAGGCTTCTTACAACTCTCCCACTCTCCTGCCACGTCTTTCCTGACCTTCCTCTTTTCTCAAGTTAGCAAAACATTTTGTTAAGGTTGCAGTACCAATGGTCATATTTATCAGAAACCCCACCCAAACCATTATGGGTAAATTCCAACTGGGAATTGTTAAACCTAGGACATGGACATATATGGGATCTAATTTAGGTAGTTGTACTTTGCCAATTGAGATACAGAACACAGCTTGCTTCCCAACGCAGAAATAAGATCTAAATTGTATACATAGAAAGGACTGGCTTGTACTTAAGGCACAGTCAGTACTGTTGGTTCTATTCTCAAGTTTGAGTCAGTTTTTGGCCAATTACGTGACTACTTTGTATCCTATTTTTCATATCAATATAATTGGGGAATATGATAATACTGATTTTTTTTCCCACTCCCCAACATGATTCATTAATTCATTAATGATCATAAAATGCTTAAATCTGATTGCAGCTGCTATAGGCTTGCAAAGTGTTATGAAACACTATTAAACTTCAGATTTTTAAAACTTTCAATGATAAACAGCTGTTTTTATTGAAAACTGGCATCAAAATGCAAATGGTTCTACTCTGGTTACATACAGGCGTTACATGTCTACTGGAAGAATCACTGCTTTCCCAATAGAAACCACAAATATACAGTTTTCATCACATTTCCTGCAGAAAAAATGTCTCCGGTAGGAGGTAGATCTTCCTCCTCTAATGAGGAAGATCTCCCTTATGGAAGAGGTTCTTCTGCATGAAAGAATTCTAATATTGTAAAAGCCTTAGTCTGTCTGTCTTTCTGTAATGCTTTATTTGCACTCTGATTGGTTGTCTGAAACAACCAATCAGAGTGGTCCAAGACTGTTCCAGACAGGAGGCGGCAGCGGTGGCGTGGCAGAGTGCCACCGTGATGGTCAGGCCAGAGCAGGCGGTGGGGGTGAGGCCAGCAGTACTGGCCTTGCTCCCTCCCCCCCAGGCCCTGCTCCTTGCAGGCAGGGGCACAGGGTGCTGGCTGAAGGGAATGGAGGGGATGGCAAGGCAAGGTCCCCACCCCCCTACTCCTGGGAGATGGTGGTGGCACGGGGTGGTGGGCGGCGGTGCTCTGTCCCTGCCCGCCCCTCTCCTCCCCCTCCCCATCATTCCCAACAGGCAATTGGCTGGTATCTGTATAATTCCCATTTACTTGAGATATCCCTGTTTAAATTCTCCCTGTGCCTTCTTGAGATGGGAGTTAACCTTGTCTAGGGAAGGAATAGGGAATAGCTATTGTTTGTCTTATCTTGGTTCTGGGAGGAGACCAGTCCAGGAGATCAGTCCAGAGGAGCTTTGGCAGCTGCTACAGTCCTGGCCTGGACTAGTCCACGAGGGAACTGGAGCAGTGGGTCAAAACCCCACACCTGGTTTCCTGACTTGGCACTCCCAGTCTGGTGAGTGGGTGAAGAGCTCTGAACATTCAGAGCTGGCTTCATTCAAAGCTGGCACCTGCTGCCCTCTGTTTGGGGCTGTTGGGGGGAGATCCTCTGAGCGTGGCATGTTCAAAGCCGGCACCTGTCAGCTTTTAAATCATTGCCCTGCCAGCCAGCTGGGTGGCAATGTGAAGCCAGGGGTGTGATGACGCATGGATCATCCTGTTCTGGAGAAAGTGTGGGGACCAGGGGAGAGGGGCAGCTTCATGCTGAATGCTTGTACTGCTTCCTCTCCTGGAAACATTTCTAGTGGTGAAAAATTTTCAGAAATTTCCACCACTACTAATGAACATCTGTTCAAGGCCTTTCTATGTATATGATGGGCCAACCATTCTTGATTATCCCTTAGACCAGTGTTTCCCAAACTTTCGATATCTGGAGCACTTTTTATGGATTAAAATTGGTGGCACACTTCACTCTTCCACCTATATATGTGACTTACAAACTGGTGCCCAGATTTTTGGCCCTATTGGCTGGACAAGCAGTGCCAAGTTGGCTCACAATCTGGATCCAGTCTGTGGGCCTGATCCTCTGCACAGTGCTGGTCCAGCTGGAGCCTGGCCTCTGTGTGAGGGCAGCATGGGCAGGGCCCAATCCAGCCACGCAGGGCTAGCATGGCCTGATCCCTCTGTATGGGGCGGGTACGGCTGGAGCCCAATCCCACTGTGTGAGGCTGGCATGGCTGGGACCCGATCCTGCCATGTAGGACAGTAACAGCCGAGGCCTAGTCCTTTTGTGTGGGGCCAGCCTGCTGGGGCACAATTTGGTGATGGGAACAGTGGCAGTGTTAATTCAAAAAAGGGATTAGACAAATTTTTGGAGGACAGGGGCATCATTAGCTATTGAGCACGGGAGTTAGGGATGGAGCCTCTGAATCTGAACTTCCTAGACCTTAAATGCTGGAGGCTACAAATGAGAGACAAACAGTGGAAAAAACTCTGGTCATATCCTGTTTACTCTCCCTGTCAGCATGCATGGTCTGCCAGTGTGTGACACGGTATACTGGGCAAGATGGTCTGATCCAATAAATGGCAGTTCTTGTGTTTTTAACTGCCTCTGGTCTCCCACAACCAAAATTTCCAAACTCATCAGGAGCCCCAGGGGCTGAATGATATAGCTCTGTGGGCCAGATCTGATACTGAAATAGTATCATTTTTCACCATACATTTCCACTGCTCTTGTATCACGCTAATCGGGGATCATTCCCTTAGACTCTTCCATAATAGTCATGAGTATTTCAGTTTGCAGTTGAAAGACCTTTCTAGTCCTCATAACTACAGAGAAAATTTGAAACTCAACCCACTGTATTTTCAAGTCTCAAACCAGGAGACAATTGAAAGATATATACTTTTTCATATGTGATCAACAGGGATCCAGGTTTTCTGTTCACCATGGAAAAATGCGGTAAACCTAGATTTCCTCTTTTTAAGGAGAAAAACCCAGATGTTTCTCCTTTTAAAGAAGAAACACATGGGATATGGATTTCCTCTTGCAGGCTGGCAGAGTTTCAGCCTGCAAGGAGCTGGGGGAACAAGAGAAGAGCGATCAGGCGGGGGTGCCACGTGCATGTGCTCACATACATATGCACATGGTCACCAGGCAGCCTGGAAAGCAACTCCTTGCAGATAAGTCTGGTGGGATTGGGAAGAGTGAGGCCCCCATAGGTAAGGAGAGAGGAAGGGAGGGAGTTGGGTAGGGCTGCTGCCCAGCTGGGGTGGTGCATGGGGCCAGAATGTGCTGTTGCAGGACCCAGGCAGGGAGCAGAATGGAGCTGCGAGCAGCTCATCTGTGGGGTGGGGGAGGCTAGCTCCCCACCACTTCATGCACTCCCTGAAGGGGCATGGGGGGCCAAGTCTCTTCAGATTTGTGCATGGGGTGGGGGTGGGCATGGCTGCCTGCTGTGGTCTTGGGCTCCCTGCCCTTCTGCCCTGCCCCCAGGGCCTCCGCAGCCCAGTGGGCAAGACCCATTGCACCAGGGTAGAGTGGGGTGGGGAAGCTTGGCGGTGCTGTTGCGAGCCCTGCTCTGCCATGGCGAGACACCCCCTGTCCACCCAGCAGCAGTGGGGATAGCAACACAGAGTTGCGCCCCTCGCTGCCACCAGGTGGGCAGGAGGGTGCCTTGCAATGGCAGCACAATGCTTGTGGTGGCAGCACCAAGCTTCCCCTCCAGGCCCCACTCTGCCCTGTCATGTAAAGTCTCACCTCCTGGGCCCCAGAGGGCAGCAGGGTAGGGAGCCTGAGCCTGCAGTGGACAGACCACGTCCATTTTCCCCCCATGGGCTTTGCTCTAGCTGTGCCACCTGTGGGGCATGGGAGCCAGGCTTCATGCTCCACTCTGCCATAGCAGCTGCTGCTGCCTCCCACATGCAGCAGCTGGGACTTGTACACCGCCGCAGGGGACAAGGGGCCGAGGACCTGGGTCCCTGGCCTCGTAGCCCTGACAGCTAGGGGCACCCTCTGGCAGGGCTAGGGGGTTGGGAGGCTGTAGATAGGGGGTGTGGGGCACCAACAGGGCTGAGAGGGCTGTGGGTGGGGGGTGACGGGCATGGGCAACTGGTGCCTCCTGAGTCTGGGGGGGGTCCCCCAGATCACTGATGGTGGGGGGGGTCCCCCAGCAGCTGATCACATGCACCCCCTACGTGCCACCAATGGTGAGGGGCACCAGCAGGATCCCTTGTGATCATAGGAAAGTGAGGCTGTGAGGGACCTCATGAGGTCATCTAGTCCAGTCTCCCTGCTCAGGATAGGAACATCCCTGACTAAATAATTCCAGTCAACAATTTAAGCATTCTCAGCATTTTAGGGGCCCTGAGAAGTCATTTTTAATGCAGCGCAATACTATCTTAATACATATTATTTATATATGCTAGGTTCTCTTCAGTGACTCTTTTTTTGTTCCAACCTGAGAGCTGCCAGGTACTACATCTTGCTAATTTTTCCAGAGAAACATATTCCTTTGTTTCTCTAGGCATTGTTCTTTCTTGTCCAAGGATTTGGTGTTAGGAGTACAGTATTTAGTTCTAGGATATTGTATCATTTGTAATACATGTGGTGACTGTTTCCCAGATGTGGATGAGCACTGCCACACTGGCCATCAGATTCTACCAAATTAAATTCATTCCATCTGCTGGGCCTGTAATGTTCTTGCTTGCCCAGCCAGACACTGCCCTCTGTTATTCCAGCTGTTGCTGAACATGCAGTTCCAATTAGCTGGAACTTCTTCCTAATGTTACCACAGCTTATTTTTTTCTGCTGCAAATGAAACATTATTTTCCAAACCCTTTAAAATGGATGTGTAGTGATAGATGTAATACGCCAATGGGCTTTTCAGTTTTTTGTGCAACATACCATAAGTCAGTGATCACCAGAAGTCATAACTGGTATACAGCATTTTTTCTCTGAGGATCTCTAAGTGCTCTCAAAATGAATAGAAAAATCCCCCTTTTACAAAAGAGGTAAATGAATTAGTTGCACGGGAGGCTGCTGTAGAACAAGGAAAAGAACCTCAGTCTGCCAGCTCCCTGGTTTAACCATTTGGATAATGATGCTTATTCAGAACTACTTTCAGCAAAAAGTACCTTTAGCATTGGTCACATTTTTGTTGCCATTATTAGTCAGTGTTAAAACGCACATGTGGGTACAGGTGCACATTCCTGATAGATTCAGCAAGATCACACAGCTCTTCTATACTGATATCAACTGCTAATTTTAACTTCTTTGTGGCGTTTTAATACAGAGGGCTGCAAGTTATTTTTGGTTATAATGAAGATCACCGATTGGAATTGCCTTTCATTAACATTCTTGAGGTTTTTCTAATGTAGTTATACATGTTGTCTGTAAAGCTTCATTGAATCACAGAGCTGGGGATGGTACACCCGCAAGATGCTGCTAGCTAGAACCTGTGTGTAGCAGTAGAGAAGCAAACTGTAGAAGCAGAGCCTCTGAATTACAAGAACATGGAAGTTTTAATTAGGTAATTTTTACTTGCTAGTATACCTGTCAGGAGAATGAGGCATCATGTTTTAATGGCCTATATATTTTGTTAATTACAGTGTTTCATTATTTTTCTTTGACCTTGACAACAGATTGTATTTTAATAATGCATATACATTATAGAAATTAATATCCCTCCTCCTAATGATCTAAGATGTCGAGAAGGGGTTGAATAGCCAGGCAATGACTCTGTAGAATAATGGAAAGATCAAAGCAGTACAATGAACTTCCTCAATTCATGGAGTATATGAGGCATTCCCATTCTGATATTTCATTTCTATGACAACAGCTGGAAGAAAGCACTAATCTCATCTTTCATAAAGATAAACAAATGGTGATGGACTAAACCAAAGTGGTTGTTACTGCCACTGTAGAAAAAAAAAAGGAGCTAGCAGTAAATGGCAGAGAAGCATAAGGTCATAGAAGGTGACATCCTGTGCTTTACCAGAGACAATGAAAGGATTTCTATTGATTTGGGTGAGCACTGGGGATTATGCAGGGGCCTATAAAAACCAAAGGGCAGATTTGAAAGGTGTTTGATACAGTCAGTTTCCTTTAATTTCTCCTCTTTTCTTTATCAATCTTTTTGGTCATTAACCAGAGCAGTGTACCATAAATTAACACTTTAGCACTAGAAATTAACACTCAGTTTTTATACTACTTATCTGAGAAAATGTCCCTTTTGTGAAATTCTGCTTGGGAACATTTCATTCTACTATTTAATCTGGGGATGTCAGTGCAACTCCGGCAATCGGTTCACAAATTTTGAGTTGGCTTGACTTGTCAAACAATGTTTCCTGATCCTGTGGTTGGTGGAATGCAGTGGGAGAGCCTGTAATTTATGTAACATCTAATTTACTCTATTAAAAAAAGAAGAAGCTAGTGTTGGGATTTTTGCTCCACCTCAGTGCTTGCAATTCTGCATATTTGTCATCATACACAGGTATTATAGATATGTGAGACTCTTGTTGTGCCTCTACTTGTAGTAGTGTGTTTACAGTGTAAATGGGAAATAGCAGAGCTACCTAAGCTTTGAGAACCTTTCAATTAAATCATCCTCCCCGTAGATTTGAGCTGCCGCCCAAAAATGGAGGGCTAATACCCAGATGGAATCAGAAGGGCCAAGTTTTGGGAAGGCAAAGCTGGAGGATGAAATGCAGTTGTTCCACGGATAGGAGATGGCTGTGGTTGTTGTTGAATTTTGAAAGGGTCTTCGGAGGTATCAGTCAATCTGTGCAAATGAATCTGTTGTTTCCATTCCCATCAGAGCTGAGGTAGACAAGAGTTTTTTTGAGAACAATCAAAAAGAAAGTTTTAGGAGAAATGTTAAATTGTTTAGTGGGGTGGCCTCTCTCTAGGGAAGGATGTGAGTAGTAATTTGAAAGCAGAACTAAGTGGCTGGCTGATTTAATTTTAAAATGTGCATTTAGGCTAGGGACAGAAATGACACACGAACCAATATAAGTTCAGAACCAATATAAGATTGGAACCAATATAAGATTGGAAACTGGTCACACGAACCAATAAAAGATTGGAAACTGGTCTAAATGTAGAACAGAACAGAAATTCAGCGCACACAGACCAGTTTCAGATGGTGGAATCCGGTTTAAGATGGGCATAGATGGATGTAGTATCAAACTAAATCACTTTAGGTTATATCCATCTATCAAACTTTTGTTCCAGTTCCCTTCCCAACACAGGTTAGGTCACAGTCCCCCAGCATTGCAGGATGCATTGTGGCTCCCCGCTAACCCTCACAGGGCATGCTCATCTCTACTCCAGCCAAGCTGCGTGGCTTTGCCCCTACGCTGTCAAAGAGAGGAGGCAGCAAAGCCTCTGTTCCCCAGCCCAGTTGGCAGCAGCACAGGGGGTGGGCATGGGAAGGAACAGACCCCCACCCTGGCCTCAGGCCCCGCTTGCTAGCCAAGGTCTTCGTGGCATGTGTGAGGGAAGCCCCCAAGGTGGGGACTTTCTCCTCCAAAGTCTGGCTCTGCTGCTGCCTGGCAGCAAATGCTGTGAGGGGTAGGTGAGGGCAGGAAATGGCCCTCCTCATTCTGCGGCCCCCAGCCGGGGTTTGCACAGCAAGTGGGGGGAGGGGAGAACCCCAAGGTAGGGGCTTTCCCTCGGCAGACCCCAGCTCTGCTGAGCAGTGAATGCCCCAGTCCTTCCCCCTTACCAACCCCCCATCTCTCAGCCTGAGGTTGTGGGGCTGGGGTATTTTCTGCCTGGCAGAGCCAGCTACATGGGGGGGGAAGCCCCCACCTTGGGGGGGTTCTCCTCATCACTGGAGTAGCGATGTGGGGTTTGGGAGGCAGCCATGGCCCCCACGCGCTGGCCTGTGGGGGGTTGGGCGCTGGACAGGCCGAGAGGCCACAGTGCCTCCCATATTTGGTGTATGGCCCACACTCCCGCCTGGTGGGTTGTCAGTTTCTTTACCTGTTACAGCTGGAAATTCCAGCCGCCACACCTCCCATGACGTGCCGCGATCTCAATTTCCCCGTGGAAGTGCTGTGGGGTGGGAGAAGGGGGTGCAAATGCAGGTATTGGCCCTCAGGCACCAGAGACACACGGTATGCCACTGCTTCTCACCCACTTTGCAGACCCTGGTTGGGGTGGGGGGGTTGTTCCCCCCAGTTGAGAGGCAGGGATCTGGCAAAGGGGTGGGGTTGGTGTGTTCACTGTCTGGTGGAGCTGGGAAGCACATGGGAGTGCCCCCCACCTTCTGGCCTTGGCCAGTACAGGCATTTTCCTGCCTTAGCCAACAAAAGAGTGAACGTGAGGCATCTGTTTGTTAATGATCTAATCTATGCATGTTAGAAAAGTTTGTGTAGATTGGATTGATTCCACATCAGACTTTTTAACTGTCTGTACTTAGCCTTAGTGCTTGTTCCCCGTGTTGCTATTTGATTAAATGAGCCAATCCTGCATGTTGTTTTGTTTTGGTTTTTTTACAAAGTTTATTAAAAAGGTTGTTAATATATTATTGGGCTAACTTACTACAAATAATAAAGGTGGAAAATTACAGTGGTCATATAAAGTTACAATTAAGACTAAGTCAATAAATCCATAGGTTCAAATGATCCAACCGCCAAATAAATCTAGCAGGTGATCGAATCAAATTATTAGCTGACATTAGAAGGAATTACTTTGTGTTAGTCTTAGGACAGTTTAAGGTGGAGCTAGTTCCTTTCAGTCTATCCAATACAGTGCAACCTAACTCATGAAGAACGTAGGTGGACATATAAATGTAAGGGTGTGTGTAGATGAAATGGGGGCCCTAAATTGGAGTGGTGGGTTTTAAAAAACACTGCTTCAATTTAGGGCTAATTAAACCCCTGTGTCATGCACACACCCCGCTGACTTACCTGGCTCTATGGTGGGGAGGGGAGGGCGAGCTGCCAGCGGGTAGAGCTGTCCGTGGGCTGCAGGGGCGGCTGGTGCTTCCCTGCACGGCAGCAGTGCCCTCCCCACCCACTGCAGGTACCTGGCTTGGGCAATCCCAGGGAGCACCGCAGCCATGGAGGAAAGCACCAGCCACCAGGGCAGGCTCCAGGGGTGGGGAAAGATCAAGCTCACCACTTTTCTTGGGTGGAGCTACTTTCCGGGGCTGCCTGCAGGGCTTCCTGCAGAGCCATGGAGCTGCATGGAGGCCAGTGCTTCACTCCACAGCTGTAGGGCAGCAAATTAAAACTCCTTGAAGCAGTTAGGTTGAAGTAAGTCATTTAAGGTGCATTACAATGCTGAAATTCCTACAGCGGCTGGAATTTAATGCACAATACACTGCCGAGGTGTGCAAACACCAACAGCATTAAAGTGGCACCAAAGCATTTAGTCCATTTTAAAGTGTCGTGTACACACGCCGCTCATTTCATCTACACACGGCCTAAATGTCTAAAGAACCCTGTGTCTGTCTTTGTCTTAGACAAGGGGTGGGCAAAATGCGTCCTGGGGGCCAGATGTGGCCTGCCAGGCCATTCTATCTGGCCCACAGTGCCCCTAAAAATTTAGAAAATTAATATTTATCTGCCTTGGGTTACCTGTAATGCGACCTTCAATGGCTTGCCAAAACTCAATAAGTGGCCTTCTGCCTGAAATAATTGCCAGCCCCTGTCTTAGACCCTTTCCAAAGGAAGATGTCCAATGCAAGGGCTGAAGTCCCTAGGTTCATTTTAAGGCAGTATCATAGTTTCATAGTTAGGGTCAGAAGGGACCTCAATGGATCATCGAGTCTGATCCCTTGCCCTGGGCAGGAAAGAGCGCTAGGGTCATATGACCCCAGCCAGGTGTTTGTCCAGTCTCGTCTTAAAGACACACAAGGTAGGGGAGAGCACCACCTCCCTTGGAAGCCCATTTCATAATGACTCCATCTTACATTTTTCAGTCTCCCTGTTACATATTTTAAGTTCTGTTCTCCTTTTTCTCCTTCACAATCTTTCCATGGACTTAACATAGAAGTGATGGTTCAATATTACATAATTGCAGCATTTGTGTAGCACTGCCTTTTAACTTAGAAGAAAGTACTGACTGACTGGGTGACAGTCTGGTCTTTGTTTTTAAGAAATAACTGAAGGTTATGCATATGCACATACACTTACATATATACACAGCTGAATAAAAATAAGAAATTTTGCCAGATCAGCTAGGTTGACCAGAGTGAAACAGGATATGTGTAGGATCCATACAGAACAGATCTCTTTGTCAGAGTAACCAATGATCTAATTGACACATTGGTTCCCTACACGCCTTCTCAGTGCAGTAACTTCAGTGTTCTCAGCACTTCTGTACTACTTATCAACAAGGAGCTGGGAAACCAAGTATGAGCTCATATCTTGTCCTAATGGTTTTTGACTAAAAACATGAACTGCTTTTAAATTTTATCAGAACAACAACTCTTCATGATTAAACAATTAAAATGTTTCCAGACCCAACTCAGTTATGCCTGTGTTACTCACACCTACCAATAACGTGCCTTTGTTGTTCATTACTTATTTATTAGATCTGTTGGTAGCCATAGTATGTGCCAATGCATGCTCTTCTAACTGTTAAATGAGTTTGGGATCCTGAGGAAAAGGAGGAAAGCAGCAGAGCAAGGACCCTGGATCTCAGAAAAGCAGACTTTGAGTCGCTCAGGGAACTCATGGGCAGGATCCCCTGGGAAGCCAGTGTGAGGGGGAGAAGAATCCAGGAGAGCTGGCTGTACTTGAAAGAAACCTTACTGAGAGTTCAGGAACAAACCAAGAAGACTAGCAAGTATGGCAGAAGACTAGCTTGGCTTAGCAGGGAACTCTTCAGCAAACTAAACCCGAAAAAGGATGCTTATAACAAATGGAAACTTGGACAAATAACTAGGGAGCAGTGTAAGAGTATTGCTCGGGCATGGAGGAATGAAATCAGGAAGGCCAAAGCACAACTCTAGTTGCAGCTAGCAAAGGACATGAAGAGTAACAAGAAGGGTTTCTACAAGTATGTCAGTAACAAGAGGAGGATCAGGGAAAGTGTGGGTCCTTTACTGAATGGAGGAAGGAACCTAGAGGAAGACACAAAAAAGGCTAAAGTGCTCAACACCTTTTTCACTTCAGTCTTCACAGACAAGGTCAGCGCCCAGACTACTGCACCATGCAGCAGTTTGGGGAGAAGGTGAGAGCCAACTGTGGTGAAAGAAAAGGTTAGGGACTGTTTAGAAAAGCTGGACATATACAAGTCCATGGGGCTGGACAGGATGCTTCTGAGGGTGCTGAGGGAGCTGGCCAATGTGATTGCAGAGCCACTGGCCATCATCTTTGAAAACTTACAGTGATAGGGAGAGGTCCCAGACTATTGGAAAAGGGAAAATATAGTGCCCTATTTAGGAAAGAGAAAAAGGAGGATCCAGGGAACTACAGACTAGTCAGCCTCACTTCAGTCCCTGGAAAAATCATGTAGCATATCTTCAAGGTATCCATTTCTAAGCACTTGGAGGAGAAGGTGATTAGGAACAGTCAGCATGGATTCACCAATGGCAAGTTATGCCTGACCAGCCCGATTGCCTTCTCTGATGAGATAACTGGCTCTGTGGATGTGGGGAGACCAGTGGAGGTGGTATACCTCGGCTTTAGCAAGACTTTTGCAAGGCTTTTGTGTCCCACAACATTCTTGCAGCCAAGCTAAAGAAGTATTGGTTGGATGAATGAGCTATAAGATGAATAGACACCTGGCTGGATCATCAAGCTCAGAGGCTCATAGTCAATGGCTCAGTGTCTAGTTGGCAGCTGGTATCAAGTGGAGTTCCCTGGGGTCAGTTCTGAGGACAGTTTTATTCAATAACTTCATCAATGACCTGGAAGATGGCATAGAGTGCAGCCTCACCAAGTTTGCAGGTGACAAGCTTGGGGGAATAGTAGATACACTGCAGGGTAGGGTTAGGATTCAGAGAGACCTATACAAATTGGAGGATTGGACCAAATAAATCTTGTGAGGTTCAATAAGGATACGTGCAAAATCCTGCACTTAAGACAGAACAATCCCATGCACCAGTACAGGCTGGGGGTGACTGGCTGGGCAGCAGCTCTGCAGAAAAGGACCTGGGGGTTACAGTGAACAATAAACTGAATACAAGCCAACAGTGTGCCCTTGTTTCCAAGAAGGCTAATGGCATACTGGGCTGCATTGGTAGGAGTGTTGCCAGCAGATCAAGGTCAGTGATTCTTCTCTATTCAGCACTGGTGAGGACACATCTGGAGTACTGTGTCCAGTTTGGGTCCCCTACTACAGAAAGGATGTGGACAAGTTGGAAAGAGTCCAGCAGAAGGCAATGAAAATGTTGAGACGATGGGGGCACATGACTTCTGAGGAGAGGCAGAGGAAACTGGGATTATTTAATCTAGAGAAGAGAAGACAGAGTGGATTTAAAAGCAGCTTTCAACTACCTGAATGTTGGTTTCAAAGAGGATGGAGCTAGACTGATCTCAGCGGTGGCAGATGACAGAACAAGGACCAATGGTCTCAAGTTGCAGCAAAGGCAGGGTTTGAATTGCACTTGGACTCTTGTGGGGGGTCAAAAGAGGTGGTGGCAGCAGCGGCGGTGGCAAGAAACCACAGAGCAGCCTGGGCCCAATCCCTGGGCAGCTGCAGCAAAAAGCGCCCAGCAGTGACAAGGGGGAGGGGCTGCTTTCCCCCCATAATAAACAGCACTTTCTGCCCGGCTGCTGTGGGGCTCTTGTTGCTTATGTGGGGGCTCTCATCTCTTATGGGGGGCTCAGCCCCCCTGAACCTCCCCTGTAATTCAAACCCTGAGCAAAGGAAGTTTAAGTTAGATTTTAAGAAGAACTTGCTCACTAGGAAGGTAGTAAAACGCTAGAACAGGTTACCCAGAGAGGTGGTGGAATCTCCATCTTTGCAGGTTTTTAAGACCTAGCTAGACAAAGCCTTGGCTGGGATGATGTTGTTGGGGATGGTCCTGATTTGAGCAGGGGTTGGACTAAATGACCTCCTGAGGTCCCTTCTGATCTTAATTGTCTATGATTTAGCTTTATTGATGGTAAGATTGACAAGAATAGTTTTTCATAACACTAAACTATACTAATTCTCTCTTCCCCACATAGTATATTTAAAGATATGTTTTTTCCCCTTCAACAAGTATCTTCAATGCTAAGCCCTTGACAAGAGGCACTATGATGTGTTTGTCCTGATCTTTCTGTGCCAGCACAAATGGTCCTTCGCAAACCCATGTATGTAGAAATCAGGTTTGTCAAGCCCCATTTTTAAGTGGTGCATAACTTACATTCATCACACTTACATATAAGCAAATCATCCTGGTTATAAATTCCCTTGGGGCATAAAAACCTCCAATTAATCTCCATCCTAATCTTGTCAGGAGTCACTACCATAGATTTCTAGTCCCTCCTAACTGTCGTGAGCAGTGAGAACAACTGAATGAATTATCAACCCCTTTGCAGGGTCATGCTATTGTGCAGGAATTTTTACACTAAGTTTATCCAGGATGCAGATTCAAATAATTTTCTCCAAGTGTTGTATTGCCACTGATCAAGTGACTGCATGTTGTCAGGACAATTCAGATAGAAATGGCAGCATCCGATCCCTTTAATGTTATTTGCGAAATAGATTTTGCTCTGCCAAGTGGCGTATTCTGCTGAGTAGCATAGGCCCAGGTAAGAACTGAATGGCTATAATCCTTCTTCTCTGCAGTCAGATCATTATCACCTAAAATACTGCTCATTTTATGCAATAGCATGCAATTAAATTAAATGATCTCCTTTTTCCCTTTAGGCTATCTCCATTAGCAGTGTGTACAGCCAGCATCCTGCCCACTGTCACTTCCTGATTTGCTTGATCACTTGTTCATCTATTTTCGCTATAACAACTACCCCACTGTTGAAAGAATGTGCCTGGAATTCAAAGGCTGAAGACCTCAGAATAATACAAACAGCTTTCACAAAACAGTCAACAGCGAGGCTTTCAAAATGCAGGAACTCCATCTTAACCTGCACTGTGCCCCACCCAAGCAAAAACAGAACAAAGCCTCTAAGAAAGAATTTGCTCAAGGAATTAAAATTTCCCTTCAGAAGCTCAGCATGTGTTTTTAATATCTCTCAGTGTAAGATGTACATATTTGTCCAATGAGTTACAACACCTGTCCCGTTCTCCGGGATTACTTTGAGTTCCATTTTATATGTAGTTCAAGTCCTTGAATTTTCTCTAGATGGAAAAAAAATAAACCTAGCTAAAAATAAACTAACAAGAACAAGAAGATTTGACTTCTGTGGGGATTTCGCCCCCCCCCCCCCTTATTTTAACATCTCACTGTTTTCTGAGCACATTTTGGGGACAAGTATACTGATACATATTTACAATCCTATTGACTACACTGCATTGGCAATAGCTGTGCGATCTGATCTTTGCATTCATAATGAGAAGTATATATGTGGCATAGTGCAGGCTTGGGAGAATCATAACTGTTCAAACCCTTGCTTCCAGAGCCAGCTTCTAGTTCATCTGGCCTCTGAAAATATTGGAACCTTAATGTTTTTTCCCTGACACTACTTGACATCTATGGGATCTTGCACACAAGTCTGTTTTACCTAACAGTGACAACATTTTTAGAAGGCGATTTGAAATGAATGTTTTTGGCTCTTAAGCAAATTGCTTTTCTTGTTGTCATCTCTCCTTTTTCTTGTTTGATTCTGAGTCAGCTCAGAAAAGGGGATGGCATTTTGTAATGCTTTCACATATTTAAACATAATCCTGAGGTGCATTGTAACATGTCCAAAATAGCCTAAAGAGCAAAATAAACAGTATTACAAAGCTCCTTGGGTATGCTCATAAAAACGGAGAACTTGTGCTGCTTCAGAAAAAAAATAGACCAACTTTACCCTATTGAGTGCCACTCAACCCATCTTGCAGTGTTTAGTGAAGCAACTGTCATACTGAAGTCGGTTGCTGGCCAGTTGCCCGAACTCAATCTTCAGGAGCTGCTCCTAAAATCTAATATATCAAAGCAGTCTGCCATCCAGTCTTATTCATGAAGTCATTCCCAGGCTCCTAGAGACCTTGATCCAAATTCAGTACTGACTTGCACAACATGAACTCCCACTGACACTAAAGACCAAAAACAAGTTCAGCAAGTTCAGTGGCTTTGACTTATTTGTAGACCTGAAAGAAAGTAAACCAAAACAGAACAAAATATTAGCAATAGAATTTGTTCTGGTTTTGGTATATATTATAGAAATGGTGGTGATGGTGAGCAAATTTGAGGACAGTCCATTCATCCATCCTTAATGTAAGACCACCCAAGATGAGTGTTAGAGCCCATATTCTTTTATGTTTCACATTCATGTAGTAGTGTACATGGGAAGGCTAGAGGGGCACTAGCCACAGGCACTGAGTGAAGTGGAGTATAGGAATGGCTGCCCCCCACCAAATCTTTGCTAGCCCCATGCCACCCAGCTGTAGGAATGGAAGGGCATTTTGCCCAAGGCACAGAACTTGTTAATAACACCTCTGCATGTGTGTCTTCTCTATCCCATCCTCCCCACATCACAAACTGGACATTGATTTGCCAAAGAAATTATTCCTAAACATGTAGGAAATATATGTTCTTACTACCTGTCAAAGACCTTATCATCTTTAAAAAGATCTTCAAAAGAAAAAGATCTTCAGAAAGTCCTCATCAATCTTTAAAAGTATTAAAAAATAAAACCATCTAGGGTTTGTCCTCCTCCTGATGGATAAGATTGGGCGGGTTATGTAACCCTGTTCGAAGTAAAAAGAAAGTTACTCTAAATCTTCTGCACATCTGAGTACAGATAGTCAAAAAGCCTGAGGCTGAATTCATTCAGTCTTTGCAGGTTAGTCTAAGCTTCAGAGATTAAATAGAAACAGAAGTGAACACACATTTACCTTTGATTCAGGAAATGCAGGCACATGCCTGCAGTGGCTCAGGCAAGAAGCCAGAGGGTGCGAGAGCATGGCTCTCTTGCACATAGGCAGCATGGGCTGTGTGTTTGCTTCCTTTTCCTGCTGCCCCTCTGAGGTCTCTGGGATTTGTAGTCCAAAATCACAGCAGCCAAACTCTGCAGTGTTGCTTATCATTTCCTCTTCCTACTTCCAGGTGCCTCTGGGATTTGTAGTCCACAGTCACAGCCAGCAGTAAATTTGAGTAGGGGGAAGGGAGTATTTAAGTCCCCTCCTGAGGGAGCCCCCCCCCAGCTGCAGACTGGGCTGCATCCCCAGCTGGGCTTGTCCCCCTCACCTTCTTGTCAGCCAGCCCTCACTGCTCCAGCTAGAGAGCAGAGGGGCAGGGCCAGCTCTGCTGTCTGGAGCAGACAGCACAGCCCAACCCAGCTCAGGGCTGGAAAGCATGCTGGGATGCTAGGGGACTGTGATTTAACTTGAACCATGAAGGGGTCTGGGACAGAAGTTTCATAAACCGGTCTGACCCAAGTCAGTTAAGTCTGATATTACATTCAGTCGGGTTTATCTTAAGCTAGTTTCAGCCATTTTGAAACTGGTTTATGTACACTGAGCTTCTGTTCTTGTACAGGTTTAAACCAGTTTCTGATCACTTAAACCGGTTTACATATAACTTCTGTCCCTAGCTCAGGAGAACAGGAGTATATAGGCTAATATTAAATGAGTTTCAGGTTATGTTAAAGATTCATAGTCCAAACAGTTCTATCACTAACTGAAACAAAAAACAAGACTGGAGCAGCAGAACTCCAGGGAACCTGGCTGTACCTAACCTGCATTTGAAACCAAAATGTGACAATGGAGTGCTACCAGTAGTCCCACCATGGTGGGTGGGGGGAAAATCTTAAGTAACGAACTTAGATCAAGATCCCGCAAATACTCCTATATGTAGTTTAGTTCATGCATAAATGAAGGATTGGGATCTTAATCTCCTTGACAGAATGTAATTTCCTAAGTTTCCAATGGCTCTTGATTTGACTGGTCTAGAATTGACACTGTCAATATAGCAAACTCATGTGCTATTTCAATCCTTTAGCTTCTCTTTATGGATGAAATCAGAAAGTGCAAAGATTTATGCAACTGAAAAGGAAAGACAGCTAATAATCATTTTCTAAATTTTCAGTGAACAATTTGGGATTCTGATTTAATTCTTTCATGTGTTTCCCAGAGGCTAACTTTGAAGTTCAATTGAGTTTTGGCATCGTGATTCTGATGCATTATAGTGTTAAATGTTACCAGCCAAAAGTGAATGTATTATAAAGATGCCTTGGAAAATATTAAAAGTTCAACACAGTCAAGAAATTGTTTTTCCCACCCACACAGCTGAGCCCAGCTGTGTCAATGATGCTTTCACAATGTTATCAGGAAGTCCCAAATGCCAGAAGGTAGTCACATTTGGCCATGGCTGCCCATGTGATGCAGAGAGTGAAGGCAAATATATTGAGCTGAGTCAGTTCCTGACTCCATAATTAAACCAATTCTCTTAGCTAGATTTGTGACTGGTACTTGCAGAGTCTGACTATAGTAAGGAAATTCATAGCTTTGGTGTTACTAAAGAGTGTTTCCATAGGCATTGTGTGTAAAAATGGGGTAAGGTGGGAGTGGAAGGATTGGGTCAAAAAAAGTAAGAGTGAATTTAAAGTATCTGAGTTTCTGCATATGAACAACTTCCTTTTATATGTAAATTTTGGGTGCAAGTGTAATTGTTTGTGTAGTGGCGATAGCCCTTATGAAAAACATGCAATTGCATTTAGCATAGACTTTTGAGCACATCAACTGCACCAAGCCCAATAATCCATCTCCTATATAATGACCGTGAACATTTCAGACCTCTGGTACCTGGAATCCCATTATTTTAAACTCCCAGTACTAGAAAGGATTGCTCCCCACTCAGCTCCATGTGGAATTTCCTCCCCAAAATCCCAAATGGGTAATATTCAAGCAGGTCAAGTGAAAGGCTGAACCCTATGTCATGAACCAACAGGGTTAGAAATATAATCTTCATTCTGTTGGAAAAGCTGGAATTTTTCCTTTTCAGTGGGCATGCCAACATGAGATATTTACTGCGGATCTGACTAATTAGCTCCACGGTAAAGTCTCAGCATCTTCATGTGCAGCCCTATTGGGTCACAGTAAACTAATAAGCGCTGCTGTAGGATAGTATTTGTCAGCACAAGTACTATCCTATGGCAGCATTACTTAGTGCACCGCAACACACATGTAGATGCTGACGGGGCTGGCTGGGGCATAAGCATGCTTCAGTGCAGGTGCTGCCTGGCAGTTACTCCCCTCTGGAGCAACCTTGTGCCCCAGCTGACCTGTCTGTGGCACACTGAACCTGGCTGGAGCAGCCCTGGGCTGGTAGGTTGACCCTCACCCCCTGGACTCCCTGTCAGCTGGACTGCTCTCATGGGTGACTGGTGCCCCTTGAGTTGGGGGGATGCTCCCCCTGACAGCGACCAGGGGGGTGGGGGTCCCCCAGCGGCCGATCACACTGACTGGGGGGGGCGTGGCCACTTTTGCTGGTGGCCCTGCTCCCTGGCCAGTACTCACAGTGGGGGCTCCCACCTGCCCCCCTGCCCACTGGCTAAAAGGGGAGTGTGGCCAGACAGGGGATGCACCAGCACTCTCAGGGGGTGTGCATGTACCCCCATGTATCCTCTACTCATCGCCACTGACTGCTCTGATCCAGCTCAACATCCTGCAGTCCCAGGCATGCATGCAAACGCAGCACCCAGGAGCAATAAGCTCCAGCATGAACTGTGCCAGAACTTATTCAGTTGCACTAAATGCATGTGCAGGTGCATCAATGTATATGTTTCTGGTAGCCACAATGCATGATGTTATGTAGATGCATGAAAAACATGTTTCCATGAGGGTCCCCATAACCTCTTAGGTTAGCTGGTATTACCTGCTTTTCTTTTCCTTTCTCTTTTTTACTTCCTTACTGATACATAACCTTAACTTACACTGGTTGCTAACAGTGGGCACATCTACATGAGATGCTGTGTTCCCATAGCAATGAGCTACTGTGATGTAGCTTGTTGCTATGGCAATGTAACATTGGCGGGCATGAACCATGATGCTGCAGCTACTGCACAATAGCTCTTTGCTACTGCACAGTAAGGTCTGAAACAACCTGTGTGGCACTGGGACTGCATAGTACTTATGGTTACTGCGCAGTCATTCACTACTTGCTTTAGGAAGTCAGCTAAAGTCCATTCATCCATCCTTAATGTATGATCACGCAAGAGTGTTAGAGCCCATATTCTTTCAGTTTTCACATTCAAGCAGTAGTACCTGGAAGGGCTAGATGGGGCACTAGCCCCAAGCACTGATTTAGGGGGAGCGTACTAAATGCTACTTCATAGATTTCATAGACATTAGGGCTGGGAGGGACCTCAGAAGATCATCGAGTCCAGCTCCCTGCCTCAGGGGCAGGAAGTAAGTTGGGGTCATAGGATCCCAGCAAAATAAACATCCAAATTTCTCTTAAAGGCATTCAAAGTAGGTGTTTGAACCACCTCTTATGGCAGGCTATTCCAGACCTTGGGGGCTTGGACAGTAAAGAAATTCTTTCTTATGTCCAGCCTGAAATGGTCTTGCAGGAGTTTATAACCATTAGACCTTGTCATCCCTTGGGGCACTCTGGTGAACAAACGTTCCCCCAGGTCCTGGTGGACACTCCGTATAAACATATAGGTGGCCATCAGATCGTCCCTGAGCCTGCGCTTTTCCAGGCTGAAGAGTCCCATAGCTCTCAGCTTGTCGTAAGATCTGTTTTCCTGACCTCTGATCACGCGCGTGGCTCTTCTCTGGACTCTCTCAAGCTTCTCCACATCCTTTTTGAATTGTGGAGCCCAAAACTGGATGCAGTACTCCAGCTGTGGCCTCACCAAGGCTGAGTACAGTGGGAGAACGACGTCCTGGGATTTGCTTGAGAAGCATCTATGGATGCAAGCCAGCATTTTGCTTGCTTTACTAGCCGCAGCATCACATTGAATGCTCGTGTTCATCTTATAGTCACTCGTGACCCCCAAGTCCCTTTCATCCATAGTGCTAGCCAGCATACCACTGCTGAGCCTGTAAGTATGTTGCAGGTTTTTCCTCCCAAGGTGGAGAACCTTGCATTTTTTGGTGTTAAACACCATCAGGTTCTCATTTGCCCATTTGCTGAGCTTGTCAAGGTCAGCCTGGATCACCTTCCTGTCCTCAGGTGTGGATGCTTTACCTCAAAGTTTGGTATCATCGGCGAACTTGGCCAGTCCGCTTCTGACTCCAATGTCCACATTATTAATGAAGATGTTGAACAATATGGGTCCAAGGACAGAGCCTTGGGGGACCCCACTGATCACAGGGCACCATGATGATTGACTTCCATTAACCACCACCTTCTGAATCCTACCAAAGAGCCAATTCCCCCGGCCAGCAGATCGTGGTGGACCCGAGACTGCAGTTGACCAGTTTTACTAAGAAGTGATCATGGGATACCAGATAGAAGGTTTTTTTAAAGTCAAGATATACGACATCAATCTCCTTTCCCTTGTCCAGGTGATAGGTCGTCTGGCCATAAAAGGAAATAAGATTGGTCAAGCAAGACCTACCCACAACAAACCCATGCTGGCTATCCCTCAGGAAGTTGCCATTGGCCAGTCCATTAAGAATGGCCTCTTTGATAATCTTTTCTAAGACCTTCCTTGGGATAGAGGTCAGGCTGATGGGCCTGTAATTAGAAGGATCCACTTTCCTCCCTTTCTT
>NW_017729022.1:32338428-32340392 GCF_001723915.1 Gavialis gangeticus | reverse complement strand
CTGATGGGCCTGTAATTAGCCGGATCCACTTTCCTCCCTTTCTTGAAGATAGGCACCACATTGGCCTTCTTCCAGTCTTCAGGCACTACACCAGAGCACCAGGAGTTCTCAAAGTTCCATGCCAGGGCTCAGCTATGATGCTAGCCAGGTCCTTGAATACCCTGGGGATTGTCAGGGCCAGCCTCTCAAGGTATTCCTTCACAAGGTCAGCATTGATGGAGGGCAAGGAATCTCCCTCACGCAGGCTTCCCTGTCCTGTGATGGGCAGATGGGTGCCATGGGACTGGTGAAAGACTGATGCAAAGCCCGATGCTAAAGCAAGTACTAAATGACTGTGCATACGTGTAGACGCACCCACTGACTGCTACACCATGAGCAGAAGAAAAATACAATAAGAATGTGACTACTAGTGTGCTTAATCCTCTTGAGTCATCCCTCACAGCTCTGTAGTTGCTGCATTTTGAAGGCTCAGACACAGCGATTATTTTTTTTTTCCTTTTGTGATTTTTTTTTTGACACCTCCAGATGAGCATCAGTTGTTCTCAGTAAATCTGTAGGTTTCATTCTTTCTTATGCTGGAGCAGAATTAAAATAAACTTGCCTTAAATAAGTTCTGCTGGCTTTAAAATCTTTGAGGATTTCATTCTGCAACCACCTACAACATTTTACTGATATTGAGAGATCAGCATGACATTCCAAGTGTTCATTTCCAAAGACTGAGAGAAGGATGCTCTTGTAATTCCAGCTCAGGACTAGTTTCTAGGGTATTTGGATTAGTTACATTTGCCAAAGACTCCCTTCATGACCTTGAGTGAATCGTTCTTCATGAGCCTCAACAACAGTGTCCTACTTCCAGGAAAACTATGAGAAGTAATTCATGTGTGTAAAATTGTGTCAGATCATTAAATGTGATATGCAAGTATAAAATAACATTGCCTTTGTGTTATGCAGATACTACTTTTATATGCTGTGGTGATACTGGAAGCAAAAGTAAACCTAAACAATGTACAAACCTCAAGAACTAAAAGAATGTATAAAGTGCTAGATGATCTGCTTGATGGCTGTGTAGAAGTCTTCTGTCATTTGCATTTAACACCTAGTTCATTTCAAAAGCTGCAGATGAGTTTGGTTGCTACTACTATTAGATAATGGGTATACATGTCTGAAACCATATTGTTTTATATTCCACAATAATATCCAAGAGGATAGTCCTCCTGGGAGTTACATGGTCATTATAAAAAAATATGACTGCTTAACTAAATTAGACCTGTTGGGCGCGTCCAGACGAGCACGCATGTGCTTCTTGAGATGGGGCAAGAGGCACATGCAGGAACGAAAAAATGGATATCCAGGGGTCTAAAAAAAATGAAGTTAAAAAAGTGGGGCAGTGCCCTGAGGCAACTGGAGGCTGGGTCCTATACAGAGATGCTCTGGTTGCCAGAGCATCTCTGTGGTTGACCCCTTGCCCTGGTGCTGAAGCAGCTGCTTCAGCACCAGGGCTCCAGTGCCGAATGTAAGGGGTCAGGGGGCTGGAGGAGGGGGGAAGAGACTATGGGGGGGACCCCCACTGGCCCAACCCATTCCCCCAGCCCCCCCATCCTGCCTTGACCCCCACCAGCATCCCAACAATTTAAAACAAAACAAAACAAAACAAAAAACCCCAGCACTTACTGGCAGTTGGAGCTGCCATCAGGGTCACTGGGACGTCGCCCGCACAGTGCAAGGCAAAGGGACAGCACCAGTGGCCCCAGCCCAGGCCCTCCTGCCCCCCACTTCCCTGTGCTACCCAGGGGGGTGCTCTGCCAGGAGGCCTCGGAGCCCCCGCAACCCCTGCTTCTAAGGTAAGTAGAGGCTTTTTTTTCGCTTTTTTTCCCCAGTTTTTTTCCTTTTAAAGTGATGGTACCTGGGGTTGGGGGCAAGTGGGGGGATGGGGTTGGGCAGCTATTTGGGGGCTGGGGTGGGGC
>NW_017729022.1:32323344-32338160 GCF_001723915.1 Gavialis gangeticus | reverse complement strand
CTTGTGGGGGGGTATCCCCTGCAGGGGCCATTTGGCCCCTGTTGGGGGGCTGTAGCCCCTGTTGGGTGGGCGTAACCCCTGTGTGAAGGCCAGAGCCCCTGTACGGGGGCTGTAGCCCCTGTGGGAGGGCAACAAAATATATATTCATATTTCATGAATTCAGGAATACATGTATTTAGAGTTCACTTTATTATGATGGTACAGACACTGGTGGGCTTCCACATTGCTTTAACACTGTAAGATATATCAATAAAACATTGCCCAACTGATCACTGTCTCTGTCTCACTCTTTCTCTCTCTTTATAGTGGTCTTTTGTTTTACTTGTGGAGGAACATGGATTTTGGGGGACTTTACAGAGTGACTTTGGTATTTTTTTTATCAGGAATTTTTCAGTTTTCCAATAGGGAACACCAGAATTCCTGCTAGGGAGGCCAGTGGCAGGACCCTGCTTGCTCAGAGCTGGCACCTTGGACCCAGCTGACTGTGGCTGACCTCTTGGCTAAATGGGGCCAGGAGGACATGCTTTGACAGTTCAAAGCAGGCCGCTACACCCAGGACATCTTCTGGGTGATAGCTGCCCAGACGGTTGGGCAGGGGCACATGTGGCAGTAGTGCCACACAGAGGCCAACCCTGCAGCCACAGCCCACTGGCAGCTGGCCCATCAGGTCACAGCCAGGCAGCAGCCCCCACTGCCAGACTGTTACAGTGCGTAGAGGGTGCAGGGAACTCTCAGGGCTGCTTCAGCAGTCCAGCTGGCACAAGGGGTAGTGTCCACAGGTACCAATTGCCTAGGCCCCAGAAGATCCTAAGAGCAAGTAGCCTTAAGCTACTTGACAGGGCAGCTTTTTGTACTGATGGGGCCAGGACAGGGCAGCTTTTTATACTGCTGGGGCTAGCACAGGTGCTGGCCCCAGGCTCTAGCTCTCCCTAGCTGCAGATCCTGTAGGAGCCAGGCAGGGTTATTTTGCCCCAAATGGCACAATTTGCTCCACAATGAAGTGCATGTCGAAGCACGTGTGCTGAGGGAAAAAGCCCCAGCTCAGATTTGCACCACTTCTTTTTGAGCTGCTGCAAGCACACATGCTTGCATGTGTGGATGCACCCATTATGTCCAAATGCTAATTATCAATGCTTATTATCACTGGACATATATATTAAAAAGTAGTGTAAGTAGGGGAAAGAATGAACAAAACATTAAGACTGCTTAAATGCTAAAATTTGATTCTTTCTTATTAAGTATATTCCAAATGCAGCTGATAAAGAAATAAGTTGTATTGGTTTCACTGTTAAGTAATGATACCTGTCTATGTCGCTCAGTTAATGTCTTTTCTCTTTTAATAGGCACTAGTAGTTCAGTCATTTTAACCTCAAATTTCTATGTTTTTCATTTGTTTTTTTTGTGGTGTGGGGGGAAATACAACAGTAGTAGAAAATGAACAAATAAGGAAAAAAATACGTCTTTGTTACTGTAGGTCTGCAGCTGCTGTGTATTTTAGTCATGGATGGTTTTCATACTTCTCAACCAAAAAAAACTCTTAAACTGGGTTATATAAAGGATTTTGAGGGAGGTGGGTGTCCAAATCCTATTACATTCAAATGGAATTAAACACACAGCATACTACACTTCTTGCACAAAACAGAGTGCTCTTCTCCCAAATCACCAGCAGTATAGTAGACTTGTTGACATAGCTCTTTAAAAGGCTGTTATTTCAAGCTGCAGATTATTTAGTCAGAATGAATATTTCTGCTGCACCTATGAAACAAATAATCCGCCTCATCTTGGATTTGTTACTTGCCAGTTTCTCTCTCTCTCTCTCTCTCTCTCTCTCACACTGTGTGTGTGTGTGTGTGTGTGTGTGTGTGTGTGTGTGTGTGTGTGTGTGTGTGTGAAGGATAGAGAGATTACAAAATTTAAGGCTAGAGACAGACATTCAAAAACCCTGAGCCTGAATTGATTCAATCTTTGCAGGTTAGTCTAACCTGGCTAGGTTGAATCACTTTGTAACTGCACAGACATCCCAGACATGCAGGTACATGCCATGGGGTTGTAGAGTAGCCCTCCCTTCCTTTCCACAGGACTGACCTGAGGGGGGCATGGCCAGGTCTCATAAGGATTAGGGAGGGGTCCCCCCCTTGAAAACAGAGCATGTATCAGATCTGTTATCAGTATTTATCACCTCATCAGAAAATAAACAGCCTCTCTCATTAGTTCAAGCTCTTCTTAAACAAAGAAGAAAGGGAGGGACATTGCCAGCTGAGCTGTTGATTAGCTCCAAAAAGCCCTAAACTGGCACTGCTGTCTGTCACAGTATGGACCATAGCCAGCATGTGGTCTGATAGCTAATGCTGAGGTGTCTGTGTAAGGCAGAGGGGACAGGGGATCCCTGCTTCACAGGGAGTTGGGAAGGGAGGGGGAGATCAGGAGGAAGCCATGCAGACCCTGCTGTGCCTGCAGTCTCTGCTGGAGCTGCAGCCAGGGAGCAGAGGGCAGAGAGCCCCACCCAGCCCAGAGCATATGCCAGGATGCTGGGGGAGTCTGATTTGACTTAAACTAGCAAGGGGTCTGGGACAGATATTGCACAAATTGGTTTGACCCAAATCAGTTAAATCTGATACTACATTCAACCAGGTTTATCTCAAACTGGTTTCAGCCATTTTCAGACCAGTTTATGTGCACTGAACATCTGTTCTGTTACAGGTTTAAAACAGTTTCTGATCACTTAAACCAATTTATGTGTAATGTCTGTCTCTAGCCTAAGAGATACAGATACAAAAGATACAGATACAAGAATCCTATAGAGACAAACTTTATTACTGAGGACCCAACAAGTAAACATTTCTGAAGCTGTTTCTGTGGAGATTCTTGTTTAATGCTCAAAGATCAGTCCTCTCAAAACTATCGAAATTAACCCAAGTCAGTGAATGGCTGATGAATGTTTTAGCCTTTGTACTGTAGGGAAATGGATTTAACAGTTGTTAAAGGTTCTGTTCACTCAGCATGCACTGTGAGAATCCTCTTGCAGAGACCAACAACCTTCATTTCATTTAATAAGACATAGAAGGCACTTGAAAGTGAATGGTTGATGTGTTACCCTGCTCTGTTGCTTAAGACAGAGTTTTCACGTGGCATTCAAATTATCCTCAAATTGTATACAAAATGCATGTGGTTAGGAAAACAGGGAAGATGGCAGGTTGGATTTTGGAAGGAGTCCAGAATCTATTTTACCTAATGAACTATAAGCCTGACTTTCCCCTCCCCCACACCCAACCTGGTATAACATCATTGGATTAATGTAGTCACTCCCAATTAACATCAGCACATGTCAAAAGTGAATTGGGCCCACTATATTTAATTGCACTTATGCACTCAGAAAGCTGGTGTGTGGCACTTTCATTGCTCATAATTTCTGTGCGTGCACAGCATGTCATTTTCTGAGGCTGACAAGTCAGGATAATCTATTCTAGACCAGCTCCTGCTATGAGGAGCTGAAATCCACAAACAGTTTAAAGCCACCTTTGCCCCCTCTGTCTTATGCTGAATACTGTTTGGGTAGTCTAGACAGTCTGCAGTCTACATACTTAATTCTGTTAATTCCTGCAGCTTTTAATATAGACTATTGATTTTTTAAAAATCTAACTGAAAAACTGTGGTCCCTATAAACACATAACATTTATCTTATGAAGTAATTTAGCACTTGCCGAATAGGGCTGTGCAAAACTGTTCACTGATTTGATTCATTGGAGATTTGACCTGATTCATCTCCAAATCAAATCAGGAGACCCTTTAATCTCTCCAAATGGAATTGGAACCCTCCAAATCGATTCAGAGAGATTTTGAAAGATTCAACGATTCGGACATAGACACAGCCTTAAATGTTTTTTCTACATACCTCAAGGCACTTTGTCAATGCTGAGATGGCGGTGCAGATGGAGCATCCCACGGGAGTGTGTAGAGGTCCCCAGTGCGTTTGGCAGCAGACCTGGCAGTGGACTAGAAGCACTTCCGGTCCACTTCTGGGTCTGCCGGAGAGCGTGCGGAGGACTCCCCCCACCCCCCAGCCCCTAGCTTGGCGACTAGTGCCTCCTGGGTCTGGGGGGTCACCCAGGGTCCCCCCATGGCCAATCACCAAGCTGATTGGGCACAGAGGGGCCCCCGGGCACACTCAGTGGGTGACCCAGAAGAGGACCAGAAGTACTTCCAGTCCACTTCCAGGTTCACCCTCGAGCATGCGGGCCCCCCTGCCCCCGCGCTCCTGTGGGATGCTCCATCCACCCCACCTGGTACCGCACCTTCATGAGCCACGCCTGGTATCTTGAGGTATGTAGAAAAAACATTTAAAGCTGTGTCTATGGCCGAATTGCTGATTCTCTGAATCATCATTAAATCTTCAGAATCGGATTTGGGTGACAGCCCGAGCAGCCCTGGTGCTACCTGAAGCCATACAGCCCCACACCACACTGTACCAAGCCAGGCTGGCCCCACAACAGGTGACACAGGTGGCAGCGGCGGCAGCTCTGAGGTGATTGGGGCCGTGCCATACCACGAGGGGGCTCTGGCCACAGCAGGCCCTGAGCATCCCATGGCCACTGCTGTGGTGGGGGGAAGCTGGGGCCCTGTGGGGGGGACTGTGGGCCATGTGGGGGACTCACACCCCCTGAACAGCCTCCCCACCCCCCACACAACCCTCACACATCTATGGCCCCCTCCACAACCCACCCCCAGTCTCTATGTACTAGGGACAGTGCCCAGGTCACAGCCTTGTGCCCCTCCTGCTTGCCCCATATGCAAACACAGCTTGGTTTGTACTGATGGGGCCAGATGCCAAAGCGTCTCTGGAGGTCCAAGCCCTGGCTTGCCTCAGGACATGGAGGGGAACTGTGCCCTGCACTGCTTTTTTCCGAGTGTCTTTATTTGACACCTGGAAATCCAGGTATCAAATTCTGAGCCCACGCTGCAAATATGCAGCACGGGGAACATTTTTTTTGGTCTCAGCATGCCTCTTGCCGCATCTCAAACAGTTTGAGACGTTGCAAGAGGCACGTGCACACTTGTTTGGATGTGCCCTCTGACTTTGAGCATTGGAACAGGCTACCCAGAGAAACTGTGGCATCTCCATCCTTTAAAGTTCTCAAAAACGGGTTGGAGAGACACTTGGCTGGAATGATTTATGCAGGGATGATTCTACCTTGAGCAAGGGGCTGGATTAGATAAATTTATGAGGTTGTTTCTAGCCCTAATTGCCTATGAACTTACGATCACTGATAATGTTTGCATTGCAACAAAGTCTTTTCTTTTGAAAACTGGTCTTATTTCTTTATCAAAAATTTAAAAGGAATGTTCTCATGAATAATTCATACATAGAGAGAGACTGGACGGAATATGTAATGATTCATTCTTAATAAAATACATATTTTTAAATATGTTATTTAGTCCTATTGACCTAGACTACCACTTCTCATGCAGATGGATTTCCTGTCTTGTGGGATGAATGTTTCCCACAAAAATATATCTAGGAATGTATTATAAAAAATCGAAAGATTGAAATGTGCCCACACTTCTTCTGTGTCCATATATTGACATCAAATCTTTTGGGGTTGGGTTTTGGTTTTTGGGGTTTTTTTGTGGGGGGGGGAGTACTTGTCTGAGTACCAGTGGTCACTTTGGCAAATGAAGCATCCATTTCATAAGTCAATGGGAGTCTTTCCATTGACTTGAATGTTCTTGGGATCATCTCCTAAAATATCTGCTTACAGTAAGTTCACTTTTTACATTTTTTGGAAAGAATTCTGGAGTCTTTTACAGTCTTGCCATCACAAACACTTTAATAGACCAATTTCTAGTGCTGCTAGAGTCATATCTCAACTCTGTCCTCTGATATATAACTTTGCAGAGAAACTGATCCTGCACAATACTATACGCATACTCACCTTTTCCCCTAGGAATACTCATAGGTAAAGCATGTGCATAGGTTGGTACAATAAGATTCTCGCTTTTATACACATATCAGTGTAACCAGTTTCGCAAGGTACTGTATGTGGGGATGAGTCCTGCAGTAGGAGGTGGCATAGGATCAGTCCTAAATGCAGAAAACTTCCCCTGAGGATACAGAAGATCAGTTTGGGATCCTATTAATAGAAATAAAAACTCTTGTGAAATTTTAGTAGAATATAACTGTGTTAGGTTCTCGTCAGTCTGAGTTCTTTGTGTTTGTTTTTCCTTCCTACTGTTATCTAGTACTCTTGGAAGGTTTAAGTAAAAAATGTTAACACTGCAGAAAGGTTCATGTTCTGAGCTGCTACAATGCTCAAAGCAACTAGCAGAGAATGATGACTATGCCTTCATTCACATAACACTGTAAACCATTCTGTAATTAGCTAGCCAACCAGAAGCTTTGATAATGGTTCTAATGCCAAAGTCTTAAGTGTTGAACTGATTTTGTTGCCATGATGGTCCAGGAAATATGAGAGACTCAAGAATTCCTGTGGATGATTTTTTTTATTAGACTACGGCATGGTTATTATAGACATAGACATACATAAGCTTCGGGGTATCACAGTACCTTTTCTTAGGCCTCTGGGAAAAAGTCTTAAAAGCAATTTCACTTCTTATTTTGAGAGTCAGGTGTAGAAAATCAACAGGAAATGTGAAAATTAGTCATTATTCAAAACACTGTATAGTAGAATTCTCATGAAACCTCCTCAGATGATTGTTGTCCAAACACAGCACCTTTATAAGGTACCTGCATAGTTGAACTGGATTTCTGTACTTCCTACAGGGTCAGGGCAGCGTGCTATTACAAATTATTTTGTACAATTGCATTATTAGAAGTTAGAGTTATACCCCTACCTCACTTTCTTCTCACTCCATTTTGTCTTGTTTCTCCACCTCTTATTTTTTTTATGTTATTAAGATGATAAGTTATTTGTGGCATGGGATTGTCTGGCATACCAGAGTAGGGTATTGAGTGCAGACAGCCCATAAGCAAGACAGAAATTTATTGACTGGAAAGTGTTGAAGTATGGTGGGAAGAAAGAGAGATGCCAGGTGATATATGGATACAGAGTGATATTGGGAATGTAGCAAGTAACCTGTGTTACTCCCTGTCTGTGTCATCTGGAAGCATAATGCCTCCCAGGCAGCCCGTCTCAGTGTGATCTATCTTTTCCCAGGTCTGTCTTCTCTTCCCAATCTGGAAAGGAGTCCCATAAGTGCCCTCTGTCTTACTTGCTATGAATACTGTACAAACATAAGCTTAGTGTCAGTTCTCAAACTTCCTGGATTGCAATAACAATTAGGCACCACAAAGTCACATTATCTACCTCTTGGTTTAGGGAAGAATCTGCAAATTCCAGATATCTATTACATTCACTAATTAAAGACATGACCCCAGGTAAACCCCATTCATTTTCACAGCAGCTCAAATGTCATCAGTCCTAAAAATCAATATGTAACACTGAATTATGAATAGTTTTCAGCTGGAAAGCTTGAGAAATATTGATGTGCCTGCTGGATGGTTGGTACCACAATATCAATGTGAGCTATGAATCTAATTAGAGGTATACGCAATAGAAAATTGACAAAGACAGGGTTAAAGTATTACCAGCTACCTCTATAGGAGAGTTGAGTGATTTGCTTTGAGTTATACAATTGATATTATCTAAGCAATTTAGACAATGCAATTAGGAAATAAACTATTGGAATTTTTTTTTAATTGAAGAAAATGAGATCTAATGTAAGCTTCTACATTATCTGAAAATTTTCTTGTTGTCTATGAATAAAAATTATTTTAACTTCCTAAATTCAACTTTTCCTATAAGATACTCACTGAAGATTTTATTTCACTTTATTTCTTTCTTTTCCAATTTTTCCTTAAACTCTTCAATTTTTTTGAATTCCTCCATTTTCAATGCTTTCCTTTTCTTTTAGTCTTGTTATATTAACTGTATAAATTTTAAATTTTGCTGCTAAACTTACCTTTGATTTTCATCACTCTATGTGAGAGCAGAATTTGGCCCAGTTTTTCTTCATTTTAAGTTATCCTTAATGTAATTAAGTAGCAAGCTGTTGTTTTATTGGGTAATTTTAATTGCTGATTCAGTGCTGAATTACTGGCACAACATAGCACCAAATCCTACCAGCTGTTGTATGGCTCTGTTGCCTTGAAGGGAACAAAGATATAAGGATGTATTGTATATTCTCCACAGCATGAATACTTTAGGCTGTTACAGTAAATGGGACATGCAGGAATTCCCTTATAAATGGAGATTTGTTTTCTTTATGTTGCCCACAATAAAGACAGTTATAATAAATTTAGAGGTGTCATATAATATGTACATTCAAGAAAAGCCTATTTTTGCCCCGCACATAGTAGACAATGGATCAAATTCATTCCTCCATTAAACCCCGTTAAGTCAATGGATCTACTCTGAGCTATTTAAGAACAATCATCTACAGGAATAATCTTTATGTAATGTAATGGTGCCCAAGGTCAAGGTGCCTTTGGTTTATAAGCCATGTAAGTTAGAGCTTGCAGAAAGCTATGGGGTGTGCATACCTGCTGTGTCCAAACATTTCTGCTCCATAGCTGTTTTTAGGGCTTGTGCCCTTCTTCCTTCTGCTGCTCCAGTATCGTAAATCGAATGTCAATAAAAGGATAGGCTTCACAGAATTTGAACCTGGAGGGCTAAATTCTTCTTTTACATATTGTGCACACCTTGCATGACTTCAGTGATATTGTACATGCATGTTTGAAGACAGGTTGGCCCAGTACCTTTTAATTATTATCCAGTAGCATACACACGTTTGAAGTATGCAGGGCACTTACAGGGTTAGATTTAAGTAGACCTTGTTTTATTCCCTGAATAGAAGTAAAAAACCTACTGAGGCCTTATGGGTGAGCTCTACTACGGAGCCTAGCAGAGTTCCACAGCTGCCCAGGGTTTTGTAGATCCTGGAGAGAGTAAGTGATTAGAAGTAACCATATAGACACTACACAGCTGCTTTATGCTGGGCACATCTACCTATGCAGTTAATGTGCCTGAATTTTCTTCACATTAAACTGCACTTCAGCACACATGTGAATGTGTGCCCGTTGGAAGCAAATTTGCTCTTGTCGGGAGCAGTTCACTACAGAGATGCTCCTGTCCTGCTCTGCCCCCCTAAAGCAGCCAAGGCAGTGGCTGACAAAGGGCATGGGGTCTGGTTCTGCATGGGGCATGGGAGAGCTGTCCTGACAGCTCTCTCAGTCATGTAGAGATTGAGATGAGAACCAATCTCTGTGTGGCTGGGACACAGCAGTCCGAGCAGCCATGACAGGGACTGGGGGAAACAGCTGGCCCTGCAGCCAGCACAGCTCCTCACACATTGGGGTTTAGCCAGGCAGCACCAGGCCCCCTGCTGCCTGGGCTGACCAGGAGCAATTTTCTCCCAGTCAGCGTCCTACACATGCTACCGCGCGGTAGCTAATGTGCCATTAATCTAGTACAGTACCTATATTTCCTGGTACTAGCAAATAGCATATTAGCCTATATTACTGTGCAGTAAATCCCACACACATGTAGATGCTGACACTTTACTGCACATTAGATTAGTTTAATGTGCAGTAATGCATCTTGTGTAGACATACCTGCTATCCGCTTTTAGAGGGCAAACTCCATGACTCTTTCATTCTAACTGCTCTATTGAAGGAACAAACATCTTTGGGCAGCTAGAACTATGGCTCATCCACTACCCGTTTCTTTTTTGACCCTCTGCCATAGAGGAAGGCAAACCCCTCCACAGTCTGTACCAAGCTGGCCAAGAAGTAAAGTTTCTTTCCGACCCCAAATCTGGTGATTGGTCTGACCTTAAGTGGAGGGGCAAGACCCTCTAGCTATGAATCTCCAGCTTCAGTCCTAGCTGAAACATTGGCACACCCTAGTCAAAATACCCAGCCATGGCTGCAGTCAATCCCCAGTGCCTCTGAGGAAGGTTAAAAACACCCTGACACATGTAGCAGAAGGTGGGGCAGATGCAACCAGCAAAACCCAGAAGCATGGGAAATACCCATAGCAGAATATAGGCATAGCTACACCTATACCATTCCTGACCAGTGGTTCTTCTTGAACACCTTCAGTGATGGAGACTCCACAACTTCTCTAGGCAGTCTATTCCACTGCCTCACTGTTCTAATAGTGAATATTTTTTTCCTGATTTCTAATCTAAATTTAATGTGCTGCAACTTCCAGCCATTGGTCTGCATCCTACTCTCTGCATCCTACTCGTGAACAGAAGTGCTCTGTGCATGGAATCCCTGCCCCCTTAGAGTCAATGGCAAAAGTTGCATTGACTTTGAAAGGGTCAGGATTTCACCCTATATACTGAATTTGAGTCTTTTTCTAGTTTTAGACACTTGAAATGATCATTTCCTATGATTCATAGTAGAATCTTTCCCTTCACCTTGTTTTCTAATAGTATTTTACGTTTGAGTAGTGATATGCCACGTGAATACCTTACTTGAATACAAGCTCAACACTAAGAGCATAGCCTTTAGACATAAGCCAAAGACATTAAATTTGATTATATTATTTTCCATTTTAGACACCAGACTCAGCATTAATGGAGCCAGTAGACTTCTGTATTTGACATTTCCTTTCTCTGCTACAGAATGCACTGCATGACAAGCTATGTAATAACCACTTTTATGGCCAAGGAATTGTGAAAAGCCATACTTCTTATTTTTATGGTTCATAGACAGTGCTTTTGGTATTTCATAGCTGGCAGTATATCTGGAGAGTGTAGAACTTCAGACATGATAGCACATTACTGATGCTGAATTGTTTTATATTGTAGAATTGGGCTTAAATAGCCATAAATGTATATCAATATTACCAGATGCAAAACTGGAGGAAATAATTTGACAATAATTATGTGCATACAGTTGCTATTTGTATATACATTGTGTCTTACAAATGTTTGCATTTCATATTTACCTGAAATTTAACATCATTCTTTTAAAAGATTGCTTCTGAAATGCATCAGAATCCCATATGGTTTTTTACATGACAAAGGATGTGAAATTATCTTCGTTGCTCAGGCATGCAGTTTTGGTGGAATCATTACTGAGTTCACACCACAGATGGGCAGTCTGATTATATAGAACAAATGGGAATTGTCTTCATTACCAGTCATTTAATTGACCATCCCCAGATAGTACAAGTTAGGGCAAGACGTACTCCTACATTGTTATTACTTGATGCAGGAAAATGGTAGACAAGTTTTCTAGTGGTTTTCATTTCCTCTAAAAAGTGACTCTTTTCCAAAGAATGTTTCTTTCCCCTCATCCTCTCTTTCTCTCTCTTCAAAGGGAAAGTGGCTTCCCTCTTCCAGTAAATAGCATGCCTTGCTCAGAGCTTGAAACATAACCATGTAGGGTAAATATCTGCTGATGTTATTGACTGATAATTCTGCATAATGCGTGAGCACAGAATAAATTGGAAAAGGTCAGATATGTGTAAATAAGAGTTCTGTAATCAAACCAGAGGGGATCTCTTCCCCCATATCTTTATGAGAAACTCCTACTCCTTTGTGTCCTCTCCTCCTAATCTGGTTCCTTACATAAAGGAAAAACTTCTTTTCCTTTGGGCCTTGCCCCTGTTTATGGTACGGAGGGTGACTGGAAGAATACAAGTGGGAGGCTGGCGATAATATGGAGATAATATAAATGAAAGTATTGCCATGGAAATATAAGAATGTGTAGAAATGCAAATGGCCAAATTCTGCTCTCTCCATAATGGAGAAGAGCACTGATATCTGCAGTGGGTGCTGTTTCTGCTTGTTGGACAGTTCTGATGTCTGCAGAGGAACTAAAAGAGGGCACGGGGAGAAGGAGACAGAAACTTTAGGTCTGTTTGTGTATTCTGTTGCATGAATACCATACTTTTTAATATCAAGAGGAAGTGTATCCAGGTGACAGAGCAGAAATATTATCTCTTGGGAAGCAAATGGGATTAAAGCAAGTTGGGGCTAGATTTATAAGGTGGGTTTAGGCTTAGCACAGCAATGCCTAATTCTTGGGTGCCCTTCCATGTTAGTGAAATCCAGAATTCTGAATTAGGGGCTTATTCTTCTATGCAATCTGTGTAAAGAGTAATGGGATTCACAAAAGCCAGCTTGCTACTGAGGAGCTGGCTAAACTAGGTAGCTGCTAAGCTATGGCACCCTGTAAGAGTTAGGTACTTACCTCCCAGTTGAGGAGAGGTTCTTATGTCCACTGGGGGATCTCAGCCATACATTTGGAGCTAGCTGCTGAACCCATGTCAGTCCTTTTTCTTAGAAAAGTTGTAATGCCAGGGTAGGGCCAGTGCTCTCCCTCACTATTCTGTCTTTGGCTCAGAGCATGCTTACCGATCAGGCCTAACAAGTTGTGGGGGTGGAGAATTAGGACTCCATCTTAGATGAGGCAAGCATGGTACTGAGTGCAGACTCACTGGCAGAAACTTAAATGTTGACAGAACTTTACTGGGGGAGACTTAGGTGCCCAAGCAATTGCAATTCAGGTGCCTCCAGGCTTAGAAAGGGCTCCTGAGAATCTCACTTTAGGATGTAAGTGCCTAACATGGCAATAAGGTACTAAAGTTCCCTTAATTTTCATCCTGCCTACTTGCTGTGATATAAAGGTCGTTCTTAGGGTTAGATCCACCAAAGCATTTGAACACTGCAACACCTAACTTTTAGGTACCTGCTTATGTATCTGGTCTTGCCCTTCAATGCCTGGAGGGAACTATAGTCGGTTGCTTCAGAATGGGATCTGAAATAAGTGGCACGTTGCTAGTGAAGCCTAGATCTGATGAATAGGAAACACTAAGGACAGAGGTATTGGAACCTCTGCTCCTCTCTAGGGCTAAGACTCTCCACCCAGGGCTACAAGAAAGTGCTGCTATCCACATGTAATCCACAGTCTGGAACTCTCTTCTGAGAGTAGGTGACCTATGTACAACCTTTCTTCATGCATTCTTCTCTTCATTTCTTTTAAAATCACAGAATCCTAGAAAATTAGGAAAGAAAATTTGGAAAAGACCTCAGGAGGTCTGCTAGTCGAATTCCCTGCTCAAAGCAGGACCATCCCCATCTAGATTCTCCCAGCCAAGGCTTTGTCTAGCCGGGTCTTAGAAAACTCCAAGGATGGAAAGTCCACAAGCTCTCTGGGTAACCAGCCAGATCCACCATTTTGCCCACCCCTGGCCTAGCTCCATCCCCTCTGGAACCCACTTCAGGTAGTTGAAGGCTATTATGAAATCCCCCCTCAGTCTTCTCTTCTCCAGACAAATAAGCCCAGTTCCCTCAGCCTCTCCTCAGAAGTCATGTGCCCCAGCCCCCAAACCATTTTCATTGCCCTCCACTGGACTCTCTCCAATTTGTCTACATCCTTTCTGTAGCGAGGGGCCCAAAACTGGACATAGATGTGGCCTCATCAGTGCCAAATAGAGGGGAATAATCACTTCCCTCACTAGAACCCCAAGTGAGTGCCCTAACCACTAAGCTAAAGGCTCTTTTCCTCTGGCCCAAAGAATCTGGAATCCTGTTTCACAATGTGGGACAGCATTAGCAGGAGGAATGGAAATTGCTTCCCCCAACAAGACTAGTTGACATAATTAGAGCACTTCTGAAGGCGACATGGCTTTGAATCTCCTAATTTGGAGAAGGGAATTTAAACTCAGGTTACCCATTCCCTGAAGGAGTGTCCTAACTACTGGGCCATTGGATAAAATCTTTCAAAAGAAAATGGCAGCCACAACCTCCTGGATCAAGTCCATTTGGGGACTAGGATGGGGAAATGCCTAGCTTCTGAATCTCTGTGGCTCTTAGATGGCACTGAGCTGATCAGCCCTGTCACAACTAGAGCAGTTCTGGCATGTGCAAACTCTAGATCAGTGGTTCCCAACCTTTTTTTGCCATGACCTGCTGCTGGGAATGGAGCAAGGTGGCAGCAGTGGCCCGGGGACAGGGGAGCTCCCGGCACATGGTGCAGCTCGTCGTTTGTGTGTGGCACCACTGGCATTGCCCCCATGACCCTCATTTGGGTTCCAACTCGAGGTTGGGAACCACTGCTCTAGATCCAACTCTTGGTGTTTGGGAAAGTATGGAGTTAAAAAATAAGGTACTGATGGTGGTTACAGCAATTCACCTCCACTTATAGCAGGATAGGAACAGACAGACATAACAATTGTATCTAAAGAGTTTATACAAGTATAATTTACTACTGGTATAAGTGTTAGATTTGTTCACAACCTTAGCCACCTAGGTAGAAATTAGGTACTTAAAGTGGAACTTAAGGCTGTGTGTAGACGAAACGAGGGGCATGTGTGCACGACGCTTTAAAGTGGGTTAAATGCTTTTGCACCGCTTTAATGGTGTTGGTGTTTGCACATGTTGGTGGTGTGTTGCACATTAATTCCAGCCACTGTAGCAAATACAGAGGCGTAATGCACCTTAAATGACTTGGGGTGCAAACTCCTCCTGCCCTTATAGCCGCAGAGCGAAGCACAGGGCTCTGGGCAGCTCAGGGGCTCTGCAGGAAGCCCATGCAGGCAGCCTGGCAGCAGCCCGGGAAGGTAGGCTCTGCCCAAGAGAAAATAAAGCAGTGGTCTTTTTTTTTCCTTCCGGAGCCTGCCTGCCTGCCTTCCTAAGCTGCATGGGGCCCCAGTGCTTCCCTCCACAGCTGTGGTGCCCCCCAGGACTGCCTGAGTGGGGTGTCTATGGGCAGGTGCCTCCTGTGGGGGGAGCCGCCGCTGTTGTGGAGGGAAGCACCAGCCCCCCCCCCCAGCCCAGGGACC
>NW_017729022.1:32317627-32323326 GCF_001723915.1 Gavialis gangeticus | reverse complement strand
CCCCCCCCCAGCCCAGGGACCGCTCTGCCTTCCAGCAGCTCACCCTTCTCTCCCCACCACCGGAGAAGCAGGTAAGTGCATGAGTGTGTGCACAACATAGGAGTTTACTTGGCCCTAAATTGAAGCAGTGTTTTTAAAAACCTACCGCTTCAATTTAGGGCCCCAATTTCATCTGTTCAGCCTTCACAAGAGAAGGTTGAGGGGGGACCTGGTGACAATCTATAAACTCACTAGGGGGGACCAGAAGGGTTTGGGAGATACCTTGTTTCCCCTAGCGCCCCCTGGCATAACAAGGAATAACGGCCACAAGTTGTTGGAGAGTAGGTTTAGATTAGACATCCATAAGAACTACTTCACAGTCAGGGCAGCTAGGATCTGGAACCAACTTCCAAGGGAAGTGGTGCTGGCTCCTACCCTGGGGGTCTTTAAGAGGAGGCTTGATGCCTACCTAGCTGGGATCATTTGAGCCCAGTTTTTTCTCCCGCCCAGGCGGGGGTTCGGACTTGAAGATCTACAAGGTCCCTTCCGACCCTACTTCTATGATTCTATGATCTACACATGCCCTTAGTGTCTCTTTGGCTTGGTTCTTACTCCACTGATCTAGATTATCCCTCTCATTTTTGTAATTAGGAATTACCCTTTCAAGCCCAGCCTCATTTTCCTGTATGGTTTTTCTGGAATGAATGTTTGACTAAAGAAATGCATATGAAGGCAAGAGTGAGCTACTGTCCCGGGGAGGTCTCGCTGGTAATTACTTGTTACTGCTGAATACTGGAGTGCAGCCCAGGCAGAATTAACCTACAAGATTACAAATTATGCACATTGCAGCTAGGAGTATAATTACACTACTATTATGCACCCCATTTCTGTAAAATGCCATTATTTTACTGTTTAGAAATGTCCCCTTAGCAGCAGTTATAAATGTACTTATATTCCAAGGCAGGTTAATTAGGCATCAATTAAAATATTTATTGAAAATCTTATTAATTGGCTATAACTACCATGTCATATGAAACAAATTGTTTAAGGAGACATGAAATTATATCTTAGACTCATGCATAGTTACAGTGGATGAAATTGTAATTTATACAGTATGCTTAAGGAAAAGCACATTACACACTTTTGAGTAGCACTGTGATTTTTTTTCTCCCTATTTTTTAAACCTGAATGCTTGTTTAAATAATATTTTTAAATATAGCTGACAAGGTAAAGTGCTGCTTTAGGCATTGCTTAAGTATTTTAATATCTACTTTCAGAAGTAGCAGAGGTGAAATAATAAATATAGCATCTGGATTTCATTAGCATTAAAGGATTTCACTTGCTTTTGTGATTGGGAGTGTTTGGTATGCAGAACACACTCAGAAGCAAGTGACAAGGAAGAATCTTAAACAGCAAGTCTTGTAAACTGTTCCCCAATTCTGCCTTCAGTGACATCCTTGCAAACCCACTGGTCCTGATCCACTCCTAAATTAGGAAGCATACCCTCTGCTGCTTGACTTTTTGCTCCAAATCCTTCTCCCTCCCTCCCTCATGTTTCACCTCAGTTTCATGTCACACCTGACCCTCTTACTTTGATCTGCCCTGTTCACTCCCCCATCTCCTTGTCCTTCTCTCTTCCTTTCATTTCAGTTTTCCTCTCTGATTAAACCCACCAAACAGAAAACCATAAAGCTAACACAATGCTTGGAATAGAGAAACATAAAGCTAACACAATGCTTGGCACATCTTATTCATAGTGCTTGTGGATTATACCCCTTTTCTCCCATCCTGTGTCTGTCTTACCCATTCAAATTGTTAGTTCTTCCAAACATGGACAGTCCACCACTTAGAGTTTGTACAGTACCTAGCAAAGTGAGGCCCCATTCCCAGTTTTCCATTAGGAATTACTACAATAAACCTGATAGTAATCTCGAGTGCTAAGGTGGTTCCAAATTTGCTGTGTAGGTGATTGCTGCTGCAGCACGTTGTTGCAGGTATTGTTTAGAGCTGATAACGTATAGGCCAGCGCTTTAGAAACAGAGCCACCATTTTTATGGTCATCCAGCTCTCTCCCCATATATTTTAATAACACTATTGCAGGTTATCCTTGTGTAAATTACTTTTTAATCTATGGCATTCATAGCAATTATCAGTGTTTACTTAGATGAAGACACTGTCTTTGGAGTTCTGCAGGAGGCGCAAGATTGCACAAACGAACAAGGGAATTCCCTACAGAAGAACATACCTGCACATAAATCTGTGAAAGACATTTATTCCTCTCTACAAAATTTAGCAACTTCCAGAATGGCTCAGAATAGTACCTACAGCAAAACTATAATGACCTTTTATAATGGATTAAAATGATAGGCAATTAGTAACCTAGAAAAGAAAATGCAATGCTATTACCGATTTTTTTCTTGGTGTACTTAGCAGTTTAACTTTGGTTTAGCGCAGGGCTGTTTGCTTACAGCATGCACAAATATATTTATGTGATGCATGCTATTTATACATTGTGTCATTTCTGTTATTAAGATGCAGAGTCTGATAGAGTCTATCTAGTATTAATAGCTTGTTTACCAAAGCCTGACATTTTAGTATGCTTTGGTATTCTTTAGTAATACTAGACAGCAGCTTTTTGTGAGCCATACAAATCATAACTCCACAAATTGTTATGATTATAGTGTTATATTAATTTAATAAACCCCTGCTGCTATAAGGTCTGGGTGCAGTTTATAAAAATCAGAGCAGCAATGTTTAGATTTTCCTTTCATATCTTAGACAGCTGTTGGTTGTTTTCAGTGAAATAAAGTTTTAAAAAGAATTAAGTTAAAATCTTGGTCCTGTAAGTAAATGGCAGAACTTTCCTTTGAATTCTTCATCTAACTGAAGTCATTCCTAAACCTTTTCAGGTGCTGAAAAATACAAATTTGGGATTTGCGTGATCCTGTTTTCAGCAACAGTCCTTAAACTCTGTATTTTGACCGTAGCTTCTGTCTATCTACTTGCATGAACCTCATCACACTAGAACAGGGGCTGTGATTCTTTATCTCATTATCCTTCCCTATAACTAAATAGGAGAAAGCCAGCTTGTTCCTGGTTAGATAGAACAGCAATCTTGGGTTGGAAAAGGAGGTTCTTGTACTCAAAAGTTTGAAAACCATTCCTGTAGAATTTGAGCATTAATCCCTAGAGATTAATAAAATCATTCTACCAAAATAATTTTTCTGTGAGATTGGGAAGTGGAATATTTGGGCCCTAAGTAACTGCCAAAGACATAAACAGTAATTACATGCTATTTGTGCACTGTGAAAAAGAAGTGTTACTGATTTCTGCATACGTGTGTAGAACTGTCTCTGAGGATACCCACACTATAGTAATTTTGCTTACATAATATCTATTGTCAGTAAGTAAGATCTGTGTATTCACTTCCTATGCAAAAATGTACCCTTGAGAGCATTCAGTAAAAATAAAACTTGTTGAACTGCTTTATTCTGACCTAATTTTAAGCTTTCTGATCAGTGTAGATGATTAATAACTCTGAATTTCAGCACCAGAGATGCTGCAGCTGTAAAAGCTATTAAAAACAAATTACAGCTTTTCTTCTCTAAAGATGCCACAATGATTGGTTCCCCACACTTGGAGCTGAATTCCCTATGCTGAGATTGGCCACAGTTCCCCCAATTCTTAAAGATTTTGGGCCCTTTGAAGAGTAGTGACTGCCCTCAAACTGGTTTCTACCACAAGTAACAGGCATGACTGAAAGATGTAAGTGAACTATCTTCAATCTAGCTAACTCAAGGCATCTAAACACTGAGTAAGCAGTACCTAGGGTTCTGGCGGACATGTGCAACCTGTACTAATGCTCATGCTGCTTCATCATCACTAATGTAGTTAACGGAGATACCTCCTGATAAGGAAGGGGTTAATGCTTTGCAAGGGGAGCTAGACCAAAGAGCTTTCCCATCCCTAAGGAGCACTCAGGCTGCTGTCTCTGGAAAGAATTCCCACCTGGGTTCACCAAAACAGCTGTATAAACAGGAAGGGGAAGCAGCTTTCTGGTTTTCTAAGGAAGAAAGAAATTTTCTTCTTCTTTGCTCCTAGCCTGGGGAGAGAAAGCTAGAAGACAATGAAGATCCTGGGAAATGGACTGTTTAGTTACACCACGGGACTGTAGTAATTCACTTTCTTCTAACCCAAAAGAGAGCTGAAGCCAGGAGGCTCCCAGACCTGGAAGCACAATGATTATGAGAAACTGAATGCTTTATCCCCTCCAAATGCCTGAACTACTTAAAGATATTTGTAAGGTAAGACCAATTGTCTATTTTCCCTCTCTTGTTTGGTTACTCCTGAGTGATGTGAACCAGCTATATTGTGGTAGTGGTCTTTTCCCTCTAAACCACACACAGGAACACCTTGCTTCTGACTCTGAGCTGGCCAAAACTGAGACTCCCTGCCCAAAGCTGTATGTATTAAAGAGCTTTGCCTAGGTAAAGACATCTTCTAGGTTGCTGTGCAAGTGGCTGGCTCAGTGTCGGAGTTTATGCAAACTTTTATTTGTCTTGCAGTACAGCCACCCTCAACTGTAAGATCTTGTGGTCTTAAGTCTGGCTGTTTATAGCCTATTAAATATTTCCAACCTCACAACAGTTTTGTTTTGTTTTTTTCTTCCTCTCACAATCAAAAAATCTTTGAATCTGTGGAGATTCCCTTCAAATTGTTCAGTCGCAGACAAGGATGCCTAATGGTACCTTAGGTAAAAGCACTTACCTGTAACTCTTTCTCTGAAGACATTGGTTGATTTGTATTCCTGTACATCTGCTTACCTCCCCGGAGAGCTAGGAAGAGGGAGAATATTTCAATGAGTAGTTATTTTTCTTTTCTTTTTTTTTCCCCTGATGGTCTCATCCTCCAATATTTTTAGAGCATCTTTTGTACTCTTTACCAAGATCTGTTCCTTGCTGAAACAGAAATTCCTAAGAGACTCAAAAAGTTGGTTTCAGAATGAGGCTGAATTACCACTGTCTCAGAGTCTTCATACTTAGAGGACTCATTAGCAGTAGCAAGAAAATGACAGCAAGAGCCCAGCTAGCACTTCTCTTTTCCCTTCATACTATAGCATGTTGCAGTACAAAGCATGCTGAAGTAATGCAGGAAACAAGATATTCTAGGGTTGCACAGATGCATCATTTATACATTGCAATGTAAAACAAACAGTGCTGCTAATAAATGAGTTGCAGTTTCAATTTGTTTGTGCTTGATCAGTGGAGGTGCCAAATCTTTTATAAGATGCATTGCATAAAGAATATTATGTACTCTAGAATGTTAAATGCCAGTAGTTAAATAAACAGAAACGTCCAGAGAGCAAATGAACATTTACACAGTCAAGCCTTTGCACATTGATTGCTTCAAAAAGTTTATTTGTCATTATTTCAAATGGGGTAAAATGGAGGAAAAACAAGTATGGCAAGAAAATAAAGTAATATAAATCATGTTTTGAGCTTAGTATGATTTCCAAATGACAAATATAAACACATCTGAGGAACGGGAAATTAATTGTACATTTGTAATTCCCCTGCCTCCAAAAAGACTATTTATCAGTCATATTTTTCAGTAATTTGTCTGTTTTTCCCCTATTTCTTCACTCTCTCTTTTTGAGTAAAGGAAATATCACTTTCCAAGAAGATTCCATGTACGCGTCCCCAAATGTGAGGTTTTGCAAA
>NW_017729022.1:32302210-32312627 GCF_001723915.1 Gavialis gangeticus | reverse complement strand
ATTCCCCTGCCTCCAAAAAGACTATTTATCAGTCATATTTTTCAGTAATTTGTCTGTTTTTCCCCTATTTCTTCACTCTCTCTTTTTGAGTAAAGGAAATATCACTTTCCAAGAAGATTCCATGTTTGTTTAGAATGAGGCTCCAATGTGTCCATCTTGTCTGTTTAGTTGTACTTTTACCTACGACACCAGAATTGTTTCTCTTTATAAGGACAATTACCAGCTGTTGCCAAAATCTCATCCCATTTCTCAGCTTGCGTGAGAAATGCTTGCAAACTTAAGGGCTGTCTGTACTGTCTCCTGGGGGGACTCTTGGCCTCTGCTGCCCCTGCACAGGCTGTGAGCTACCTGTCCCAGCCTGCCTGCACCCCAGTGCCACTGCCTGGCACTGCAGGCTCCTGCCAGGCCCATCTGCAGCCAGCTCCTGGCCACCAGGGCCAGCTCCAGCTGCCCACAGCCAACCCCCAGCAGCCTGCCTGGAGTCTGTAGGTGCTACAGGGCATTGCCTCGCCACAGGGCTCCCAGTCCCGTGCTGTGCCCCTGCAGGCAGCTGCCCAGGCCCAGCACCACAAAGACAGATGCATGAGGGCCCAGAGAGCCGGTGCCAGAGCCCTGATGGCCTCATCGTCAATGCCATTTGCCACCACCCAGGACCCCAACTGGTTGCAGGAGGAGACTGGTGACCTTGTGGCACTGCGGGGTAAAGTGGAGATGCAGCGTCAGTTCACACAGGGTGGGTGCTCCAACACCCATGTCTGTGAGGGGCTGTTGGGCTGGATGTGGGAACATGGGCATGACCGGTCAGTGCAGCAGTGCCACATAAAGGTCAAGGCCTTGTGGGCACAGCGAGTCACTGTCACCAACCACAGTCGTCAGTCGGGAAGCACCTGCAAGACCATGTCCTTTATGTGGTAGATGACTGAGATCCTTGCTCCCTGGAGCCAGGGCCACAGATGTGCTGTGTACAGCAGCACGGGCAGCCTGCCCATGCCCCAGCTTTGGCTTGGCACCCACGGTGATGTGTCACTGGGGGAAGGCTCCTTGGGGCACCAGCAGCCCATCATGCCAAGCTCCCTGCCTCCAGCTGCTACCAGAAGCTTGGGCAGCCCAGGCCAGCACCTTCCTCAACAGCTCCACACCCTCAACCCCAGCCACAAGGGACGGCCAACCATGTCACTGCTGGCTGCCAGCAGCACCAGCTCCTTCCTTGGGGAGGGGTTCTGCCCAGGCACCTGCATGCCACACACCCTGCCCAAGGACACCACTGGGAGCTACATGCCATCACCACCAGCTGAAACAGACTGGAGCTGCTGGGCACACTAGCCTCACCCACATGGTAAGTCCCGCCCTGGGGGGAGGACTTACCATGCACCTGCTCCCAGCCCTGGCTCCCCCTTGCTGCCCCTCCTCCTCACCCAGGCCAGCTACATTCCTCTGGCCCCTGAGTTCCCCCCTTCCCACCCCTTAGCATGCAGGCAGGTGGGAGATAGTGAAAAACTTTATTGAGCAGCCCATGCCCCCACAGCTAGGTGGGCATAGGCCTCTTGCATGCCAGCAACAGCGTCTTTCTTTGTTGCCCTGTGGGGTCAGGCCAACTCTTGGGATCTCAATATTGTGCTGTTAGACAGGAGGGTGTGACACAATTGCACATATACAAACACACAAATCAATTAGGTGCATACACACACACACTACCAGCTTAGGCACATACACATCCAAACCAGCCTAGGCACATGCATACCTATCACCAATTCAAGAACATACACCCCAAAAGTTAGGCACAGATCACTAATTCATATATCATGCACACAATGATATATATACACACACTCACCATTTCACACACATACAACCCACCTACACATGCACACAGATTAGTTCCTAACTTGGATGGTACAGTGTGTATGTGTGTGTTTGGGGACGGTTAAGGTGAGAGAGAGAGAGCTAAAGTGTAGGAAGTGAAAGTTACCAGAACTGGGATTAGAACCAATGGACTACAGAGAAGCTGGCTGAGGAACTGAGGCTTGGGTTTACTTAAGGTAGACTGGAGCTGGAAACTGAAGCAGACAGCTGAGATATTGGGGGGGGAAGGGGGGGCAGGTAAGTGGTGGTGAGGAGGAGACAGCCAAGAAAGAAACTGAGGCAGAAACCTGGTTGCTCAGGGAAAAGGAAAAGGCAGTGGGGATAAGACAGTGGCAAAGAAACAGTGGGGTTGGAGGCAGAGAGGAGATCAGGACAGGTGTTGGAGGTGGCAGTGAGCCAAAAGCAGGAGAGGGAGAAATGAGACAGAAGTTAGAGGAACAGAGATTGGAGCAGGGCCAAACCATAATAAAGTGTAACCCTGGGTGCGGCACAACATGCACCATCACCTGAATAGTGGGATCCTGGGGTACCTGGTAGCCAGTAGCCCTGCCCAGCCCCCTTGAGAAGCTGTTGCAGTGCCCCCTAGTGGAGAGCCTCCCCTTGCAATCAAGCACCCTCGCAGACAATTCTCAAACTATTTACAAGATTTAATTATTTACAACACAACAAATAACCATTAAATAAACACATTGATATACCAACTAATAGACCCTCAACAAATTATTTACACAGTCTTTCACTTGCACATGGTACCAGGGGATCCTGTGTGCACTGCGTCTGGCAGGGTGTCTCAGGGAGCGGAACAGTCTGTGTCCCTGCACGTGGTCTGTGGACGCTCCCTGGGGCTGGTGTCTGTCTCCGTGCTCTTGGGGTCTCTGGGCAGCAAGGGTCTCCGGGCATCAGGCAGCGGCTTCTCCTCTGCAGTCCCTGCAAAGACAGCCTTCCCCTGTCTTTCATCCCCTTCCCCGGCTAAGCAGGGAGCAGTATCTGAGCTGCAGGCTGTAGCAACTCTCCTACCTCACAGCCTGGCAAACGCAGCCCCTCCCTGGGCTTTTCCTGCCCCTGGAGCCCCTTACCCCTGGGGAAACAGGGCAGACTCTGGCAGTCTCCCCCCCCAGCTCTGTTGTGCTCACCTAGCCATTCACCAGGCTGCAGGCAGGTCTTTCCTGGCTTGGAGTCTCCACACAATCAGCCCCTCTCTGACCCTGCCTCCGCAGGCTCCCGGGCTGGAGAGAGGAACTGGATACTGTATCTCTCCCGTGGCAGCCCTTTCTGGTGCTCCTCAGGGCACTCCTAGGGGCTCTCCAAGGAACTGCTGTGTTGAGACTCTGCCTCTGGTCCCCAGCCTGTCCCTCAGCCCCGCTCTCTCTCTCTCTTATTTCCTCCCGCAGGAAAACTGCTCCCCCCTTTTATCCAAGCCTCCCAGCCAATCCCAGCCCAGAGCCCTTCCCGGGCTTTTGCTAAAACTTCGCTGGGGTTATATCACCCCTCCCACTTCCAACAGGGCTGCCTCCAAAGCAGCTTCACTTGCCCTCAGAGCCTACAGTGGCCCCGCTGGGCCAAACTCTGTCTCTCTGCCAGGCAGCCCTCTCCATTCTTTCAGGTGGGTCCATTTTTTAAATGCTGCTACAAAAGTAAAAACCAACTTAGGGGTCTAAATAACAGTTTTATTACACAGACAACATACTACACAGCCCCATGAAGTTATTGGTTCACACAGGCATACACCAGGAGAAAGAGACTCAGTGGAAGGACTGGATTCCGGGTAGGGAAGAGAAGCAGAGTCCAAGTCCTTGGTTGAAGAGGGGGTGGGGAGGGTGATAGCTACCTATCCAGGCTGGAGAGGGGTCCTTGTCCAATAGGTGTTGTCCAGAGGGGGGTTGCTAGCAGGGCCTCTGGGTGGATAGGTGGTGTGGCATGGTGCTGGTCCAGATGGAGAGGGTGTCCCAAGGAGTCAGTCTTCACTACTCCTTTTATGGGGCAGGCTACCTCTGATCTCCTACAGGGAGGGCCTGTCCAGGCAAGGTCAGTCCTGTTCCAGAGGGCTCCAGGTGTTCTTACTGAGCATATGCAGCCTTGCAACAATGGTGGGTTGCCTCATCTTTTGTTTCTTGAATGCTAAGGGTGGTTCCAAGGGGTGGGTCTTTGGTCCAGGTACTGGTGTTGATGGTTCGTCATTCAGAGGGAGCTATTTTTAGACCTACTGCCATTGTCTCTCAAGCACCCTCATTCATCCCCATTCTTTCAGGAACCAAGTTACATAGGAGGAGTAGGTGTGAGTCATGGGTTACACAACCAGGCCTGGAGACAGGATGGAGACTTGACAAAAAATGGAAACTTGACATGACTTATGCTAACTTACATATGTAGGCCTAAATTATATAGTACCTGTAAAACAGTAATATAGGACAGTAAAAATCAATATAAACATAATACTTATACAATATAAAGAAGGAGAAAAAACAAAACAAATACAACTTGCTATCAAAATAAAATGATGAAGCTTATCCTATGTCTTAGCTTTCTTATACTCCTCTATAGGGAATAGAGAGGCAAAGACAAAATCAGAAATGGTTGGGAAAGGGGAGGGAATGCATTTAAAAGGAAAAAAAAGAGAAAAAGAAAAACTTGGGGTTTTGCTACACCTTGACTGAGGCGGGGCAGTTGGGGGCGGCTCTTGAATGTGAGCAACTCTGGCTACTGTACTTTGCACTGAAATCGGTGCTGTTGGAGTGCATTAGATATGCTCACAGCATGGCTACTGAATTTAGCCCCTTCAGGGAATGAAATCTACCTAAGGTGTCATCTATCTCCCCTTTGGATAATGACCAAGTGGAGACAGAAGCTATGTGCTTTCCTGCTCACGGTGGGGTGCTTCCCTGTGTATGTGGAAGCCTAATTTTTGGAGCAAAGGGCTCTGTGGGCCAAAATGTAGGGACCTACTGAATTTTATGGGTCCCAGAATATAATTATTTAGGATTGCCTTTGCAATTTAGGTGCTTTAATTCTGCTTATGCCCCTAATTCAGTCATCTGGTTCTGGCCTTTAGGCTTACCTGAAAGGGCCAGTTCTGGCATTCTCATATCAAGTAGTGTGACACTGCACTTATTCCCATACATTGAGATGAGACTGGCTAGGAAGCAAGCTATTACTCTTTATGAGTAAGCATTGGAGAATTGGGTCTAAAATTATTAGCATACAGATCTACATGTGTGTGTAGTATGCATACACATGCTTTGTATTTTAAATTAAATTCATGCAGTTTGAACACAAATGAAAATCTCAAAAAAAAATCATGATTTGTCACTGGAAATGATCATTAGTTAGTAACACTGAGACTATGAATAATGTAATTTTTTTTTCATTCTTTGACTTCTCTATTTCTTGTAGCTCAGGGTTTTATGGCAAGAGAAGGCAAGTATAAAGATAGGGTGAAAAATGCCTGTCTGTATTTGATTACATTATACCTCTTCACAAGAGAGAATGTTATTACTCGGGGAAAGTGTTTTTCACTGGCAGTTCTGCAATGATTATGTGAACAAGTGTTTGTGTTTCCAAGAAGTTTAGAGGGTCTGCACATTGCTTTTTGTTTTACTTTACGTAATCTGTAATTTTCCATCTCTTTGGTTGACCCAGACTTGTACTGACAATAAATTGCTGCTGTCCCTTCAGCTTTCTCAGATATTGAAGTAGAGCTCAAAGTAGTTTGTACCATTGGAAGCTATAAACACTTTGAATCTTCTCATTTGGAAACCTCTTGTTGGCTTAATTCTCAGTTCATGGCAGGAAAATGCCTCTTAAATGCATCTGAGAAAATGAGAAATCTTGATCTGCTGACTTCCAAATGTTTAATAAGGATTGGAATGGATAATGCATGTGTTCCTCAAGGGTACTGTGGACCAGAGCTATTTCTACCATTAATATTTTAGCAAACTTTAATGTATTGGAATAGCCAGCAGATGAGCTGCTTGGTTTTACCTTGAGCAATCTATTTTTTTATTAATTCAGTTAAGTTGTCCCAGTAATAATATCTTAGAGGCTCCAAATTACAAAAGGGCCCCACTGGTAGGTATTGTATGCATAATGAGAGATGGTTCCTGCCCTCAAAAGTTAATAAACATAGGCAAAGCAAATAAAGGAAGTATCATTTTCCCCTTTCACAGCCAGGGATATAAAATGCAAAGAGATCAAATGACTTGACCAAGGTCAAGCAGGAAATCTGAGCAAAGGTGCTTTGAGCTTAGGTCTCCTATGTTCCTGAATAATGTCTTTAAACACTAAAGAATCCTTCCTGTGTCTGCCTGTGCTAGACTTCAGATCCGTAATGTGTAGAACTACACGTATTATGTAAACTTGTATCATTGTTGCTGTCAGTCTTTTGGATTCACTGATGATCCAGCCAGGGCATCCAATCCAATCAAACTAGCCATCTCAGCCTGAGGAGAGATTCAGTGAAGGATGCCTAGTGGTGTGATGATTGCGTATCTGCCTCACTAGGCCAAATTGTAATTAAAAAAAAGGCTTTGATTGCATTTGCTGCAATGTCGCACACAATCCTGTGGCAGGTGCATGGACTGTAGTGTCTGTTGCTCTAGCTTCTTCAACCCAGATCAATGCTCTTCTTCATCCTCTCTTCAGCTAGCAACTCTCAGAGGTCAGTTGGTATCCAGCTCTGAATAATATGGGATTTCAGTAGATCTCCAACTGCTTTCTCAGCCATCATGCAAAGGACGTTGTAACTCTTATTGGACGAGCTGTGTAGTTGGGATAAAGTTAGACAAGCTTTTGAATACAAGACACTTTCTCAGCCATCTTTACCTCACTGATTGCATTCTAGTTCTCTGTATCATAGCAATTTAGGTATGTGCTCATCACCCATGCCTATGACATAGCTGGCTTGGCTTTGGTGCTGTAATAACTGCTCATTGCAGCACCTTGGTATTAGTCAGACTATTTGAATGTCAGGAGGGACCTCAGGAAATGCTGATGGACTGTCTTCAGCTACTGGGAGCATCACTTCCACAGTCTGGTAAACCTGAAACAGTGTAGAGACCTTGATTTGATTTTATTTTATTTCTTAAATTTATTTATTTATTTATTTATTTGATGCCTGCAGATCTACTTAAATAGTGCCTTTGGCAAACTGATTATTTTCAGGATTGAAAAAACCCATACTTATTGGTATTGATTTGATCTGTCAGCGCACAAGCCTTGGAGTAGAACTCACAAGATGCAGGAAGTCATTCTTCACCATTGCAGTGTGGGTAGCACAAAAATCTTGCAAGTTACTGGCTGATGACTTTGGTCCTTGTTAAACGAAATGTGAGCTCAAAGCTGTTTGCAACTACCACATGGTGACCCAACTTCTGCAACTTTTAGGGACGGTTCTCTCTGTCCTACAGCTGCAGGTTTGTCAGCAAAAAGAAACCAAATAGCCTTTATTCACTTCAGTTTGCTGGTCAGTCCAACTAACAAGAGACAATAAATGCCAGGGTATGCAAATTCAATGTTCTCCTGAGAACATAACTCTTTATAGATGCATTATTTCTAGATATTATTCCTTTCTTTTGCATATTATCATTTGAATCCATTTTCTGTATAACCTGACTGTTGTCAACTTCCAAGTCACTCACTATACCCTGATTGACAAGATACTGATTAGAAGGTATTTACAATCACTTCTTAACCAGAAAAAGACTTTGATTTCTCCTAGTCCTCCTAGGTAGGGCACTACATCCTTGTGATATTCAAGCAATCCTTAGTATAGTAGGAAGGCCCCAAAACTAAGACGGCCAACACCAACGTTTGTGAGTCCTGATCAGAATGTGTCCTTAATGTGCATGTAGCAGGCTTACCTTCTTCGAGCTTGGCTTGAGTCTCAGGATCAAGGGTCTGCTGTTTGATTGGTGGAGCCTGCCCACCAATCCAGAGGCAGCACGAGGGAAGCAATACCCTGCCTTTTTCCAAAGGGAGGGGGCAAGGAGCAGCTGTACCTGAATTGGAACTGCACCAGCTAGGTGGAGCCCCTGAAGAGTGTAAAAGGGGGTGGAGCCCCTGAAGAGTGTAAAAGGGGAGCATGCTCAGCAGGCTGGAGGGACAGTGAGGATAGAGGGACTCCAGAGACAGCCATCCCTGGGACCCTCCTTGAGCCTCAGCAGTGCACAAATCGGTGCACAGGGATCAGGCTCTAGAAGCTGCTTGAGGCTATTTGAGCGTGTGAACCCAGCAAGCAGCTGGGCAGTTGGTGTGCAGATTGGCACATGAAGAGCTGGCCCTAGGAGCAGCTTGAGGCTGGTTGGGCCCCGCACGCTGTGCAGGTTGGCACATGGAGAACTGCCTTGGAAGAAGCTCATGGCTGCTCGTGTTAGCCCCGGCCCTAGGCCAAGTGACCTGTAGTGCGGCTCCATCTTTAATTAAAAGAGCCCTGGTGCCTAGAGCAGGGCCCAGGAAAGGGGAGAACCCACAGTGTGAGTCAGAGCCTGCAAGGGCTTGGCTTCTACGAGAGAGAAAGAGAGCACCCTGTGTGCCATATGTAGGGTGCCGGGCCATCAAAGAGAGCCAAAGGCGCCACTGGGAAGAGGTTCTTGTGGGATCACCCACCAGGAGACAAGCCTCAAATCCTCCAGAGAGGAAGCATGAGTTAGTGGGGAAGCGGGCCCTGCAGGGGAGGCTGACATGGGTGAGGAGGGTCTGTTACCTCCACCCTCCATTGCGGGAGGGACGTGTCCACATCCCAGGGCCCTAAAGGGGAGGGGCTTCAGCGGTGGGCAAAATTATGGCTTTCAGGCTGGATCCAGGCCACCAACTGATTGGATCTGGTCCATGAGGGGCACCCACCAATTGATTGGATCTGGCCAACGGCTGCCCCCATGATGCTCCACATGGGACTGAGACCTGCCCATAACAGCTAGAGCTGCATTCCTGCCAGCTCTGGTCCTGGCCAACGTGCATAGCTTACTGGCAGGGCTGCTTCCAGTGCAGCTGCAGTTGCCCAGCTGCTGCTCAGCTCTCTTCACCTCCAGCAGCAGTTCTTCCTCCTGCCCCTGCTATCCCACTCTGGATGGTGAGGAAGCTTCAGTCAGCTGGCACCTGCCCCGACACATGGGGCTCTGGCTCCAGCCCCCAGCTGCCTTCCACCCAGCTCCACCCACCCCATACAATTATCAGCTACTTATGGGTGGCTAAGTGAGTGGAAGGCGGCTGGGAGCTGGACCCCCACACAATGGGCAGGAGCTGCCTGGCTGAAACTTCCTCCCTGCCTGGAGTGGCACAGCTGGGGCAGGAACAGGAGAAGGAGTTGCTGGAGGCAAGGGGAACTGAGCAGCACCCAGGTGGCTGCAGCTGCACTGGGAGCAGCTGTGCTAGTAAGCTCTGCATGCTGGCTGGGGCTGGGCTGGGCCAGCAGGCATAGAGCAGATTACCCTGGGCCTTGGCCTGATGTGGAGCACTGTGGAGGCAGCTGCAGACCACACAACCTGGACAAGCTCTGCTGCATGTGCCCCATACCCCCTTCTACCCTGCTAGCTCCAGGATCTAGCACCCAGGCAGCCTCCCTGCCCCCCCCCACACCCTCCCTAAAGGGCAGGGGCATGCAGCGAGCAGATTGCAGCTCTACCTCAGGCTCCAGCCCCGCACTTCCCTGCCTGTCTGCCCCATGATCTTGGGGTGTCTGTGGAGACCAGCCAGGAGCCGTGTGGCCAGGGTGCACAGCTGGATGGGTGGGTAGCTGCCTCTGGGGCTGGGGATTGAATCTTGGGGTGGTGACAGTGCAGGGCTGGGGCAGAGTCGCAATCTGCTCCCTGCATGTTTGTGGATTGTAGCTGTGCCCCAGGCCCAAGCCTTGCATTATCACTGCCCCTTGACTGCACCTCATGATCCCAGCCTCACCTGTCCATCCTACTCCCAAACACTGCTCCCCATCTGCCTGCGGCTGCATCCTATCTAGGAAGTTTTAATGAGTTGTTGGTGGGGGGGTGCTGATCTGGCCCATGACAGCTTGTCAAAACTCCCTATGTGGCTGGTCTAAGACATCAGTGAATCTTGTGTTAGGCAGCCATGTCATCTTCCACATTAAATTCTGTATTAAATAATGCTTAGTGCTGTTGCTATTGTACTGCCCTTCAGTTTGGTGCTGTCACATATCATGAACATCATCAGGCTGTCCAGTTCCATCAGTTGTCATGCATTTGGTAGAGTTGGACACAAGCTTTGCCAGAAATCTCTCTGTAATATCACTGATTGTCGGTGGAATCAAACTTGTCAAGACAAGTTTTATCGATTGTCCTACCTTTATTCCAACAGCTTTTAGAAGATTACATCATTTTGGTCAAACGTCCTTGTAGAGTTGGATCACAAAATTGGTTGTTTGCTTGGTGATGCAGTACTCAGTGTTGCAATATACACTGCCCCACATCTCTGTTTAAGACCAAGGAATGCAACTGTCTTGTGGGCTTCCTTGAAAAATAAATTCTATCAACTCACACCAGACAACAAAGCTAACATATTTAATGACTTCTTTGCCTCCATTTTCCTGAACAGGGACCGGATCAGCCCC
>NW_017729022.1:32295746-32302003 GCF_001723915.1 Gavialis gangeticus | reverse complement strand
TAGATCTTGACAGGTTGCAGAGGTGGGTGCATGAAAATAGGATGGAATTCCACACAAACAAGTGCAAGGTGCTGCATCTAGGGAGAAGGAACCAGAAGCACACCTATAGGCTGGGAAACACTCTTCTTGTCAACACAGAGGCAAAAAAGGATCTTGGAGTCATTGTTGACACCAGGATGAACATGAGCCACCAATGCGAGGAAGATCTACAGATGCATCACAAGCAGGTCCAGGGAGGTGATCCTTCTATTCTATGCAGCATTGGTCAGGTTGCAGTTGGAGTACTGCATTCAGTTCTGGGCACCACACTTCAAGAGGGATGTGGACAGCATGGAGAGGGTCCAGAGGAGGGCCACTCACATGATCAGAGGACAGCAGGGCAGGCCCTACGAGGAGAGGCTACGGGATCTGAACCTGTTCAGCCTCTGCAAGAGAAGGCTGAAGGCAGTTCTGGTTGCCATTTACAAACTATTCAGAGGGGACCAGCAGGCATTGGGGGAGTCCCTGTTCCCCTGAGCACTACCAGGAATGACCAGGAATAGTGGTCCCAAGCTGACAGAGGGTAGATTCAGATTCGACATCAGGAGGTGCTACTTCATTGTCAGGGCAGCTAGGATCTGGAACCAACTTCCAAGAGAAGTGGTGCTGGCTCCTACCTTGGGGGTCTTTTAAGACAAGGCTAGACAATCACCTTGCTGGGGTTGTTTGACCCCAATACTCTTTCCTGCCATGGCAGGGGGTCGGACTTGATGATCTGCTCAGGTCCCTTCTGACCCTACTAACAAGATAAAACAAGACAAGAGTTTCATGCAGCGCTTTAAAAGGACAACTTCATGGAGATTAGATTTTGTCACCAGGCTGTGGTGCCAGAGTGCAGTAGGCGAGATATGATCATCTTTAAGATCTTTATAGCTCAAAATGGTGTTTGGATATGGATGTACCCAGCAGAATGTCTAACTAGAGTCTTAAATGCCCGTATTTGACCTTCTTGTTTAACTTCTAGTGTCACATATATATGTGGTAGATCTCTAAGATGCTCTTGTAGACATAAAAGGCAGCATATGCTGAAGCGTTTCCTTCAGTGGATAAATAATAATTGGAGAATTAGATTTGCTATCTTCGTAGTGACGTTTTGAAGGTGGAAACATCAAAATTGGAAGATAGCTCTCTACTGCTTTTCACTTCAAGTAATAAATTTATATCTTTCTTTCCTAATCTCTTTTTGTGTCCTAAATGCAGTCTGTTTAATTTGTCATTGTACTTCTTAAACCCAATACCCAAATATTGAGAATGTAACTCAGTCCTTTGGATTTATCTCACTATGTGATTTCTCCTCCAAGGCAGACTAGTTTTATAAAAAATAGTCTGTATGGATTATGGGCGACTGGTGACACCCCCCCGTGACCAGCCCACTGACTGGGGAAGGTCCTCCCACAGCCAGTCCTGCCGACCGGCACTCTTGGGGTGCATGGGCATCACCACTGTTATGAATGCTTTGCCTTGCCTTCCCTGTGCTCTGCTTGAGAAGATGGTGAACTTGCTCCAGATTTGCTAGAGCAACTATCAGCTATTGGCTGGACAGAACGTGTCTGGACTAGAATATTAGGAACCAAGCCAGATATCCTTAGGATAACTCTTGCTCCTTCATACATAATCCTTGTACATGTTGAGAAAGTGATTGATTTCAGTTGTTTCAAAAATACAAGAATGGAGACAAAATATATGTAAGAAATAAGAATCTCTTACATTAGCTTCAATGCTGAAAAATGTTAAAGTTAGAAAAGGCTAGAGCAGTGGCAGCCAACCTTTTTGGCTGGCATGGCACCAGCTAAGCTCCACATTCTCTCCAAGTGACACTCTGATGTCCTCCCCCTGCTTGATCTGTTGCTCTGCTTTCTGCTACCTGTCCTATCTGTTGGTGTGTTCCCTGCTCCTTCGTCAGTGTACTGTGTGCCATATAGAGGCTGCCTGTGCCACAGGTGTGCAGGTTGGCTACCCCCAAGTTAGAGTTAGTGATTATAAAAGTGATTAATTATTTTCATTTAAAGCACTTGGTTCCTCATGCATGTGGGTAAATTATACAGTACCCAATTACATACTGTTTTAGGATGATAGGATCATAGGAAATTACAGCTGGAAGGAACCTCTTGAGGTCATGTAGTACAGCCCCCTGCTCAAGGTAGGATCATCCCTGACTCAATCCTCCCAACCAAGGATCTCTCCAAACTGCTTTTGAAAATTTCCAAGAACTGATATTCCGCAACTTCTCTAGGTAGCCTGTTCCAATGCTTGACCACCCTTATAATCAGAAGGTTCCTCCTAATCTCCAACCTAAATTTCCACTGCTGCAGTTTGAGTACACTGTTCCTAATCCTGTCCCCTACGTCACAGACAAAAGGCCATCTCCATGTTCTCTATAATTGCCTTTCAGGTATTTGAAGACTGTTATCAGACCCTGCTACCTCCTACCCACCCCCCAGTCTTCTCTTCTGATTAAATAGGTCTAGTTCTTTCAGACTTTCCACATAAGTGTTGTTTTCTAGGGCCATGTGTAGACTAAATGAGGGGCATATGTGCATGACACTTTAAAGTGGGTTAAAAGCTTTTGCACCGCTTTAATGGTGTTGGTTTTTGCACATGTTGACGGTGTATTGCACAGTAATTCCAGCCACTGTAGCAAATTTGGCAATGTAATGTGCCTTGACTGACTTGGGGCACTGCCCTACAGCTGTGGAGCAAAGCACCAGGCTCCAAGGCTCTGCAGGAAGCCCTGCAGGCAGCCTGGCAGAAGCCTGGGAAGGCAAGGTCCATCCAAGAAGGAAAAAAAAACCAACTGCGAGCCTAATTGATTGATTGATTTTCTTCCCCCTTCCCCCCAGAGCCTGCTTGCCTGAGTTGCGCGGGGGGCCTGGTGCTTCTCTCTGTGGCTGCGGTGCCTCCTGGGGGAAGCCACCACTGCCGCAGAGAAAAGCACCAGCCCCCTCCCCCCCACCACCTGCAGCCCAGGAACTGCTGCACCCATCAGCAGCTCACCCTCCCGTCCCTGATACTGGAGAGGCAGGTAAGTTTGGGTGCATGCACAACACAGGGGTTTAAATGGCCTTAAATTGAAGCGGTGTTTTTAAAAACCCACCGCTTCAATTTAGGTCCTCCACTTTATCTACACATGCCCTAGGGCCCCTAATCAGGGATCAAATTACAGGAGAACTCAGGGGGAGGGGAGGGCTCAGCCCTCCCCTGCATAAGAGATGAGTCCCCTATACAATTTTTAAATCATACCCTGGAGGTGGGGGGTGGGGAGGAGAGTCTCCAATTCTATTAGGACATTGTGAGGGACAGCCCAATTTTTTTTATTATTTTTTGCACACCCTCCAAAGAGCCAAAATGTGATTTGAACCCTGCCCCAAATCATTTTGTCTCTCTGTGCTGGACTCTTTCCAACTTGTCCAGATCCTTCTTTTTGTGTGGGATCCAAACCTGGACATGATGCATTGTTAGCTCATATTCAGCTTACAGTCTATTGCAACCCAGCAGGCTAAGGCACTCAAAGGAACCCACCCCTACCCCAGCCCCGGAACGATGTGTAGGGAAGACTAGGGCCTCCAATGGGACACTTACATGCCTGTACACCAGCTTGGGGAATAAACAGGAGGAACTGGTTCTTCTGCTAAACAAGAATGACTATGATCTCATAGGGATAATGGAGACCTGGTGGGACTCCACCTATGATGAGGCAACAGGTATAGATGGCTATACCTTGTACAGGAGAGATCGTGTAGACAAAAGGGGCAGAGGTGTAGCTCTCTCTTTCAAGGAAAGCTACACATCCCTTCAAACTGACATTGGCATCCAGGGTGGATGACTGGAGACTCTCTGGGTTAAAATCTGTGGTGAATATGGCATAGGGGACACAATGGTAGGAGTCTACTACAGAACTCCTAATCAGGGTCAAGAGCTCAACCAGGAATTTGCCAAGGAACTGGCTGAGGCTGCACGCTCCCAGTGCATGGTTGTCATGGGAGACTTCAACTACCCAGACATCTCATGGGAAGAGCACTCAACCAAATCCGAACGGTCGCAAAGCTTCCTTATGTGCGTGGATGAACTGTATTGACTCAAGAAGTCTATGAACTGACAAGTTGCAAAGCACTGCTCGACCTGGCACTAGCAACAGGGGGATGATTTAGTCAGTGACCTAATGATCGAAGGGAAGCTGGGAGACAATGCCTGTGAGCTGATCACATTCACTATCCACTGTAAATCTGGAAAGTCAGTCAGCAGTGAAGAAGTCCTTGACTTCAGGAAAGCTGACTTTGACAAGCTCAGGAGGCTTGGTGGTGAGGCCCTAAGGGACAATGACCTGAAGGGAAGAGGAATTCCAGATGAGTGGTTGCTCCTCAAGGGAGTGATCCTGAAAGCACAAGCAATGTCAATCCCATCTTGGAGGAAAGGCAGCAAAAGGGTAGAGCAGCCCCCTTGGCTCTGCAGGGAACTTGTGGACCCCCCGTGTCTAAAAAGAAAGACCTATAAAGGATAGAAGACTGGAACCACCTCAAAGGAGGAGAATTCTGCACTGGTCCGGACCTGTAGGGAGCAAACCAGGAAAGCCAAGGCTGTGACTGAACTCCAACTGGCTACATGTATCAAAGATAATAAAAAGTCTTTTTTATAAGTTATGTGGGGAGCTGGAGAAAAAGTAAGGGTAACATTGGACACCTGCTAAACCAAATGGGATAACTAACAACTGATGCCTAGAAAAAAGCCAACCTGCTTAATGGGTATTTTGCGTTTGGTTTTTCACCAACCGCAAGGGATGGCCCTGCTCTGTATGGTACGGAACAGCCAGGCTGAAGGAGAATTTTTACCCTATATTAATGTAGACCATGTGAAGGAACACCTTGAGAGGCTGGACACCTTCAAGTCAGCTGGCCCTGGCAGTTTATACCCCAGGGTACTTAAGGAACTGGCAGGCATAAGAACTCAGCGACTGGCATGGATCTTTAAGAACTAGTGGCACTCAGGTGAAGTGTCTGAAAATTGGAAGAAGGCTAATGTGATACCTATCTTCAAGAAAGGAAGGAAAGTAGATCCAGGGAACTACACGCCTATCAGCCTGACCTCTATCCTGGGGAAGATCTTGGAAAAAATTATCAAAGAGACCATTCTTGACAAGCTGGCTGATGGCAACATCGTGAGGGATAGCCAGCCTAGGTTTGTTGCGGGTAGGTCTTGCCTGACCAATCTCATCTCCTTCTATGACCAGGTGACATATCACCTGGGCAAGGGAGAAGGGATGGATGTTGATTATCTTGATTTTAAAAAAGCCTTCAATCTGGTGTCCCATGATCTCCTCATGGGGAAAAATTGGCCAACTGCCGCCTCGGTTAGATCACAGTCCGATGGCTGGGGAATTGGCTCTGAGGTCAGAGCCAGAGAATGGTAGTTGATGGAAGTAAATCATTGTGGTGTGCCATGACAAGTGAGGTCCCCCGAGGCTCCATCCTTGGGCCTATACTCTTTAACATCTTTATTAATGATGTAGACATTGGTATCAGAAGGAGACTGGCCAAGTTTCGTAGATTTCATAGACATTAGGGCTGGAAGGGACCTTGGAAGATCATCGAGTCCAGCTCCCCACCCAAAGGGCAGGAAGTCAGCTGGGGTCATAGGATCCCAGCAAGATAAGCATCCAATTTACTCTTGAAGGTGTTCAATGTAGGTGTTTGAACCACCTCCAATGGCAGGCTGTTCCAGACCTTGGGGGCTCGGACAGTAAAGAAATTCTTCCATATGTCCAGCCTGAAACGGTCTTGCTGATGACACCAAACTTTGGGGTAGAGCATCTACACCTGAGGATAGGATGGTGATCTAGGCCGACCTAGACAGGCTTAAGAAATGGGTGGATGAAAACCTCATGGTGTTCAACATCAAAAAATGCAAGGTACTCCTCCTTGGCCAAGTGGTGGGGGGTGGGACCCACAGCACACTTATAGCCTTGGTAGTGCTACGCTTGCTAGCAGCATGGCCGAAAGGAACTTGGGGGTCATGACTGATCACAAGATGAATATGAGCCACCAATATGATGTTGCAGCTGGTAAAGTGAGCAAAACTCTGGCTTGCATCCATGGATGCTTCTCAAGCAAATACCAGGATATCATCCTCCCACTTTACTTGGTCTTGGTGAGGCCGCAACTGGAGTACTTCATCCAATTCCAGGCTCCACAATTCAAAAAGGATGTGGAGAAGCTTGAGAGAGT
>NW_017729022.1:32293812-32295503 GCF_001723915.1 Gavialis gangeticus | reverse complement strand
AGAAGCTTGAGAGAGTGCAGAGGAGAGCCACACACATGATCAGAGGGCAAGAGAACAGGCCTTATGATGAGAGGCCTAGAGCCATGGGACTCTTCAGTCTGGAAAAGCATAGGCTCAGAGGGGACCTGGTGGCTGCCTATAAGTATATAAGGGGTGTACATCAGGACCTGGGGGAATGCCTGTTCACCAGAGCACCCCAAGGGATGACAAGGTTAAACGGTCACAAACTCCTCCAAGACCATTTCAGGCTGCACATAGGGAAGAACTTCTTTACTGTCTGAGCCCCCAAGGCCTGGAACAGACTGCCTCCAGAGGTGGTGCAAGCACCTACTCTGGACTCCTTTTAAGAGACATTTGGATGTTTACCTTGCTGGGATCCTTTGACCCCAGCTGGCTTTCTGCCCCTGGGGCAGCGGACTGGACTCGATGATCTTCCAAGGTCCCTTCCAGCCCTAATGTCTTTGACATCTATGAAACCTCCAGGTCCTTCAAGGCAGTACTGCAGCCTAGCCAGTCATTCCCCAGTCTGTATTTGTGCATGCAGTTATTCCATCCCAAGTGCAGGTCTTTGCACTTGTCCTTGTTGAATATCATCTGCTTGTTTGAGGACCACTTGTCCAGTTTATCCAGGTCATTTTGGATAATAGCTATGCCCTCCAGAGTGTCTGCAACTCTACCCAACTTGGTGTCATCCGCAAATTAGCTAAGCATACACTTAGTTCTATCATCCAAATCGGTAATGAAGATGTTATGGCATGCTGAATGTATGCAAAGAAAGTTCAAGGCTGACATTTGTATCCAGAGCACTAATTCGCACATTTCATATATATAATAGGCATCGCACATGAGGATTCTGTTTCAAATATCCACTTACCTCTGTTGAAGCTATTCTTAAAAGCATACTACGAATTCCTTTTCACTCATGATTGAAGATGCCAAATGAAAGTACAGCAATTAAAAAAGTGACTTTGTTAATGAGGCATCTGCTTAATCAGTGGATCTGATTACTACAGCAATTAATAGATTTCTTTCTTTGCTTTGCTAATTTTTACTCCTGTTAGCAGTTCAGAGCCAAAAGACTAGGCTCTATTCTACCTAGTAGAATTATTAAATATGTTCCAATTCTACATTGCATTCATTGCGTGTGGTTATATAATAGACACTCCGGTGAAGGGTAAAAGGGAAGCAAATTTGACCAAATGAACTGACTCTATGGGCGCGTCCACACGAGCGTACATGTGCCTCTTACCCTGCCTCAAACCCCTTTGAGCTGGGGCAACAGGCACATGCAGGAACAAAAAGATGTTACCTGCACTGCAAACTTGCAGCGCGGGGAGAAAATTAGACCCCTGGATATTTAGGGGTCTAAAAAAAGTGAAGTATAAAAAAGCAGCGCAGGGCACAATCCCCGACCGTGCCCTGAGGCAAGCAGAGGCTGGGTTCTCCAAAGAGATGCTCTGGCTGCCAGAGTGTCTCTACGGTTGCCCCTCACTCTGGTGCTGAAACACGCAGCCTACCAGGCCATGTGTTGAAGCACCAGGGCTCCAGTGCCGGTGAGTAAGGGGTCGGGGGGACAGGAGGAGGGGGCAAGGGACTTTGGGGGGGACCTCTGATGGCCCTGCCACCCCACCAGCCCTCCCAAGCCCTGCTGGGGCTGGCTCCTCCCCCTGGCAGCCCCTCTGAGCCCCTCG
>NW_017729022.1:32288500-32288812 GCF_001723915.1 Gavialis gangeticus | reverse complement strand
CAGTTGGAGCTGCTGTCTATCTGACTGGGGCCCTGCCTGCACAATTTGGGGCAGGCTGACAGCCCCAGTGGCCCCAGCCTGGGCCCTCCTGCCCCTCCACTGTCCTGTGCTGCCCAGCCCTGGAGCCCCCCTCCCCCAATCCCTGTTTCTAAGGTAAGCAGAAGCTTTTTTTCCCATTTTTTTCTGTTCTTTTCCTGGGCTTTTTTTTAAAGTGACGTGCTTGGAGTTGTGGGGGTAGCCATGGAGGGCCTGGGGGTGCAAGCTGGTGGGTGGGGCTGGGTGGGGCAGCCATTGAAGGGCTGCAGCAGCTGG
>NW_017729022.1:32263753-32283500 GCF_001723915.1 Gavialis gangeticus | reverse complement strand
GGGGGATGAACCCCTTGTGTGGGGGCTGAATCCCGTGTTTGGGGGCCATAGCCCTTGTGTGGGAGACCAACCCTTTGTGTGGGGGCCATTGTCCTCTGGGAGGGCAGCAAAATATGTATTCATGAATTCATGAAACCTGTATTTAGAGTTCACTTTATTATTATGATAAGAGACTTGCTTTAACACTGTAAGATGTATCAATAAAACATTGTCCAACTGATTGCTGTCTCTGTCTCACTCTCTCTGTGTCTCTGTAGTGGTATTTTGTTTTACTTGTGGAGGAACATGGATTTGGGGGTATTTCAGAGAGTAATTTTGGGATTTTTTTTATTGAGGATTTTTCAATTTTCCAATAGAGAACACCAGAATTCTTGCTAGGGAGGCCAGTGGCAGGACCCTGCTTGCTCAGAGCTGGCACCTTGGACTTATCTGGCTGTGGCTGACCTCCTGGCCAAATGGGGCCAGGAGGACATGCTTTGACAGTTCAAAGCAGGCCACCACACCCGGAACATCTTTCAGGTGATAGCTACCCAGATGGCCGGGCAAGGGGCGCAAATGGCAGTCGTGCTGCACAAAGGCCAACCCTGCAACCGCAGTCCACTGGCAGCTGGCCCAGAGGGGCAGATGCCTCTAGTGGCTGTGCAGTCCCCATCCAAGTCTGGCAGGTGCACAGCTGGTCACAGCCAGGCAGCAGCCCCCACTGCCAGACTGTTGCAGTGGGTAGAGGGTGCAGGGAACTCTCAGGGCTGCTTCAGCAGTCCAGCTGGCACAAGGGGCAGTATCCACAGGTACCAATTGGCTGGGCCCCAGAAGCTCCTGAGAGCTAGTAGCCCTGAGCTACTTGACAGGGCGGCTTTTTATACTGCTGGGACCAGGACAGGGCAGCTTTTTATACTGCTGTGGATAGCACAGGTGCTGGCCCTGGGCTCTAGCGCCCCCTGGTGGAAGATCTGGGAGGAGCCAGGCAGGTTTATTTTGCCCCAGTGGTACAATTTGCTCCACGACAAAGAGCATGTCTGAGCACGTGCGCTGAGGCAAAAAGCCCTGGATCAAATTTGCACCGCTTCTATTTAAGCTGCTGCAAGCACACATGCTTGTATGTGTGGATGCGCCCATATATAGGTATAACAGAAGGCAAGTTTTAACTCTTAAAAGTTTTTTATTATTGGTAGTTATACGCAAGCAGAAAAGAATGCAGATTCTCAGGGGTCAGGTTGGCTTTGCATGACTGGCAGGTAGAGAAAAATACATCTTTTTATATTTGTAAATTGTATATTTTTTGCTATGGGGTCACCTAAAGGCAAGCACTGAATCCAATGTTGTCATTTTAATGTGCAGCTCCACTCTGAAATATGACCATAAAAACCAACATTGTGCAGTTATAGATCTGTCTTTAAGTGACCTTTGAAATAGTAAAGGTGATCCTTGATGAGGTGAATGAGTATTTTATTTAGTATGAATTACAGACCCTGACAGTTTAAATATGACCTATATGATTATCTCGCATTGGCTATCTGGATCTTCTGAATAAAGAAATGAAATGCACATAGAATTTATTGGTTTTATAATTATTATTAAAACAAAGAAACGAAAAAGCTTAATTGGAGAACTTTCTGGGGTTTGTTATTGTTCTCTGCTGGAATTAGGATGGGATTAGAGTACAAAACCCTCACTATCCTTCAGGGAGAACCAGATAACATTCAATAAAACTACTTAGCTAGATCAGGGTTAAATTGCGGCCAATGGGATTTGACTCAGCTGCCATGACCCCAGGGGGGTGAATGCTACTACCACTGCTTGCCACCCTGACTCCTCACCTGCCACTGAGTTTTTGGCATCTTCATTGGCAACAGTAGCTAAAACTGGTGGGGAAAAGCGGGCAGGGCGAGGGTGTTCATCTCCTGGGTTCTGGAGCCATGCAAATGCAGCAGCTCCAGCAGCTATGCCAACAAGGTACTGCCCCATCACTTGAGGTGGGTCATTTGGCCTGCGAGAAGCCACACTGTCTGCATCTGGCCCTTGGATCAAATGCGTTGGATCCTCATGAGCTAGACTGAGGCAAGAAAAGAAAGTGGCTTTGGGGATTTCTAAGGAAAGGACACAAAGTTTTCTCTCCTTTTCCGGTGTAGGGATGTAAGAAAGCCAAGGACTATTTAAAACCTTGGGAAAGTAAAAGTACTTTTTTCTCATTAGAGGTCTGTGCTGCTTTCTTGTCTTAACAGGAATCTTTGGGATCAGGAGGACATAGATTTAAATCCTGGCCCTGCTGCAGACCTAGGTAAGGCACTTTATAGATGGGGAACTGATTGCAGAGCAATGAAAATTATGATAATGGTGTCTTATCTATTGATAATGTAAACTATTTGGGGCAAGGACTGTTTCTTAGTAGGTGTTTGTACAACACCTAATACAATGAGTTTCTCATGAAAAATCAGGGCCTCCTAAGTGCCATTGTCTTGCAAATAATGAAAAATCATATGCTGTGTTGGTCTCCTTGGCTCAAGTGAGCTTGGTTGGTTTTGAAGAACTCTTCTTTGGCAAGCCCTGTACTGAAAGCAGCGTGCCCCAAGACCAGGGCAGGTCCATCTGAACAACACTAAAGACATGGATCTATGACTGTGCACCAACTGTTACCCCACTGTTATTTTGTTTGTTGTGTTTTACCACCTCTCATAGATGCTATAAGGATTATTCCTGTGTACTCTTTAACCCATTTATTGCCTAGAGTTCAATGCCATGTGCCTATCTGAGAGATTAGCTTTGAGTTACTGCTCCTCTTCCACCAGAGTACAAACTAATCTACCTCTGAAAAGTAAAACAGGCATGTAACAACAGCTGGTATGTTAGGAACTAATTGGCTTTGAAGACAGAAATGAGATTTCATTTGGGTATAGTAGCAAAGAACAATGGCATGTGATCAGTGTACTAAAATCTTTGCTATGTGCTGTTGATGCAGATTGTTGAATATATTGTAGCAACTATAGAACTGATACAGGAGAGGCATCCAAAAGTAAAAGAGAAGAAAGAACAAAAGAATAAAAAGCTACAATTTTTAATACCCAATAAAAGAGCTGAAATTACTTAGAAGTGCCACAGGAAATGGATCATGGGGAAATAAATGAATGCTGCAGAAAATATGGTTAGTATAGGGAAAGAAGAAGAAAATAGATAAACTTGAATAACAGAGTCACATGCCAAGAAAAATACAGTACAATTTTACTTCTCTCACCACATAATTCAGTTGTACCAAAAGTATTGCTTTAGTCTTGGCTTTCTAAATTTCCTTTTACTCTATTGCAGCTATTCATGTTGTTATCTAAGTAACTGATGCTATCATAGTTCTTCAAACACATACAGAGTAGCTATTGTTCAAGATTGATCTTACCCTGGTAACAAAAAAAAAGGGGGGGGAAAAGAGAAATACACATTCTTGTATCCTATAGCATGGCTATATAAAAATATTTATTTTCAAAGCTGTCTTCAAACATAGCAGAGAATGAGAATGCAGCTTTCTCAGTTATATTTTGTTATATGGCATACCTTTTTTATCTTAATGTTCTCCTTGGAGAAAATAATCTTGTTCCTTTAAATAAATGCAGTAAACTAAAGCTTTTACTTCTGCTGATGATGATTTTGCAAAACTTTAGATACCAGAAAAATAAAAAGCAAAATGTGTATCACCCAAGAAACTAAAACAAACCCTGGTAATGATGCAAAATAGTGGGTTAATGCCATAGTCTTTTCCTTCTGAACACCTGAATGTTATATTGTAGTGCAGACTGCACGGAATGCCATGCTGACACTCTCATGCCTGCCAGGTCCCCCACAAGCCTGTCGGCTGTGGCCTCCCTCTGCCCCAAGGTTGGGAGTATGAAGCAGAAGCTGGAAGAAGGAGCAGGATCCTGGAGACCCCCGAAATGGCAGCATGAGAGTGATGGGGAGACTGGCATCTGGGTTAGGAGCCTGGGGGTCACACATTGACCCTGTGGAGGCCACAATTGGCCTGTGGGCTGCCAGTTGGATAGCCCGGCTACAAGGTTATGAATGACTTGACCTATACTTTTCTGATGGCTGAACTAATCCTTTTCTAGAAACCATGGCTGAAACGCCACATAAATTAAATTGGATCTGGTCTGTTCCTAGCTAGACCTCAGTCCAGTCCAGATAAAATATGTTCGGGCTTCTGAAAGGGTGTTATTAATAGAGAGGTTTTAAAAATATATATAACTACAGGAATTTTTATAATAGATATGTAAAATAAACTTAGAGGAAAGAGCTTGCCAGCATCCTTTTCAACAGCCTTCAGAATTGAGAGAGCCATTTCTGACAGGTCTTTTTAAAATTCCTATAGTTATCTGAGAAACCAAGGGAAGGGCACACCACAGGATGAATAATAAAAATCAGTACAGACTTTTAATAATGGACAGCAGCAAAAGAGGAGATGGCTTTAAAGCTCCTTTGTTAATTGTTCTAGCTCTGGTATTCATAAAGGAGTATTAAGCCTCTTTACAAGAAGTAGAGATGAGTGAAAAATGGAATTTGGCAATGGGAAGAATTTGTTTTTCTAAAATAGTTGAGAATAATTGCATTGAAATGCTTGTGTACTTACATTTGGGGCTGGTGAACTATAACAAAAATATGTGCATGACTGTGTAGGATAGTTGATTTTGAGGCTACCTTAGAAAGGTATATTTATTGTGTGTGAAGTTGCAAGGACATTTATATATGATAAATTAACTATGGAACATGTGGCAGCCTATCCACTGGCTTTAACTGCAATAATAATACCTTGCTCTTCTCTGTAATAGTTTTCATCTGTAGATCCAAAGCATTCTACTAAGAAGGTCAGTATAATTACAATAATTACTAAGCAAATGCCAAGCAATCTTTTCAATTTAATTTTTAATTTAATTTTATAGTCACTTAAGAATAGAGACTCTCCCCTTAAATGTTAGCCCTCCAATCAAAGCAATAGCAGGAAGAAGGGGAACTAGGCATTCATTAAATAGACTTGATAAAGAGAACTGGTATGCCTGAGTATTTATTAGCTCAGCCTGGAAGAGAATTTGATGTACAAAAAGCTGTAGTTACTGAAGAATCCTAAAAGTAAGGGATGGAATAGATGTAGGAGGGTATCTAGGCCCCTTCCGGATGGCACATGTGATGCTAGTTGACAGTGATTTTTGTGCAACTTTTTGTAACATGCTAAACACTCAAGTGAGTTATCCCATTATAAAAATTGTGAAACTGCAACAAAATTTACAAATCTGCCCGAGAAGTTTTTGTTTAAATCAACAACTTTTTTGATGTGACAGCACCCCATGACAATTTTAATGCCTGGCATGTCACTTAGTTTAAGGGGCTTGTGGGAAGCCTGAACTAGGGAGAATTGGCATGGCAAGATGCACAGTTTTTGGAATCTGGGATAAAACTTCTCAGACTCCATCATCTGGTTAAATTTAACATTTGGCAGGGGTCCTAGTCTGCCAATGCACGATTATTTCCTATACAGGCAGTCCTCAGACTTACGACATAATTGGTTCCTGAAAACTGTGTCTTAAGTTGAAACATTGTAACTTGGAACGGTTTTTCCCATTGGAAACAATGTTATAAATGGAGATCAGTTCCTGAACGAAAGGATACTCTATTTTCACCAGAAATAACCTAGAATTTTGTACTCAGTCAATTTATAGATGAATAATATAGCTACATTAATACATTTATATTGTAAATAGCAATCACATTTATTTGAAAGGACTTCTTTGAGGTGACTTTGCTGGACTTCTTGAAGGGCTCTTGGTTGGACTTTTTGAAGGGTACTTGGCTGGAGTCTTCTCAGGATTCTTGGCTGCACATTTTTCTGGAGTCCTGTCTGCTTTCTTAAAGTGTCCAAGCAAGTTTGGACAGATGTTCTGCAGGGACTTGTTTGCTGGTGTTCGCATCATGTCAGATCAAGCGTTGTAGTCGAAACAGACGTCAAAGGTGAAACAGGATGTCGATTTATAAATGTAAGTGCAAAATGTTGTAACTCGAAGCATTGTAAGTTGAGGACTGTCTGTACTGTATTCTCTAGCATTTTGTCCAGCCCAATTTTAAATAATCAAGTAATGGTCGTTAGGTAGATTTCTCCGGAAACTACTGCTTAACTTCAGCCCATTTCTTTTAGGTATATCTTCTAGACCCATGTTAGGCAACAATTGTCCTTCTTTTGAAGTTCATACCATCAGATATACACAGAGAAGAGCACAGTCCTGAAAAGTGGTAGTTAGCCTTGTTAGTCTGAAGTTAGGCAGAAGGTTAGAGCAGGATGGCATCTTAAAGATTTAATTCGTTCACTTTGGATGTTCCCTATGAGCTTTCATAGGGAGCAGCCTGCTTCCACAGACTGAGTTATGTTTACTGTATCTTAAAGGACTACAGAGTCTTATGCCACTACCTGGATTAGTTTTTTTTGACCACTTTTTTTTTTCCTATGGGTTTACTTCTTGTTTTTCTCTTCCAGCACTGCCCCCCATTGCTTCTCCCCTTTTTTCCCCTTCCCTTTCTACCTTTTATATCGAAATCACTCTCACAATTTTATGTACTGCTTTGTGCACATCCTTTCACAGCATCTGATCAAGTAAGCTTCAGCTCATGAAAGCTTACTCTATAAAAAGTCTAATTTAGTTAGTCTATAAAGTACGAATATACCCTGCCATCTGAACAACCTGAATCAAATTTTGTCAGATGCTAGGAATGGACTGTGGTCCCAAGTGACTCATTTGATTGAAGAACCTTTCACTTCCTTCTTGAAACATGGAACCCAATTATTGCAGACTGTAGACAGCAGTTACCAGTGGGCATATCTACATGTGTGCTTTAATGCACAGTAGACTATTTACTGCACATTAAAGCATCATGTAAAAAACTGTGACATTACACTAATGCACAGTAAAATAGTCTATTGCACATTAAGTGTCACTAAAAAAAAAGTGTGCAAATGTGCTGTGTGTTGGCTCAGCCTAATGCAGTGGTCGAGGAGCACCTCAGTGCTCCGCTCCTATAAAGAGGGAAAGTGTGTAGCGGGGCACTGAGGTGCCTGCTATTTGTGGAGCAGCCAAGTAAGGAGCCCAGCTGCTGGTTACCAGGGAAACTGGTGAGTCAGCTGACCGGAAGGGGCAGGGCCTGGCTCCCATTTAAACCCAGGCTGAGGCCAGGTGGGCAGTTCCCTGCCAGCAGCCATAGGGGTGGGAACTCTGTTGGAGTGAGGAAAGAGAAGAGGCCAGGATGCACAGGCAGTTGTTATGGGTGAGAGAGGGAGAAACCCTGTGACAGGCTTGAATGCGGTTATAGCCAGATGGCTTGAATTTATGTTGCAGCCAGGGGGCATGAGTTTGTGTTGATGGTTTACTGTTTACAACCGGAGGGCTGGGTGAGGCTATCAGAGGTTGGAGGAGGCCTCATAGCGGCTCCACGGTAGCGTGGGGACACCGGTGCCAGAGAGGGCACAGCATTCGGGGATGGACTGATCCCAGCCCTGAGAAGGGAAGTGGAGAATCGGAGGCCAGGTAAGGCTGAGGCCGCCTGAGTCTGGGGGTTCGAGACCCCGAGGAGGAGAGTTGGGGCCAGGTATGGCTACGGCCACCTGAGCCCCAAGGCTGCTGTAGCCCCAGAGCAGGGGGCAGCGTGATAAGCGCCCCGAGGCAAAGGGGGCGATGAGAGAAGCCCCAGAGTAAGGGGGCAACGATTGAAGAGGGCCTGCGGGGTGCAAGGTTGTGAGACAAGGGCCATGGAAAGCCTGAGCGCCAGAGAGGGTGCAGAGAGCCAGACAAACCAAACAATGTCCAGGGTATCAGCGAGGCTTGGGGCATGGTAAAGGGGTAGTTGGAGCCACGCATAGCCCATAAGGCTGGGGTGCACTGAGTCGCACAGTACAGAACAGGGGCCAGGATACAACAGAGCACCATGTCCAAGGGGACAAAAGGCAGCCTCCCTTTATACATATAAAAGATCAAGACGTGGTGGGCAAGAATGAGGGTGCTTTGAGACAAACTTGGCATGGTAGGGGACGCTAGGGGAGATCACGGCTGCCCCTAGGATCCTGCGCCATGACACGCATTTAGTACTTTGTATTGGAGGTACTAAATTTTGGAAAATACCCAGTAACGCACATGTAGATGCTCCAAGAAACTATCCTGAAATGAATTTTTTATGTAAAGATGAGAGATCCTTAGTAGCTATGGTCCAAGGGCAAAATCCAGATAGTTTTGTGGATGTTGAAACTCCTGTGGACTTCATACCAGCTACAGTCTTAGGTTTCCACCTCCCACACCGACCCAAACCTTCTAAAGTACAATTTTTCATTTGCCTAATTTGTGCGGATACAAACACTGATTTACACACATTTCTAGAGCTTTATGAAACTGCAGAGTGAAAATCTGGCTGTGTATGTCTAATATGTGGCCTCTGATACTTATTGAAACTAACCTCACTAGTTTCCATTGGAGTCTCATATATTTTTTGGCTAACAGGCTACATCCTTGGGTTCTACCAAGGTACCTTTGTTGAAATACTGATGGAGAGGGGCAAAGACCATATTAAGCCAGTTTTGTACTCCCCCAGCCCTGGGGGAAGGTGAGTCTTGGTTTAACCTTAGGGCTGTTCTAAATATAATAATAATAGTTCCCTTGGGTATCTTGCCAGCTCAGGTTCATCAAGTGTGCTCTGACTTTGTGCCCTCTCTGCTCTCTGAATTATGCTCTGCACTGGGGTGCCCAGGACACTGGCAACAAGCAGCATAAAGCTAGTTGTGTTCGAGTCTGTTTTCTGTTCCCCACTGGAGTGGAATACAGAACCCAACAGCAGTCTGTTACTCTGCTGTCTCTTCTCTAGACTGCACCCATTTGTTTTTTCTTTTTCTTCTCCTAGGTCATTTAATCTTTGTGGCAACCTTTGGAATTTCTCTAATTTATCAATATCCTTTTAAATTCTGTGTTCTAGCTTATGCAAGCTTACCATGAAAGCTTGTGTTCCCTGTTTTTGGTTTTTTGCTTTTTGCCATGAAGTTGGTAAGCTTTAAAGAGCATAAATCACAAATAGCTTTCTTCTCACCAGCACTAGCTTCACACACAATATAAAAGGATGTGTGTGATCTCCAGGGACATGAATCTTGCCAGTAAGTGCAAGAACAAAGTACTGTCATTGCATTAGTCATCCAATAATCTAATATCCTGTCTTCAGAGGAGCCTGGATGCTATCTTATCCAAACTGCAAGAATGGCTTAACATAATTGTTTTGTGGCAATTAAATTGGTATTAGGAGAAAAAGTTCTGATGTGTGTCATCTTGTGTATGTGCGAACACTGTGGGAAGTGGAGGATAAAGCTCAATAGAACCAGTTAATTATCTCTTTCATTGTCATTCATTATCATTGTATTATGCACAAATCATAAAAAGGTGCACCATATGATCCCATGGGTAATACATGAAGAATGACCATAAAAATAGGATAAATTGCAACTAACAGCACCAAGCAAGGGAAATATTTTCACCAAGCAACCTGTTGCCTGGAAGTCATGTACTATGTACAAATAAACTTTTAATATCAATTAATAGTTGATGCGTCTGTCCTTGATATTTTTCATGTGCACATTTGGTTTTTTTGTTTGTTTGAGATCACACCTTGTTGGTTTTACTCGTCTCTTGTCCATACAGTGTTCTGTACATAGAACAACATAAGTATGGAGCAGAGCTTATAAAATGCAAGGAGACCACCTGAAACAAGTCCCCCTCCCTCTGTCCCTTCATGACCTGAACCTCTTATACCAGCCTATTTTTTGCTACTTTTAACAGTAGATATCCGACAATGGGATTGATCCTGTTTTCCTTGAATTCGGTGCATATTTTCCTCTTGGATTCAGTGAGAGGAGGATCTCAGGACTCGGATTATGGGTGTCTTTGCAGGCTTGTAATTAATACAGGTTATTCCATGCAAATAAAATGGTTCCATTTGGGTGCAAGTGGCAAACAACAGCTAAAACCATTTTTTCCTTAGTGGCTTGAAAGTCAAAAAGATGCTATAGGGCTGAGAGAGTAGTGTCAGATGGGCAGAAAGAAGTGTAAAAAGGTCAATGACTAGATGAACAAAACGTCTAATAAATGTAAATGTTAGCAATAAGAAGAAATGCAACTGTGCTCATCTGTGAAATTAAAATGAATAATCAATATTTCATGATGAGTATTAGTAATTCAGCAGCTTTATTCTTCAACATCATGGTCAATGGCTGCTAAACACTTCTCAGTAATTAAAAAGAAAATCTCATCATCTATCTAGACTACATGCGTCTTTCATAACTGAAAGAAATGCTTCATGCACAATCTGTTGGTGTGCTTACCATAACAGATCAATGTTCATGGTTTTGGAGTCTGAAGAAAGACTGAGAGAGAAGAGCAAGCTTTATATCCTGAAAAGTACCAGATACACTTGTCTTTGGTTGAACAAGAAAACAATTTATTTTACTGTCACAGGACACGAAATACCTGTGATCCTATGAATGCTCTGTCAGCTTTTAAAATTGTTATAGATGACACAGATTGGGGAAGCAGTAAATAATGAAGAGGACAGGTCACTGGTACAAGGCACTCTGTCCCAGTTGGTACAACCAGACGGTATGCATTTTAGTACAGCAAAGTTGTACATCTAAGAACAAAAAACCTGCCTGGTATGCTTATAAGATCCAGAATTCTTAACCTATGAAACTCTCGAAGACTCATCTGAACTTTGATGTCCCCATTGCACTAGCATAGTTAAGGCACAACTGCTTCTATTGTGAAGTGTATGTGTAAAAGTGATGTGTCCATTATTCCATCCAACCACATTAGAGCTGAATGTAATCTGGCTGGGTTTTGCTGGGATCGATAGGGCTAATGAAATCTTTGGCTGTATCAACAGGAGACAATCAAGTCCAAGTAGCAAGGTTATGCTACCTTTGTGTTTGGAGACCTGTTCTGATGTCAGGAATTGAAGTGTGATCTTGATAAATTAAAGAAGGCTCAGAGAAGAGCCATGCAAATGATAAAAGGATTGGAATATATGTTGTATATGGAAAGACTCCAGCATCTCAGTTTGTTATACCTTTGTTTGCTAGACTGAAGAGCATTATCAAATTTCTGTCCACTATATATGTACCTATACACTGTGATCAGCGGATCCCTACATCTTCTCTTCCCTTTAACATGTGGAGCCCCTTCCAGTCCCATTTCTCTGTGATGCTATGATAAACAATGTCCAATGCCTAGACATGGAAAATAAATGTTTAAGATTTTTTTTTTAATGCATCTTTTTTTTTCTTCTAATACTGAGGGTAGGAAACCATTGGAACAACCTACCAGCGGTTAGATGGGGTCTCCTATCATTGGAAACTTCCCATTGGATATTGTAGCTCAAATAAGAATTAATTCAAGGAAGTCCTCTGCCTTTGTCAAATAGGTGGTGAATCTAGATGATTCCAGTGGCTTATTCTGGCTTTATGTATGAATTTTATACTGTGCATTTTCCTGACTTCTTTAATTCTTTCATCCATTAAAAAAACCCTTCTGTTTCAGTAACTTTATACCAAATGCTCTTGCCTTCATCTTACATTGTTTTCAATTTCCTGTAATGGAATTTGTGTATTCTAGCACTCGGTGCATAAATACACCACTACCACAGCAGATAATATGTAATAAGTTGTTTTGCAATACATTTACAATCTCAATAGCCTCATAAAGGCATTCCAGAGTGCTAAATGCTGTTGTGACCATAAAGATGGATTATGAAGATGGTTTTGTAAGTAGTAAGGAAATTTCCTTCTTTTTAAAAAGAAAATTGAAAGGAACATTTACCAAAGACTTGCCTATTGACAATTAAAAATAATACTGGATATACCCAGTACTGGGCCAGTAGATCTGCTGTAATTAGCAATCACTATTTTTATCTTAAGCATCATATTTAGAAACATATTATTCAGTCTTTTAAAAACTTACTTGTATGAGCAAATTCTTTTTGTTTGTTTTTAAACTATCTTAAGTCAAGAAGTCACTTTAAGAGCCATATCTTATAGTTAACAATTATACTAACGAGTTGTTTTAAAACATGGAACAAGAAGCCAGCAACAGATGCTGCGGGAATTGGAGCTGAGGCAGAAATAGGTGGCACAGTACTATCAGTAGACAAGGGAGAAAAAGACATGATAGCAGTTGCATCACACTTGATCAGTAGGATCCCAATCCTGAGAACACTTACCCAAAGCTTACTGAGCTGCACGTTCTGTACTGTGCAGTCCAAAAACCTATGCAAAGTCAGTGTAAGGTTGGATATGAAATGCTGCTGATTCAGAAGAGTATTTTACATTCACTTTTTTTTCTTGGTGGTCCTTATGTTGCTTTTTGTGGACTCAAGAGTACTTGTGGTTAATTTGGATGTGGGAAAGGTACTCCCTAAGAAGGTCAGTTATTTTAAATGTTTGTTATCCCTACTCTATGAGTATACTCTGTGTATTGCAGGGTTTTGATTGCCTCCATGAGATCACTTGGGGAGCAGCCATCTTTCTTGTAAAACAGCAAGGCTTAGCTGAATGGTTTTCAAGCACAACAGCTGGCAGCAGGATATAAGCACAATGCAGAATAGCACCAGCTATTGGCAGGAGTGCATAACATGCATGTAGCACTAGACACAGTATGCTGAGTTGATTTAGTATTTCATTGCTACAGTCTTATTTAATAGCTGTTCTGCCTGGTTTTGTCGAAGGAGTTTAGGATGCCACAACAGATTCTGTTGCTTATAATAGACCTATTATCACATGTAGGCTTATATTTCAACCTTCCTCACATTCTTAAACAACTATAAAAAGCATGAACCTATATATTTAAGTTGAAGAACTGTAATGACAAATGCTATGCTTAAATCTTGGGGAAATAATGCATACTATTTTTTATTAGACTTCCTCTAAAGTGTTATGATCAAGGTTTGGTTTAGGATAGTGTTTAAGTCGAGGATGAATTTTGACACTGATATAGTTTTAAGCACAAAACTTTCATGAGGATGTCTTCTGAAATCTTGTTCCAAAATGGCGATATCTTGAGTGTGCGTTTCAGCCACATCTCTGACAGGACAAGTATGAAGGAAAACTTTTGATGAGAGAGTAAATTAGAATCTGGAGATTCAAATACAAACATTTTTTCTTCATCTAAAATGTAAAAACTTTCAGTCCACTGTTTCAGTTTTGTGCCATCTCCTTTCTTCATAAAAAATGTTATTTAAAATATTTTCTGTTATTCAAAATGTAAGTACAAACTGTCTGCAAATTTTAAAAAAAATTTGTTTTGGCATCAACTTGTGACAGCCAAGAAATTCTACTCAAGTTTGACACTTTGTGTTCTTAAAAATTTGGGGACTTCTCTTTCACAATAATTTTAGAGTTTCCAAGGAAAAGCCTGACCAAAATTTACCCTTGCATCCTGGATCTCCTTAGATGTGTCAAAATGTCAACATTATTTAGAAATCTGTTGGAAAAGAAATCAGAATTTGAGGGATTAAGGCTTTCTGGGCAACATATACTTCAGGAGTGGCAGTGTCCAGCTTCTTCCAGGAAAGGACAAGCCATTTTGTTTCTGGATTCAAGAGTATCAGGCAAGGGTGCTCTCAGTCCTGCTATATGGATGTGAAATCTGGACCATCTCACTGAGGGCACATCAAAGAATTTGAGTGCTTCCATCAATGCAAATTATGTATCATCCTATATATCAGCTGGAAAGACCAGGTCAACAATGCAACAGTATTTCAGAAAGCCAAGGGAACTAGCATTGGTTAAAGTATAATAATTGAAGTACTGCTTTACTGGGTAGGATGTGTTCAGAGAACACCTAACAGAAAACTTTCTAACTGCTTACTACATGGTCAGCTATGGAATGGCCATCCTAAACAAGGGGGCCAATACAAGTGATACAAAGATAATCTGAAAGGCACCTTGAAAAAGTACAAAATTCCAGTGGACAAATGGTGAGATATTTATTAGATTGGCAGGCTTGCAGGTTATAGTTTTAAAAAATCATTAGAAAATGGAGCGGGGGGGGGGACTCCAGATCATTTCTGGTACAAACACACCTGGCAATATCACGGTTTGCTTTTTACCTGTTCAACTCTCATGGCCAGCTGTGTTTTTCAAAAATTGGACTTAGCTGTACCAGAGGACCCATAGATGCCAGCTGGAACAACTTTATACTTTGCTTTGAAATGTGGCTGTGCCTGACAACACTTATTCAAAGATGTCCCCCAGTGCAGGTCAACACTAAGAATAGTCAAGGTCTCACTTCAACGTGGCAGACATGTATTATCTGTAAGTATTTCTACTAAATTACCTTTCCCTCAAACATCCTAGTCCTTGCAGTCTTGAAAGAAAAAACAGCTTTATGTGGATTTTATTATAAATTTGTGAGCAGAGAACTTAAGTCTTTTTGTTTTTTCACGTCCTTGTTGCACACTATTTAGCAGAATTTGCACTTCCGTTAGACTCTGACAGGGATGTGCCATAAGCGCGTCTGCTGTGGTCTCGGGGATCTGTTTTGTATGTGTTGGTCTGAGACAGAGAGGAATACAACATGCTAAACCTCTTGGTTCAGAGGTGATAGGCTTAGAGTTTTGTATTCTGCTATGGCCTCAAATTTGTGACCTCTGGGTTGTCAATCATGCTTCTTTAGTGCCTGTGTCACCTTGGCCCCCAACCTAACAGTAACATTTTATGATGGCTAATTATCTACACACGCGTCTTTAACTAAAAATAATGTTGCAATTATTAAATTAAAGATTCAGTAGGAATTGAATTCATGCAGAATTGAATTTGCAATGACATAAAATAGAATCAATAATCAAGTTATTAGATGAACACATCCAAGCCTTAAAGTAGGTTAACATAATGTCATTAACTTTTTTGCAAATACTATCTCACTGATACTTAATGGGATTTAGTTACTTTCTAGCTGTGTAAACCTGAATATTTAGACATTGTTATGGTTAACATTTAGTGAAAGAGTTGCCTCTGCTTCCAGCTAACTCTCCTACTTTTGATACTATTGAGTGTTCAGCAACTCTTAATTCCCTTGTTAGGGCAAAGTAGTTTACACAGGCATGTTTATAATAACAGTAGAAAGAAAACATAATCATATACCCTTAAGTCCAGCTCCAGCTGTGCTTTTTAGTCAGATAAATAATATTTTGCAGGCAGTTTGCTGGGAGGAAGAGGAGGAAGGGGAGGAGAAGCCAGGCACCAGATCCTGCCCAGGGAAGGTAAGTGATCCAGAGCTGCCTATACCTTTGGCTTGCTGAGTGTTGTTTGGAGGGCTATGGATGTGTTTGAGGTGTGTGCTCTGAGAAGCTGGGAGTGTTGCTAGCTGAGTGATTGCTGCCTGTGTCTGACAAGACCTAACGAGGTGGCGAAGCCAGTCCAGGCCTAGCCCAGTATAAAAGGAGACTCACCAAGTGACCAGGGAGCCAGCAACCAGGGGCAGCAAATAGGGCAAGCTGTTTGTGGGTCAGTTCACAGGTCAGTTTGCTGTCCCACATTGCCCTTTCAGCTTGGTGTGAGGAAGCAAGGAAAAAGAAGCCTTTGGAGCCAAGGAACAGGAAACGGGCCAGCTTCCAGGTGAGTTTGCTAGGGAAGGTATGCTTGGAAGAAGGGTAGTAAGAGATCAGAGGCAGAGTAAGAGACCCAGGGAAATGGCCACTGCCTCTGCCTGCGCTTGTGAGGCTTCTGTCTAGGCAGGACTGCTTGCCATCAAGGCTTCCACCTAGGTCCAGGTTTGGTGCTGTGGGGGAGTGCCTGTGGTGTGAGCGGTGCCTCCTGGCATCTCTCAAGGAATGGGTAAGAAAGCTATAGGAGGGGGTGGTGAGGCTCCGAAGCATCCTGTGCCATGAGGAGTTAATTCAGTGATGGAGGAGATGTCTGGGAGCGTGGAGGAAGAACTGCCACAGGCAGTGCTACAGAAGGGGGAGGAAATGGACTCCCAGGAAGATGGAAGCTGGAAACTTGTGACCTCTGGCAGCAAGTAGAAATCTTCATCTCCACCTGCAGTAGTTTGCCAGGAGAATAGATATGGAGCCCTAGCAGCAGAGGGTGAGGAGCACATTGCATTGGTGGAGGAGGAGGATAGATCAGGCCTTCCCAAGGTGGGAAGGATAGAGATGATTACCACCAAAAAGAAGCGACGGGTGGTTGTGGTTGGACACTCCCTTTTGCAGGGGATGGAGGGAGCCATCTGCTGACCTGACTTGTTGTCTCAGGAAGTCTGCTGCTTGCTTGGAGCCCAGATCCAAAATGTCATGGTGGGACTACTGAGGCTCATCTGGCCCTCTGACTACTACCCCATGCTGCTCATCTGTGTGGGCACCAATGATAGTGCCAGGGGAGACCCTGAGCAGATCAAAAGTAACTACTGAGCTCTGGGTGCAAGACTGAAGGGGACAGGAGCTCAGGTGGTGTTCTCTTTGATCCTTCTGGCTGAGGGAAAGGGCCCAGGCATGAGTGGGTGCATCCTGCAGATAAATGTCTGGTTGTGCATGTGGTGTTGCCAGCAGGACTTTGGCTTCTTTGACTATGGGATGATGTTCCAAGAAGAAGGATTGCTGGGAAGAGATAGGATACACCTTGTGAAGAGAGGGAGGAGCATCTTCGCAGATGGGCTCGCTAGCCTAGTGAGGAGGGCTTTAAATTAGGTTACCCAGGGGATGGAGACCAAATCTCTGAAGTAAGTGGGGAAGTGGGTGACCTGGAGAAAGAACAAGCAGGAGGGGACAATAAGGGAGGTGTTCTCATTCTTCCTGAGAAATCAAGGCAATCGACTAGTTACCCCAGGTGCCTGCACAGAGCCTGGGAAATGAGCAGGAAGAATGGAAGGTCTTTGCACAGTCACGGAACTATGACATGATTGGAATAACAGAGACTTGGTGGGAGCTTGTATGACTGGAGCACTGTCATGGCTGGAAAAAAACTGTTCAAGAAGGACAGGTAGGGGAGAGGAGGAGGAGGAGTTGCACTTTATGTAAAAGAGCCATAGGATTGCTCAGAGCTGTAGTATGAAACTGGAGATAAGCCTTTGAGGGTCTCTGGGTTAGGGTCAGAGGAGAGAACAACGTCATGGCTGCTATAGACCACCAGACCAGGGGGAAGTGGTGGATGAGGCTTTCTTCAAAGAGCTAGAGGAAGTTGACTGATCATAGGCCCTGGTTCTCATGGGGGACTTCAGTCACCCTGACATCTCCTGGGAGGGCAATATAGCACTGCACAGGCAATCCAGGAAGCTTTTGGAGAGCGGTAGTGGTGCAAATGCTGGAGAGGCCAACTAGGGGCCATGCTCTTCTTGACCTGTTGCTCACAAACAGGAAGAATTGGTTGGGAATGTAGTTGTGGATGGCAACTTGGGCAACAGTGACCATGAGGTGATTTGAGTTAAGCATCCTGAGGAAAGGAAGGATGGAGAGCAGCAGAGTAAGGACCCTGGACTTCAGAAAACCAGACTTCAACTTGCTCAGGGAACTCATGGGCAGGGTCCCCTGGGAAGCCAGTCTGAGGGAAAGAAGAGTCCAGGAGAGCTGGCTGTACTTTAAAGAAACTTTTCTGAGAGTGCAACAACAAACCACCCTGATGTGCACGAAGACTAGCAAATATGGCAGAAGACCAGCTTGGCTTAGGTGGGAACTATTCGGTAAGCTAAATCACAAAAAGGAAGCTTTATAAGAAGTGGAAACTTGGACAAACAACTAGGGAGGAATATAAAAGTACTGCTTGGGCATGCAGGGATGAAGTTAGGAAGGCCAAAGTGCAATTGGATTGCAGCTAGTAAGGGATGTGAAGGGTAACAAGAAGGGTTTCTACAAGTATGTCAGCAACAAAAGGAGGATCAGGGAAAGAGTGGTTCCTTTACTGAATAGGGGAGGGAACCTAGCGACAGATTATGCAGCAAAGCCTGAAGTACACAAGTGCCTTTTTCACCTTGGTCTTCACAGGCAAGGTCAGCTCCCAGACTACTGCACCTGGCAGCACAGTTTGGGGAGAAGGTGAGCAGCCAACAGTGGTGAAAGAACAAGTTAGGAACTATTTAGAAAAGCTGGACATATACAAGTCCATGCAGCTTGCACCTGAGGGTGGGATGTACCCAAGGGTGCTGAAGGAGTTGGCTGATGTAATTGCAGAGCTGCTTGTCATCATTTTTGAAAACTCATGGCTATCGGGAGAGGTCCCAGATGATTGGAAAAGGGCAAAAACAGTACCCATGTTTAAGGAAGGGGGGGAAGGGGAAGAAAATCCAGGGAACTACAAACCAGTTAGCCTCACCTCAGTCTGAAAAATCATGGAGCAAATTCTTGAGAAATCCATTTTGAAGCACCTGGAGGAGAAGAAGAAGGTGTTTAGGAATGGTTACCATGGATTCATCAATGGCAAGTCATGCCTGACCAACCTGATTGTCTTCTATGATGAGATAACTAGCTCTGTGGATGCAGTGGATGTGGTATACCTTGACTTCAGCAAGCCTTTTGATATGGTCTTCTGCAACCTTTTCTCAGGCAAGCTAAAGAAGTACGGACTGGATGAATGGACTGTAAGGTGGCTAGAAAACTGGCTGGATCACTGGGCTCAGACGGTAGTAGTTAATGGCTCAATGTCTAGTTGGCAGCTGTTATCAAGTGGAGCGCCCAGGGGTTTGTCCTGGGGCTGGTTTTATTCAATATCTTCATCAGTGACCTGGACGATGGCATAAAGTGACACCAAGCTTGGGGGGGTAGTAGATATGCTGGATGGTAGGGCTAGGATTAGTAGGGCTAGCCAAATTGGAGGATTGGGACAAAAGACCTCTCACGCGGTTCAACAAGGACAAGTACAAAGTCCTGCACTTAGGGTGGAATCACCCTATGCACCAATACAGGCTAGGGGCTGACTGGCTGGGCAGCAGCTCTGCAGAAAAGGAGCTGGGGGTTACAGTGGACAATAAACTGAATGAGCCAACATTGTATCCTTGTTGCCAAGAAGGCTAGTGGCATATTGAGCTGCATTGGTAGGAGTGTTGCCAGCAGGTCAAGGGAAGTGATTACCCCATCTCTTCTGCACTGGTGAGGCCACATCTGGAGTACTATGTCCAGTTTTGGGCCCCCCACTACAGAAAGGATGTGGACAAATTGGAGAGAGTCCATCAGAGGGCAACAAAAATGGTGAAGGGGCTAGGGCACAATTTCTGAGGAGAGGCTGAGGGAACTAGGCTTATTTAGTCTGGAAAAGAGAAGACTGAGGGGGAATTTAATAGCAGCCTTCAACTACTTGAAGGTGGGTTCACAAGAGGATAGACCTACACTGATCTCAGTGGTGGCAGATGACAGAACAAGGAGCAATGGTCTCAAGTTACAGCAAGGGAAGTTTAGGTTGGCTATTAGGAAGAATTTTCTCAGTAGGAGCATAGTAAAACACTGGAACGGGTTACCTAGAGAGGTGGTGGAATCTCCATCCTTGGAGATTTATAAGACAGCTAGATAAATCTTCGACTGGGATGATCTAGGCGGGGATAGTCCTGCTTTGAGCTGCGGGTTGGACTAGCTGACCTCCTGAGGTCCCTCCCAACCCTAATGTATCTAGGAACTTGAGCTGCAGAAGTGGCACTTCAGACCATCCAAGAGATTCTGGATTCTATTCCCCTCTCCTCAGAAGGCCCCTAGCTCTATGTAAGTAAAAAAAAAAAAAAAAAAAAAA
>NW_017729022.1:32243766-32263686 GCF_001723915.1 Gavialis gangeticus | reverse complement strand
CTCTGGCTATTTAATTCAATATCTCCCACTTGCTCAGGGTGTGGGAGACATGGGGTCCAGGCCCTCCTTAACCAGAGAGGGTTGGCATACTATTGATTCACTTGGTGATGCTGAAGATTCAATGACCAAATAAGTGTGGCTGAGATCAAATATCTCCTTCAGTTGCACCCTCCAAGAACTGCTAGAAAGGGTGCAAGTTATAGCTGCATAAGGCTGCTTCTGCCACTACACATAAGCAGATTGCAGAGTCCTGGAGAGGATTTTTAAGTCCCTGTAGGATATTACACAGACCAGTATAGAATGACTGCCTTTGTCATAAGAAGGTCACATTGCAGTGATAATATACCTACATTGGAACCTGTCTGCACTGGTAGCTATGCTGTTCACGTATATATAACTGAGCATGACGAAAATCTCAGAATTGACTGTCAGCATTTTTTTTGGATGTGTTCCTAGTTTATCCTGTGTGGTGTTCAGTACTATTAACTGCAATAACAAAAAACATTCAAAAACAGGGAGGTGTTCATAGGCACACTTGATGTACTGTTTCATATACAGCACTCGTACACCTGGAATGTGTATGGACACTATTGAGTCAGCTGAAAATTTCTCATACATACCTGTTGTCAGAGCCAATTATCTGCCTTGGGATTCAGGACTATTTTTTCATGAGCCATCCATATGTGGGAGTACATTGCATATGTTCCTGAAAGATCAATCCACAGAAAGGCAAGACAGCACCCCAGGAATAGAGATAGTGGCACAATCAAACAAAAAAACAAACTGGGGGAAAAAATGAACCAAAACAGGGAATTCAGTTTTGAGAAATTTAGTCAGGCAAGGGCTGGGAATTGAATCACAAATGGTTTGTTTTTCAGAGTCCTATAGAGTTGGCTTTATTTTGCCTGCATGCAGTTGACTAATTTGAGCTGCAGATAGAGTTACCTGCTGCAAAGCTAATCCTATCATCTGTCAAGTGCTTCAGATTTTGTTTCCAGGTGCATATTCCTGTGTCTCTTTCATTTTTTTAGGAGCTAGATCAGTAAAGGGTGGACATTGGGGAATATTCTCATTACCCAAGATAATCGCCTTGTTTTTCATTTTTTCGAGAACTTTTCTCCCAAAGAGAACCAGAACCTGATTACGGATCTGGCCAACTGATGAAAATAATAATAATAAAAATTCTAATGTTTAAAATGAGCTTGTCTATTAACTGTAGGACTCAACATTCCAGTTTGAATCTTTTTATTGGTTTGTATCTTGGTGGTAGAAAATATTAAAATATAATTCCTGGTGTTATGAAGATCAATCATTCTGACTTTTATAAGGATGATAAGATCCTGGTTGTTGCTCTCTCTGAAGAGAGGTGATATGACTAACATAATCTCTTTTGATAGAAGAAAACCAGTTCTGAGGCTTGTGGAGAACTGACAGGTTCATACTGATGTGCAAGGTTGTCAGATCAATATGATGCAGCTTTTTTAAAAGGAAAAGACATTTAAAGGTGCAGGTGCAGGAATTTAAACAGGGGGAAAAAATTGAGAGATTATCAGTTGTTTGTTTTATTGTGAGCAATTTAAGAAACCTATAAAGCCACATGAGCTCAGAAGGAAAGTGAAAAATGTTCAAGCTGACTTTTATGTTTTTGATAGGAACTACTTTCTGCCTTTGCAGGGATTCTTGAGCCTTATTCTGAAACAGCTAGTACTGGAGCCTGCTGGAGACAGAGTGCTGATCTAGATGAACACCTGGCATTTCAAAGTTACTATGTTGAAAGTTACAGCATCAAAGTTTTGGTTTCATTAAAACCAGTGGAAAAAATACCCAGAAACTTGTGAAAAAGAAACTCCATGAGCATTTTTTGTTGTGTTCCCACATTATTAATTAAATCAAGGTAGTGAATCATAGAAACCATATCTGTCTGCTGACTAGGTAATATGGCACTTTTTACAAAGCCTGGTCTGACAGTAGTAATTCTTTTTAATTTGGGACAAATCTTTAAATCCTCTCTCTCTCTCCCCCCAATTTTTTGTTGAGTCCCACATCAGCCCATGTGTTAATCCAGCTGCTTCCAATTCTCCTGCCAAAGCTTCACCATGCCCATTTCTCCACTGCTTTTCCTACCATACTGAGGCCAGATCGGAAACCTGGCCCCTGCTGGTCTCAATCAGGAGATTAGGACAATTTATCTCTTTGACAAGCACCACCTACAGCAAGCCCAGAGCAGTGCTCTGCACCACCTAGGCTGAGTGAGGCCATAAGGACAGGCACATCCCCTAAAGCCACAGGCAACAGACCCCATCTGCTGTAGCCCGTAAAAGCCAAGTCCAGCCTTCAGTCTTCTTCGTCTGGGCAAAGCACAAGTTTTTGCTCCTGCCCTTCTGTGTACTTTCTTGTTGGGTCTCTGATTTTTGACTCCTGGCTCTAGCTCTGGCTCCTGATTCTGGTAAGACCCTTGGCGTCCCCTGATTCTAGTTCAACCTCCAGTTCTGGCTCTTAGCTTCTGATCATGGTTAACCTTTGGCTTGCCTTGTTTCTGGCTTCTGACCCCAGTCTGTCTTGACCTTGGCTATGGCTCCCAGTTCCAACACCAGATCCCTTTGTATCCCTGCTCCTGGGAAACTGGCCTGGATTGTCCCATATTGCTGGTGCTTAACCACTAGGCCAAACTGCGCTTGCCTTGGTCCCTACCACCCACACACTATTTTTGCGATAAGGTGATATGTCTCAGTACATAATGCAACAGCACAACAAAAGCAGCAAGGCATCAGTGATGAAATAAAATTGAATTTAAAATGGTGCAGCAGAACTTAGCGCAATCTGGCCACAAAATACCTGGTGCATTGAATGCTCGCATTTTCTAATGTGAACTGCCCTCCTCAATGAGCCCTCCAGCCAAAGAACCTACCATTGACTCCTACCAGCCTTGCTGATATAACTGGCATTTAAATGATACCTCAAGTTGTATATATCCAGCCTGTCCTTCAGGCTACTTCCATTATTTGTTTTCAAATTCTGATTTTGTGACTCTTGAAATACTGCTTCCTACTCTTGGAATAACTTCTCCCAGGACTTTTCAGGCATTTTTTTAGATTAAGTAATACTGACATGGATAATTTGTATAACTCTGTTTCTTGTTGAACAGCCCTATTCTTGATATCCATCTGTTGACAAAAGTGGGGGACTAGATTTGCTGAACAAAAATATGACAGGGCAAGGGACTTTTGAAAGTTAGATCTTGGTAGGGACTGCTGAGAGATAATGTGAAATATCAATTCAGTGTACTGTTACACAATACACTCTGTCCTCCGAGATGCAAAATACTTCAACTCCCCTCTGTCGTGGTTACAATAATCCTTTCTCTCCAATCACACTGTGTTCACTGGCAAAACTTACGCATCTTCAGGACTCTAATGATAGCTGATGAATCCCTAACCAAGTCTGTGACCTACTTCAATGTTGCATCTTTTCCTCTGGGATACCCATGAGTCTGCATTATGTATTCAGTTTTGAGGAATGTGAAAGAGAGCAAGGCTGGATCCATCTAAGGCAATTGCTCACTGATGACTGAACAGCCATTTCCTTTATTTGATCCTTCCTAAACTTTAAAAGAGCGCTTAACCAAACAGACTTAGCTCATGTTCTGAAGTGCTTTAAAAAGGCTCCTGGCCAATCCTGCATGGTGCTAAGGGCTCCCTGTAACAGGGGCCTGGGATTTCCCTGTTACTTTTAAGATTGGCCAAGAGCCACAAGGACTCCCAGGCACAGGGAATTGTTTACTAACAGCCAGGAGAGACTGGGGACTGATAGGCTGCAGGCACCCAGTGCAGAACAAGAGGTTCAGCAGTAAGGTGATGGGGCAGAGTGGCCCAGGGAGCAGAGTACTTACTGCAGTGCTGGTAGCACAGAGTTCAGCTTGGAGAAGATGGAAACTGCTACTGCAGTTTGGCCAGGTCTGCAGACTTAACAGAGGACACCTGCATTGGGCCAAAGGAAGATGCATGACTCCCAGGGGCATAGCTTAGTGGATGTATAAGCCAGGCTGAGTCTGGAGAAGAGGGCTAAACATGCGAGGGATGGAGCTCTTCATATCAATGACTGTGGCTGAGAGACTGCTGGGGGGAACCCCATTGTCTTGTGGACTGCAAGAAAGGAGCTGGGGGTTTGCCAAGAGCCAAACTGTGTTGGGTAGCCCAGACTCTTCTAGGCTGAGTTATTGCTGGAAGGCTTATCTTTTCATTGTAGTCATGACTGGCGGACTGGTTGGGACTAGCAAGGGAAGGTGGAGATCCCAATAGCATAAGGATCCCAATAGCCTGGGCAGAACACAAGCTACAGTTTAGCCCATGAGGCAGAGGCCAGAGAGGGCCACATATTGTGAATCTGAGCTGCAAGCCCACAGGGACGCTTTAGAGTGCTTGTACATGTGATGGGAGTTTAATCCTCAAGGTTTTATTTTATGCCCCCTAAACTGAAATGGTGGGGTATAGAATAAAACCCTGAGGGCTAAACAATTTCAATTTTTCCGTAACATTATGGCAAGGGGTCCAATCTCTTTTTTTCTTCCTGTTGGGAACGAACCCTGCCTGTGTCTGGGGGGTGAGCTGTGGCTGGCTAAGCAGCCCCTGAGCTGCAGGGGGCCCTGGTCCTTCATGCTGAAGCAGGGCTGCTCCCGGGAGCTGCCTAGGCTGACTGCTAAATAGCCAGATGCTATCTCAGTTTGGAGGCAACACTCAGCTGGACCCAATTTTTCCCTAAGCTTGCCAGGGCTTTCAGCACCCCATTCACTGTCCCTGCCACCTTCCTGGTGCTTGGGACCACCTGGGAACAGGCTGGCTTACCCCTGGGGCAGCGTGGGTGTACTGGCAGCCAGAGAAGGTGGTAGGGACAGTGGATGGTGTGCTGGAAGCCTGCCAAGCCCAGGCTTCCCTGAGCCCACCTGGGCTTCCAGCGCCCCATGCACAATCCCCACTACCTTCTCCAGCCACCCTCCTGCTGCCTCTCCATACTGTTCCAAGGGCAAGCCAGCCCATTCCTGGGTAGTCCCAGGCAGCAGTAAGGCAGTGGGGGACAATGCAGGTGCTGGAAGCCCCTGTGGGCTCGGGGAAGAGTTGGATCCAGCTGGGCGCTGCCTCTGAGCTGGGGCAGCCCCTGGCCTGCTAGCAGCCCACCCAGGTAGCCCCAGGGGGTGCTTCAGGGGGCAGGTCCAAGGAGGTGATCCTCCCCCTCTATGCGGCACTGGTCAGGCCGCAGTTGGAGTACTGCGTCCAGTTCTGGGCGCTGCACTTTAAGAGGGATGTGGACAGCATCAAGAGGGTCCAGAGGAGGGCCACTCGTATGATCAAGGGACAGCAGGGTAGGTCCTATGAGGAAAGGTTGCGGGACCTGAACCTGTTCAGCCTTCAAAAGAGAAGGCTGAGGGGGGATCTTGTGGCCTGTTATAAACTGGTTAGGGGGGATCAGCAGGCGCTGGGGGAGTCCCTGTTCCCCCGAGCGCCGCAAGGAGTGACCAGGAACAATGGTCACAAGCTGGCGGAGGGAAGGTTTAAGTTGGACATCAGGAGGCGCTACTTCACGGTCAGAGCGGCTAGGGTCTGGAACCAGCTTCCAAGTGAGGTGGTGCAGGCTCCCACCCTGGGGGGTTTTAAGAGGAGGTTGGATGACCACCTTACTGGGGTCGTTTGACCCCAGTGCTCTTTCTGCAATGGCGGGGGGTCAGACTAGATGATCTGCTCAGGTCCCTTCTGACCCTAGAAACTATGAAACTATGACTGGGGCTCCCCATAACTCTGGGGCTGTTCGACTTGCCAGCAGCTTGCCCCCCTCTCCCCCCCACCCCCGGCTGTGGGAGTGATGGGCAGGCTCCATGCCGGGGTGGGGGGGAATCAGGCCCCTCACCGCTACTGCCTTTACCAAGCACCTGCGGCTGCCAGGCACCTGGTGAAAGGAGAAGTGGCTAGGGGCCCAATCCTCTTCTTTTTTTTTTCTGCAGAACCTGTCTGCCTCTCCCACCACCGGGGCAAGCTGTCAGATTAAAGCCTGCAACATTCCAAGTAGCAACGTTGTGAACTAAACTACATGGGGATGGGATGTAGTTGGCAACGTTGCAAACTCGCTTGCAATTCCCAAACCTCACGCACGTGTATTGTGGGATGCTATTAAGCCACACAAAGGAAGTTTGTCATGTGTACATGGTGATGATCATCATGTGTACAAGCACCCACAGAGGCCAAAAAAGGCCACGTATTGGTGGGGGAACATATTGAACCCTTTGCAGGAGCAATTGTTCCCTTAAAGACATTTGTTGTGCTTTGCTAGTGATGGATATATAAACAGCTGTGGATAATTTTTATGTTGGGTAAATCAGGCCATGTCAGTCATCTGGCTGACTAAGAGCTACCTCAGCTGCCCCTTTCTGCATATCTCACAACTCCAGGCACTTCTCATGTAGGATTACTAAATGGAAATCACTCTCCTCATACTGTCCTGGACAAAATGGATTGTGTGTCCTATTTAGCTTGTTGGTATTTGGCATACTGACGTTCTTTGGTAGCTGAGAAGGGTTATATGTGTACAGCTTGTGTATTTAGTGTCCCACTACCTTGACTTGTTTGCTACTATGATAGCTCCCCTGGCTTGTTGTTCTGTCATGGACTGGCCTTGAAACAGAATGCCTGCCGTCAGCAGTCTCATGGTTTAAAAAACCCAAAAAACAAAACCCAAAAATGATACCTCCAAGATTCTTAATGGGTTTCCTGGGCACCTGATGCAATTCACTCCCTTTACTGGCAGTCAGCCATGCCTATAAACTGTATGTCGTCTTTTCCTCTTTCATTGTGCAGCTCCTTTTGTCACATACTGTAAGTGTCCACAGATGTCAAGTGTACAATGGCATGTGTTGTTAATGCTTTAATGTTGGCACAGACTTACTTCCTGTAAAAGATATGAATCTTGTAGTGTTGTTTAGAGGCAGCCCATCTAAATTTATCATGGTGTGATAATTTCTTATTCAAAGAGGCCAAAAGTCTATGTTCTGGCATGATGCCATTCAAACAGATCAGTCAACAGGCCATCTAAGAGTATCAAGTGTGCCTGTTAAAGGACAGGAATCCCAGCCAAGAATGTCTGAACTGCTGGCTACGTGGAAGTTATGAGGTCTTGGCTAAAGAGAATTCCCAAAATAAAAATAACCTCATTGGTTGATTGTTTGAAACCCTATAGGATAAGCAGAAAAAGGACGTGTCCTAAAAGATAGGCTCCCCTCACTGAATGTGTTCCTCTTCACCGCTTGATAGTACAGTATCCTCTACTGTGAAGGTGGTCCTGCTACATCTCAGTGCCTACTGAGCACTGCAAGAGCCCTGAAGAGCTGAACATGTGGGCAAGAATGAAGTCAGCGACTCCAGTGAGATCGTTCTGTTGCCCTTCTGTTTCCACCCCCAACCTCATCTGCACAGCTAAAAAGGAAACAATGGTGTACTCAGAAGGATTGTATAAGATGTTCTGACTAATAATGTCCTCCATAAAGAATTTTAAAAGATCTACCTACCACATAATTGTTCGGTTCGAAGTTCAACAGCCACAAAACTTTTCTCATGGAGCATAATTTTTTATGGCATGCGTGGGATCATATTTAAACTACAGAATGACCAGAATAGAAAAACAATGACTGCAATTATTTTGGTGCATACATGAAGGAGGAGGAGACCATCACTTATATTATTTAATAAAATATAGCTTCCACAGACTAAGAAAAGTAGAAAGAGTTTGGTTTTTTTTGGTTTTTTAATTAAAGATGTCCCCTCCTTAATTTTTGGCAAAAATCCAATTTAAATCATGTGTTGGCCACATCTTTATTTTAAAATGGGACATTTTCATAAATAACTTCTTAAAAACATATCATGTGCTGCTTTTGGCTTCATGGATGGATTTTGTTTTTAAATTGTATTTCAAAATATTTACGTGTGAAATCCACAGGATTTGGTCTGCCACTTGCATAATCTTAAATATGAATATGTTTCCCACAATAATACTTGGATTTTAAACTGCAGTTATGAATCAAACTGTTGCAATATAAAACTGTAGGATAATTACTACAACTTAATGAAGGATTGTATATTATCTAAATTAGTTAATTGTTCTGATCAAATGTTTATTTGGTAGGGTATTAAATCATACAGAAATAAGTAAGTGCTTGACCAAAGAATACCAATCGTATAATTAAATCTCATGTCAAATAATGTAGCCACTTTCTTGGCACCTCTCTTTCATTTCTAATAGTGTTTGAGTCCCACTTGGCTAATGAGTTGCCTTCTAATGTAAACATTTTTTACTGTCTGATTAGTCCTCTTTTCCCTCCAGTGAAATTCTTGAGAGATGGAAAAAGGATAAGCTAAAATAAGCCTCTGAGGCTTATTCTTGCAACTTTCCATTGCATCTTTTTACAGCTCTATGTATCATTAGTCACCTATGCCTGAAGAATCCAAAGGTTTCTCTTTGTTTTTAGAAATGTCCATGGGCTAATTCAGGTGTAACCTTTATTTAACCAATGTTCACAAATGTTACATTTTAATACTAATCACTGAATTATTCAAAAATGTGTTGCTCATAAATCTCATGACATCACTATGTATGTATTATTTTTCTACATATATAACAAAGTATGAAATGCCATCAGAACCCTTTATTCAGGTTCAAAAATAACAAAAAAGGACATTTTCATTTTAGATCCTAAGCATGTAAAATTTTACCCATTTATTGTTACTCTTCTTACTAGTCTTCAGAAGACAAACCCAGCTCATATTGGACCTTCGAAGGCTTAAATCATCTAAAAGATGTATATGTCCCTGTGCCTGTCCTTTGGGGGCTTGGTCTTTACTATTCAAAATGATACACAGATATTTGTTCCTGAAAGTTGATAATAAATTGATTGAACAGGGAAAGAAGTGATCACTGCATTCATAAGAGATTCAGTTAGAATTTTTAAAAAGCTATATTCTTGAAAAGGGGAAGGCATTTGAAGGAAATATCTTGAATAATGAGAGGATTATCACAAAACCCCCAGTGTCAGATCTTCCTCTCGTATCTGCATGCAATTCCCTTTGGTTTCAAATGGAATGCGTGTGTATCTATTTTTATCTGTTGTGCTTTTCATTCTGAAAAAAAACATACTGCAAATGAAAAGAAAATGGAAATGAGGAAATTATACGGATGTTTACTCCTTATCCTTTTGATGAAGAAACTAAAATCACAGAAAGATTCATGTGTCTAAACAGAAGGAGAACAGTTAGTTTTGATTGAATTGTTTTCATGGTTCCATTTCTGCTGTTTGGCTTTGTTTGTTTCTAGACTCCCTTAGGAAGCAACATCAGAAAAAGTGTCTATAGTTCTGATTTCTCAATGTCTTGGTCTTTTAAGTGTTCAACTTGTGGTATCTTGAGAATAAATATTCAAAAGTGCTTAGCACCAGCACTATTGAACTAAATGAGATAGATGAGCCTCTTTAATTCAGGCTAAAGTTGTCTCAAGTTGGCCACTATGAATAGAGGCATTGCAGTCAGAGGCTACTTGTGATAGAAAGTACCTTCTCTCCAGACGAACGTTAACCGTGAAAGAAAATATTTCTGGTAATGAGCCAAAGGTGCCTATTGCCTTACATAGCATGAAAGGGAGTAAAGAAGCAGGAAATGCTCATACAGATATGGAAGCAACCCATGCAGGCTATACTAGCCCCACATGTTTGGAATTCCCTGGGTACTCAGTGGAGAGAGGGTAGTCTGGAGAGGAAGTGGAAATGGGGAAACTCTCAGCACACAGCACACCACCCTGATAAAGAAGCTTAAAATCTATGCAAGCTGAGACAGCTTTATATAGCAGCCAAAATATATATATATTAAGTGTTTCCTATTCTGATCAGCATTAACTCTCCCCGGGGGAGTAGGAATGTGCAGCTGTGGAGAAGGAGCTGATCCCTTAGGAACTATGCTAACAAAGGAGCGTGGAGTCTTAAAGAGCCTCCCTCCTTGTGGATATCTCTAGGGCTTGAACAAGAGGATCCACATGTGGATCCTTTATATACTACCAAGCTTGGGAACTATTCATTTTTTTTGACCATATGGAAAAGTAAGAGTGAGTGATAAGTGAAAAGGTGAACTTCAGTGTCCTCAAGTTTCGCTTCCTGTGGATTTATCAATGTGAGGGAAGCAAGAAGCATTTTGTTCAGGGATTCCCACACTCCAGTCTTTGCATCACTGGTGACGTTTGAACCCCATGTCCTATCCATACACTTCACAACAGTATTTTAAGTATAAGTTTGGGAGGAGCTGGTATAGAGCACTGTCTTCTTTTAAGTGTTCTGTAGACCTGAGGGTGATTTGGCAACGCTTCTATGAAAGAGCGTGTTGTTTTATTACACAAAATAAAACAGTATCATCACAGATCAAGTGGCTACACACTAGTAGCTATGGATACATTTTTAGAGTAGGAATGAGAAACAGATTTCAAGCTGTCAAAAGAGTGAAGTTTTGGAATGCCCTTCCAAGCAAAGTTGTGGGGGCCAAAACCTGAATTGCTTTAGGACTGCACCGGATACATTTATGGAAGAGATGGTATGAAAGGAAAGGGAGCTCTGGCTCAATATTCAGTGTCACATGATATGTGGAGTCATATGTTTGTGATCCCCAGATAGGGATATAGAAGTAGGTCTCTTGCAGTGTGGAAGGTATCTGGTATTCATTGCTTCGGGATTTCTGTTAGTCACCAACTGGGGCCAGGAAGGAATTTGGTATGAATTCATCTTGGTTTTAGGGGGAGGATTGCTTTGATTTGTGGGGGAGAGAGGGGGGTTGTTTGTTTTTGTTTTTCTGAAACCTTGGACTACGGGTCACAGCTAAGGCTGGGTTTTTTGATTCTGGTGTACTGATACTCCTGTCCAGAGTTTCCTTGCTAGAGGACCTTGGTATCTGGTCTGAGTTATGCACATCACTTAATGTGAGGGCAGGAAGAAATCCCCCTGCCCTCCCTGCTCCTCCTATCCCCCTAGTGAGATTGACACACATTACTGGGGGTTTGCCTTGCTCTGTAGCATTGGGCATGGCCCTTTGTTTGGATCTTTTCACCATGTATTAACCAGTGACCTCCTTGACATTGTAGGGGCAAGGTATTGGCAGTGCTCTCGTCTCCCCTACTTTTCTCTCTTTTGGTTACAAGGTGTTCTTAGTACTTCTTGTGTGTGAGTGTTTTGAAGTTATGGTTTTTGGCAGTTTTCTTGAATAAATGATTGATTGCCTGAGAACACAGGGGACAGGAATAAATGAGTCAGAAGACCCCCTTCTTCTGTGTGATCTGAGCCTGGCAAGGTAAGATAATCTCTGTTACTGGATTTTCATTCTTTCCTTTGCTTGGGCTAAGATGTTTGCTTTGCCAGAAAACACTGAAGAAGGTTATAAACATTTTAGAAATTGTAAAAGCCAGTGTGTGTGTGTGTGTGTGGGGGGGGGGGGGTTGCATAGGGTCAAGGATGATAAAGCCATTTTTGCTTCTGCTCCTGTTTGTCCACAAATCTATCCATGAATGATGGTGTATCTGTGACGGTGAGTTACCAGGAATACCAGATGTTTTGCTTATCCAGCAAAATGTGTGTACCATAGTTCATTTGACAGAGAACAGCATTTCTAGCAACTGAAAGGCTAACACAGGATATAAATGGGGAGAGCTATCCAGCTCAAATCAATCCCCATCAAGTCAGTCCTCATGTCAAGGTTAACTGTCTGCTTTAGAAGTAAGGACATAAAAAAACATCTTCCTATACTTTTGTAGAAAAGCATGTGACCTCTCTGATTGGACCGTCATCCCTCTGGGTGCCATTTGAAAGAACATGCTTACTGAGGTCATTTTTTAGTTGCACTGAGATCGATAGATAGTATTTTACTCTTGTTTAAACAAGACTTTAGATATGAAGCTTAAAGGTAATTTGGTTTCAGTGAAATGGCTTCTACTGCCAATTCTTTTAAGTAGGAGTTGGAGATTATATTAACAGCGTGCAAAATCAATTCAAGCTCTTTTCAACTGTTTGCTGAAAGAACGTGAGAGAGAACACGTGTGGCTGCAACTGACAGTATATAAGAGTAGAAATCAAATGCTGTAACGGTTCATTCTATGGCTTTATAGCTTGAATTGTCATAATTGCTTGGGAATGCAGGGATGAAATTGGGAAGGCCAAAGCACAATTGGAGTTGCAGCTAGCAAGAGACATGAAGGGTTTCTACAAGTATGTCGGCAACAAGAGGAAGGTCAGGGAAAGTGTGCGTCCCTTACTCTTAATGGGGGAGGCAACCTAGTGACAGGACACAGAAAAGGCTGAAGTGCTCAATGCCTTTTTCACCTCAGTCTTCACAGGCAAGGTCAGCTCCCAGACTACTGCACCTGGCAGCACAGTTTGGGGAGGAGGTAAGCAGCCAACAATGACAAAAGAACAGGTTAGGGACTAGAAAATCTGGGTAAGTACAAGCCTATGGAGCTAGATGGGATGTGCCCAAGGGTGTTGAGGGAGTTGGCTGATATGATCACAGAGCTGCTGGCCATCATCTTTGAGAACTTATGACGATCAGGAAAGGTCCCAAATGATTGGAAAAGGGCAAATACAGTGCCCATCTTTAAGAAAGGGAAGAAGGAGGATCTACAGAACTATAAACTTGTCAGTCTTCTCTGTCCCTAGAAAAATCATGGAGCAGGTCCTCAAAGAATCCATTTCTAAGCACTTGGAGGAGAAGAAAGTGATAAGGAACAGTCAGCACAGATTCACCAAGGCAAGTTATGCCTAACCAACCCGATTGCCTTCTATGATAACATAACTGACTCTGTGAATGTGGGAAGACCAGTGGACATGATACGTTGACTTTTGATACAGTCTTGCACAATGTTCTCAAAAGCAGGCTAAGGAAGTATGAGTCGGATGAAAGGTCTATAAGGTGGATAGAAAACTGGCTGGCTGGTTAGGATCAGGGAGTAGTAATCAATGGCTTGATGTCTAGTTGGCAGCCAGTATCAAGTGGAGTGCCCCAGGGGTCAGTCCTGGGCCTGGTTTTTTTCAATATTTTCATTAATGATCTGGAAGATGGGATGGATTGCAGATGACACCAAGCTGAGGGGAGTTGTAGATATACTGGAGGATAGGGCTAGGATTCAGAGAGACCTTGACAAATTGGAGGATTGAGCCAAAAGAAATCTTATGAGGTTCAACAAGGACAAGTGCAAAATTCCATGCACAGCTACAGGCTTGGGACCAACTGGCTAAGCAGCAGAAAAGGACCTGGGGGTTACAGTGGACAGTAAGTGGAATACGAGCCAACAATGTGCTTTTGTTGTGAAGAAGGCTAACGGCATACTGGGCTGCATTGGTAGGTATGTTGCCAGTAGGTCAAGGGAAGTGATTCTTCCCCTCTAGTCAGCACTGGTGAGGCCACATATGGAGTACTGTGTCCAGTTTTGGGTCCCCCACTACAGAAAGGATGTGGACAAATTGGAGAGAGTCCAGCAGAGGGCAATGAAAATGGTTAGAAGGCTGGTACACTTCACTTATTGAGAGTGGCAGAGGGAATTGGGCTTATTTAGTCTGGAGAACAGAAGAGTGAGGGGTCTAATAGCTTTCAACTACCTGAAGGGGGGTTCCAGAGAGGATGGAGCTAGAACAGGGGTTTTCAATGATTTTTTTTGCCTAAGCCCCTTCCCCTCCCTGCTGTTTGGCTGCCGGGAGTAGAGGGAGTAGCACATGGCTGAATGCCAGGCTGGGGGGCCAGTAGCGTGTGGCTGGAGATGGAGCAGGGGAGTGGTGGGTAGGTGGGTGGTAACGGAGCACTGCTGCCTCCCAGGAGCAGGGTCTGGGTGAGGCAGGGAAGCTCACCAGGCTGAGTGAGGGCAGTGGCACCCCTCTGCGGGGCAGGGAAACTCATCAGACTGGTAAGTGGCAGCAGCAGCCACCGTGTGAGAGCTTCCCTACCCTGCAGAGGGGCGCCATTGCCCTTGCCCTGCCCTGGCCCTTCTTCTGGGAGGCGGTGGTGCTCCATCCCTGCCCACCCATGTGTACCCCCTAGGACCAGTCCAAGTACCCCCAGTTGACAACCCCTAAGCTAGACTGTTGTCAGTGGTGGCAGATAACAGAACATGGAGCTGCGGTTTCAAGTTGTAGCAAAGGAAGTTTGGTTGGATATTAGGAAAACCTTTCTCACCAGGAGTGTAGTAAAGCACTGGAACAGACTGCCCAGAGAGGTGATGGAATCTACATCCTTGGAGGTTTTTAAGACCTGTCTAGACAAAGCCTTGGCTGGGATGATCTAGTTGTGGATGGTCCTGCTTTGAGCAGGGGGTTGGACTAGATGACTTACTGATGTCCCTTCCAACCCTATTTTTTTTCTTTTTATGATTCTATGATGATCTAAAGTCCTGGTAGAATGGGATCCAGATTTTTAAGGCCATGGAAACCACCATGATAAGTCTGAGTTACAAATTAAAAAGTACTAGAAGTATAACTTTTGCTCCAGCACTTCCAAAAGATTTGAACACTGACCTTCTGCTGTGTTACATCAGAAAAATCTCACTGCAGAAACTCCAAGGTAGTTTACAAGTAGCTAATGACAGTTGCCTTAAATATCCTATGAGATATTAGTCTTTTACAGGCATCTGTCTCTGTTTGAAGTACTTTATTCCGAAAAGTCCTGATTTTGGGGAACATTGCCAAATTCTGAGGGGAATTTTCTGGCAAAAAGCAAAGGTATGGCAGTGCCCTTGGCATTTTAGTTGGGCTAGGTGTTCCTCATGTTAGGGCCTTATCCTGCACATTTTACAACATGGGTACCAGAACTGTGTATGTGATTCTATCATGAGTCTGAGCAAAGCTACATACACAGGTACAATCAAACCTCTCCTCTGACTTTCTTATTTTTACAACCAAGATTCATATTAGCCTTTTTGGTTCCAACTTTGAACTGGGAAATTGTATAGAGTCAATTGTCCAACATAAATCCCCTAAATCCTGTTCAGAGTCCCTGCTTTCTGTAGGCATGCCCTACCTTCCTTGTTCCTAAATGTAGAACTTTTCCCTTGGGTGATTTTAAATTGCATTGTGATCAAATAGTTCCAGCTTACGAAGTGATACAGACTATATGACAGTCCTGCTTTATTTACTACTCTTCCAGTTCATGTCTCCATATTTTCTCTGCAGTTATTTTTATATTTTGTTCCAGATGATTGATTTAAAAAAAAATAGCATTAGACCTGGTACCAGTTGCTTCAGCTCTCTGGAAACACCCACATCTGATGTTGATATAAAACTCACATCTACTCTTTAAGATCTGATTAATCCATTTTAATGACTACTTCATTGATATTTTATAATACTAATTTTAAATGCAGGTTGTCATGATACTAAATCACACATATTTTTTAATAACAGGTTAAGTATATTATACCTACATGTGCCAAACTCAAAGAATGAAAAGTTTGTTTAGAAAGACCCATTTTCCATTAAATCAGGTTGCCTGCCATTTATTACATTCATAGCCTTTAGTTCTTTGTTAATTGAATGCAGTATCAGCTTTTTCATGATTTCCTTGGGACTCACGTGAAACTAATCTGGTGTAGGATTATTTGGGCCACTCTGCATCCTCTGTGCTAGCATTAGTTAGATTCCAGTCTTCTGGAATTTCACTGGTATTACCATATTTATTTAAAAAATTAACACCTTAGCCAACTCTTTTAGGACTCTTGATCATGAGTTAACAATCCTGTTGATTTATAATGTTCATCTCTATTAGATGTTGCTTAACAATTTCCTTAATTACTAATGGACTGGAATGTACCTCATCCTCCTCTATTGCCTTGCCTCTTTCCAAATACAGAATACAAATATTTATTTAACTTGCCTTTTCAGCATGAATAATTTTACCATCTCCATATAGTAGTGAGCCTATCCCAATTCAGAATTTTATCTGTTCAGTATTCTTAAACCCCTTAGTACCCATTAATGGTAAATGCCAATACAGCAAGAAAATATACTTCACCATCACTGATTTAGGAAAAGCTAGCCAGGACTCTCTTCCTGCATTGTATGAGCAACTGTAAATTCATAGATTAAAGTTGTTATATTGTCTTTATACTCGACAGCAAAAGAAAGGGCAGAGGGTTTGCTGTTAAAATGCAAATTAGATTGAGATTTCCAAAGCATCGTAAAACTGCTCAAAACTACTCACATTTAGTGGATCCTAAAGCAACAGCCTTTTAAAATGCCCATGGATATGTTTTCTCAGTACTCATTCAAGTAGTAAATGCTGTTGCTGATGATAAAATGCTTGCCTTGGATGGTTAATGAAGAACTGTCAGACATTAAATTTAGGACATAAGTTGTTTTCTACCAGTAGATTTTACTGCTCAAGGGTGTATGATTTTTGATGGACCCCTTTAATTTTAGGCTCTGTCTTACAAAAAGCAATGTTGTGGGAAGGAAAGGAAAAAGCTTTGACTGTCAATGGGATTCCAGCTGATTTGTGTAAGTCTTTCCAGGACACCAAAAATACCTCGTTCATGAACTGGGTTATTCTAAACATAACCAATTATTTGGCTGACATCTACCACCCTGCTGAGGTGTATGATAATGGTGTTCCTTGTGTGCTAAGACAAACGCATGCATTCTTCCTGCAGTGAGCAGGCCAGAAACTCCTAGCCAGGCTCAGCAGTTCATATTGTACCTATTTTTTGAGTACACTCTGTCTCTGTCTGCTAATCAGGATGAGCCAAACCAGTGAGAATAATCTGGCATAATTTCCTAGGAATAAACAGAATTTTATGTTGCTTTCAGATAAACTTCATTGACTCCCCTCTTATTCAGGCTTATCTATGGCTTTGCCAAGCTTAGTGTTTTGATTTAACGATGCAAAAACTCTGAAACACAAATGAAGACTTTGCATATGACATTGATTAAGAAGAAATTAAGATTGTATAAATCAAACTTGAATTGTAGAATTTCATTTTAAATGGTTCTTGTAACAGCAAATTGGCTGCCTATCCATTCTGTTGTACCACATTCGACTTTGAAATAATATGACTTAGACAAATCTGCACTGAGCAACTATTCTTTACTTACATTACTGTACCACACATGGTCCCCAACCAGGAATAGGGGCCAATTGTTCTAGCCACTGTACAGACAATAGAAAAACAATCCCTGCCCTCAAGGATTCACAATCTAATCTGCAGGAGAGGCAGGATGAGAAACAGAGTGGAAAATTGACTTGTCCAAGGGCACATAGTAGCTTAGTAGCAGAGCCAGGAACAGCACCCAGGCTTCATGGATCTATGTGCTATCCATTAGTCCAGGATGTCCACCTGGTGGCCTGCAGGCTGGAGCTGGGCTATATGTCTTTTTTTGGGGGGGGTGGGATACTGTGATCAGAATCTATGAAAAGTGTGTCTGTACTAACAAAGTAGCATTCAATCAAGTAAGCTCAGTAAACACAAGCTCTGCTACTACGACTTGGATAGTTGCATTCATACAGCACTGTGTGCATTAAGGGTCAGTTCTTCATAAACTTGAGCTCAGCTCATTGTTAACATGGCTATTCTTCTGGCTCTCAAGCTAATGCATGACTTACTTGTATGTCTACCTAGTGCAGTTTTCTTCAGCTTCCACAAGCAGTGTAAGGCAACATATTCCAATGGCCATAGTCAAGGTCTAAAAAGCTAATGGCAGGGAGACCTGCCTAGAAGGGCTGTGTGAAGTTTTGGGTAGTGATTTGATTCGGAGGAGATTCAGCCCGATTTTTTTCCGGTGCTGAATCTTTGAATCTGAATCGAAACAGGGGACCAATTTAAATGTCCGAATTGAGTTAAAGCTCTCCAAATCTTCAGCAAAGATTTGGACAGCTTTGATTCAGACAGTCCCCGGTGGCTGCAGCAGGGAGCTGCAGCCACTCCAAGCTGGTAAGTACTAGGGCACAGGAGGAGGGAAGGGGGGGGGACCCCTGCCAGCTCCACCATGGCTTCACCCGCTTCCCCCAGCTCCTGGTACTTTAAAAAAACAAACAAACCCTGGTGCTCACCAAGTGCTGCCAGGCAGGGGATGATCCCTGCCTGCTGGGGCTCTGGCCCTTTAAGGAAAAAAAAAAGCTGAGAAAAGCCCGGGGACTCGGCGCTTCTGGTGCAGCCTTGGGGCTTTGGGAGTTTTTGCAGAGCCCCGCCGGGGGGGGGGGGGCAGCAGGGATAGCCCCCTGGCAGCAGGAGCAGTGAGTCCCTGGGTTTCTTCAGGGGTTTTGTTTGTTTGTTTGTTTTTTCTTAAAGGGCTGGAGCTGGCCCATGTGGGGGAGCTGGGGTGGGATTCGGGGGCTCGTGCCGAGCCCCCATGCAGCATGGGGCAGTGGGGATCACCTCCCACCCAGCAGCACCTGCTGAGTTGGGGCTTTTTTTTCCTGCCCCAAGTGCTGGGAGCTGGTGCAGGCGGGTTGCTGGGCTGGGAGAGCAGGCGGGGGATGGGCCTGGCCTGGCTGATTCGGCCGAATCGAATCGGGACAGTGATGCGAATCACCGAATCGAATCCACTTTCCCCCGAATTCGAATCCAAAATGGATCTAGCCGCTTTGCACAGGCCTACTGCCTGGCACAATCCCTGAATCTCGGGGGAAGATAGGGGAGAAAAGAAGGGCACAGCACCATCCATGAGGGGGAGAGGTATTGGGTCATGGTGTGAAATCAAGAAATGAGCAGGACTCCTGTTCAGGCTACTGTTGAAGTGGGGGGCTAGGTAAGCTCCAACTATGAATGGAGCTGGTTCCACAGAGCAGGACGGAGAATATTTCCCTCTATTTGTGGCTGCATCTTTGAGCCAGCCCAAGCCTGTGCTATAGTGGTAGCTTACAGGGAGGGAGGGTAGAGGTGAACCTAACAGCCACCCTGTCTTCTAGCTCTGCAAAACTGAGTGGCATGAAACAGCTGTGTTGTGAAGAGTCCTTTTCTTACCCCCATGTTTTCATAGTGCAGAGGAACCTTTCCCCTCTGTGCCACAGGCTCCCCATCCATAGCATGGAGGCAACCCCTGAAGCCCCAGACTGATAATGCTAGCAGACCCCTTTGAGAGCCGTGGGAGAAAAGAGCTGTAGAAGTGTTCAGTATGAATACTCTCTGAATATACCTCTCACCATAGAATTTTATAAGGTTTATTTCCAATCTGGCTCCTGAACATAATGCCTATAACATAATCTAGCACCCTGTGGTCAAGAAATTGGACAAATCTGTGCTAGTCCAGCTGCCTCTCGTGTATCAACTGAACAAAAGATATCACTTGATCCCAGTCTTCTGTCCCTAACCCAGGTGCAGCCTGGAAAAGAGCTGGCCATCTGTTTTTCCCATTTGCTATTTCATGAACAAACCTGCTGTATAGAATATCAGGACTGGGAGAGAAAATGCTATGTTCTTTGTTGTTGTGACTATCTATGGACAGATGCAATGGATTTCCAGTTGGTGGACACATATATAATACTAATCAAGTTAATCCAAGTTTCCTCTGCCCTCAGCCACAGGCACAAAACAAAAGCCAAATGATAAAGCTATAGAGAATATCAACTTGAGTTGGATGCATCAAAAAGAGTAAAGGAAAATCATCAGTTGGCTCAGAGGCTCCTTGACAACAACCCTCTTTCCTGTGGATGGGCATTTCTACATCTAACTAATGCACAGCTGGATATTGGCTTGTTGAGGTTGTTGCCTCAACAAGCCAATATCCAGCTTGTTGAGGTTGTTGCCTATTCCTGACTGGCACACAATTAGGTAAGTGCAAAGGTGTATTTCTGTGGTTCTAGGCCAGGAGGTAATGGAAGGGTTTAGTTTGTTTTTTGGGGCTTTTTTTTTTTTTTTTTTTTTTTTTTTTTTTTTTTCGGT
>NW_017729022.1:32228588-32243502 GCF_001723915.1 Gavialis gangeticus | reverse complement strand
TTTTTTTTTTTTTTTTACTTATTTTTATTCTATTCAGGATTGTTTGTTTATATAGAAATAAATTGTTATAAATAAATCAAATTGAGAGAAAAACATTTTATAAGATATTTAACCAACGGAAATTACAGTCTGTAAAATATGCTAGATGTGGGAGTTAAAACTCAATATTTTAAAGCAAAGAATGGCTGACCATATGCGATTTAGCAAATTCTAAACCAAACGATATTTAACTGCCTTGTGTTTGTGAATAACCAGCTGTTGTTTTGACAAGTCAAAAGGGAAATTTTCACCAATTATTCCATTTATTTTTTTTTTGAAGGGTGGTTGCAGAAGATGGAGTGCTATATGAGACTCTGTAGGGCAGATTCTCTAGTCTGCTGAACTCACTTTGTGCCACATGCATCTAAAACCAACCACAGACTAACTGTGGAAGATCTCCTTGTTTAGGGGGAATCCTCCTAAGCAGAAATCTGTTGGAGACAATGTAGCCCCCTCGTATGTCAACTGCACCTCACTTAACCTAAAGAGTTGAAAGGAGTATGTGTTAATAGCGCTGTAAGTAAGTGGGAGCATGGAGGACCTGAGTTGCTCTGTGTCCGATCCTCTGGTGGCTTGCATTCCACTTGAGTGAGAGCAAATGCCAGTAGCCAAAGTTAGTGTAGCAACTCTAGCAACCACTAAGAATTGTAGGGTTACCATATTTCCAGGTCCAAAAAAGAAAGAGGACACCTGTTACCAAGGGCGGGGGGGCAGGCAGTGACATGGCAGTGCCCTGCCCCTGCCCATTCTGTTGCCACACACTGACAAGCTACAACCCAGCCCTGCTGCTGCTGCCCTTCACTCCAGACCCACTGACCCCAGCCCTGCCAGTGCCCCTCACTCCCAAACAGCAGCACCCTGCCCCCCACCCCTTTCCAGTGCCCCTCACTCCTGACCTGCAGCCCCCTGGCGCTGCCAGTGCCCTGCACACCGAACCAACAGCCACATGTCCTTTTCCCCCATGCCCACTCCTGATCCGCAACCCGCACCCCACCAGCCCTGCTGGTGTCCCTTACTCCCGACCCGCAGCCCCCTGCCTCCCCAGCCCTGCTGCCAGAGCCAACCGTAAGGAGGTGAGGAGCCAGGAGCAAATCCAGTGCCGCAGCACTGCCCCACGCACCCCAGATAGGACACAATCATCAGCATGGCAGAGGGTAGCGAGCGCCCGGACACAAAGCCAGTGGCACAGGGAAGTGGCACACGTCGGCAGCACAGAGTGGGACCAGCAGGGGCTGTGGCCACTGTGCCCGGCCCTGCAGAACCCCCCAAAGAGCGGGGCCTGGGGCAGTCCCCCTGATTCCTCCCCCCCACCGGACAGCTCTGCCTGCTGCCCAAGCAGCACACCCTGTGTCGCTCTAGTGGACATCCCAGAGCAGGCACACACTTTGGGGGACATGCAGGATCTGGAATGAAGCAGATGTACGCTGGAGTAAGTGCCATGTGGCCAGAGTGAATGCTGTGTGTGGCTCAGTCACAGAGCAGCTAGTCTGGGACCACACTGCATGCGCCACCCAATCCAGCTGCTCTGAGGCCGCTCTGTGTTGCCTGCTCTGGCTGCTCCTGGACCCATGCTTGGATTATCATGTTGGGTAGTTTGTGGGCCAAATCTGGGCTGCAGACAGTCCTCACACTACTATTCCAGATGAGCCAGATGAGTTTTACACCACTGAACTAAGGGAACAATAGTCCCTTTGAAAACATGAGTGGGCTTGCTCACCATGAAAGGTGCATTTCAACGTGGGCAAGAGGAACATCATTTGGCCTTATGTAACCGTATTTCAGAATTAATTTGCGTATGATCCCACTGGCACCTTCTTATTGTACTTCTGTCCCAGTAAAATAAAGGGCTTGGTAAAATCACTTTCCCATCCGCCCCCTCTCTTTTCCACAGATAACTGGCAAAAGAGCTATTGCTAATTAAAAATTATCATCTAATGGAAAGCTTAAGCACTTTATAGGACTGAGTAAATGAAACTGATGCGGCCAACTGAAATGACTGGGAAATGTCTTCATTATAAAATCCTAGCATAATGTGTCAAAGCAAACTTGGTTTCCTAAAATTCTTCAAAGAAAGGACTTCTCAGTTAGTAACAACACATAATGGGGATACTCCTGAAATGTCCTCTGCTTAATGAACAGTTGATATTGGCTAACCTCACTGAAATAAGAGAGAATAAGTACCAGCTGCAAAACGCATGCACTGGATAGTAAAACTGGCAGTTGATATTATGCTCGCCATAAATATTTTTAATTAAAAATTGTTTTCTGTCACTTGAATTGGTATAAAGCAATGATACTTACAGAGAGTTACTGAAGTTGTTAAGGGATTCCCCTTCATGTACATGGAAGCTATCTATTCTGCCATAATTTCCCTAAAGTGGAAACTGACATAATAATGTTTGCGTCCCGTGGAAAAAAATAGGCTGTCAAATTATTTTTCATGTGTTTCAGACAAATGCTCAGAGGCACTATGTTGAATTCTTTAAAAATTATGGGGTTAAAGCCAGTGTATTTAGGTCTGACTTCAAAATATTTTCATAATCTTGTTTATGAATGTGAAGTCTCTCTTCAATATACATCACAGCCTTGTGAATACATTTTTTTAAAAAGAGCAACAGTTTTATAGGATTTAGAAAGTTTTTGTGCTCTGCTAATTTAGAAGAAAAAAAGAGGATGATTATGGTAAATTAATTTACCCTTATTTTTTAACTGCCCTGGTGTAGTAAACCCAAATTCTGCCTTTATGCAGGTTGAGTTGTACCTTGTTCTTCAGTGGGATTGCTCATGCTGCTCAAACACTATACTACCTGATTAAGCCTGGAAAAATCTGGCCCATAATGATGCTGACCTGCAAAAAAATAAATGAAGCAGGGTCATGTTCAGTGCACTGCAATAGGGAATAAATGATGGACAGTGGGGGGAAAATACAAATTGGAATAGAAAAGAGAGCTCAAAGTCCCATACAATGGATGGTGAAAGAAGCTCTTCAGCTACTAGCCATGGCAAGTTATCAACTTATTTTTGGCTCGACTTTTTTGTGGTGTTATACTAACGTAAAACTGGAATAATGGAGTCATGAATGAAGCCAAGGGCTTAAAAACAGCATAATCAGCAACCAGTAAAACTCTTTAGTTGTATGTTAGTGCCATACGTTTATCAAAAAGCTTGACTGATAAAACCAGTAAGGGAATCTCTCATGCCAGCTGCACAGGATATAGACTGCTGATGGATGCCCCTCTCAAAGTATTGATTTTGCTATATTCACAGTTCTTATATTGCAGCTTCTGTCTTTTAAGTTTGTGGGAAAATATTTCTTTCCGTCCAGGGTACTTACATGCGACGATAACAGGAGATAGAAAAGCAGGAGTGGCAGAAACAGCATGTTACAGACCAAATCAAGAATCTGCACGAAAACGTGCCTGAGTTGCAACAGTCTGTCAATCCCAGATCAACCTCATCAGCCATCTTCAGACCCACTGATAAGATATTCATGAAAGACAATTATCTTTTGACTACGAGGTATTGCTGAAGAAGAAGACTTATATGATTTCATTACTGAGTGTGTCACAGTCTTCAGTGTCTCAGAACATCCATGTGAAGTCAGGTAGCAATATTAACATATTTTGTCACGTACAGCACATACCTTTTCCCCCAAAATTGGGATGCATATATTAAGCTGAGAAACTGATTTTCTGCCCAGGGTTGAAATCCATCTTGATTTGATTCCTGCTCTTCAGTGCAGCAGCTGTGGTATTACTGTTCAGGCAGCTGAGGGAGTCAGTTGAGTTAATGCCTGATTGTTCTTCACTCTACAGGTGTTAAGGATCATCTCTCCTTTTTGTTGGGTCTGATGTTCCACTAATCCGGCTAGCTGTTATTTAGCTCTTTAACTCAGACCCTTTAACTATTTAACACAGGCTCTTTAGCTCTTTTCAAAATCATAGATCTATCCATGAAGACTAGACTTCAGCAGCAGCTAGGGAATCAGCTTTAGTTATGCAGAAAAGAGAGGGTGAGTTCACTGAAGATTAGGCTGCTTTCCTGCTCTATGGAGCCATAACTCTGGAAGTATTTTTTCCTCCAGTCTACCTTTCAAAAACAATGTGCCTATCTATATGGGGGTGCATCGTATGTGAGAAAACATGGTTTCTCCATTTTACAGATGGAGAACTGAAGCAAAGAGGCTAGGAGACTTGCCCAAGGTCACACAGGGTGCATATGGTGCAATAGGAAACTAAACCTGACTCTCCTGCTCTCCCAGGTCCTGGGCAGGTGCGTTACCTACTGAACCACTATTCCTCTGGACCAATCTTCCCTTCTCCATTAGCCCCCAGTAGGTAAGTGTGAAGTGACTGATGTGAAAAGCCTACAGAGTCCAGCAAAAATCAGAGTATGCTGGACAGTGCCCACTAGCCCTCAAATGAGCCCAAGGAGCCAGTGGATGCTGCCCAGAATTACTCTGCCTACAGACGGGATTAGACCAGGGACAGCAAAGGGGCCTGCTGTCCCCAGGGGTCTTCCTGGCCAGAACTTTCTTCCCATTGAGATATATCACTAGCTTGGCGAAGGCGAGGAGGAGGTTGACCGGAGGTCCTGTACTTGATGAAACCATGGACAGGGAGTGCATAAAGAAACAGATGAAGGGAGAAGTGCACCCAGAACTTCGGCAGGAGGTTCTGGAGGAGGCAGTGATGGGGCTGCAGCCTGGCGCACTCCAGGTAGGCATGGACCAGAGTCTCCCTCTGCTCATGGAAGGGGCAGATGTCGGTGGTATCTGTGAACAGCACCAGGTACACACCCATGTCAACACCTCTGTGGAGGAGCCACCAGCTGAGATCCCTGGTGGTTCATGGGATTATCCCAGCTGAGAGTATCCTACCACTTGGTGTCTGGGCAGGACACAAGGATGGGATGGTGGCAGGTGCACACCATGAGCATGTAGAGCTGGCAGTGATGGGCAATTCAGAGTCAGACTGGCTTGGTATCCCCCAGCCTTTTAAGATAGTGTGGTGGGGAGTGCTGTGGGGCCTGTTGTGGCAGGGGCCCCACGATTAGCTCTGGAAGGCTGGAGGACTATGAGATACGGGATGTTAGACTAGATGGTCCAACCCACTATGGCATTTCTTATAGTCCTAAAATGTGATGGTTTCCATGCCAGATGGAGGGAACTTTGTGGAATTGTCTCTGGACCTTTGAGAACAGGCTATTGTTTGCCATAGCTTGGGGCAAAAGGAGGGTAGAGGTGGTCTGTATTAGAAAAGTACGGTCCTGTGTTCTGACCTTGGCATTTTCTTTGACATGAACACAATGCATGCCAAGCTTTCTTTACATGTTTCTCTGATCCCCTACATGTTTCACATCTTGTTTTCTTCCTCCTTTGTCTCTGACCTAGGGTGACCGTATGTCCCGGTTTGGTTGGGACGGTCCCAGATTTCGTAGGCTAGTGTTGGCCCATCAGTAGAAATTCAAACAAGTGTCCTGGAATCGCCACACTGTGCCGTTCTGCCTCTGCCTACAGCAGTGCCACTGAATTTGGGGGAGGAGGGTGGGGCAGTATCCCTGATTCCCCGTGGTCCCATATGGTCACAATATCTTGGACTCTTCACTTCTGCGCTCTACCATTGCATTCTTTAATGGGCAGATCCAATATCAGAATGACAGGGATGCTGCCACAACCCCTTAGGCAGTGTGGTGCATACAAAGTGAAGAGAGGTCATTCAATTCAGGAGCAGGGGAAAGAAGGAGACAAGGGGCAGTAGTGTGCAGCCCCTGAGCTCCATGGGAGCAGGGGCTCAGCATTGCTGCTGCTGCTGGTCCCCTCCTTTCCCCTGCTGCTGAATTTGAGGAGTACAAGAGGAAGCAGGGAGGGGAAGAGCAAATGGCAGCAAGCTCCAGCACTGCATGAAAGCAGGAACTCCAGGCAGACCCTGTACCAGTGAGCTTATAGAGCTCACAGCACATACAGAGCTCCACTGACATGCTGGTAAGCTCTGAGACTACAGGCAGAAGGAGGTGTAACCCGGCTGCTGCAGCCCCTCTGGATCTACCCCTGCCATCTTTCCTTCCTCTTTACATTCAAGATTTTGAAACATGCATAACAGTGGTGTTACATGTTTTAGGGTAGTGCCTACAAGCAACAGCTAAGATCAGGGCCTTGATCTGCTGTGTATGGTACAAACACAGGATGAGGCAGCTCCTGCCATAAATAATTTATAACCTAAACCTGCTGACTTCTTTGTAATTAATTTCCTGTTTCTCATCCATCCCTTTAACTCTGTCAAAACTCTTTATTGCCAACAGGTTTTTCTTGGGGAAAGCTTTTGGGCTCCATGTACTTTAAACTGAACAAGTGGCATGTGTACCACAGCTGGGGCTGCCCCTGCCTGATGCTGCCTATCAGCTAATGGTTTGCATCAGGCAGGAATCAGCCCCCAGGTCTGGAACACAGCCACCCTGTGTCTGAATCTTGGGATTGGGCAGGGAACAGCCCCTGGTCTCAAACTCAGATCCAGGGCTTCCCCTTGTGAGATCCCATGGAGGCAGCCCCTGGTCTTGGATTCTGCAGTGCACAGATTTGCAGCGTGGGAATCTGGCTCTTTGCACTAGGGGACATTTAAGGTGCAGACAGAAGTGACAGTTTTCACCTGATCTGGCCACAGAAAGTAGCTTATAGCTGTGACGAAACAAGTGCATGGCTGCATACAGCTTCAAAAACAGCTTATTGGGTGAAAATCTGACCCCACATTGCATGAGGTATCGGATAAAGATGTCATAAAATGTAGCGTCTTTTGTAACTTGTCCCTGCTGAGCTCCCAGCCTGTTGCTGTTTTCAGAATGGGAGGGGGGAGAGGGAGTTCAGTCTGAAGGGTGGGATGGGGTGGGTGTATTGCAGCCCCCGCCCCCTGCAAGGTAGAGGGGCTCCCATTAACCCACCCACCTTCAGCACCATCTGCAGAGCCAAAATGAGCTCCTTCCGCTACCTTTCTCCCCTCCCATTCTGAAGACGGTGAACACTGGCGGAGAGCCCTGGCAATTCCTATTGGAACCTGGCTGCAGGCTCCTATGGGCAGCTAGATTCCCCTCTCTCTTGGAACCAACACTGAACTTCTGTTTGGTTTGGGGTAATGTTGTAACTCAAAACACTTTGGAAAAATCTTTCTCAGTTACAGCTAGAGGCTGCATTACTATCTGCACCCCTAAAGCCCTCCTGTAGTGCAGGCATCTGGGGTCAGGGAGCTCTGATCCCCAGGCATATGCTCTGGCAGTTGCATGATTGGGATCTGAGGAATTTTATGCCTAATCCCAAAAATCGTGCATCTTGCCATGTACACACAATTTCTGGTACTGGGCATAAAAACTCTCAGATACCAATCACGTGCCCATTTTAACATCTGTCAGGGACTTCAGATGAAAGTCTTTGGTCTTTGTACGTATCGTATACAGTACTATATTTTCTTAGCCATTTCAAAAGCTTTTTGTATGGAATTCAGTGATGCTATTATCTTGGTGGAACAACATGGTGTGGTCCTTGCTTGACTGAGTTTGAAGTGGGTACCATTGTCTTCATCTGCTAATGCCTTGATAGATAGATTCTAGTTACAAAGGCAAGCATTTTAAAGAAGGCAGAGTGTTCTCCACTGCAACAGAGGAAGAGAAAAGAAAAGAGAAATGGAGGCCCAATTAGTGTCTGTTTAGGAGGGAGGAGGCTATACCTAAAATGACGAAAGGGTGGAAAGTAGCTTTCCTTATAGATGGCTGGCTATCAGGCAAAGCTCCTGTCTGATTGTTTTAATTCAGCTGAGGTTCTGTTTTAATGTTAGGTATTGGAGCAATGAGAGCCTTTGTATAGGTATTTTTTATGTTTTGAATGTAAGGAAATGAAATTAAATGGAGGAATATAATATGAATTTTCAATGCCCAAGGCTGAACAATTTTTCTCAGTTTGCATCTATCTGTTCCATTATGCTTTCTTAAACAGGACAACATTGGTGATTCTCTAAATTATATGTATACAACCACTGATTACCATTTTTATAAAGTAACTGTTATTTTAAGAGCCAACAGATTAAATTTGTCTTTCTCTTGCCATACTGTTGTTCTTCCCATGCACCGTAAACTACAAGAACTAAGCATAGCCCTAGCCAAGATAAACTTGGAATATATTACTTCAGGTTTATGAATCAAAGGGTAATATTGATTATTTAATTATGTAGTAATGGTCCATGTGCAGAGCATTTACTAGGGATTAATGACCATCTAGAAGCAGTTAATGACCCTCCACTTGCGGCATCAACATAAGGTGCTTATTAATCCACAGAAAATGCCTTGCACAACAATCATAACCTGCTGTTTAAAAGTTAAAAATTGATAAAACATGAGCATAAGGATTATGGGTGATAAGACTGAATGGGTGTTATATGAGATGTCTAGAGAATGAATGCCACAGACATTAGTGCATCCGGTTGCTTGAATTGTCTCAAAATCCCCAATTGCTCTTTTGGATCTGAAAATGTCATATGGAGAAGTGCCAAGTGGCTGTAGTCCTATCTACTGATTAGGAAATAATTACTGTACTGCTGAGTAAATAGGTAACTTTGTTTCAATAGCCGTGGCCTGTCTCTCCTCATTGCGCCTACAGATTCCTGTGCTGTGTAAAATGAAAGCCTATAGACATGGTACTGAGTATGACCCTCAGGTGGTTTTGAGCAGGAAAATGGGTCCATCTAGGTGGATCCTTTCAGGCTTCAGGTCTTTTATTATTAAAATTATTACATTTAAAACTTGGAAAAGGGTGATATACTGGATCACTATGACAATGAAAATCAAATAAGCTTTTGAGAAAATGATACTTAGAAAAATCCCACATGGCATTTAAGCATTCTCGGTGTATTTTGATAGGTGAGTACATCATTGCCACTTGGGAAGCTTAACTGGCTTGTGAAGTGTTTTAATTTATTGGAAATTTCCAAGGTTGTTGCCTTTTTTTTTTGTGAAGTGTTTTAATTTATTGGAAATTTCCAAGGTTGTTGCCTTTTTTTTTTGCTGCTTTGGTGTAGTTTACAGGAAAAAGATTTAAATATGATGATATAAGCTTGGTGGATGCAGCATTCAAGTAACTTATCTAGCTTCATAACTATGGAAAGGGCTTTTGAAAAGCACTGCATAATTTGGTTCACCTTTTAACAGATGCACACCAATCCTCATTGCATAGCTAAGTTAGCCAGGTTGCAAGCTTAATGCAGTACACATCCAGTTTTTCTAAATAGTTCCTAACCTGTTCTTTTCCCATTGTTGGCTGCTCACCTGCTTCCCAAATTGTGCTGCCAGGTGCAGTAGTCTGGGAGCTGACCATGCCTGAGAAAGATGAGGTGAAAAAGGCATTGAATATTTCAGTCTCTTCCACATCATCTGTCACTAGGTTGCCTGCACTATTCAGTAAGGGACTCGCACATTCTTATTTTCCTTTTGTTGCTGACATACTTGTAAAAACTCTTCTTCTTACCCTTCACATCCCTTGCTAGCTGCAACTCCAACTGCACTTTGGCCTTCCTGACTTCATCCGTGCATATCTGAGCAATACTTATACTCCTCCCCAGTTGCTTCTGCAAACTTTTGTGTGTGTTAGCTCATTGAAGAGCTCCCTGCTAAGCCAAGCTGCCCTTATGCCCTACTGGCTAGTCTTTCTGTGAATCAGGATAGTTCATTAATATGTGCTCAGTAAGGTTTCTTTAAAATACAACCAGAACTCCTGGACTTCTTTCCCCTTCAGATGGGCCTCCCAGGGGATCCTGCCCATGAAATTCCCTGCACCAATCAAAGTCTTCTTTTCTGAAGTCCAGGGTCCTTACTCTGCTGCTCTCCTTTCTTTCTTTTCCTCGGGAGCCTGAACTCCGTCATCTTGTGGTCGCTGCTGCCCAAGTTGCCACCCACTTACTACATTCCCCACCAATTCTTCCCTGTTTGTGAGCAGCAGGGCAAGAAGAGAATGGCCCCTAGTTGGCCTTTCCAACACTTGCACCAGGAAGTTGTCCCCAACACTCTCCAAAAACTTCCTGGATTTCCTGTGCAGTGCTGTGTTGCCTTCCCAGCAGATGTCAGGGTGACTGAAGTCCTCTATGAGAGAACCAGGGCCTGTGATCAGGAAACTTCTGCTACCTGTTTGAAGAAAGCCTCATCCACCACTTCCTCCTGGTCTGGTGGTCTATAGCAGAACCCCACTTTGACATTGCCCTTGTTGCTGTCTCCTCTGACCCTAACCCAGACACTTTCAACAGGCCTATTTCCAGTTTCAGACTGGAGTTCTGAGCAATCATGCAGCTGTTTTACATATGCCCAAAATTGGTGGGCATGACAAAGATGGTAAGACTGTGCCATTTTATTGTGGTGGGTATGTTTGCTTTGTGGCAGGAGAGCATAGGCTCTCCATTGCCCTGGGCAGGTGACTGGAAGCTTGAGGGGCCTGATCCTGTGGGTACCAGCAAGGAGGCAGGGAGCAGTAAAGGAGGCAGAGGATTTCCTGGCAAGAGGTGATGCGTGTTTCACCTAAGAAAGCAGATCAGCTGTGGCAGATCATGTCCTGCCATGGCTGATCTGGTTTGGTTTGGCAATGTTTGTTTCTACCCTTAGACCTGATTCCACAATGCTCAACACACAGTGACGGTGCACCCCTCCCTTCCAGTCATTCAGCCTCTTTGTCTCATTTAATTGTGGCTAAAAAAAATGTGACCAATTGAATTACTTTTAATTTACATACTGTTCAGTCATTTGTAGATCCTGGAACATGTCACAGAAGTGTAGGTTGAGGGCTGTGAGCATGTCCTATGGCATCTGAAGAATGAGGGAAATAGCTTCCTACTAACAGAAAGGGACTTCAGATATCATAGAGGGCACCTGCTAGAAATTCCCTCCCCCTTGCTTCAAGTATTCAGTAGGGGCTGATGTGAGGGACTTCCTTAACTCCTGGCTTCCAAATCTACTGCGAACAGTCATACTGTATTTCCAGTACTGTAAAACTGGGCAGAGCAATGTTTTAATCAGTATTAATAAATTTTAAATTTAAGCAGCATTAACATACACCCGAATAGCCAGTTTTATGCACGATGCTTAGATGTGAAGGCAAGAGGAGTCTTTCCTTCTCTCTAGGCAGTCAAGAACAAGGATCATTTTGTTCTTGTTCCCCAGTGGGTACAAATACCCCAGAAAGACAATGGGAGGAGATGAGGAAATAATTTCACATCATGCTACACATGCTGGGCAAAAGACCTCACCAGCTGTGCCGTATGGAGGAAAGCAAACTGTACCCACAGAGTTATTACAACGTCCTTTTCTGCCCTAAAAAATGCATCTTGCTCTGCTTGTATCAGTTTAAAATGCTGCTGCAAAGACAATTTCTCCATCTTGTTGCTTTGACCTTGTTGCCTGCTCTTTCCATCTCTCTACTTTTTTCCTGTTCTCCATTGTATCACACCTCATTCTTCACATTCAAGGTCCTTCATGGCTTATTCCTTCATTACCTTTTCTCTCTATCTTAAGATTCAGTCTCTAAGACTGACTCTCATTTCCAGTTCGTGCATGATGCCAGTCTCCATTGTACATGGTCAAACAAGCACATCTGTGCTTTCCCCCATATTGCACCTTACCATAAATACTTGCAGCTAATAACCCTTTTTCAAAATCACCCTTGAACATGGTGCCTGCAGACTACTTAACGTTTTTTTCCTGCTGGCATATTAAGAGCACAGCCTATGATGCTGACCAGTGTTGTCTCCTTGTTGTCTTGAAGGCCATTGTCTTTTTGTATCCATTTGTTGTCTCTTGATTTACATTGAAAATTGTACCTTGAAGAGGTAGAGGGGTACAGGATAGAGACTGTATTTTTGTGTTTGTACATTGACTGGATCAATGGGGTCCTGATCCAGGACTGGTGCCCAGGTCCTGTGATGATTAAATGGACAGTCTCTTGTCCCTAACAGCTCAGAGAGAGAGAGAAAATACCTCCTTGGTGCTGTCCTTGGACAATGCACTTTTGTGTAGGCTGCACCCATGTTCCACAATGTAGCCCCAAATACTCAGGGAATCTGTGTACAACATCATTATATAAATGTATGTGCAAAGGAATGCAGTCAAAATGTAAATCATTTATTTTTCCCCTGCTTGTCAATCTCCCTCCCCCACCTGACAAGGGGGAAAAAATAAAGCCCTAAAGCTTATGAGACAGGGCAATTTTGGTTGTTCTGTGTAGTAGCTATTGCTGCCAGCCAAAGGAACTGAGTGTTCACTGCCACCTAATGGAAGAATGAGAATATAACTTAACTCTTGTATATTAGGTGTCTTAGGTTATTGCAAGACAGAAAAAAATTTTTACTTGTGCTCTGGGTCACTTACCGCTCGCCACTCCAGCTGCCGGGTGGAGGCAGGGCCTGGTCCCCACTGCTTGGTCTGTGCTTGTGGAAAGTCCCCTTCTGGCAAGAGGGGGCTTATTCAGGAGCTGGCCCCGCTTATAGGCCAGATGGCAGCTGTGGCTGAGCCAGGCAAACCCCACTGCAGTGCTAGCAGCTGAATAAGCCCCATACTGCTGGGAAGGGGCTTGTCCCAAACACAGAGAGGCCACTGGCACCGCAATAGGGTCTACCTGGCCCAGCTGCTGCTACCGCTGAATGCTTGGGGCCATCCCCCTCCTGGCAGGAAGGGGCTTATTCAGCCGCTGGCCCTGAGCACAGAGTAGAGGTGGCCAAACCAGGCAGAACCCGCTGCAGTGCCAGCAGTCCCCCTGCTTGGGGCAAGCCCACTTCTGGCAGGAGGGGGCTTGTTCGGCTGCTAGCCACTGGCACCGCAGCAGGGTTGGCCTGGCTTGGCCACAGCCGCCGCTTGGCCTGCCAGAAGGGGGCTGGTCCCAAGCACAGATTGAGCAGTGGGGGCTGGGCCCTGCCCCCGCCCCCACCCCCACCCGGCAGCTGGAACGGCGAGCAGTAAGTGAACGTGCTGGGCAGCAGCCTGTCATGGCTTCCTAGAGCGCAAGCCCCTTCCCAACGGGGGCTGCTCTGTGGGGCCGGCTGAGCCACCCTGAAGCGCAGCAGCACTCCAGGGGACCTGCAGAGCTCTGGCCCATTCAGGACCTTAGTGCTGCCACGCGCAGCCTGCTGCAGCTCTGCCAGCCCCACAGCACAGCGCCCCTGCCAGAAAGGGGCTTGAGTTCCCACACATTGACAGGGGCTGCTGCCCCCAACAAGGGCTCTGCCCCCTCCCACTGCAGTGGCGGAGAGAGGGCATGGCTAGACAGGGCAGGCAGACCCGGCTGCCAGTGGAGGTAGAGGGGAGACTAACTCTCCTCCATGCCCCTTTCTGCCTCAGGGGCCATGGTGCTCCACTGCTGCAGCAGTGAGTGGGGAGCACCCGGCAGATGCTATTCGGTTCCCTGCCAGTGGGGTAGAGAGAGGGGGGAATTAAACTCTCCCTGGCCAGATTCCTGCCCCTGCCGGTCCCTGCACTGGCTGGGGAGCAGAGGGGCAGGCCCACCCTGGCTGGGCTGGGGCAGAGAGCCCGGCCCAGAGAGCATGCAGAGATGCTGGTGGTCTGGGACAGACATTGCATAAACCAGTTTGAGCCAAATCAGTTAAGTCTGATAATTCAACTAGGTTCATCTCAAATTGGTTTCAGCCATTTTAAAACTGGTTTATATGCACTGAATGTCTCTTCTGTTACAAATTTAAACCAGTTTCTGATCACTTAAACTGGTTTATGTGTAATTTCTGTCCCTAGCCATGGAGTCAACACTGCCGCAGCAGGGTCAGGCTGGATCTGTGCTCCAGGCTGCAGCAACAGGGCCTGCCAGCAAGGAGCAAAAGTAAGGGGGAGTGTGGCAGCAGGGAGGGGAAGACAGGGAGCAATGGGGGCTTGAGGCTGCGGCAGCAGAGTGATGGGGTATGCGGGGGCAGGGCAGGGAGCAGCTGTGGCTGTCCACAACTGGGGGTTTGGGTCAGAACCACAGCAGCTGCCTGCCCCCTTGCTGCCTTGTGCTCAATTGTAAGATTAGAGGCTTTCCCCACCATGCTAAATGGGAGGGGGAAAAAAAACCCTTGTCTCCTAATGGAGTAAATATGGTAACATACTCTTAGTGTAGTGGTTTAAAACAGTCTGGTGCAGTTTGCACTATTTCAGCCATAAAAAACAAAATCAGCATAACAGGTGAAAATGACCATTTTCAAGTAGAGTTCAACTTGCTCAAGTCTTCTGCACACAAACAACTATGTAACTCCTTCAGTATATATATATAAAATAATTCAGCACTTGGCACTAGTAGGATCAGCATACTTCCTCATCACAAATCAAATGGAATATCTGAGCGTAACATTATATTTTTAAAGACCTACATATTGTAACAAGAATTAATATAAAAGACCAATGGCTTATTCTTGCACAGGAAGATGTTAAACAACTTTTCAAAGGAAATAGTTTCTCTTTTTCTACATCCCTGATCAAGTTAACAAAAGGGAGTTGAAATAGTGCAGAACATATGTATAGCTCATGTGTTTGCATTATACTGCTCAAGGAAACCTCACCAACTCAGCATCAGGTAATTGAGTTTTGGACAAAAAATGATGACAGGAATAGGAAGGACCGTCTGACTTAGTAAGTACTGCAAAAATCTTTTCATGATGAATTAGTTGGATAGAAATAAAGGTCTTTATTGGGATGGAAATGTGTTTCCTGTGGACATGTACTGATTATATATTTTAAAAAAAATTCCAGTTACGGGTAAACACTAGACTGTCAACAAGAGAGGTCTGTAGAATCCATATCACCAGAGGTCTTAGACATACATAGGGTTCAAATTACACTTTGACTCTTCCGGGGGGGGGGGGGGGAAAAAAAAAAT
>NW_017729022.1:32227072-32228540 GCF_001723915.1 Gavialis gangeticus | reverse complement strand
CTTCCGGGGGGGGGGGGGGTGCAAAAAAAAATTAAACCGGTTCATTGGAAGGAGCAATCCAATTGAAGATCCCCCCCAGGGGTTATGACTTTCAAATCTTACAGGGGAGCTTTTGTCTCTGAGGGGGATGAGCCCCTGCCCCTGGGGCTCCCATGTAACTCACACCCTGGAAGTGCATCAGGTATACTTAATTGTGTTTCAAAGCAGGGGGATCAACAAGGTTATTCCTTGGGTCCTTTCCAGTCCTGCATCTTAATATGATCCTCATACAGGACCACCCATTGAAGAATAACATAAAACATACACCCGCTTGCTTTTCCACAAAACTACCTAATTACCATTTTAATTACTGAACTCAAAAGCAGTGTGTTGAATAGTTTAAATGGGGTAGCAGGTAGGATGAATTCTGCTGTGGAATGCCTAAAGAACAGAAAAATAAGCCCTGGTGAATCTACAACTGCAGTTAATGAATGAACTAAACGGTTGGATCAGTTCAGGAAGGAAGTGCATTTCCTTTAGTTACGCGCACTGTCACTTATCAATATAACTTAATATGATCTAATTATAAAACTTGCTTTAATTTTTTTCTCTCATGTTGCATGTGGATGGAAGTAGTAAAAACTGAAGAATATGGATAGAAAACTAGAGATGATGGAAAGGAGGGATCATTTGGCACCTTCCCTTCTCTCAGTTATGAAATTTCTTGGGAAGTTACCCTTTGCTTGTGAAGCTCACCTGCAAAGCCTGTCTGAGAAGCTAAATGAGTACTCTGACAGTTAGTGCTGTCCTGCTTAGTACCCAGATAAGTCACTTTAAAGCTAGCTTGGGCATATCCGTGAGAACTGCATTGACTGTGCTGTTGACACACCACTTGAACACTGTTTAAATCAGAATGACCTTTATTTAAGATTGTTTTTCAATTTACAAAGAACAAGCAGATATTTTTGATTTGTCATGTGACCTGAGTTATCAAGCACCCAATGACATGAAGTGTAATTTTAACAGGGAAGTCAGTGTTGTTTTTCCTGTAGTATATCGGTGTGTATTTGCATTAACTTTATTTTCACCTTTAGGTCTCTGGAGAAGGACAAAGTAATAGGAAAATGTTTATTATTCTGCATGTAAATTGCAAAGTCTTTCAGAGGTGGGGCAGCTCCCGTTCAAGCTTCTCCAATACTAGAGAATTTAAAATCAGCCTGAGTAGCCTAAATTCAACTTCCTCAGAAACTGAAGCTCCTTCACAGATGGGTTTTGTTCCCAATATCTGTCTTAAACTAGTGCTGCCATCTCCTACCAAAGAACAAGTAAAATACTTACAAACCACTATCCAAGCTTGATCGTATTTTGCTACTGTGCCTTAGTCCCTGAACATCTGAGGGCCCTGCCTCACAATCAGATTAAAGCTAGTTAGGGTTACCATGTTTCCAGTTCCAAAAAAGAGGGCACCTGTCGGGGGGGGGGGGGGAAA
>NW_017729022.1:32212223-32227050 GCF_001723915.1 Gavialis gangeticus | reverse complement strand
AGGTGTTTAGGGTTTACCTTTTTGCCATTACAAAAAAAAGGGCCCCGGGGGGGGGGGGGGGGGGTAATGATATGCCACAGCCCCTTCCCCCCACCACCAGCCCTGCCAGTGCCCTTCACCCCCAACCTGAAGTATCCTGCCACCCCTGTTCCCTGCAGTGTGTCCTGGCACCACCGGCCCAGCTATTCAGACTCCTGCTGCCCCTGAAAGGTGCCCCCACTCCTTTCCCCCATTGGAGGGGCAGGCACATCCTTCCCTTCCCTCTTTCCCCTCCCCCCCAAGCCCTGGTGCTGGCAAGCACCCACCCCTCCCAACTTACCATCCCTTCCACACCCTCTGCCCCACACACAAAAATACACATGCGTGCCCTGGCCCTCTAACCCCTATGACTTACCTGCATCCAGCTGCTTCCACCACCCTGCCTGGTTGCATGCTGGCCACGTGTGTGCATCCTGCATCCATTGCCCTCCCCCCAGCCTTGAGCAGCTCCTTGCTAGGGCAACCTGGAAAAAACTTTGAAGCTGAGCTGACCAAAATCCTGGACATTTAATTATATTAAAAAAAACCTGCCCAGATGGAGATTGGGGGATCCAAAAAGAGGATGTGTCTGGGAAAAGCTGGATGTATGGTAACCCTAGCTGGATAGAAACAGCTAGAAAACTGTTACACACTTTCAAGCATGAACTTCGTAGGTGGTTGGTTCTTTTTATTGCTGGATGCTATTTCTATGGTGTGATAATTAGTTTACAGGTGTGGCTGGTCTCTATTTATTGCAGGATCAACTAGTTAATTACATGACCATTACTTTGCACATGTGGCCAGGCTTCCTTTGCACCTGGCCAGTCTCAATTTATTGCACAATACACCACGAGCTGGTTAAACATGTGTAATGTGTGGCAGGGCCTTGACTGTAAATCTCTTGTCTGTCCTGCTGCCACTCAGGCCTTGCCAGCTGGCAGCAGCAGCTGCCCACTTGGTGGCACTCTTGCTTTGCTCTGGGTGTTGACCTACACAAATACAAACCTCCTTCAATGCTGCTCCCCCTACCACAGCTTGAGCCAGGGCAAGCCTGTCACTGAGGGTGGTCCTACACCTTTACTGTGACATTGCCTTACTGCAGAGATGGTTAATTTCTCTGCATTAGCGATGTGTAGGGGGTGCACATGGACCCCCGAGCTTGGTGGTGTACCCCCGTGCAAAAAGTGGTGTCTGTGTTGCCAGTGGTACCTCCTGCTGCCAGTACTAAAGGTGGTGGCTGTGGGTGGTCCCTGATTGGCACTGCTGGCAGTCTGCAGGTAGTCACCAACTACTGGCTGGTGCTCACCCCCCCTCCTGCTGCCACCACAGCAGCCATATGCAGGACCTCCCTGCTCACCCCCACCATAGGCCAGCCGCCTACGAGCAGTCGCTATGCTCCCCCAGCCTCTCGGGACACATGGTGTTTGTGTGTCTCGGTGTCTATAGATGTGGCCCTATTAGGCTGCAGGAAACAACTCTGCAGCAGGGTCAAGGGTTTTCCGTGTGTGGTGACACGGATAGGTGCTGTGGTGACACGGATAGGTGCTGACATAGCAGCTGGGGCTCCCCCCCCATCCCTGGAGCCTCCTCACCCGCCAGCCCCTCCGCAGCCGCCTGAGCCCTGGCCCCTACCGACCCGGCTCAGCGTCCTGGGCGTACGTGTAAACGTGGCGCCTGGGGGCAATAAACTCCGGGACTGCGTTGGCCAGTATATTGCTTTGCATGACTGCGCACGTGTAGATGCACCCAGGAGCAGCGCGCAGGGGAGCCCGGCACGGGCGCGTCTTGTTTTTTCTCGCGGCCTGGGGCAGCGCGAGCTGCTCCTCACGGGAGGGGTCGCGGCTGTGGCAGTGGTACAAAGCCCACGTGCTCCACCTCCGCTCGCGTCAGCAGCCCCAGGACCGGGGACTACCACCCTGCTCACACGGCTCCTGCGCGCACCAGTGCCCAACCTGGAGTTCCCAGCATGCACTGCGGCGGGGCCGGGCGGCTCTTCCGGTCACAGCTACACCACTTCCGGCGCTGCGTTGGGGGAGGGGTCAGAGCGTGGCAGGCAGCATGGCAGTGGCAGTGACAGTGGATGCTGGGACTGGGAGCGGGACCGCGGCGGCGGCTCGGGCCAAGCGCCGCGCTAAAAAGAAGGCGGGAAACGGTGATGTCCCGCGGGCGCGGGCGGTTGTCGGGTTCCGCCCCTCCCCGCGGGGCCGGGGGCGCATACGCGGGCCTCGTTCTCCCCCTCTTCCCGGGGCTGGGGACTCTGCGACCCTGTGGGTTGCCTGCACCGCCTTGCCCTTGCATTGGGAGATGGAGACACTCAGCATCTCCCTTAGCGTGGGTCTAATACACCTCTGCCCCTACTGGGCCCTGGTGCACATGCTTTTAGGTGTGCCTAAGCTTAATGTGCTTCAAAGTAGTTGAAGCACACGTTTACACATGCATGCGCAAAGGGTCATTAATGCAGACCGACTTGCGACTCAAGTTCATCCCGTGTCAATCAGTGTACACAGTGTTAATGCTTCTTAGCACATCTGCATGTGTGTTAAGGTGCTTTAGCTGTGCCTGCTTAATTTTGATGCTTTCTTTTGCAGATGTCAATTTTAGGCACAAGTAGCCTAAAATCACCATTTTTAAGGCACATTAAGGGTTTGCACATATAGACTTACACCCTGAATGCCCCTTGAAAATGGCTAATGTACCTTAAATCGGCACATTATGCACCCATTAAAAGGAGGAAAAAGGCAGTTGGTGATGGAAAGAGAAGCTCTCTAATGCTGGCATGTTTTTGTCTGTAGTGGTGGATGAATCGCAGCTTCTCACTGTCCCCGACGGCTGGAAAGAAGCGCCCTTTACAAAAGAAGATAACCCAAGAGGACTTCTAGAAGAAAGCAGTTTTGCAACTCTGTTCCCAAAGTACAGAGAGGCTTACTTGAAAGAGTGCTGGCCACTGGTGCAGAAAGCCTTGAATGAACATGTATGAATGACTCTTAGATACTCATAGACTAACTCCTAAAACTGCATTTTGCTGTTTGAAAAGTTGATTGCAGTTATGCAGGTTACTTAGTCTACCTTCCTGTGTGGGTTCACTTTATTTTGATGGCATTCTCAGTATGTATTTCCAGATGCGTGTGTACCTTAAGACCTGAACAATCTAGTTCTGCAGTTGAAGTTAAGAGGTCGGACTCCTGAGTCTGGGGAGCCCAGCTGAAATTAATGGGGACTGTGCGGAGCAGTCAGAATCCAGCTTGTAAACCGAATTGAGGTTCTTGTAGACTCAAATTGAACCACTTGCACAGGTCAAGATTGGTGCCTTTTCAAGCACTATTCAGGAATAAACTAGCTTGTTGCTCCCACAGACTTAATAATCTGGAAGTCAGTTTAGAAATGGTAGAAATCAAATGTATAGCATGAACATGTTTTATTTCAGGTATCCTATTTCTTTTGATGGAAAATCTTTAGTTTTTTCTTAAAGACGAGACTGGCTGCATGTGGCTGATGATTTGTTTTCAACTATTGCAGCATATAAATGCATCGTTGGATTTAATTGAAGGTAGCATGACTGTCACCACAACTAAGAAAACCTTTGACCCATATATGATCATCAGAGCAAGAGACTTAATAAAGCTTTTAGCAAGAAGTGTTTCATTTGAGCAGGTTTGTACAAAAAAACAGTAATTCATATAAAGTACTTAAGAGATTAATTTTAATATTCATATTATTTATCTTAAATTTAATTTAATATTTCTCATTTCAAAAGTTAGGGTTTTCAGTCAATTCAGTGGAACAGAATAAAGCATGAGCTTTGAAAGAGAACTGCGTACGGAATAATGAAGTATTTAACAGGGATAGAGTAAACTTTTCTTGGCACATGCTTAAGATGTAGTAATGAGTTTTTGCTTCATTTAGTTTAGTGCACTGAAAGGTGAGGATTTGCTGTAGGATAAACCATTTCTTGTATTTCTTATCTTTGGTTTTGCTTTTAGGCTGTGCGTATCCTTCAGGATGACACTGCATGTGATATCATTAAAATAGGATCTCTAGTGAGAAACAGAGATAGGTTTATAAAAAGAAGATGCAGACTTATTGGGCCAAAAGGATCTACTCTGAAGGTACATGATGCATGCACAATAATCATAAAGATTTTACCTGTGTGTCGGGTCTCCAGTTTTATACTTGTTTCCTTTTTTGCATAGGCCCTGGAACTTTTAACAAACTGTTACATCATGGTACAGGGGAACACCGTTTCAGCTGTTGGACCTTTTAGTGGGATAAAAGAGGTAAGCGTGTTTAAGAGGCCTGTGCCTCTAGCTCCATGATAGATCTTAGTCAACATCTTCCCAGCTCAGATCCAGCAAACTTTAAGCGGACCTAGAAAGCACCTATCTGTTTCTTAATGACAAACTTTTGAAAGTTTGCAGACATAAGCAGTTCTAGCACTTACCGACACCCGATCTAGGCAGTTTGGGTGTGTGGAGATCTGTGGCCTGTGACAGGGGCTGGGTTGTATCCTGTGACAGCAACAGATTGCCAATTCCTGCCCTAAGTGGTAGGTGAGACAGACTCCTACACCCATCAACCTTCCACATGATACCTGTGCCACTGTTTAATACAAAAGTAGTTTGTTGACCATAAGCTGAAGCATATTGTTGCTGCTAAATGGGTTAATTCATTACATATGCATGTATGAGTCTAGGGGTTTTGGTTATAGCCGTGTTGGTCTAAGGACATAGGCAGGCAAGGTTCTTTAAGTAGATGTGGTATCTTTTATTAGACCAACTAAGTAGTTGGAAAAAAGTTCTTAGCAATCTTTTGGGTGCAGTAGCCCTTTTTCAGGCCCAGGAAGTCTTTGCTGTTCTGAGACTCCAAGGAATGAGTGAATGAGTTTAGCTCTCTTATAAATATGTTGCTTTTTAATAAAATATAAATTGATCCATGTCCTTTGTAGACCATAAGAAGCAGAAACAATGCAAGGCATAGGCTTCATTTGGAAACTTAAATGGAAAGATACAGGAATTTTAAACTACTGTATTTACTCAAATGCAAGACAAGGTTGTATACAAGACAGTATAATCAGCATGGGGTAAAAAAAGCCCTGATCTCACATTGGCACACAAGGAGATCTCATTAACTACATTGTCTGTCATTAAACTGCTGCTAAAATCTGCATGTGTTCAGTAATGGAAAAATATAACCAACAGTCTGTTTTATTTTTAAGGTCAGGGTTTTCAAATTTGTTCTTCATTTCCATGTACTCAAGGAAAGCAGGGTCTGCCAGGAGCTGGGGAGGGGGCTGCAGGTGGAAGAAATATGGGGGGAGGCACAGGGCACGGTGGCTGCCTGATGTCCCAGATGCATTCCCTTCTATAGCAGTGGAAAGGGGGACAAATTGAAGGGAAATCTCCAATAATTAGGTTCAATATTTGAAAAATAGCAACAAATGTATAAATTTCTCATATATAGAATAATTATTGGTGATCATCTTGTATTCATGGTCATCTTATGTCTAAGTAAATATGTTAATTTCCTTGGTGTTAAAGGAAAACTAACCTTGATTGAATGTAAAATTGAGTTATAAATGCTTCAAAAGAATGTGTTGAAAGCAACTGTTTAGTGGAATTACACATTTCCATAGAAGACGATTGTAAACTTTTTTTTTTTTTTTTAAGAAAACAAAAGTAAATTCGAGAAATTTGGATTTTGCCCCTTTATATTGAAACAGCCACACTTTAGAGAGGCCATTAATGTAATGAACATATTTCATAGACATTAGGGCTGGAAGGGACCTCAGAAGATCATCAAGTCCAGCCCCACTGCCCAAAGGGGTCATAGGATCCCAGCAAGATAAGCATCCAATTTACTCTTGAAGGTGTTCAATGTAGGTGCTTGAACTACCTCTGATGGCAGGCTGTTCCAGACCATGGGGGCTTGGACAGTAAAGAAATTCTTCCTTATGTCCAGCCTGAAACGGTCTTGCAGTAGTTTATGACTGTTCGACCTCGTCATCCCTTGGGGCGCTCTGGTGAACAAACGTTCCCCCAGATCCTGGTGGTCACCCCTGGTAAACTTATAGGTGGCCATCAGATCACCCCTGAGCCTGCGCTTTTCCAGGCTAAAGAGGCCCATGGCTCTCAGCCTGTAATTGTAAGGTCTGTTTTCCTGATCTCTGATCATGTTCGTGGCTTTTCTCTGGACTCTCTCAAGCTTCTCCACATCCTTTTTGAATTGTGGAGCCCAAAACTGGACCCAGTATTCCAGCTGCGGCCTCACCAAGGCCAAGTACAAGAGGAGGGTGATGTCCCGGGATTTGCTTGAGAAGCATCTATGGATGCAAGCCAGCGTTTGGTTGCTCTGCTAGCTGCAGCATCGCATTGCAGGCTCATGTTCATCTTGTGGTCAGTGATGACCCCCAAGTCTCTTTCTTCCGTAGTGCTAGCCAACGTAGCACTGCCGAGCCTATAAGGATGCTGCAGGTTTTTCCTCCCAAGGTGGAGAACCTTGCATTTTTTGGTGTTAAACGCCATCAGGTTCTAGTCCGCCCATTTGCTGAGCCTGTCCAGGTCAGCCTGGATCGCCCTCCTGTCTTCTGGCATGGATGCTTTGCCCCAAAGTTTGGTGTCATCGGCGAACTTGGCCAGTCCGCTTATGACTCCAATGTCCACATCGTTAATGAAGATGTTGAACAATGTGGGTCCAAGGACAGAGCCTTGGGAGGACCCCACTGGTCACAGGACATCATGATGATTGACTTCTGTCAATTACCACCCTTTAGGTCCTACCACAGAGCCAATTTCCCAGCCAGCTAATCATGGTGGACCGAAGGCCACAATTGGCCAGTTTCACCGGAGGTGATCATGGGATACCAGATCGAAGGCTTTTTTGAAGTCAAGATATATGACATCAATCTCTTCTCCCTTGTACTGCTGATAGGTCACCTGGTCATAGAAGGAAATGAGAGTGGTCAGGCAAGACCTACCAACAACAAACCCTTGCTGGCTGTCCCTTAGGATGTTGGCGTTGGCCAGTCCATTAAGGATGGCCTCTTTAATAAACTTTTCTAAGATCTTCCCCAGGATAGAAGTTGGGCTGATGGGCCTATAGTTAGCCAGATCCACTTTCCTCCCTTTCTTGAAGATAGGCACCATATTGGCATTCTTCCAGTCTTCGGGCACTACACCAGAGCGCCAGGAGTTTTCAAAGATCCGTGCCAGGGGCTGGGCTATGATGCTTGCCAGCTGCTTGAGTACCCTGGGGTGTAGATTGTCAGGGCCAGTTGACTTGAAGGTATCCGGCCTCTCAAGGTGTTCCTTCACGAAGTCAGCATTGATGGAGGGCAGGGAATCTCCCTCACCCAGACCTCCCTGTCCTGTCGTGGACATGGGCATCCCATGGGACTGATGAAAGACTGACAAAAGGAGGCATTTAATAGGTTGTTTTTTTCCTGGGTGTCAGTTGTCCCATCTGATAAGGGGTCCAGTGTTGCCCTTGCTTTTCCTCCAGCTCCCACATATCTGATTATTCTTATTCTAAATATATTTACTCAAGTTACCAACACCGTCTAAGATAGCTAATTCAAAAAGGTTCAGAGGAGGATTTTTCTTCTAACATTTCACCGGTACAAAGGAGTTTGAAAGTATTGTTTAATATTTATTATGTTAGTACAATTTATAATGCCAATGATGTGTTCAATTTCCTTTTATTTTTTTATAAACTAGGTTAGAAGAGCTGTTTTGGACACCATGAAAAATATACATCCCATATATAATATTAAGGTGCGTGTAGTTCTGTTCATATGGACTAGCTGGCTCATTAACTCACACCATACATGTGGTTACCAGTCTTTCACTCCAAATTCTGTTCCTTGCAATAAAGCATCTTTGTTAAGTATTCATATGATGCCTTATTTTGAGAATTTCTTTTATGTTGCACCTTTTAAGAAGAATATATTTCCTTCAGATTATCTTGAAATAAACCTTAGTTGTGTACGTCAGTAAAATAATAATAGCATCTAATCAAGTAGTAAAGGAAAACTGTATGTTCATTTATATGATAGCCAAGTTGCCTTGATTTATGTGTAAACTAGAATACTTTGGGCCCTTAGGACTTAATTAACTACTAAATTGCATCTTAAGTAGCAACGAGGCTGCAAGTTCATGCAAATAATGCTGTAATAAACTAGGGAATAAGCCACCGAGTTGTTATACAAAATGTGTAATAACTTTGTAGCTCATTCCCATCATGCCTTAAATTGAATGTGTGGCCAGGCTGACTGGTGCTTTGAGCTGGGTGCGCCAGGCACTGCTAAACTTTCTACTTACTAGTCTAGGGGAGCACTGGCAATAGAATGTGATTAGGATATGGTCCTTAATGCCACAGTTGTGCCTCCTGCCATGCACACGTAGGATGGTAGGGCATTATTCTTGTGTTTGTGGATTAGATCCTATCAGGTGACAGTACATGTGCTGGGAGGCTGCTCCAATGCACTGTTATAACAGCATGTTAGAGCAGAATTGATTGAGTCTGCTGGAGCGTGGTGATTACCACACTCGAGTAGACTCCAGTGTCACATCCCCATGCTGAGAAATGGCAGTGTGGGCACTCTAACTAGCGTGGGGATGCTGATGCACGTGATGCTCTGGCCGCTTTTAATTAGAGCGGTAAAGTGCTGGCCGCGTGCCCCCCCCACAACTCCCAGAGTGTGTGTATAAATGCCCTTTATACCTTTAATTGATAGTCTGTCAGGGGCCTTTGTCCTTCAGTCTTAGCGCAAGTACACTCTAGTCTCACTGCTTTTGCTTAAAGCAACCTAGTATTCTTCTGTGCTTTATTGTAGTAATGCTTAAAGTAATGCAATTTAGCATATATGCCAACAGGATTTCTGTGGTGCTACAGTGATCTTGTTTTTAAATATTTCTTTTTACTATTTTTTAATTATTACAGACTCTCATGATTAAAAGGGAGCTATCAAAAGACCCTGAACTAAGAGGACAGAGTTGGGAAAGATTTTTGCCGCGGTTCAAACACAAGAACTTGAAAAAACGCAAGGAGCCAAAGAAGAAAAATATTAAGAAGGAATACACACCATTCCCACCTCCACAGCCAGAAAGCCAGGTTAGACTGTTCTGCTTTATTTCACAGAAAGCTAAAGGGGCTTGACCATCTTGCTCCCAGGTAGCTTGTGACTGGGAGCCTTACTCAGTTGATACCTGTTATTGAGAAGTCTTAGTTTAAACACCTGGCTACATTTTCTTCATATTCCATAAATATGTTTTTGATTGTGTTACAGATTGATAAAGAATTGGCAAGTGGAGAATATTTCTTGAAAGAGAGCCTGAAAAAAAGAAAGAGAGTAGAAGAGAAAAAGGTAAAGTTATTTTGATTTTTGTTTTCGCTTTTATCATACAGGTTAGTCATATTCTCGCTTTGTTTTATGTGCTTGGCAACAAAAGTTTTTGACCATTTTTCTTGTAATATTAGGCAAAACAAGCAGAAGCCATTAGTAGAAGACAAGAGGAAAGAAACAAAGCTTTCATCCCACCCAAGGAAAAGCCAATTGTAAAACCTAAGAAAGGTAAGTTTTATTTCCTGTTTTAAAACCCTTTCTGCTGTTTTGTCTGCTGTTCCTTAGTTTAGTGGGTGGTAGTATAGAATATGAAAATTCATTTTGTGGCAAGAAGGACCAGCATAGGTCAATTTCACCAACTAAATCCATTAGTGGAATTGCAGATAGGTAGGGGTAAATAAAATATCCAAGAACAGTGTTTCTGTAGTTTCACGAGGGTCCCCTGGATCACAAATTTGTTTCTTACTTCAGCTTTTGGGTATTAATAAGTAGCAATGGAAGTGTATTCACTGTGGCATACTCATGCTTTTTTTTTAATTTGAAAGAAATGACCAACTTTGTGGATGGCACTTGAAATATAAAGACAGATTACAGCAGAAGGTATAGCAGGGTTAGTCCCCCTTAGGGATTAACTGGTCAGGGAGATGAGCTTTGTAGGCAACAATCTACTTTGTCAAATGGGGAATTACATTTTAAGATACTGTGTATGATACATTTACCTCTTTATCTTCCTATATAAACTACAAGAATATTTTATATGTTAGGGAAGAACTGGAATCCAAAAGTGCTGGTTCATTTTTGTGTAGGAATAAGTAGTAGTTTATGAAAAATAAGAACGCTTTGTGCAAACTCATGATTCTTACCCCACGTGAAAGTGAGGGGAAAATGCTAGGGTCTTCGTATGCTCTGATATGCTTAGTATAAATATACTTTTAATAATATCACTACTGTTCTTCTGCACAGGTCCATGACTGGTGAATTAAAATAAAGAGAGAAAAAATCCCACAACTCGTGCCCTTCCTCCAAAACTAAAAACCAAACAAAACACCTCTTTAAGGCATTTGTGGAACTGATGGAAGTTTTAGCCAGGCAGCACATCCCTTAAGTTAATTTTTGGAACAAAAATGCATTCAGGCTTTGACAGGTGTCAGTTATTGTGTCTCGGTGCAAAGTCCATCATCTGTTCTCAGATGCCATTTAAAAAAATGGTTTCTAATACATGTTATATTCTATCAACTCTACCACATCCAGCTATGGAATAATGTTAGAATAGTTTAAAAAACCTTTAAAATTCTGCACCTTGAATTTTATTTTTCTTAGAGACCACTCAGGGTGTACAGATATGGACTTGCTTTGTAGTCAATTTCTAGTGTATACTTAAAAAAAACAGAATGGATGACTGATTCTCTTTTTTAACCCTTTCTTTTTACATAGCTTCTACTGAAACAAAAATTGATATTGAAGCTATCAAGGAAAAGGTAAAGAAAGCAAAAAAGAAGAAGCTGGGAGCACTTACAGTGGAAGAAGCCAAACTAAAAATTGCAGCAGATGACAAGAAAAAAAAGAAATGATTTATTTGGGGGACCAACATTTTGTACTGTATTTTGCGAAGAAACTTTTTGTACACTGAAGGTATAGGACTGGGGTTATCAACAATGCTATGCTGCCTTGGAATACAGATGAAAAGACTAAAGAATACATCTTTTTTCTGTTATGCACATGCTGGGAATTTATGAACATAAAGCAACAATTTTAAAATCTTCAAGGCCTGAAAAGAAAATATTTTAGTTGCTTAGGGGGTGACAAAGCAGGTATGAGAGAGGTAAAATAGTAACTTTTTGTTCATTTTATCGTCTCCTTGGGAATGATCCAGAGTTTATAGCATAGTACAAACATCAGGATGGGGATTCAGATGCATAATATTAATCAAGAAGTCATAAGAATTTGATGAGAACATGATTTACAGGAAGCATTTCTGTAAGGGAGAGGCGGAGTACAACATGTATGAAGATAACATTTGTATGAGCATTTAAGTAGATTGTCATATATTGTATGTTTCTATCAGAGCTAATAATTATTTTTGCATAACTGTGTTGGTGTTATAATACAATGTTACGTCCCTTTTACCTATTCATCTTTTGCTCCTTATACATGATTGAATGGTATTGCTTTCTAGCAGTCCCTGAAAACGTATTGCTCATTTTGTGGAAACAGATTTGAAGCAAACTAAGTATTTGGAAAAAAAATGTAATGTTCGGTAAAAACTAGTTGAGTGAGATGTCACACCTTAATTGAGCTAAGAAAGACAAGTGCAGGTGTGAGAAGCATACTAATCAAAGTACAGCCTTTCTGGAATACTGGATGATTGCCATGCATAATTTTAAAATGGCATTAAAAACAAACAAGAATCAACAGTAGAAGTCAGAAAAGGATTGGTTGATGTCACTTTTGAGTTGCATTGAAGCTGTGATTCACATTTTTTTTTTAAATTTCAGTCACTAAGGCTGGGTATACAATGGCTTATTATTTGTGTTACTCTAACACCTACTAGTAAGTTAGGACCCCATGGTACAAATGTAACAGAGAGAGTGCCTGGCAAAAAATAGCTTATAATCTAAATATGGGACAAACAAGGGTCAGGAATCAGTGGCAGGCAAGCAGCTCATGCTAGCATCCTAACTATTGCTGAGTGTTTTTTACAGACTCCTGGCACCAGCACATTGTGGAGTGGCCTGGGCCCTGGGGACCACCAATAATCTCTTGCAAGCTGTATGCAGCCCCCAGGCTGCCAATAGGACAGCACTGCTGTGGGATATTAGCATCTGTTAACTGACTACTTTCATGTTATTGCAGTGGCAGGACATTAGTAGTGTCTTTGTTGTCTGTGTTTTTACGTGTGGTGTGTTTCAGAACGTCCTTGATATGTTATTTATTGTGCCTTGTATTTGGATACGGGGCTTCAAAGTGACAAGATGAGGGGGATTCCTGGACTGTTTATGTATGTAGAGGACTTGACTTGTTGTTCCAGAAGGCCCCTTTCAGTTCTTGTGTTCCTTTGCCTCCTAACTCACAGCATAATAGACAGACATATGGTCTACATCAGCAGTTCCCAGTCTGTGGTATACGTAACACCAGTGGTACGCAGACAACCTGTCAGTGGTACATGTTAATAAATTTATTATTATTACTGTATCTGACAGAAATTAGCTGGTGGTACTTAAGGTTGAATTGACAAATTTGCTCGTGGTATTTAAGGTTGTATCGTTTTAAATTGGTAGTGTGCAATTTATTTGAGTTTGGGAACCGCTGGTCTACATTTTTTCTGCAAAAGCAGAATTTTGGAACATTTGTTAAACTGACCAAAGTTTAATAGGAGTACCCCAATATCACAATACTGTCGAACTCAAACCTAGTTCTTATCCTTAACTTACTCAAAATATTGTTTATAGTGTAATTTATTATAGTGGTGGTTATGTAATTCGGTGTCTTGAGTAGCTTGTCTGCATTATGCAAAATATGGTGCCATGTACAAACTTATCATTTATTACCACTTGAACTTTACTTGGGTTTTCCTGGTTAGTAGGTAACCTTGACTTGGAGATCCACATGAATCACTGGAAGGGAATACCTAAAACAAAAAAAATCCTAATGCAATGATTAAGATGACTCTTAAGTTATTTTTATTAGATTAAACTTTAAGATACATGGGATGAGATACAGTACAGAAGCCTGCCCCCATGGAATTCTTGGTAGCATCTGGAGCTCTGGTTCTTTTGGCAAGTAATATATGAAGTTTGCCTTTCATTTTGAAAGAATTTTACTCCTGCTTTTCATCCTCTTTGTTCTTTTTGTAACCATATCCTTTCCTTAACAAAGCTTTTGTTTTTTCAAACAGATATTTGGGATTTTCTTTTAGTTTACTAAATGCAATTGAAGGTACTTACAAGATTAACAAGTCACTCTGTTCAGATGCCTGAGAATAATAGAGTTTTAAAACCAGGAGTAAATATGACAGTTACTTAGTGAGGCATCTGTGTAACAAAGGCACTAGATTCTCACTCACAAAGTAAATAACCAGATGTGAATGTGTGACCACTTGCACACAAAACAGTAACCAATCCATTATGCAATTTTTCTTCTTTTCAGGTTGGTGATCTCTTATTTAGACCAAGCAAGTAGCTTATGAAAATGGGGGAAAAAACCACACCCGTGATAAAAAAGCCCATATAGAGAGCATGTGTGTAATTGAAGAGACTGACAAAGAAACTTGATCTTGGAGGAAAAGGGTGTGCAATGATTAGGGACTGATCTAGTGAAGAATTGCATTGGCTAGTAACAAGCTCCTATGGCTAGGGTTCCTGTCAGCTGCAGCACTCCCATCCTGAGTGCATGGGGTATGCCTGCAGCTGTGAGTCCCATCAGCTGTGTGTGCCCCTGCAGCTGGGAGCCTCATCAACAGATTGGGCTCCCAGCCACAGGGGAGCACCTGGACACAAGTTCAGTTAATGGTGTGATAGGAAGGAGCTCATTGCACATTTTTTGTTGAATAATTTTGTGGCTTATTCCTTGTTTTATTACACCCTTGATTGATTGAACATGTGGCCAGGCTACAACTTAAAATATGATTAACTGGTTAAGCACTTAAGTGTGCAGTACAGGCCACCGAGGCAAAACTGTAGGAGCCTAATCAAGCAGGGAGGTACCTAGAGAATTTAGGTGCCCAAGAATTAGGCAGCAGCCAAGCAGGAACTTTCTCAATAGCAGTTACGGGCTTACATGGCTAAACTCAGCCTAAGGCTTTAATTGTCTCTAACCCAAAGTGCGAGTTGTATATGATGGGCTTTTATCCAAAGATTGCTTCAAAATCTTGTATGGTCTCTTTCCCTACATAATTTTTGTAATAAATACATACTGAACTGCTTTTATTAAATGTTAAATAGCTCATTCTGTGGACTGTGAGCATATGTGCATGTAGATATGTTCCGTGTAAGCTTTGGCATGGTGATTATTAACTCTCCAGTAGGAACAACCAAATCTGGATACCCAGTCTGAAGAAAATATTTTTCATTTACTTTGCACAGGTGCAAGTCAACAGATTGCAAGGCTGCGGAGATTTAGGTTATCTAATTGAAAGGCTGGGCCAGCTGAAGTGAAGTATCAGATAGTGTGCTTTCTGCAGTTAGTTCCAGCTGGAAATGGAAACCAACCTTTTTCTGTTGGTTTTCAATGATATCTATAGCTGCAAGTTGGATCTCAGACTACATCAATGGCTTGTGTGATAATTGTCAGATTCTTATGAGCCTGCACTGTATAGTACTTGATCCTTCATACGTTTTTGTTCTTTTATTGCATCTGAAATCTGCATCTCGCAACTCAGTTGTTACCCTTTGTTTTATTTCCATTTTTTGGCCATGTAGCTATAACATGTTGATGATTTGAATATTTTAAGCCTATGACACTTGGAGCATACTT
>NW_017729022.1:32206336-32207223 GCF_001723915.1 Gavialis gangeticus | reverse complement strand
TTTGTTTTATTTCCATTTTTTGGCCATGTAGCTATAACATGTTGATGATTTGAATATTTTAAGCCTATGACACTTGGAGCATACTTAATTAGACTTTGTTAATAAAATCTATTCTTAACCCTGCAAGGTTTTGCACATGTATAGAGCCCACTTTCCCAACATTGTGTTTGTCTCAATTTGTGGTTTGATGGTCACTAGAAACCACTGAGACGCATCTTATTGTTAATTACTTTCTGAGAGAGAGAGCAATTAAATATAAAAAAATTCTACCAGTGAAAATAGAAACTAGAAGTTGAGTAACAATAAATTACCAAGGCTTTGTTCAGGGAGACATGTCAATTTAAAATCCATTTAACTAAAATGCAAATTAAAATTAGCCTTGGGTCTAGTGCCTGTCCATTAATGTCCTTTCCAACTTGCATGGATCTGCAGTGTTTTTAGTATTTAAACATGCCTTTTTTGCCCTATCTCATAACTATGTGAAGAAATTACAAATAACACAGGAAGCTAAATCAAGTCCTGATTCTCCAAATATCTCATGTGATCAGTGTCCTGCTGATTACTACTTGCCTGATGAAGTTATTGATTATGTAAGTATATTTGTAGAAGTGACCTTTATTTGTACAGGGGTGACTAATATACGCAGTAGCTGAAAATAAGGGAAAATGCTGACAAAAGAAATCCTGAAAAAATATCTTTTGATGTCTTCCACGTTTAGTACTAGTCAGGTTGCTTGCAGTTGATAGGATTTTTAAGTGATTTTTTTTCTTGAGCTAACGATGTTTCTGTAACTACAGAGGACCTTGATAAACAGTTTCTGTTTCTTAAATTCTACCTTGATATGTGGATGTTTCATAGTTTCTAGGGTCGGAAGGGACCTGAAAAGA
>NW_017729022.1:32189238-32206325 GCF_001723915.1 Gavialis gangeticus | reverse complement strand
CTAGCAGGAGTCAGCCTCCGGGCCCCTCCTGCTCACCCTCCGGCGCAAATGCCGGCACGCTCTTACAGGCCGCGCCTGTTTGCGCGCTCTGTTCACGCAGCTCGGGAGCACGGCTCCCTACCGGCTCAGCTAAGGGGGATCTGGTCGGCTTCCCCTCCGGATCTGGCTGAGATGCGTCGATCCCTCCGCCCCACTTACCTTAGGGGGATCAGCTTTGACCACCTTCCATTCACAAGTTTAGTGTTCAAAGGTAAATGTTAAGTTTGATAAGACTTAAGTGTGTGTGTGTGGGGGGGGGGCGGGAATCTACCCTTATGTTTGCCGATGTTCGTGTTTAATGAGAGAGAGACAGTGAGCGCATTCCACCTGGACTCAGGAAATGCAAAAGTAAGGTCAAATAAGAGGAAAAATCTGACTATCTTTGGGTTTTTCCATATCTGTGTCTGAGAACTTTTAATGGAAAACCATTAGAAATAGTAAAGTCCCTGGTGAAATCTACAGCATTTCACCATTTTCAGGGTAAAATCTCTGCTTCAGGTAGAGTTTCTGTGTATTTAATTTATGGCAGGGGGGCTTTCAAGGGCTGTTGGTTTGTGAATTTTAAGTAGAAGAGGCTTGCACTGAAAATAAACGTCCAATTAAATTTCTGTGAGCAATTTAATCTGACCATCTTTTTTGCCCAATGTTTACTCCTTACTGGTAGCTAGCTGAATGTAATCATCCTATAGTTTGTATCTTTTCACAACAGGCTGTCACTGCAGTTCCAACAGCACAGTACATAAAAAGTTGAAAAAGAAAGGCAAGGTGATGATTTGGACTTGTTGGTTTTCCTTTTCCCAGCAGTGAGCCACAGTACTTCAAGCAGACTGGCTCTTTAATGTAGTGTCGATAGATTATTTAGACTGCAGGTTGCCTGAGAAATGGGAAGCAGCTAAAGGAGGAAAGCTTTATGCCTTAGACTGGTCCGTATGTAACTGCTTTTATACTAGAGAAAATGAAGGTTTGTAGTTCATAATGGAAATGTGCATGAATTATGGAAATGGGGATATAGTGGTTGGGGAAAAAAATGGCTTGTTAACACTCATTTTATGAGGTCAAAGTTTGTTTAGTGACCCTTCATGTTGAATTTCTCAACTTTCAAGCGTTTTTGTTTTATAAATACAGTGTTCTCAGTCTTATTTCTAAAATAATGAGTATTTACAACTTCCTTGATTTAAAGCTTTCAGATGAGAATACGCTGAAAGTGTGGCAGAAATGTCAAAATGTGAACACTTCGGACTTCAGTCTGTCTTTGACTTTCAATGTACTTAAAACAGGGTGTAAGTTAACCTTGATAGGGGGAGTAGAATTCTTGCTGTGCTTATTTTTACTCATTAGGACTCCTGAGGATCCAGCAGCAGAGCCTCTGCGCTCCTCTCACGGTGGTAGGAAATGAGGTATGATCTAAAGGTGACATATCTGTATTTGTCCCATGCAGGCAAATGTTTGTACCAGTTTCCATGTCAGCACAAGATATAGCTGTGCAAAATCACTTGAAGAGATCAGAGCAGAAGGCTTTTAATCTGGCTCCTTAGGTTTTGGAGTTTAATCTAGAAAGGAGCTTTGTTGCCTAGTGACAGAAGGTACTCAAAACCCCTTTCTGCTGCTGCTGCTGGACTGATCTAGCAGACCTAAAAGACTGGGCTCTTTCAAGATAATTGGAGATGAGGTGGAAGAGACAGTGTTATCCTCTATTGTTCCAAGTCACCCCATGTTAGAGTGCTCACCTAGGAGGTGTGAAACCTGTTTTTTAACTCCCTCTACTGCCTGGCTTGCAGGAGGGACTTTAACCTAGGCCTTTCATATCCCAAGGGAGTTCTCTAACCACTAGTCTGTTGTGTATTGTGGAGTGAGCTTCTGTCAGTCTCTCCTGTTTGAAGGTGTTCTCTTTTTCATGATCAGCTATTTTCATGATCAGCTATCATACATACAGCCTGGGGAGTTCCCCTCTTGAAAGCACAGAGGCGGAATGGGATCTTGGGGTCATTATTGACTCCAAGATGAACATGAGCTGCCAGTGCCAGACTGCAGCCAGCAAGGCCAGCCATACTTTGTCATGCATCCAAAGATGCATTTCAAGCTGGTCCAGAGTGGTGATACTCTCCCTCTATGCGACTTTGGTCAGGCAGCAGTTGGAGTACTGTGTCCAGTACTGGGTGCCGCACTTCTGTGAGGCCCGTCCCGAGGAGGCCAAGCTGACATCCCAGGGTGGGGGTCAGCTTCGCAGAACCCGGAGGCCATGGGATAATGACCTAATGCATCTGCTGATCTGCTGCAGATAACAAAAAGCGGAACTGCTTTAAGTAAATAATGGCCCGAAATAACTGCCCTGGAAAAGGGAACTGTGGCAAAACCTGAGGTAACTCTGCTTTGCAGCATATGCTGAGGCTTGCTCTAACCCGTAAAAGGTGATAAGGCAAGGTTTGTGTGATTGGACGATCCCATGGGGATGGGAGGCAGAAAGGTATAGAGGTCATAAGAACAAAGCCTAGGATGGAACTACTTTGGGGAGGACAAGGCTGAGGACACGATAAAGGAGGTAGTCTCGCCACCTTGGACGCAGGGTGGGGTTCCCGAGACCTAGCAGGTAATACATGGGATAGGGTTTGGAGCGCCTCTTCCTCCAGCCTGACGCACTAGCAGTTTGTAGGCATGCTACAATAATAATTTGGGTTGTGTGTATACTGCTTTCTTTGCAATAAAGAGTTTTAACTGGGTTTTACCTTGGCGTGTAACTTGTGGGTAACTCAACTTTCCCCTTGGGAAGGGAGGGAGCCCCGACAAGTGGTGGAGAACACGGGCATGAAAGACCCCTCCTCGAGGGCGGCCTGGCCAGCTGTCTGAGGAGTAGTGGATATGTTCACGTGCTGGGGAAAAACCATGAGTCTGGTGGAGCTTAGTAAAAGAGTACATTCATGGGTGTCCTCTGGGGTGAGGGACCTTAGGTCACTCGCTGCAGTGGAAGGCATTTTTGCCCAGTGGCAAATAGGCAGAAAACATGGGAAAACTGTGTTGCTAAGTCCTCACCATTTCTTTGTTGTGGGAAATGGTGAGGACTTTGTTGCCATCAGAGGATCCAGAACCAGGGGGGTGGGGACTAGAAGTGGTGGCAACCGATTTAGTCGGGGACCAGGGTGACAAACCTGCCCTCTCCGTTCCGGAAATAAAAGAGGAGACAACCTCCCAGGAGGGAGGATCCCCTCTAGTGGAATCAGAAGTAAGTACCATTATGAAGTCTGGAGTGCAGCAGGATCAACACTGGCGGTCTGGCCTACAGCAATGGGAAGTGACTCCTTGGAAGCCAGCAGACCTCCAAACTGAACTGGCAGGCTGGGAAAAAGATGCAAAAGAAACTTGGCCACTAATCAAGTAGTGGCCCAGCGGATAGATAAGTTCTTCACCGCCCGAGAGGCAATGACAGTAATAACAAAAATTTTCACAAGGAAATGGTATAAGTTAGCACAAGCCTCTTGGAGAATAGATTTGAAGATGTCAGGGTATTATGCTTATCAGTTAATGCGTTTGCATTAAAAACCTTGGACACATGGGAATTGGCTAAAGATCAGCACACTAGAGAACCAAGGTGTGTAGACTGGCTGGGGGCGGTGTGACAAGTAGAGATGTGTTCATCGAGGCAGCTTTGAAGGGACACTTAGAGACAGACCCCCTGTGGGTCATAGTCACTGGGACTGCCTGGGAAAGCACCCTTCCTAAAGGGTCAGGTCCCTTGCAAGGCCTTTTGCTGCAATGATACGACACCTGGACGGACCATCCCCTAAAGGAGATAATAAAAGTGTTGCAAACTCTTAACTAATTTGACAGGGGAACACCCAAAGCTGAAGCAGGCGGCTATAGTAAAAGAGATGTCAGTGAACTCGAAGAAAATTCCCCTCCGACAACTCTGGATTGAGCTAAGGAAGAAGGGGGATCCCTTTACAGCAAATTGATGGGAAACCCACCAGTGACTTGTATAGACTTTGGAGAGAGAATAACTTTGGGGAAAAAGATAAAAACTGCCGTGCAGTTGTGGCGGTCCCCTCAGCCGCCACCACCGCCCCCCCCCCCCGCCCCCCGTAAGAGCCTGATGCTCTGGTCAGGCACTTTCCCAATTTGAAGACTTTACACCTAGACTGGGGGCCAGGGAGGGGATGCAACAGACGCCCCTTTCCTCATTCCCGATGGGGTGAATCCCCAAGGATTCTAGGAGGTACCTTTTTGTCCAAATTAAGATTGAAGGTGGGGGGGTGGCAGGGTGGTTCCTGATGGATACAGGGGCAGAGGTTACAATCTTTCAATGGGAACCCCCCCCCCGAATAGGTGCCCCATACTACTAAAAGGGGTAGGGGGGGGAGCAATTAGAGGATGAGAAATTAAAGCTTTGGTAAAGTTTGACTACTTGGCACCCAATATGGATTTTAGAAACCAATGTCCTGAGTCACTGTTATAGACAGGTCCTGCCAGAGTGATGGCCCTAGAAAAGGAGGTTCCCATGCCCATGGATGGGCCACAGGTCTGCTCAGAGCGGGATGTGAGGAATACTGAAGTTGAAATACAAGTCGAATTAGAAAAGGGAGCAAAGCCACGTTTTGTGCATCCCTGTCCCGTGATGCCTGAGGCTGAAAAAGGGGTGAGTGAAATGGTGCAGGGACTATTGCAGGCCGGATTGGTGGAGCCCACCATTTCTCAGTGGAATTCCCCTTTATGGCCCGTTCAAAAGGCTATTGGGAAGTGGAGAATGGTGATAGAGATAGGAGCTTTCCATTTTACCGTAATTGAAGAGTCCTATTCTCCCCAGCACCACCTGGGGTGACAAGGAACAATGGTAATAAGCTGATGGAGAATAGGTTTTGATTAGAGATCAGGAAGCAATATTTTACAGTTCGGGTGGCCAAAATTAGGAACCAGCTTCCCAGCGAAGTGGTCCTCGCCCCTACCTTGGGCAAATTCAAGAGGAGGTTGGATTGATCACCTGTCTGGGGTCTTGTGAACCCAGCATTCATTCCTGCCTGTAGCAGGGGGTCAGGCTAGATGATCTGTTCAGGTCCCTCCTGACCCTAGCTACTATGAAACTATTCGCTGGAACAATGAGCTGAACCTAGATGTCTGACATCCCAGCCCTACCCACTGAGCTACAGAGTCAGTAAGTATGCAAATAAATGAATGAAAAAAGGATTTTAAAAGATGAGAGAAATTCCAAGATTTCCATCTCAAGTTACATCAGTAATTGGGGGGAAAATAAATAAATATATTTGTTGTTGTTCAAAATACACTTTGTTTCTAACTGCCCATTTCAAACACCTTATTTGGGTAACTGTAATCCTGGTTTAAAATAAAGGAAACAAAGAAATATAGGTAGGTGTCTGTATGTTATCCATTAAGATCAAAACACCCTAACCATCACCAGTGTTTCTGCAGAAGCACCAATGAGATACTTCAGTTACTTTCATCCAGAGTAGGGCTGGCTGAAGGGAGACTGGTCTTTCACAGATAGGAAAAAAGGATGAGCAGCTGCTTTCAGCCTGATTTAGCTGGGTAAATCTCAGGCCCCTCTGCTTGCTTTCTCTCATTGCTGTTGAACTGAGAACACACCTCTGGCCAGGGCACTGTTTGATTTGCATGGTGGGACTTCTTGAAGGCTGATCACACTCTTGTAGCTCAACACCTTGTTATTGGTGTGGTTTTGCTCTACAGCAAAATGACTAATTTTAGAACAGCTTGTAGGCTTAAGTGCGGAACTTCGTGTGGGGGCTTTTTTTCAGTTTATTGAAAACACAGCAAACAACTCCCATATGCTGTCAAAAAGATACGCATCACTTCATTCTCAGCCATAAACATGTTCATAGAAGAAATCTATTTAACTTTTTGCCTGTTTACAACATGGAAATGTCTGAAAACAATACAGAACAACCTACTTCAAGTCAAACAGGAGGTAGGGTGCCCTGAGTTTTAAGGGTCATATTTGAGCTGGCTTCTTACCTGATGTTTTAAGGCCCTGTCCTGCAAATTCTTAATGGTGTGAGTAGTTTCTTACAATAGTATAACTACTTAGGTAAGCACAAATACTTGCAGGCCTAAGTGATTGTAAGATCCGGTAAATTTTGTATGTGGTAAATCAACCCTGAATTATGACGAGTTCTAAAATTATGTTTAAAGTCTAATGCTCAAGCTTGTTTTGTTGTAGTGCTCCAAGATATGAGTTGTTGCCTACATATATGTGAAGACACAGTCCCTGTCCCAAAGAGCTCACAATCCAAAAGGGAGGAAAATCTAAACCCTTTGCTGTACAGTTCTGACTCTTTGAAATTAGCTTTGGCAACAAATGCATATTCCAGAAAATGTACAAGTATTTAAATATATTCAGTCTGCAGTAGAAACCACCTGTCTACCCCTTAACAAAGGCAGGCTGATAATAGGCAATAGGTAGCCCTTGCTGAGAGATGCCTGGTAGGGAACTTGACTCATCACTCTCCGACCACACTATTAAAAGAATAAAAACACCAAAACAGTAAACACCAAAAATGTGAGAGCTAACTGGCCAGACCTGCTGTACTCAAGTGAGCAGTCCAACAGAGATTTTTCAGATACATCACTCAGAAGAGCAAAACTTAGTTCTGTGTTAATAAATCAGCTAGGCTGAACAAATATAGGTTCTCACTTGTAAATGAAAACGTAAGAGATGAGTGAATGGACAACCTTTGACTATCCTGTAACTGTGAATTGGTGTCATCCTTCACCTCTATCCACACAGATAACTTCTGATTAAGGTGATATTTACCTATCTATGGTAGGCCTCCTTCTACTGATCCTTGTTAGGACTTTACCCTGACAATGGTAGGAGTTCTACATGGGGAAATATGGTAGAATAGCACTATATGTTCTTCCAGTTTTTCAAAGAGGGTATTATTCAGTTACAATGATTTGGGGATATTGCTTCATGAGAAGCCAGACAGCTACACATGCCAGTAATAGTAGAGATGGCCTTAAAACTAGAATGGTGATACAGTACTGGTCGCATGCTGGTTTGTCCCATTCTGGATACCATCCAGAGTTGTCTGTAAATTAAAAAAAAAAAAAAAGTGAATTATTTTCAAACGTAATTGAACTTTAAGCAACAAATTCTAGATATATTGGTTTTATGATACGTACATATGATTTTCTTACGCTCTGGATTTTCTAAAAGAGGAAGAAAAATAACACATTTGCCAGTTAGAAACAATTTTAATGAACAATTTTAGGTATGTAGTGGGCTTGGTGCTTTTCGTGCCTGAGTAAGAAAAACTTAATGACTGTACTGAATAAAATGTTGAAAATACCAAAATGACAAAAAAAATATATAGCTAGCTTATTTCTGCGGCCTTGGTTGAGAGAGAAGTTGCCTATATCAAACTTGCTTCCTTCTCTTCTATAGTGGCTGATGTACAAGGAATAGAATTTGATGGTTGTGATATAAAAGTACCACTACTGCTATTCCTTCTTTTTTTTTGGATGAGCTCCCCACCCCTGCCTGCTGCTGCTGCCAGCAGGAGGGGCTGCATGCCATGTGGGGGGGGGGTCCCTGCACCCTACAAACCTCACACACCATGTCCCCACCAGCATACCCCGTGCCCTGCCATACACATTCCCCACCCCACCCCAATATATGAGTGAGACTTTATTTTTGAGTTGTTCTGCAATCCCTTTTATATATAGCACACAAGCACAAATGGCACATATTTTTTGTAACAAAATTAAATATGTTATAGTAGGTGTTTGACTTCTAGTGTGTGATTTATTTTTTTTCTGGTTCTAAGATGACAACCCTCCTCCAGAAAAGTATTTCTGGGGGGTAAGGGGAGGGACTTCTGGTGGCAAAGGTCTGGGGCTAGGAGGTGGGACTTCCAGTCCCAATATGGCAACTAGGGAGTGGGGCAACTGTCAAGGAACGGGGCTACTTACACAGCCCCCCGACAGCTTGCCAAAACTTAAGCAGCCCTCTGCCTAAAATAATTGTCTGCCCCTGGACTAGTGTATATGGGGTGCACCCTCCACCCTTTAGATTCAAGCTTGATCACCAAAGCCAAGAATGTGAGATCTAAAAGGCCAGAATGAGAGCAAATGAAGAAGAAGCCTGACTATAGCCCAACAATGAGGGTACTTTTCTGGGAATGGAAAACTTCTCCCTTTCCAGTCCCTGACCCCAGAACTGTGTATATATGTTGCATTAAATCATAATTGCTTAAAAAACAAAAATAACCCTTGGCAATAGGGCCTGGAACTTGGGTCGTTCCCCCACCAACAGGAACAGGCCAAGCTATTTGCTCACTCTCCTGGCAGCTTGGCTCTTGCATTCCTTCCTGCACAGTGGCCCAGCTTCAGCAAGTGGGAGCATATCTCCAGATCAGCCTGCCCGTCAGTCTAGTTGTCACACTTCTCAGGTATGGACAATGTGGATTTCAGTCCCCTCAGAGGAGGACATACAGCCCATGTCTTCCACTTCTGGACAAATACTTTTAACCATCATATATTGTGTGAATGATAGACACTACCAGCACCTCTGGTTGTGCTTGAGACTGACTGTAAGGTGGATCACTTTGTACTGGATGCAGTGCTGTCAGCTATATATCACGTGTGTTCTGCAGATGCCTAACAGATCCAGAACTTAGCCTAACTTTAGTCACTTCCGGTCTGGACCATCCTAGACTCCAGGCAAGAGTTAGGCACCTATGACCTGGATCACTCAAGCATGTGCACAAGCCTGAGCAGGAATGCCAAGGAATCTTTCCAGGACAAAACCAGAAGCTCCTAACAAGATGTTTTTTGTGGCCACTGCAGCAGGGTTGGTTGATACTGGATCCATTTGTGGGGCTTGGCTGCCTTAGTGCAGTTTAGGTGCCTAGAAGAATGATTGGATCTAGCCCAAAGTGACCTCCTTCTCTGTCAACCCCACATTCCTAAAAGCAGTAGCGTAAGGATGGGTGTACGAGCAGGGCATGAGTCCCAGGTACTGCCTAAGTGGGCGCAGGCACCAGAGGGGAGCGGTTGCTACCTCATCCTTCTGTTCTGCCCCTCCCCTTCACCCCTACTCTTTCCAGCTCCAGTCTTGGGGGCAGCAGGGGTGCAGGGTATCCTGGGAAATGTAGTTCTGTCAGGCACTAGTGGGCAATAGATGAAGTTTACTGCTGCTGGTGATGGTGGGGGGAAATGTCACCCCATTTTTTTGCCATGGAAACAGGATTTTTTGCCAGCTAGACATGGGTGAATGTCACAAAATATAAAATAAAGCCATTTCAGCTGTGGCTACTGTGCACTGCCCATGCTGGAGCCTCTGGAGCCAGAGTCTTGTAAAAAGGTACAGGGGGAAGAGGGAGGGAGGACTGGCCTGAGCACAATCCTGGCCGGTTATGCCTCTGCCCAAGAGAGCGCTGAAAGCATACACCATCCTGCTGCTTTAGAGAGTAGGAGATAGTTTCCTTATTTCTCTCTCCCCTTCATGTGTACCACTACAACCTTTGACTTCATTCTAGGTTCTGAAGTATATTTAGAATCTATATCCTGTGACTTGAATCCACTGACACTACCACTTCTTCGTGGCCTTTTTCTTTTCTATCTGACATCCTTCAGGAAGTAGCTTATCCTTAACTTACCACATAAGTTGTCTAAGCATATGTCACCAGGACAGTTACTGCAAGCTCTTCCTGTTTGATATGGTTTTCTTCCATAATTCCCCCTGCAAAAAGGAACAACTTTATTCCACTGTTATTCTTGTTGGAAAGACATTTAATGATTTGTGTTTTTAATTTTTTTTGGAATGCTTTATTAGTAGGAAATACTCTAAAAAAGCCCTTTTCCCAGAACAATCAGGGAAGTGGAAGAAGCTAGGAATAATTAGCTTCTGTGTTAACACAATTATCTTATTTCTCAAGTTTGACATGGCATTCTTAGTATGAAGTAGCTATAAACTTTGAAAGCTTGATGTATCTTCCCACAGATCTCACAGTAGCTTACAGATACAGACACAAGAATCACATGTTTTTGCACTTTTAAATGAAGTGGACTCCCTGTCTGATGCTGGGGGATCGCCTACTGCTTAACCTTGGAAGAGCCTAAACCCTCTAGACCCCTCACTTTGCCTTTAAGTGGTACCTCTATGCACGCCCAGCAGAACCCCCATCTTGATAGGGCTGAAAAGTCACATTCTTAGCTCACTCTAATGCCCATTTGGGATCCAGATCCTAGGCATGTCTCTGAAGGGGCACAATCCAAAAGCCATGCTCAGAGCACAGCTAATGCATGCCAACATCTTCTTATAAAAAGCTGTTAAGAACAATAGAAATGTCATGTTGAGTCAGACCACATGTGCTGTTTGCTCTCATAATGGCAGAGAGTGGATGCTGAGGGTGGAGGGTATTCATATTACTCAATATTGTAGCTCAGAGTAGATGCTATAAGCTAGTTTTGTTTGCAGGTTCCTCTCCCTCCCAGTAGAGTACTCTAACAACTAAGAGTCATGCTCTATACTTTGCGCTTCCTCTGGCCCAACAAATCTCAAATTCTTTGCTGTCCAGTGGCCCAGCTTTAACAGGGATGGAGAATGTCCCTGTACAAAGTAGCCCATAGCGTAGTGGTTAGGATGCTCACCTAGGAGGTGGGAGACGTGCTTAAACCTCCTCCCTTTGAGACTGAAGAGGGAATTAAATCTAAATCTTTCTCTTCCTGAGCAAGTGCTCCAACCGCTAAACTACAGTAGAAAAAGGTGGTCTCCTCTTCCTTCTTTTTAAATGGTAACAGTGAGCTTTGCCTGTCTTCAAGAGAACATTCAGGAAGTGAATCCTAGCAGGAAGGAGACATCCCTGCAACACTGGGTAATTCCCTAAAGAGAGAGTCGGCAGGGATTTCAGATGCATCTGCCCTTCGTGTTTCCACATTGGCTAGCTCTAACTGGGTATATGGGATTCACTGCTTAGCATGCTGTCTGTTCTGGATCCCACTGTAAGGCAGTTAACAGTCCCTGGGCACCATAGAAGGACCCCAGCAAGGAACAGTGTTCTGGATTCCATCCCATTGGCCAAGCATCTATAATCTTTTTTGCCCTAAGCTAACTGACATAGTGGCATATATCCAAGGGAGGTACAGTTTGATTTTAGCATTGGATTAGCGAGAGAGTAAAGAATTCAGGTTTGTAAGAGTATCTGAAGTTTCAGCAGCAATTCAGGGGAAAGCCAATAAGAAGCTCTCTTGTACAGCATCCTGAGAGGTCTCTTGACAGAGGTATTTTAGAAATCTAGCATACTGCATGAACATTAAAGCATTACTGCATTACAACCATGGTTGGCCACTTTGGGAGAAAGCAGTCTTATAGAGAGAATTTTGGTACTTCCAGCATCCCTTGTGCCCTTCATGGGCCTCACTCATTTAATAGATTTCATAGACGTTAGGGCTGGAAGGGATCTCATAAGATCATCAGATATTGGTTCCAATTTTTGGCATTCTTCCTGGCCCTCTAGAGTTCAGACTGCGTAGAGCAGGGGTGTCAAAAATGCATCCATGGTGCTCCTAGAGAAGCTGGAAATTCAGGGGCAGGGCAAGCAGGTTTGTGGCTTGCTACTGAAATCCCAGCTACAAAGCCTTGTTGGAGGTACATCAGGAGCGGGGGAGGGGCAAGCAATGCTGTTTGCAGCTGCTGGGTCCAGGTTGCAATACTCCTGGGGGCTGAATCCCCAGGGTCTGATCGAGTTCAGAGGCATGGATGAGTCCCTGCTCTAGAGAATGCCCTCAACTCTTTGAGCATTAGCCAAATGGGCTTCTCTGACACTGCTGTGAACTGCTACTCTCAGATATGGGCTTGTTAAATAAATTTTAATGGAATGACTTACGCTGGCCCATAGTTGCAAATAAAATGTGCTGCATTAGTTCCTCCAAAACCTTCTACTTTAGGGCAAAAGTGAACAGCACAGCCAACTTTGTAGCTGTTATCCCAAACAACCTGAAAAGAAATGGATGTCAGGTACTACAAAATAGAAGACTTAACACTTGTGGGACTACACAAAGATTCGCTGTTGTTATTTATGCCACAAACAGAGAATTGACAAGACAGAAGTATATCCTGAGAACTCTTTACAAAGCTAAGCTATAGCTACTTAAACACATTAAGTTCATAACAACACTGACAAACAGGGATTCTTTCAACTGCAGTATTTGAATGTGTTAATGTTATGTGGGCAGACAAAGTCTTTCGGTAGAGATGACATCTTTTATTGGAGATGATATCTTTTATTAGACGAACTAAAGTGTTACAAAAAAGTTGTTCTTTGCAAGCTTTTGGACACAGCCATCCTTCGTCCAGCCAAAAAAAGAGAAAAAATTGAAAATGGTGAGAGATATGAAAGATGGTCAGAAATCTCTCAGGTATGAAAAAAGCCAGTCTTTAGAAGGCAGCTCTGCAGGAATGCAAATATAGAAGGGTTACAGGAAACAAAAGCAAGTTGTTTCCTGTAGGTATCAGATGTCAGCCAGGCTGGCGGGGGCATAAAAGCGAAGTTAAAAATTAGTCCTGGTCATTGAAATTGGCTTTTATGCTATGTTTTTAATATTATGTGATGAGAAGAATGTTTTGACTCGGTGGTTAGTTTTTTCTTGCACGTATAGAAGTCAGATATATTTAATTTGTCCTGGTTACTTTATAGTGACCTACAAACTATCCTCTATATGAGGAAAACGGTGTTTTTTTCAAAGATATGATGTGTAATAAGGGCCAAATTCTGCTTTTATATCTCTTGTCTCTTGTACTAAGGTTAATTCCCCTACATGCATTCAGTCACTTTGGGAGAGAGAGACCTAAGAGTATAATTTGTCCCAAGTCTCTAAAGTTACAATTTTTCCAGCGTGAACAAAAGGTTTTTAGCTGCATTCTGGCTTCCTGCGATCACATGAATGTGACTTTCACAGAAATTAAAGCCGGAAGGGACCACTGGACCATCTAGTCTGACCTTGTACAGCACAGGCCACATGCTTCATCCATTACTTTGTATCAAGCCCAAGCTGTACTTAAGTCAAATATTTCAGTTCTTAAAAACAAAACAGAACAAAATGTTGCATGCTGTGGGTAGAGAACAGGAAAATTCATGGCATCCCAAAATTCCTGCAATGGCAGGGAACTGTTTAGGTGAGAGATGCCCAGATAATCCCAGCAAAAAAAAAAAAGAAAAAAGAAAAACCGCTAAGGTTCTTGTCAGTTCAACCTGGGAGAAAATTACCTCCTGATTCCAAATTTGGCAAACTGGAGCCACACCAGAATGTCATACTTGCCAAGTAGCTAAGAGGATACTCTGCATTGCATAGAGCACAAGCCCATCCAATTCAGCATCCTGTATCCAGCTGTGGCCAATCTCTGATGGGTCAGAGGAAGGAGGCATGGGGAACCCAGAATCATGCACCCAGGTAAAACATTAATTCCCAACCTCTGCTAGAAGCAAGATTACTTCCCTTCCACTTGATATACCTGCATCCAAGGGCTTATTAACCTTTTTTTGCTACAGCATTGCTCATGCTAGGGGCATTATGCATGATGAGCCCTTACATTTTTAAGTCACTGTTTTCCAAGGTGAAGTTTCCCATTCTGCAGAGAGATTCTGAATTGTGGGTTCCTAGGTATGTTACCTCTTGGCTGTATTAAAATGTACCTTGTCAGACTGACAGCCTAACCAAGCAAGCCAGAATACTCTAACAGTACCTTTCCCTCTCACATTTTGTAGTGCCACCTCCAGCCATTCCACCTGCCAAATTACCTTGCAAAGATTTTTACATCCACTTCTAAATTATGCATACCCATTCACTGATCTCTCTCCATTGGCAAAGACCTTTCTTCGTGAAAATAACTTCCACACTTTATTTTAAATAACTTAAAATATCTTTAGCAGATTTGTTGCTCATGGAAAAGTGTTACAATGTTCTTGGAAGCCAAAGTCCTTTTTAAACTATAAACACAGCTTAGGTAATGGGAATGCAAGCTCCTCCTTACTGCTGAAGGAGTTGTATTGTATTGCCTGAAAAGCCCACTTCTTGTTGTAAGCAATTTAGTCTTGATCCCTGCTTGATCACCAATCTCTTTGCTGAGGCTTCCAACAAAAGAATGACTCATGCAAACAAATTCACATTAGATTTAGACCATAGAAGGCAATATGAGAATTTTGTATGCAAGAAGAAATAAATCATCTGGCTGTGTTCTCACATGATTTCTGGATTACAGAGAATACTGGATTCAGCCTCTACCAATTGGCATCTAATTTTGGATGGGTGCTGTAAACTGAAAGCTTCCATAGCCAATTTTCACTCCCCATTTCTCTTTTTAAGCAAATGCTTAAATAGTTATTGTTGCTTCTTGGTTGAAAATTTACACCTTATTCCTTATTAGAGAGGTCTTCTGGAAAACAAATATGATTCAAGTATAAAAAAGTCTTAATTTTAATGTTTGTTTTTTAAAATAGCACAATAAACATTCATATACCCCAAAAATGTAATGTTGGGACAACATTTTTGAAAATGGCTCAGTGAATTTGGCATGGGAACCTAACACTTTTATATTACAATGAATAGAAATAGATAAAGATCAGCTAGAGAAATGTAACAAATGACTTGCCTGAGTGTAATGGTCACACACTTTGCCGCAAGTGTTAGCGGCGTAATTATAGTACTTGACCTCACTTTGCCAACTGGTGACGGCCGCAGTCGCAGAAAATAATGAAAGGGAGCCAGTCCACAAGTTTTCTCCAACTGGATTAAAAGTGGGATGGGCCTGTCCTTTTTTCTTGAGATAGATATTGTGTTTAAACAGGCATTTCTTTGCCCATGCCTTGGCGGTTTTTGCCAGATCTGGGTCCCAAGTCTGTAAAATGTAACAACAGACACACACATCATTTAGAGTCACAGTTATGTAATGTAGAGAAGCTGCCTGGAAAGGCCACTGGGAGATGATGTAGATTTGCTCGGTCTTGGCCACCTCTGAGAGAGAATCAAACAATAAACAGTTCTGTGTATTCCTTTATGATAAGCCTGACCACTCATTCAGCATCTGTTCTGCTGTGTCTGAACTCACAAGTTTAGAAGTTAGATGCTAAGTTTGATTGGAACATAAGTGTAAACAGATAAATTCTTCTGTTTAAAAAATAAGTTTCAGGAACATTACAGGTACTATAAAGGAGACTGCACACACACACACACACACACACACGCTCTACAGTCAAAATAAGCACCTCATCAATGTATTTAGGTGCAGCCCTTTGACTTTCAGAGTCAGGTGAATTGCATACCATGAGATAAATTTATAAAGTTGCTGGAGCTCTAGCCACGGGCTTGGACCAAAACATTTTGTAAGTGGAAATGTTTGTTTTGAATCCATGTTTGTATAAGCAGATATTCATTTGCATATGTAAATGAAGCAGATCTGAGAACTGCTTAGACAGGCATTTGCACAGGAGTTGGGAATGTTTTTGCACATACAACTTGCTGGAATGAGGGAGTTATGCCTTTCTGAAAGTTCAAATCTGTGAGTTTATATCTATATTATGTTTTATAGTTTCCTTTTTATATGTTTCTGCATACTTTTTTTAAAATTTGATTCGAAGTAGAATTTCTACAGCGAACCTTACACCTGCATTGGTCTCTGGTGAATTATACTTCTTATTGTCAGATTAATAGCAACTGCTCTGTTAAAGGCTATTCGCAGAATCCTACTTTACTTAACATACCCAAATAGTAGTTATGTACAGTTAGTGATCCTATTCCATGTGCGGTGTGGATACACAAGCATCCACATGGCTATTGAGCCTCCACCATAGGCTGAACTCTGGCCAAGCAAGTACATACATCAGTAGGAATCTTTCCGTGGACTGTACTGGGGTCTGGAGCAGACCCAGAGACTGTTTTATTAGAAACTACAACTGGTGAACAGGGAAAAAAAAAGGTAGCCAAACACCATTCACAGTGAAGAATTTGACTGCATGCATTCCTCAATAATGCTTAGGTGCAGAGAGGATTGATGAAGCCATTGTGCTGTAGGCTGTTGACTACAGAAATTGATGTGCCTTCATGTTATCACTTGTATGGGCCACTAAGCTTGGAAGGACCTTTTAGATTTGTAGATAATTGAACCATAACCTCCCAATAATGTGTATAATAATGCTAACATTAACATTTCTTTAGATGATGGAGTTATTACAAACATATTCAGCAGTGCTGCTTGTATTTCTTGCAATTTGCATGCAAATAAAAAGGAAGTAGTGTTTTGTATATACTTCCTTTTTAACAAACAGTAGCCTTAGTTAATTCTGTTTCATTTTATGTCTCTACCCAGAATTCAGACCTGAGATAAGGGTGTCAGGTGAAATAATGTAATCCTTTTGCCTTAGTCGTTCATCTGCAGCTTTGAAGTGGTTCACGGTATGTGGTTTTGAATGAACTTTTATTTCACAACGGAATTGTATCACATCTCAGTTTCTCTACTTCAAATCCCTCATAGTAAAATAAAAATTGGGGGGGGTCATGATTTTTAGTTATTGTATTAGCTGCAATATTTTTTTAATGCACATCACAAATGAAACATCATATGTGTGTTTAATGTAAAGCAAATCTGCACATAATTGCCGCAGTTTTAAAATGCTGCCTCCTTAGTATGATATAGCTAGGTTCACAGATTTCATAGACATTAGGGCTGGAAGGGAACTCCGAAGATCATCGAGTCAAGCCCCCTACCCGAAGGGCAGGAAGTCAGCTGGGGTCATAGGATCCCAGCAAGATAAGCATCCAATTTACTCTTGAAGGTGTTCAATGTAGGTGCTTGAACCACCTCCGATGGCAGGCTGTTCCAGACCTTGGGGGCTCGGACAGTAAAGAAATTCTTCCATATGTCCAGCCTGAAATGGTCTTGCAGTAGTTTAGGACCATTCGACCTCATCATCCCTTGGGGCGCTCTGGTGAACAAACGTTCCCCCAGATCCTGGTGGTCACCCCTGATAAACTTATAGGTGGCCATCAGATCACCCCTCAGCCTGCACTTTTCCAGGCTAAAGAGCCCC
>NW_017729022.1:32171233-32184238 GCF_001723915.1 Gavialis gangeticus | reverse complement strand
GGGCCTTGCATTTTTCAATGATAAACACCATCAGCTTCTCATGCGCCCATTTGCTGAGCCTGTCAAGGTGAGCCTGGATTGCCCTCCTGTCTTCAGGTGAGGATGCTTTGCCCCAAAGTTTGCTGTCATTGGCGAACTTGGCCAGTCCACTCCTGACTCCAATGTCCACATCATTAATGAAGATGTTGAACAATATGGGTCCACGGACAGAGCCTTGGGGGACCCCACTGGTCACAGGGCACCATGACGACTGACTTCTGTCAACCACCACCCTCTGGGTCCGACCACAGAGCCAATTTCCCAGCCAGCGGATCGTGGTGGACCGAAGGCCACAACTGGCCAGTTTTGCCAAGAGGTGATCATGGGATAGGAAGAGCGCTATTAAAACGGCCTACACAATAAGTCAAGTAAGACTTGTGCTTTCTTTGTAAGTTATTAGAGCGTTGGTTCACAAACACTATTTTCATAATTGTAAATAGGAGAAAAAAAGGCTTTTTACAACATCCAACCAAAGGAATCATGAAAAAGAAAAAAAGTGTTGAAGCTATTGTCTCAGCAATGTTACTCATAGTTACTATATACGTAAGTTCCCACTACTTAGTGGCCACTTATTTACCATGATGGACTCATTTTTTGACACATTCAATTTTTGAACTGTTCGCCGGAGCCATAGATGCTTATATCTTCCAACAGAGAAGCATATTCTTTCTTGGATGACTAAAATTCAAGTCAGAGCTTGTGTGTCTCAGTTGTGCAGTCTGAAACTTCAAATGGAGATTTTTTCCAAGGAAGCAGTGTATTCTAAGAAACAGCATGTAAAGTAAAAGAACTTTACCTAAAAGCTCTACAAAGTAAATTCACAGTATCCTTCCACTCCAGACCTAAGTATTAAAGGCATGCTTAGGGCTTCGGCTCTCCATTACCTGCTAAATAACTGAGCTGTGACAGTTTAAAATGAAGAGGATTTTCAAAGCATAATCCTCCAGCATGATAAAAAGGTTTTAAACATCAGCCTGAAATGAAGCAGTGGTAAGGCAGCTCTGCATGCAGCTATGATGATTAGACTGACTGAAATTGGTCTAGACATTGTCACGTTTTTTCTTTTCTTTTCTTTTAACTATTTTTTATGACCCCAGGAAGTTACAAGTTGTTTTAGAAGCTTTCATAACCCATTAAAGGTATTTGTAAATACCAGCACAATATTACACACTCCTCACTGTACATAGATGGTGAGCGTTCCCTTACCATGTGAAACATGTTGCTTGCTGAAGGATTCACGCTGGCTCGGAAGTTGTTATGAACTTTCACACACTCCTCAATAAACTGTGAATCTGTAATACTAGGCAAAGTATCTGACTGATACGAGTAGCAGCAGATGGAGAGATCCAGTAATACTATCACATGTAGTAAAAGTCTGATTTCCATGATTCTTGGATGTCTCTGTCCTTCCAGCTTCGAAAGCTTGAATGTTTTCGCTTTATAAGGTTCTCTTAACTCTGAAGGCAATGTTTGGTCTGGCAGGCTTTCAGGCTGGGTTTTATCTTGAAATGACTACCAGAAAGAGTATGTGTACAGGAAATAAATCAGCTGCAGCAGTCTAAAGAATGAGGAAGGTAACACATCATATTTTGCATTTGAGCTGTGAAGTTTTTTTTCCAACCCCCCACCCCCATTTTTTTTCTTTTCTGTTTTAATCTGTAGTAGTTTTTTCTGAAAAGTACACACCCATTCCTGTCTCTCTTCTTTTTCTCCACTCTGTCCCCTTCATCCAAAGTTACCAGCTCGTCTCCTGAAATCTGACTAGGTTTTGCATTGAACAGGATCTGGCCATTACTGTAGTTTGTAATTTGTTCTTCCCCTGCACCGCCAAGGGATTTTGTTCTCTTTGAATGAATACCATATCAGTACTTACTAAAATAGTATAAGAAGCATTCATTCCATCCAGGAAGGGCACACACCAACTGCAGAGATGTCTCAGCCTGACTAAGGGTTTTTAAACCTGGAAGCTTGCCAAAATTTTTTCCTCAACTATTTAAGTTGGTCTAATAAAAGGTATCAGATTCACCCAAAGAACGTTGTCATTCTGAATGGGGACACTTATGGACAAGATGGTTAGCTATATTAGAGTACAATGAGATTTACTGGGATTAATATCATTGAGGCTGACTACAGACATTTGGGGACATTAGGGGAAAGTTAAATTGGTTCAGAATGGTTGCCCAATATCAAGTGAGTTAGGATGGGGGAGCCTAGCAGGGGGTTGGGAGGGCCAGCAGGTTGGAGGGGATTGGGTGGCCCACAGGTGGAGTAGGGGGCAGGTGCAACCCACAGGGTTTTGCTGGGGTCTGGGAGTGTCTGGCAGGGTCTATGTGGTGGTGGTGGGGGGGGGGTTTGGGGGAATCAGGGACTACTTTTTAGCCCCCAAAACTCTCCTCAACAAACCTACACCCCTATCCTTCCTGCACCAGGACTTACTTGTTTGGCTCTGGCAGTGGCAAATGCTGATAAGTGGCTGCACCTAGAGCAGCTTCTGGGAAGGGGGTTGAGAGGGTTAGCTGGGCGGGGAGGAAAAAGGGGTGGGGAAAAAAATAGTCCAGTGGTGGGGGCTGTGGTGAGAAGACCAGCCTGGGTTTTCCCAGCCTTGGGGCTGCACAGGGACAGTGTACAGAAGTCCGTTGCGCCAGTGTGATCTAAATTGAATAAGTTCAATGATACCACATAGACCCAGGTTGATCTTAAACTGGGTTCTGCCATTTTTAGACTGGTTTGTGTGCATGGCACTTGTGTTCAGTTACAGGTTTAGACTGATCGACCGTCACTGAGACCAGGTCTGTAAGTGTAAGGTTGGCACTGTGACAAGCTAAGTTTAAATTGGGCAGCCATTTTGAACCTGATTGAACCTGCCTGTACTGAGGACAGGAACGAACGCTATACTCACGGGTCTCAGAACATTTTTCCCTTATTGTACAGCAGCTGTTATCTGTGCACTCATTTTAGAGCTGTGCTTGGAGGTGCGCGAAAGTTTGATTTCAGCCCCATGTCGACGCCTTGTGGAGCAGATCATTCATTCACCAAGCACCAAATCCCAGTGGGACTTGGGAAGGACAGGGCTTAGCTCTTACATTTCTTCTAAAGCACCTAGATCAGGTAACGGAAATCACTACCCAGGTTAGGTGCCCAACTGTTGTGCTGTGCGCTGCAGGAAGCATTACATGCCTAGGAATGGGCTTCACAAAAGGCAGCGCTCTGAGCAGGGACTGCTTTAGTAGCTAGGAGAAAATGCACGCGTGCGAGAGAGAGGTATGTTTGAAAGTACAGCCCTCTCCTGAGCTTAGCCACCTCCCTTTGGGATTGCCTACACCGCTGCTGGCCCACTCTCTGGTGCTTTCGGGCGTATCGTACTCACCTGAGTCTGTAGGCCTGCTCCAGACCAAGGATGTGCCACTGAGGCCTGTCCGAGCTCTTCCCCAGCGCCTGCTCTCAGGCCCGCTGGAGACAAAGGCCTCGTGAAGGTGCAGAGGTGAAGCAGCCATGCCGAGCTGTTGAAAGCTCTGGAGCGAGGGCTGTTGGGGCTGCTCCCATTCCCCTCTCCGGATGCTGGGATCCACCACTGCTGCCTCAGTCTAGACAAGCTCTGTGTGAGATCAGGAGTTGCAGCCCTTACCCCCCTCCTGGATGAAGGCTCTATCAGCCCTGCTAGCTCTAAGCAACCATAAGGCTGCCCTCCAGCCTACCCCTGTCAACTGCCTGCCTTGAAAACCTCTGAGTGCAACCCCAAGAGGTCTCCAGACAAATCCCAGAGCCCTGCTGAACTGCGGGGTTGGAGGGCCAGCCTGCCTTGCTCACCCCCCTGCAGCAAGTGTGGCTTACCCAGGAGACACAGACCAGAAGCATAGGAGTCCACCACTTGCCTCGGTCACGCCACTTCCTCTTCTGGGCCTCCTTCCCCCAGCACCCTTCCACCCTGTACTTAAAGCTAGTCACTGGAGATGACTCAGACAGGCTGGTTTTGCTTCCAGTTACAGACAGAATTTTTCTTCTGGTTATAGGCAGAGAGGGATTTCTGTAAATAGGGCTGGGGTTGGTTTAGGGCAACCGTCCCTCCTTGTCCTGGTTATTTAGCTGGAGTCATAACGTTGAGGCTCCTTATTCAAATAATTATTTTTTCAGGCAAATGTCTGTTTCTATCTGCTCCCAGAATTATTAACATAACTTGTAATAAAATACACAATATTTCAGTCATAAAGCAAACAATAAATGGAACAAATTCTGTTGATGTCAGTACAGAGTAAAATATTTCATAGGTCATACTGCAACAGGGGCATTCCCCTGAATAATCTGAGATGAGGTACAACCTAACCTGGAGCTTTGCTTATCAGTGACTTGGTGTCCAATTCACAACCCCTAATATCTTTGTATGTGTGATTGTTGTAAGAAGGACTGGATCTTGTCTAGTAGTAAGTGACAATATATGTTTTGGGGCCCCTAAAATGTTTCTGGGGCTTTTATACTCTTCTGACAAAGCTGGGACATGCCTCTTCCTTTCTGTCTTTACATTATCATTTTCTCTGCAGCATGGCTTAACTGTTATTTGTCTCTAATCAGAGCTTTCTATCCTCTCAGGACTTTTTTTGAAATCATTATATAGAGTTATACCGTGGGAATGCTGTAGGTAAAAACAGGGAATGCAGATCTCCTACATCTCCATTAACTACCAAGGGAAAACACATTTCACTTAATATACATCTTTCCTCTTCAAACATATTTCACTTAATATGCATCTTAATACTTGTTACATAAACATGTCTATGTAGATTAACATTTTATCTGGAATGCTTTTCACCAGTTTTTACACAAAAGATATCAATCTGACATTCCTTTCAAAAAAGCTAACTTTGCTTTCTCTGAAATAAATGAAAAGGCATTTACTAAACTGACTTTTTTCTTCTGATTCTAACACTCGCATTCAAGCAGAATATTTTGATTAAAGTTCTTACATTTTTTACTCAGGCCCCTGACAGATGTTACATTTAAGATGTGATTAAGTGGTTAATCAAGTCTTTAGTAATGCAGACAAATGATCATTCAATTAATGGCCTGATAAAATGAGGAATAAGCCACAAAAATGTGCACTCCCCTGGCTGGGAGCCTCTGTCAGCTGATGCAGGGCTTCCAGTTGCAGGTTTGCAGGGAGTGAAGCTTGTTACTTGCTGGTGCAGGGGGAGCCTGGGATCCTGGGCACCATGATCCCGGGCTCCCTGTGCACCAGCAATATGTTGCGATGGGATTTGATAAGGGTGTGCGAAGCGGACCCTATTCAATTTGGATTTGCCCCAAATCAGGGACAGTGATTCAATTAGTTGATTTGGATCACTGTCCCTGATTTGATTCGACTGAATCTGAAGATTCGATGTTGATTTGGAGAATCAGCAATTCAGATATAGACACAGCTTTAAATATTTTTTTCTACATACCTCGAGGTACCAGGTGTGGCTTGTGAATGCTGTGACGCTGGGGGAGATGGAGTGTCCCACAGGAGTGGGGGGGGCCCTCCACGTGCTCAGCAGCAAACCCGGAAGTGGACCAGAAATATTTCTGGTCCACTTCTGGGTTGGCAAGGGAGTGTGCAGGGGGGCCTGCCTGCACTCCCCCCCCCTGGCTCGGGGATCAGCTGTGGGGGGACCTTGGGTGCCCCCCTGACCCAGGAGGCACCAGTAGCTGAGCTGAGGGGCAGGTGCAGGGGGTGGGGGGCCCAGCATGCTCCCCAGCAGACCAGGAAGTGGACCAGAAGTGTTTCTGGTCCACTTCCAGGTCTGCTGCTGAGTGCACTGCCCCCACCCCACCCCCGGCGCTTCTGTGGGACACTCCATGTGCCCCAGCATCACAGCATTCATGATCTGCCTGCTACCTACAAGTATGTAGAAAAAACATTTAAAGCTGTGTCTGTGTCCAAATCTCTGAATTTTTCCAAATCAATTCAGAGGGTTCCGACTGGATTCGGAGAGATTAAAGGGTCTCCTGATTTGATTTGAATTTGGAGATTGGGCCACTGAGTCAAATAAGGGGCCAAAGCTTTGCACAGCCCTAGAATTTGATGCTTGGTGGGATGTTCAATGGATTTGATCTCACAGTCGTGCCTCCTGCTATGCACTTGTGGCATGGCAGGAAGTACGGTTGTTGGGATTCCGCACCAGTTCTCATTGTTCCTTTAATTTAATGTCTGATGGGGGCTTCACATTCACTGATGGGGGCTTCCCCCTGCTACTCCTCCCCTGCACCCTTGCCCCCAGAAAAGAAAAAGATAATTAAGAGCTCTAGTTGGTGGCCCTAGTGCTACACATTTCTCCTCAAGATTTTATAGATCAGTAGCAGCATTTACACTTCAGAGTCTTGTTGGCAAAGAGTCTTGATACTAGGATTGCTATTGAGCTATAATAGTTTTACTGTGAATAAGACTAGCTGTGACTTTCTAGGGTGTGAGGCCTAGTCTGTTGACTCCAACTGTTCCTTGGCAAACACCTACTTACAGTCAGTTCTTTTTGTGTTTCCCCAGTTCTTCAAAGTCTAATCTCTTTTTCTTTGTGCAGGGCACTTATTTTTTTTGTGTTGTAAACTGTCCTGTTCTGCTCCTTTTTGCTCACTTGCTCACACTCAAATATCAACAAGAACAAGTGCGAAGTCCTTAGGACACAACAATCCCATGTACCAGTACAGGCTGCGGGCTGGCTGCCTGCACAGCAGTGCTGCAGAAAAGGACCTGGGAGTTACAGTGGACAATAAGCTGAATATGTTCTGACAGTGTGACCTTGTTGCTAAGAAGGCTAATGGCATACAGAGGTACACTGGTAGGTGTGTTGCCAGTAGATCATAGTGTTAGGGTAGTTTGTCATATTTTATGCTTTGAAGTTGCACCTGTTTATAGACTGGCAAATTATATTATTGTTTAAAGTTTATTTTTATATTCAACCTAAAGTTTTGTATAGCCTCACTATTATCTACACTTTTCATTTTGCTGGTGTTTGCAATATTAGTTAGCTTTGTTTCTTGCTTATGGCTTATGGCCTTGAGTTTGCTTGCATGATGTTTCTTTCCTTTTTTCTATCACTGTGAGAAGTTTTTCTAACACAACATAGTAATCATTTTGTTACTAGCTCAAATTAACTGATTTTGGCACTAACCAGCTAAATCAGAGGGATGAAATAACTGCATATGTTAATGAAAGGTAATAAAGGAGACCAATGGACAATACTCAAAGTAAGACACCAGAAAAAGGCCAAATTAAAAGGTGTGCTCGTAATGGGTCTGTTGAACAAAGGAATATGCTGACAGGAAGAAATATGGACAATATGCTGGCTGCAGAGAGACCAATCCGAAATCAAGGAATCAAAGGAGTCAAGTTAGAGAAAAGCATACAAGTGGACAGCAAGAAAGTTAAGTGTGTTGCCAGCATCATCATTTTTATCATAAATCCAGCTTTCAACACCTGTCTGGATTATCCCAGCCAATGACACCCCCTTTGCTTCAGGAACTGAGTGGCTGTCTTTTCTGTGAAGCAAAGTAACGTCTGGGATCGGGTAAGATCATTGTACTGTTTTTCTCTCTCTGAATATAGAAACTGCTAAGAATACTTGTTGTACTAATACAGTTAGACTTTAATATTAGGACGCCTGAGTTGTCTGTGTTCGTATTTCACATTCCATTTAAGGGTTAACAATGCTTAGGAATCATTAAAGCACAATCTGCTGGTCAGTGGTGCATACAATGGGAAATGATTCTTCCCCTCTACTCAGCACTGGTGAGACCACATCTGGAGGACTGTGTCCAGTTTTGGGCCCCCACTACAGAAATGATGTGGACAAATTGGAGAGAGTCCAGCGGAGGGCAACAAAAATGGTGAGGGGGCTGGGGGACATGACTTGTTTTAAAAGAAAAAGTTGTCATGGAGCGCACAGTCATATTGAAAAAAATGTTTTATGATCTCTGGCCTGAGTATAGCTGAAACTTCAATGAAAATTCAGTGTATGCAGGAGTCTGAGAATTCAATTATGTTCATGAAGGCCACTTTTTAAAGTAGTTTAATCTTGCTTGTTGAGGACTTTAGTCTGCTGAAAACAATGTACTGTGGTTTTATCCAACTGTGAAGCCACACAGAACAATAGTAGTTTTCCTCAAGCATCAGAAAAGCCCAGGAGATACCTTTGATCCAGCAGTGGTGTTTAACCTTTCTCCACTTTACAGATTCTAAATCTATATTCAATACAGTGAAAGAAGCTTCTTTAAAATCTGTTGATACCTCTGCAACAAGATATGATATTTAACTGCATAAATATTTAAATGAAAAAGAAACAATTTCTCAAGATGATGCATGATTTAATAAAGTATAAACAGGCACCCAAATCTCTAACTGTTGACTGACTTCCCATGGGGCAGAATTGTTTCAAGATATTGATTAGCAGTCATTGGTTAGCAATCCTTTCTCTAAAAAAAAAAAGTGTAGATCTTTACCTTCCCCTGCTTTCACCCTTTTGCCCAATAGTTTGGAGGTGATGCCGCTTACCTGGAAGTATAAAAGAAATATGTGTGTTCAATTCCCTGCTCAAAATCAGGAAGGAAGGAGAGGTGAATTTGGGTTTCCCACTACCCATTGGGCACCATGAATATGTATCCTGGAAAAGCCATATTCCCTTGTTTGTATCTCTTTCCTGTGTCAGTTTTGTTCAGGTAAGAAATGGAAACAAACTGCATAAGTCTACCTTTTGGCAGAAAGGAAATCAGAGGTGACATCATGTCAAGTTATGAGGCATGTTTGAGCCATGGACTGTTGGCCAAATTTGTATGTGCTGATAAAAATCTTTTTATGGGTATATCTCCAAAAACAATTTAAAATTAATTTTAACAGTTGCATAGGGTTTTATCCAATAATTTTTTAATGCAAATTCATAGCAGTCCTCAGAGAAAGTACCTGGGCCTGCCGTCCTTCCTGGGGACTTCCCCAACCACTAGGCTACAGTTTCAACCTTCCATATACTCCCTCTCTCTAGCCTAATGAATCTTGCATTACGTTCTTCACAGTGACATACCTTCAGCAGGAAGGATGAAGTGTTCCCACTCAGCCTAGTGTATAGCTGGTTTAGAGTCCTCTGCTGGGAAGTGGGAGATGGCGGGGGTTTAACGCCCTCCATACTGGAGGGTGCTCAAGCTCCATCTCCCACTTCCTAAGCAAGTGCTTTAATCTCCAGCACAGCAATTATATATAGGTGGACACTACTGTCTCCTCTCCTCTCTCAATCATATTTTTAATGAAAGTGGTTATGGGCTACTATCTTTTGTACTGAGCTCAAAGCTCTTAGTATGTATTAAGAATACTCAAATCATGCCTATCTGAAAGGGCCCCTTAGGAAACAAGTGCTGGGTCACCACCTAATTTCTGGATCCCAGTCTGGCATAGGTGCCCTCTGGGAAATAGGTATATTCACCTCTAACGTCCCGATTTCAGGATGGCAGCAAAATATATACAGTAGCAAATCTGTAAGTCAGAGATGTCAGACTCACCTGTGGGCTTGGGCTAGATCTAGACTTCTGTATTCCTCATAGGCTGGATTTGGCCTGAAGCACTACCATGGTAGACTAGAAGTTGTTTTGCAGCCACTGGACCACTTCTTTGTTTCAGGTCAATATTTCTAGTATTTAGAATGACCCTGGGCTACTGAGCTCTATAGTGATACACTTCTTAATTCCAAGGTGGGGCGGGGAATGGATGGATTCTTTTCTCTCTCTAAGGTAAAAAGCATTTTTATTTTTTCCAATTTTATTCAACTGAAATTTTGTTGACAAATGGCTTGTGTACATAATATTTCTTAAATCTCTTGTTTTCCACGTATAAAATAACATAGCAGACAAAAGACCCAGAATTTTAAAAAACTATTGTTGACCCTTGAAGGAGATTTAAGGGTGTTAGGGTTACTTTTGACAGCCCCTGTTCTCAGCAAAATGAGTCCTCTAATTTGGTGAAAACAAAAACAAACTTTATTAAAATTATGAAATGATGATCTTGCTAACAAAGATCTAGCTAGATTTGCTTCTGTGATCCAAACAGAAATAAGCAGTCTTACAACTTGGAATCCCTATGTCTTGAAATCCTAAGAATTTCTAACAGATGAGCAGCCTGTTGGGGTGATCTTACCCAAATTCGGAAACTAACTCCTAAGAGGCGCTGGATTTTCATTTACAGCTACAAATGGGAGCCTCAGCAGAGGATGCCAGAGGAACACATCTCTGAGCACTGAGAGACTTTATCCCCCTTCTCAAAGGTTTACAATGTTATTTGATGAAAACATTGACAAATATGGTAAAAAAGAAGACATTTTTGTTTCATTCTGTCAGATGAGCTTGAACAAACTGACGTGAACCTTTAATCAAAACTGGATGTCCTAGGACTGGGCTAGCTAGCCTTGTTGAGAAAATTCTCAATAAAGGCCCAATAAAACTATAAGCATGCAAGCTAAAAGGATTCAAACTTAACACAAAGAACTATATTATATGAGAATAATTTAATATTTCTCACCTATTAACACTGTATAGTACTGTAACACGTCTGTGACCACCCAGAATCACATTTTTGTTATGCTGAATACAGTGGCCACCAGAAACTTGGTATTGCTGGATTTGGATTTCTCTAGTTCCCAAAACTAAGATTTAAGTTAAAGAAGAATCTCCATTAGTAGCTTATAGCAGTGGTTCCCAAGCTCTTTAGACTCACTACACCCCCGGAGAGACTCAAGACACCTGTGGGTAGACTTGAGGCACCCCTCAGAAAATGTCAGCTCTAAAAGTTTTCACTTGGTTTTTGACTACAGGAAAATCAATAGAGCAATTCTTCAGTTGCAGAGAACTCAAAGACCACAGCAGGGCAGACTGTTTTTAATGCTATGGATTCTAATTGAAAGATTCAAGTTTAACATATGAATCACATTAACATACCTAACAGTGTTAATGTTGTGTGGCACCCTGCATCACCCTTGAAAAGATCAAGGCATGTTAGGATGCTGTGGTACCTTGGCTGACAATCACTAGCTTATAGTCCAGCCCAGTGGTCCTCAATCTTTTTGGACTTGAGGCACCCCTCTGTAACTTCTGGGATTTGAGTGGCACCAAATTTCAAAAACTAATTTATAAATTACAATGCTTACTTCCTTATGGAGGGGCCTGGCAGTGTAAGTAGGAGGATCATCCAGGCAGGGATAAGCCTGAGCCTGAGCTTTTCTGCTAGTTCAGCTGCTTATTTGCTAACACTTATCTCCTCAGACCTCAGATTCACATACCTTTCAAAAGATCCAGCAGCAGCTCAGGGTCTCCCAGCACCCTCACTGAGAATCACTGGCCTAGCTTCTATGGTAAGCAGTCTAGCAGTTCTGATTCTGACAAGAAGTGGGAAGTGGCTCCTTAAATAGCACATTGTAGCATGTGTTTGTGTTTACTTAGATTTGTCAACAGACTCATTAGAGTCTAAATGGTCAGACAATATTCTGTGGAGCTAAAAAGGGCAGCTCTTCCCTAAATATCTTAACGGGGGATAATTTTACTTGTTCATCCTCTTCTTGAAGGGGGGAAATGTATCTTGGACACAGATAAGAACAGTGGGAAAATTTTTAAAGTATAGTGATGCTCAAAGGCTAAAAGATCAAATAATGGGGGTTAACATTTTTCTGTTATAAAAACAATCCTGCCTATATTGTTCTTCTGTGTGATTCCCTTGCTTCAGTGATATAACAGAACTAAACAGTGCTGCTGAATATCTTGAAATGGAGATTATTCATAGATAAATAATTGAGGATACTGCCATTGTACTAGAAAGACAGCACCAAAGGCCAGAAACACAAACAGTGGCCTTAAAACTAAAACAACAATACAGTATTGGTTACAAAAGGAGCGTGAAGGCACAGAAGGGCTGGGGGATGAAGGAGTGGAAGGGTATGGAGGCCTAGGCAAGGGGAGGTGTGGAGTTGTGTCCCAGTCTGGATACCAGTTGTCATAAACTTGAAAAAGAAAGAAAAGGGGCTTATGCTTAACAATACATACTGTACTGTAAGTAAGTAATTTAAAAAGAAAAGGTGTTGATACATACTTATCAGTTGCTCACGTTCTGGGTTTTCTGGTGAGAGATCAGAAACAAATGTAAATATGATTTGACTGTCAGTTTTATTAATGAAAAATTAGTAGCACCTTAGTACTGACTATACAACTGCACCTGCAACTCAAATTGATGTCTAAATGCCGCTCAAAAATTAACTGGGCTGACATGTTGCCAGATGAGGTAGGTCTCATAGTTTTGTACTGAATTTAATGTAGCTTCCAACTTTTGTATTTGCTCTTATATAACCTGTTGTCCTACAGGTGAAGGAAGTAGCAAATTCATCTAAAAGTTGGATTTCTTGTTAAAAGGTAATGTGCAAAACTAACTTGCAGAAGTCAGTAAATACAAGTAACATATAGTGGGGCCAGGTACAGCACCTCTACCGCCACTGGGCAGAGCAAACAAGCAGTGCTTGTCACATTCTTCCTGGCACAAATGCAGGGAACCAGGGATACTTTGCCCAGCCTGGAAGCAGCAAGCACAGAAAGAATTCCCTCCCACTCCCTGCTTGCTGCTGACAAGGAGACCTGGGCTGCCTGCAGTTGAGCAGGGTGTCCCTGGCTCCATACACAGGTGGAGGGCAGTGAAGAGAATTTCCTCTCCTGCTCTCAATGTTTGCTGCAGCTCTGGAGTTCACTTAGTTTGCCTGGTGGGAGCAGCAAGCTGTCCTGCTCTTAGTCCTTCCCCAGCCTCAAATAGCAAGTCACAGCAGTGCAGGTGATGGACAGTCAGAGTAGGTTTTTCACCTTACCATGTGACTACTTCACTAAGTGGAACAACACTAAGCCAATTAACATTTGTTCAGCTTACCGTGTAAGTTCTAACAAGGCTCTAAATGTGGAAACCTCAGGAGCATGCTAGGGTGGGAAGAG
>NW_017729022.1:32153812-32170725 GCF_001723915.1 Gavialis gangeticus | reverse complement strand
GCTGGAGAACTCTCCACCCCCATCAGTGATCTGTTGCCTCCCCTGACTTGGGAAGCATCAGTCACCCATGGAGCAGTGTATCTGAGGGGGGAGGTGGAGTGGAGTAAGCAGAATGGTACTTTCCTGTCCTCTCACCCCCCAACCACTGACCCTTTGTCAGAGCAGGCAGACCCTTGTACCCAATATGTATATATCGGGCAGAGGGAGGGAATATGGGAAAAGAGCAAAAGGAGCACAGTGAGCCTGACTATGGGACTACTGCTGCTGAGCAGAGCTGACACTGCTACATGTGGCAGAAGGAGTCTCAGAAGATAAGCTTTCCTCTCCCCTCATTATCCCCATCCCCATCCCCCTCTCCTAGCCTTTGCCCTGGGCACTTAATGAGCTCACTGCGTCTCTGGAAGACCTCAGGTAGAATCCTATTTCATTTTACACACCTAAATGTCAATTAAGCAGATGTGGTAGTGGAGATAGGTTCGCCTGTCACATAATAGTCTAGTAGTTAGAGCACTCTCCCAGGAAGTAGGAGTCTTAGGTTATGGGCCCTCTCCATCCTATAGGGATTCAAGCCCACATCTCTCACCTCCTAAGAATAGTGCAACTTGACTACTTTTTCACCAGAAATTTCTAGGTAATATTTTTAACTGATTTCCTTGCACTTACCACAGAGGTTGCCTGCACACTTTTCACCATTGCACTGACTGCATGTTGCTCCTGCTTTGTAAGGTTTTGTTTGATAATTCCCACTGAAAAGCAGAACAACATCATGTTGCTAGATTAACACAGGCACAATCAAAGGCAAAGCCTGGATCTACAGGCTAGTTCCACTGCCTCTGTGAATTAGATTGCTGCCAACCTCTGTCCTAGTACATAGAAATATTTAATAATACAGTAACCATAGGAACATGTCTAAGTATGCTATGCAAGAGATATGATCTTCTCCATGAGGTTGGATATTACTTGGATTCTTTGGACTCTGGATTTCCCAAGTGTGCTCCAGAATCTTTTAAAATAATGTCAACTTACGCAGGTCCATAGTTGCAAACAAAATGTGCTGCATTGGAGATCTCAGGAAAATTTGTAACTTTATGACAGAACTGAACTGCACAGCCAACTTTGTAACTTTTGGCCCAAACAACCTGAAAAGGAAACCAAAGTATGTTACATGCTTTTTCCCCCCAGAATTAATAAGGCTACTACAACGTGTGATAAAAGGAAAAGCAGGAAATCAAGTTGGATATCTTGGGTAGCTTTGTAACAGCCCACACCAAAGGCATTGCAACTAGGGGTGTATGAAGCTTCAGTTACCAGTTCGATCCGGAGAAGATTTGGCCTGATTCAGAGGCTGAATCACCAAATTTGAAATGAATCAGGAGACCAAAACCCTCTGAATTGATTCAGAACCTCCGAACCAATTCGGAAAAGATTTGGAAAAAGATTTGGAGTGTCAGAAGGCAGTCTTTTAGGGGAACAGAAATGGAGAAGAGGGAGAGGGAGCAGGAGGGGAAAGACTGACATCTATAGCTGGCCAGTGACTGTGATCTTTCCCTGAGTCCCCTTCCAATCACAGTGTTCTGGGGGAGGGACATAGAAACAGCACATAAGGCTCTGTCTGCAGCCTTTCTGTGCCTTTTGTGAGCTGTTTCTGCCTGAGCACCGGGAAGGCCCCCTGTTACAGGCTACCATTCCTGCTGTTTTCATCCCGCTGCGCCTTAACACACACATAAGGTCACACATGTCACAAGTTTTGCTTTCAGAAGCTTGAGGTGCAGTTTCCCAGAATTCCCTGCACCTATCTCCTTGAAACCTGTCAGACTTTGTGGCCTCGGCAGGGGCTAGCACGCCTGCTGTTTTCACCCTGTTCTGACTTAACACACACACACGTGACACGTGTTTTGCTTGTCAGCACTTTGAGGTGCAGTTTCCCAGAAACCCCTGCACCTATCTCCTTGAAACTTGGCAGGCCTCATGCCCTCAGAAGCTACCATCCCTACTGTTTTCATCCAAATCTGCTAAAAAAACAACAAAGTTATAGGTATTTCAGTGATTCCCCCATTATAGTCTATGGACAAATCTCTGAATCTCTCTGAATCTGCGCCAAATCTTCTGAAGCCGATTTGGTTGAATCAATTCAGGACAGTGATCTGAATCTCTGAATTGAATCATTGTCTTCTGAATCAGTCGAATCCAAAACGAATACTTCCCTATTCGCGCAGGCCTAATAGCAACAGCTTAAGGCAGTAGTTTTCAACCTATTTAAACTCCAGGCACCCTGTGGAAAATGTTTTCATTTGAATTTTAACTACAGAGAAATAATAGAGCAATTCTTAGTTTTCATTTGAACTCTTGGTTTTCACTTGAATTTTGACTCCAAAGAAATAATAGAGCAGTTCTTCTGTTGCAAAGAACTCAGCAAGACCATGACAGGACAGAATAGTTTTTAATACAATGGATTTTTATTTTAAATCTCTTTAGTTTATCATGTGAGTTATGTTTGCCCACCTAACAGTGTTAACATTGTATAGTACTCCACAGCACCCTTGAAAGGATCTCATTGCAGCCTGGTTCAGAATCTTTTTTTTTTTTTTGTAATTTAAACAAAAAATGTAATTTCCTCAATTTATAATTTGTTTCCTCTGTGAACAGGAAAGCACCTGGAACTTACCTGGCCTATTATTTCAAAACTGAAGGGCAGGTTTTATTTTATAGGTTTTCTCAACAGTCCCAATATTTGATATTTGCCTCTCGCTGTAATAAAGAGGTAAAGTGGCCTTTTTCCTGATACTACAGTGTGGCAGTTTTTTTGTTGTATTTTGTCCATGAGAATCACTCCGAAGCAACTTTAAACAGCACAGTATCCTCTTTTCTCTTTATCACAGTATTTTTGCAGAGTTCTCTTCACCTAGAATTGTCAGTTCAAATTATGCAACTGATTTAAGCTACAATTTAAAATAGTAGACAACATGTGCTTTTCACAAATCATTTGAAAGTTGAGACAGATACAAAAAACTTACCTGGGTGTAATGGCCACACAGGCCGGTACAGGCACGGCTCTCAAAATCATACATATTGACTTCATCATACCAGTCAGTAAGGGCTGCATTCACAGAAAATAAGGTGCTGCCAGTCCAGATGTTTTCTCCAACTGGAGTAAAGGTGGGATGTACCTTTCCTGGTACTTTAAGATAGATGTTGTGACCAAAGTGACATTTCTTTGCCCATGCTCTGGCAGTTTTAGCCAGAGCGGAGTCCCAGGACTACAGAATGAAAAGAACATGAATTAATATGCATTGGGATGCAGGTTGTAGCTGTGTTGGTCTAACGACATAGGCAGACAAGGTTCTTTGGGTGAATCTGATATCTTTTATTAGACCAACTTAAATAATTGGAAAACAATTTTTAAGCAAGCTTTTGGGTTCAAAAACCTTTCATCAGACGAAGGAAGTTTCAGCAGTTGTGTGCTCTTCCTGGATGGAATGAAAAGTGAAGAAGCCAGAGGGATGAACTCCACATATTTAGAGTTCTTTAAACAGAAACTTTTCTCTTAATCTGTCTCTCTCCTGTCTCCTAGGCCTATCTTTCCTTTTGCCTCCCACCTTCACAGTCAGTATTTTTAATGTAGACACTTCTGCTTTAGCACAATCAACTTTTCTCTCCCCTTGTTCTTCAGACATTGCAAATGTATTAAATATGCCACATCTCATGTCTTTTTTTATTAAACCTACAGGTCTAGATTATGGTATTTAAGACCACTAGGATTTAGTGGGATTTGGGATGAAAACAGCTAGCCAAAAAGGAGTACAGTACTGGGGACATTATGCCTATATAAGGCCCGGTCTCCTTGTTCAGTTACTTGTTTTGCATCAGTTATTTAACTGGAACAACATGCTCTGATCTGCTGAGTGGAACCATACCTCTTACTGCCCCTTGAGGTTTGCAGACATGAATGGCTGACTATCCTAATATGCTGACCTTGGAAAGATATGGTCCATATGAGCCTGGAGAAGCAAGAATGAATACAATAGCTACATCCTTCACTCAGTCCTGATGCAACACTTACTCAGGGTACCAAGCTACTACAGAGCATTTGTATCAGCTCTTCAGTGTTTTGAGTAAGTTGGTCTTCTTAGGGGGCCATTTCTGTCCATTCTCTTATACTGCTAGTATCTGAACCATATCTGTGCAATTTAGTATTATGCCTAGCATGCTGGACCGTTAAGCTATGACAGAAATTTTAAGTGTCTTATTGTAATGGTGCTGTAAAACCTGCCCTTCACAAGGATGAGTTGAGCATTTTTTTTAAATGAAAATTAAATTGTTAATTCAGTCATGCACCTGCCCAGAATTTCCACTGTGTGAGCTTCCCCATTGTTCATCTATGTGTGTATGTATATGTGTCTGCGTGTGTGGGCAGATCCAGCAGTGCAGTGATGTGGATGCACTCCCTTTTCAGTTGATTACTTCAGGAGAGCAGAAGCCAGATACCCTTTTTAGGTCCTGGAAGCAGGTAAGAATCTCCCTCCTTCCTTCACCTCCACTTTCTCCTTCCCCATGCCCCAACTACTGCTTCTGTTTCCAACTGTCCTGAGGGTATGGGGGTAGAGGCTCCAGAGACACTCCTGCCCAATCCAGCTGGGCTCCACATGGAGCTGGGGTCAGCCTGGGACAGCAGTAGCTAGGGGTAGGTTTCTCCTCCGTGCTTGGTCCCCTTGGGTATTCCCTGCTGGCCTGCAAACAGGAGTAGGGGACAGGAATTCAACATGCAGGCAGCCTACAGTGGCAGGAGCTACTCTAGAGCCCCTGTCTCCCCCTGCTTATTCTTCCCACCTTGTCCCTGGGTCAGCCAGGGATAGCAGTTGTGGTGGATAGGAGAGGGGAAGTAATATACCACTGAGCACAGTGTGGGGAGGGAAGATTTTTTTACTTGCTTGAGGGACTTAAAGTTCCCCACTGCTGAACCTGTGGGCTAGGGACAGACATTACACATAAACTGGTTTAAGTGATCAGAAACTGATTTAAACCTGTAACAGAACAGATGTTCAGTACACATAAACCAGTTTGAAAATGACTGAAACTGGTTTGAGATAAACCTGGTTGAATGTAATATCAGATTTAACTGATTTGGGTCAAGCCAGTTTATGTAATGTCTGTCCCAGACCCCCTGCTGGTTTAAGATAATCATATTCCCCCAGCATCCTGGCATGCTCTCTGGGCTGGGCAGGGCTCTCTGCTCCACAACAGGGCTGGCCCCTCCTCTCTGCTCTCTGGCTGTAGCTCGTCAGAGACTGCAGTTGCTCCGCCCCCTCTCCCTCACCATTCCCTGCTAAGCAGGAATTCCCCCCTTCCCTCTGCCTTGTGGAGAGGTCTCTGTGTAATAGCTAGCAGACCACATGCTGGTTATGGTCCATGATGAATAACTGGTAGAATCACCAGGCAGAATTAACAGGTAGCTGGTAATGCCCCTCTGTTGTTTTCTTAATGGGGTGATAAACACTGAGTTAGGGGTGATAAACACAGTTATCAATTCCCTGCCTGGCTAATCAGAGCATCCTGCCGGGGCCTGGCCATGTCCCCCCTCCGCTCAGTGCTGTGTAAGAGAGAGAAAGGCTGCTCTGGTGCCCCTGGCTTCTAGCCTGAGCCACTGCAGGCATGTGCTGGCATTTCTGGGATGGCTGTGCAGTTACAAAGTGATTCAGCCTAGCCAGGTTAGACTAACCTGCAAATATTGAATCAATTCAGGCTCAGGCTTTTTGAATGCCTGTCCTTAGCCATGGTGTGGGGAGTAGCAATGCAACCAGCCCTACAGTGAAGGTCACTGTTCCTGCACCCCACTTTAAGAAGTCCTGGATCAGCCCAAGTGTGTGTTTGCATATGAAGTAGATGTTGTTGACTTTTCTCCCCATCCCATACCACTAGGGGAGAGACTATAAGGGCAGAGAGGAGGAATGGTAGGTGAGCAAATGCAGTGAATGAAAAAAGCATTAATTCTGATTTCTCAATCAGCTGTCAGCACAGGAGACAAAGCCTAAGCCAGTTTCGGAAATGAAGTGATCTGCATCAGCCAAAGGAACTCTCAGAAGAGTCTTTTTTTGGTCAATGCCTTGTGCCCTGCCCCTCCATGCCCTTTGCACCAGCTAAACTATGCATTGGAGAGCCAGTCATAATTGAAGAACTAATTTTTTTCCAAATAAGTAAAACTGAACAAATTTGCATCTGACTAACAATTAGTTCCTTTTTTTTCTATGATTCTCTGCTGTCTAGAGTATCTAAAATGTTCACACAACTAATGAAAAAAGTACACCAAAATTAAAAAGAAAAGTGCTAATTCAATAGCAAGTTCTGTGCTTATCAGTTAGTATGTTGTAAAGTCCTCTTACCATGCGACGCATGTTGCTGGCTGTTGGATTCACCCTAGATCGAAAATGGTTATGAATTCTCACACAATCTTCAATAAACTGAGGATTGTCTATATCAGGAAAATGTTTGTTAGAGCAAAAAGGTAGATCCAGTAATAACAGCACAGCTAGGAACAATATGATTTTCATGATCATCATGTGTTTTGATCTCTCCCAGGAATCTGAAAGAAGTATTCCGCAGCTGGAGATGGTGCTTCTTGCCTACTATATAGCTCTGTAGCTAGGAGTTGTTCTGCTCAATCATCTCTGGCATTTTTGTGGTTTGCTAAGTTGAAAACATGCTGATATCATAGTGTAACAGGAAATGAATTGCTGTACTAGCTTTGGTACAGGAGAGGAAATTATTAAGAAATAGTTCTCTGTGTAAGAATCTTTTGTTGCCTTTACAGCCCTGATTGAACCCACTCCGGTAACACCTCATGCCACATTACTATTCCATCTGTGGAAGCGCCTAAAGGGGGGTAGGATGAGTGCCATATACCATTTGTCTCAACTGGGATCCCCTTCCCTCAACTCCCCTGCCATGACTTGGTGTTAATGAATGAAAGGAGGGGTTCAGTGGTGATCCTCTTCTTGGGGACCCCGGAGGTGGCGGTGCTTACAGTCTTGCCGCCGTGTTCTGCAGGGCTCCGCCTCCCCTACACCCTGTCCACTCACCAACCGAATGGGTGTCACCTGTGTTGTTCAGCCATGTTGTTCAGCCGTGCCCTTTCTCCAGGGGGACCGGCATTGGCATGGGTTCTGGTGGGTTAGCCCAGCTGTCATGACAGCTAGTGTCTCTGCCTCAGATGCTGATAGGCTAGGCTCCCGTTTGCTGGCGTACTCCACACCGCCTCTGGGTAGGACGCCTCTAATGATTTTTACAAAGTAGACAGCTGGTGGGGGTGGAACTTCCTCCTCTCTCCCAGCCTTATACAGGGACTCAGCTTCCCCTTGCTCTGGATGTCGGCAGTGAGCTGGCTGCAATGCTCCTGCCTGCCACAGGAGCCTCACCATGCCCAGTGTGCTCCATGCCAGTGCGCTCCATCTCCTCCCCCTTGCTGGGTTCCCGTGGGGCTTTTTAATTTTCCCATGGTGGCTTCTCTGGCTGCTGTGATTGGCCCGGCTTTTCCCCACCCTGGGAACAGCTGATTGAATAGCCGGTGGTGGCTCCACTGAGCTACCACATCTAGAGAGGAAATCCCTTACAAAATTATCTTTGCCAGGACGGTGCATTGCCATAAACTTGAAAGTTTGTAGAGCCAGAGCCCAGAGAGTAATATGGGTATTTTTGCTTTGTTTCCTGGTTAACCATTGCAGTAGGGCTTGATCTGTCACCACCAGGAATTCCCGCCCCAATGGATAATATTTAAAATATTCTATTGCCCAGCGTATTGCCAGGCACTCCCTTTCGATCGTGGCATATCTGGTTTCGGTGTGGCTGAGTTTATGGCTTGCAAAGGCGATCGGGCACTCATCTTCCCCCCATCTTTGCAGTAATACAGCCCCTAGGGCGCTGCCTGATGTGTCTGTCTGCAAAATAAAAGGGGCAGAGAAATCAGAAGTGTGTACCATGACGTCGCGACACTTTGCCTCCTTCAGATCCTTGAAGTCCCTTCTCACATTTCAGGCATCCACTTTAGCGCCGCTGCCGGTTCCCCTTCGAGCTCATCTTTTGAGGGGTGCGGCGAGACCCACAAAATACGGTATGAACCTCCGATAATAATTGTTTAACCCCAAGAAGGAACAGAGTTGTCGACGGTTGCATGGTTATTGGAATTGTCGTATGGCCTCCACCTTGTCTGCCAGGGGACAGATGGTTCCCCGTCCTACCCGAAACCTCAAGTACTCAGTTTCTGTCCCTGCTAGTTTGCATTTTTTTGGGTTGGCAGTCAATCCTGCTGTTTGAAGCTCTTCCAGGACCACACTCAGGGCCTTGAGGTGTTGGTTCTAATTGGGGGTGAAGATGATGATGTCATCGATATAGGCTGCCACATATGACGTGTGTGGTGCCAGTAACGTGTCCATAAGCTTCTGAAAGGTGGCTGCCACGCCATTCAGCGCAAAGGGCATCCGTACAAATTTGAACAGGCCCCAAGGGGTCCTGAAAGCAGTTTTGGCACAGTCTGTAGCTTGCATTGGGATTTGCCAATATCCTTTGGCTAGGTCAATGGTAGATATGTATCTGGCTTCCTCGATTCTCTCAATGAGGTGGACAATGTGTGGCATGGGGAAGACATCGAAGGTTGCTAAGGCATTTCACTTTCTAAAGTCTACACACAAGTGAAGTGATCCATCAGTTTTGACCACCAGTACAATGGGACTGTGCCATGCGCTTTGGGATGGCCGGATAATTTCCTGCTTCCACATTTTTTCGCTCTCCTGCTGTATTTCCTGCTGCAGTCATTGGGGTATTGCCCTCCATCTCTCCCTAACTAGTGCACTGGGTGATGTTCTGATCTCATGCTCAATTCCCCACGCCCGCCCTGGGGTTTCCTGGAACATGTCCCAAAGGCTTCCATTACTTCCTTCAGTTCCTGTCGTTGTTTGACACCCAGATCTTCACCTAATTGCACTGGCTCCTTCGGTATGGATTCCCCTAACTCTAGACAGTGAGGTCCCAGTTCTTCTACCATCTCCTCTCTCTGTGCCAACCAGCCCTGTGGTGCCTTCCATTCCTTAAGGAGGTTTAAATGGTAAATTTGATGCTTGTGGCAGTGTCCCAGTTTGAGCACTTCATAATCCACTTGTTCTACTTGTCAGACCACCCTAAATGGGCTTTGCCACATCGCGAGATGTTTACTCACTGGCGCGGGAAGCAAGACTAAGATCATATCCCCTGGATGGAATGTTTGGGTTTTTGTTTTTCTATTATACTGAGTCTCCTGTTGTTCTCGCATGACTCACTGATTTTGGCAAGCCATCCACTGGGCCTTGTTGATCTGGTCTTGTAGCTCCTGTCGGTACCTTTCAGTGACTATTCCTGACCCCACTGGTCTCTCCCATTCCTCCCAGATGATCTATAACAGCCCCACAGGGGCTGTGGCCATATACTAGCTGGAACAGGGAATACTGCATTGACTCTTAGGGGGTGTCCCTTAGGACAAACAGTAGCGGTGTTAATATGGTGTCCCATCTATGGGGGTCTTCCTGTGAACATCACATGGGCAATCTTTTGATGGTCCCGTTTAGTCTTTTGACTAAGCCATTCACCTTGGGGTGATAAACTGATGTTTTTAAGTGGGTGATGCTGAGGGTACTACAGAGAGTCTTCATCAAACCCAACATGAAATTCATCCTCTACCCTAGTGATCCATTTGAGTAGCTCCTCTACCACACAAGTCACTGTAGTTGACCTGAGTGGGACTGCCTCTGGGAACCTCATGGCGTAATCTACTAAGACCAATACATATTGGTAGCTTCCGTGAGATTTTGGCACAATGTTGAGTGCGACACAGAGGAACCGTGTTTCAATTATAGGCATCAGTTGCAAGGGTACCCTCTGTGGTCTCCATTCCTGGGCCCTCTGGCACTCTGGGCAGGCTGCTCCCCATCTCTCCACATCTTCCTGCAGATGTGGCCAAAAGAATTCCCAGACTTGCGTTGCCCAGGTCTTGGTATTCCCTAGATGACTGCCTAGCGGGGAGTCATGGGCCAATCTCCAAATAGATCGGTGGAGCAAGGACGGGACCACTAGCTGCCGTCTTTACATTGTGCCCTCCTCACCCCTCTGGACCCGGTACAGTAGCCTCCTGATTACCTCAAAACTGGAGTGGCTCCGGGGCGTTCCTTCTCCGGGGTCCTCTGTCCTGAGCTGTTGGAGCTCCAGATCTTCTTGTTGAGCCTGGCGAAACTGCACCATGCTGGCTGCTGTACCATGTTGATACTGTCTCGGGCTGCTTCCCTCTGGTGAGGGGGGCTTCCTCCAGCCAAGCCCTCCCCACTTCTGAGTTGCTTCCTATCCTCCTCAGTCACTCATACCCGTTCAAGTACCATGAAAAACGGCCCCCATTCTCATCCCAGGATCATCTTGCAGGCCAGGGATGGTGCCAAACTGACCTGTATTTCCCCTCGGAACTCCATCATCTTCAAGGGAAAACGCAGCTCTGAAAATGCATCTTGCCACCCAATATGCGAGTCATTGCCAAGGGTCCAACTTCCTTTACTCCAGTCTGTGGGGCTAGGTCTGCTCAGAATAGGGACTGTGAGCATCCCGTGTCTAGGGTTGCCCTTACCACCCTATCCCCAATCCAGGCTGTCACGACGGGGTGGTCCCACCCTCCCTCATGTGCGATGGAACCAAAGCTACAGTCCATGGGCTCCCCTTGCTCTGCCTCCTTTCCCCTTTCGTGGGGTGGGGTGGATGTAGCCAGCCCATGCCCCAGTTTGCTCAGGTCCAGACCACATTCTCTGGTGATATGCCCAGTTCATCCGCAACGGTAGCAGATGACACCCCTTGATGCCCCCTTCTGCGGACCTATTTGCCTTTCTTCTTCTCTGGCCATGCTTCCCTTCAGGGCATGGAGGTCTCGCCCATGACCTCGCTCATTCTCTGAGCTGGAGGGCTTCCTCACTGGTCCAGGGTTGGTGTCTCCTTCCCCACACCTGGGTGTCCTCCTCCAGGTTCCAGAGGAATTGCTCCAACAAGAACTGGTCTATGGCCCCCTCCCAGTCAAACCAACCTGTGGGTAGCCATTTACTAAGCGTGTCCCGCAGGTATTGCAACAGACTGCAAGGCTGCTTGACTTCTTTCAACTTTCGGGCTTGAAATGCCTGTCTGTGGCTCTCTGGGGAAATCTCAAGCCTGTATAGGATTGCAGCTTTCATAGTGTCATAATCTCGGGCATCCTCCCTCGACAGGGCCTGATAGGTGGCTTGGTCCTAGTCGATCACCAGGGCGCCCAACTGGTGGGTCCACTGGCTGCAATCCAACCCCGTCTGAAGGGCAGTCCTTTCAAATGCCTCTGTGTAGGCCTTGGGATCATCCTCCCACATCATTCATGGCATCTTAAACAGGGCGGCATTCTGTTGCATCCACTCCTGCTGGTGTGCCCCCTGCAATTACTGTATCTCTAATACCTACCCTATGGGTTGGATAGCCTGTGTTAGCAGCTCCTCATGGTCTATTGCCGGCAACTGCATGTCTGCCTGACCCGGGTCAGGATCTCTATCCTGTTAACGTTGACGTTTTGAGAATAAATTCCCGGCCAGTGCACCACTGTGGAAGTGCCTAAGGTGGGGTATGATGAGTGCCGTGCTGTCCGTCTCGGCTGGGACCCCCTTCCCTCAACTCTCCTGCCACGACTTGGTGTTACTGAATGAAAGGAGGGGTTCAGTGGTGATCCTTTTCCTGGGAACCTGGAAACAGCAGTACTTACAGTCTTGCTGCCATGTTCCACAGGGCTCTGCCTTCCCTACACCCCGTCCAGTCGCCAACCAAATGGGTGCCGCCTGCATTGTTCAGCCATGCCCTGTAGACCCCTTTCTCCAGGGTGATTGGCATCAGCGTGGGTTCTGGTGGGCTGGCCTGGCTGTCACAACAGCTAGCATCTCCGCCTCGGATGCTAGGCTCCCGTTTGCTGGCATCCTCTCGCCACCTCTGGGTGGGACGCCTCTAACAATCTTAACAAAGTAGACAGCTGGACGGAGGGGGTGGAACTGCCTCCTCCCCCCCAGCCTTATACAGGGATTCAGCTTCCCCTTGCTCTGGATGCCGGCACTGAGCCGGCTGCAATGTTCCTACCTGCCACAGGAGCCTCACCACGCCTGGTGTGCTCCATGCCGGTGTGCTACCTCTCCTCCCCCTTTCTGGGTTCCCGTGGGGCTTTTTAATCTCCCCATAGAGGCTTCTCTAGCCACTGCAATTGGCTCGCCTTTTCCCCACCCCAGAAACAGCTGATTGAATAGCTGACGTAATGCCGGCTCACGCAGTTGTGGCTCCTGCTCTGGCTCCGGCTGTGCTGCTGGAGGTAAGTTTTCCTGGCGTGGGGGTCTGTTCTTGCTGCTTAGGGCCCATGGGGTTTGCCCTATCCGCTTCCAGAGCCTGTGGGGGCTTGTCGTTGCCACACATCCACGTGGAACTCCTAGGCCTTTGCAAATAAACAATTCATTTCCTTTCTATCAGAAGCTTTATACGTGGCAGCACACTGATTTACAAAGTAACTCCACAGAGTGTTAGATTTTATGACATGAGCACCAGAATATAGTGTGGCTTGTCAACTTGTGGGGAAAGGCTTAACTAACAAGGGTTTTGGTAGGATAAACTAAAGTTTAGCCATATTTAAAAGTTTAAAGTTTGGCCATATTTAAAAACAAAATGATTGACTACTTATCAGTACTATAATTGCTGCTTATTACATGAGTTGCATGTATCTGTATTGGGTGCCCAACATGCTGCAGTAGGAGAGTTATTTACTAGGAATATCTTTTGGAGGCATTATTTCACATCATGTGCTTAGTGGCCTTTATGTAGTTCTGGGTACATATTCACTGTTTGCAATTTGTGCTTAATATAGCTGTGCTTCAGTTGAGTGGCAGTGTCAGGAAATAGAGTGTTCCAGGTATAGTCCCCCTGTATAAAAAAAAACAGGCCAAGGTTTGTGTACCCCTCTAAATTTACACTATGGAAAATAAAAGAATGACTTCTGTCATGATACTGAACTGTAACCTAACAACATGGGAGAGATTTTAGACCTGTTGTTCAACTGTTATGCGTTTTCTTCATTTATATTTCCTCTTTTACCCTTACAGTTTTTTCATCCCTTGTCTCATGTATCTTTTATGCATTTGCTGCATATTCCCAAGAGTACATGCACCCTAATTTGAGAGTACTGTTTGATACCGTTCCACACAGCTGTTTCTCTAGCCTTCACTTTGACAGAAAAAACTTATAAAGTGACAGAGATTCTAATCTACAGCCTCGCTAAGTAATCTCATCCAGTGCTTGCCCACTCTCCTATTTGGAAGGTTCTTCTTTATTACCTAAGCTAAATCTCTCTTGCTGTAATTTAACCCCATTACTTTTTGTCTTGGCCCCAGTAAACACAAGACAAGTGATCACTATTTTCAGTATAACAATGCTGTAAGGAGGTACTCAGCCTGAAGTTCAGTCTGAGATCCAGCTGCAAGTTGTCAGCAGTTAAGCGTCTGCATGGCTGGAAGGCTGGCAGCATCTGCAACAAATGAGTGAATAAAGGTAGAGCTACGAAGAGACTTAAAAGCTCCAGAAGTAGAGTGTAAAGGGGAGAAAGGGAAAGTTGCAGTGCAGAGGAAGAAGCCTGTGTTGCTTGATACACATGCAAGTTATTTATCTAAATGTGGATTCAACAGCCTCCAATTTAGATTTACTGGAGTAAGCTCTGCAATCAAGTCACAATTTGGAGGAATGGTGAGGAACAACTATGTGGTGATTTTAAGTTAAGGCTTGTGTGCTGGTTGTACAATTTTATCCTGAGGTAACTGTGGGTGTCTTTACCTGAAGTAACTGTGGGTGCTTTTTGTGGAGTTATTATGCTTAATGCAAACCAGCTCCTCCACCACCTAGTGGCTTTGTCCTGAATTAGTTCTTGCTGCAGAAAGCTAACCTGCAAGAAATACTCATGTTCTTTTTCTTTTCTTTTTTTCCTTTTTTTTTTAAATACAGAGTAAACTTATTATGGTAAAATTTGGGATAAAGTATTCTATAATGTGGATTCTTTCTTCCAAAATGTAACACCTTATTATTACACCAAAGTGTATTTGTCCTTATTGAATTCATCCTATTTCAGTCCCCGTTTCCCAATTTATTAAGGCCATTTTGAATCCTAATCTTATTTTCAAAAATGTCTTATATGGGTGAAGTAAACTCTGGCCTTTAGCTGTCTTCTTTCTTCCAAGTCACTAATGAAGATATCAAAGAATACTAGACAAACCCCTCCAAATGCCACCAGATTTCCTCAGTTTAACAATGAGCCATTTCATGACCACCCTTCAAGCGTAAGGCACTTATTTTCCTTCTGCCCCTATTGTCTTTTCTAACCCACTTTCCAGACCACACACACCTCCTAGTTAACAAGTTTTTAGAAACATAACTGAATCCTTTGAACCTAGACAACAGAGAAGTCTGGAAAAAGTCTGTTCATCAAACCAACCAAGAACAGTGATTTTAAATAATAATGCATGCTTAAAAATACATGTAAAGCTGCTACATGTAATATTATCAGTATTATGCTATAATTCAAGTTTTTCTTAGGAGAATACATTAGAGATACATAATATTGTAAAATAAAATGCACATGAAGATGACAATAATTTATTTGGAACATATTAACCTGGATGTAAAATTCCACCTGTAATAAATAAAACATTATTTTTTCACACACTTTCAGATATTACTATGCGGCAACATCCCACACAAGATTATAACTGAATGCAGATGTTTCAGATCATATTTAAGCAATAGTATCAGTGTGGCTAGGCCTTCTTGCCCTCAAACAACCTAAAATAAAGCAATTCCTGCATCATACACATATCTCTGTCCTAGCTACCAAACACACATTGTATAGAGCGACGAATCCTGCTGTAACACCCTTCCAATCTTGCTCTTTCACACTTACACTGATAAAAACATTTAGTTGCAAACAGCTGAAGAGCACTTGTATTTCAAGCTCAGCAGAATGAATATGAGAAATGAACTTCAGAACTACAGGAAACTCGTAGTTCTCTTTAAAAGGAAAAGAGCCAAGTAACTGGTTCCTCAGCAGGCAGGCACTACCATCTGCTGGTTAATCAATTTTACTGTTCATCTGATTTAGGTCAGAAGTGTGTAACTAACATATGGAAGAAATATGTAGCAAACCTTAAGATGGTTTCAACCATGCTTGATTTAAATGTCTAAGAAGCTAATACTGAACTTGTAGAAGTCTGACCCAAAAGCTAAGGCTGTTCATGCAAATTGAATGATCCCAAAGGAGCACATGAGGTACTAAATTCCCATATACAATTTAGGGAGCTATTAAGTGATGAGGAGGGGACTTCCCTCTGGAGATTGGGTTACAGTAATAGGGTTTTTTTTGTCCCAGACAGTTATACAGACAAAACTAGGAAATCCTGTGCTTGGAAATATTTGAATACTGATACTTTACTTGCAAAAGTCAGTACCTGAAGACTATGCAGTTCTACTACCTAGTTTAAAAAAATTCAATGGCTTTATTACAAATATAAAACTTTATAGGAGTAGAACCTAAGGCCAACTTTTTCGGATGCAAAACTTAAGCTCCTTAAGACATATTTAGGCCCTAAAATTTCCCTACCTTTGATAAGGGATGAGCATTTATAACTCATCCATATATCATTGGGAGCTCCAGGTGCTCAGCAATTATGAGTATCAGAAAAATTCTATTTAGATGTCAGCTTATTCTAGTAGATGTATAACATTAGACACTCGCATCTGAAAATGTTGGTTTTAATTTAACAAAATACAGCCTTTTTGGTATCTCTGTTTGGAAACAGGCAAGTTCTAAACTGATCACAAATGAATCTATCAACATAACAAGCAATTCTAGTTTTCTGTTTGAAAATCGCAAATTCTCTGATTAAAACCCCCCAAATCTGCAATTGAAATGAAACATCACTCTCTCTCTCTCTCTCTCTATATATATGTATCAGTTGAACACAATGTTTTATTGATATATTTACAATTTTAAAGCAATGTGGAAGCCTACCAGTGCTTCAATTATTATAATAAAATATACAATAATAATATACATTCTAAGTATCTATAGATTTTGGTATTTGATTTGGGGTTTTTTATCATGGGTAATCAGAGCTCCCCCTCCCCCCTTCACTCACCAGGATGCAGGTCCAGACCCCTCACTCCCAAGCCACAGCCTCCCAGCCCTGCTCGTGCCCCTCACTTCCCACCCACAGACCCCCATCCCCCCCAGAGTTGGCCCCCAGCTGCCAGGGCTACAGGGCCAGGGACCTGGATCCACAGGCCCCTGCTCTCTGCAGCAGCACCTGAGCCCTGGCTGCTGCCTGCAAGAAGCAGCAGCTGCTGTGGCAGAGCAGAGTGCGGAGCCCTACTCCCCCTCTGCAATGGGCAGCATAGCCAGAGCGGAGCCCATGTGGGGTGGGCTGCCTGCTACAGGCTTGGGCTCCCTGCCTTGCTGCCCCCTCCCAACCCCCCTCCCAGGGCATCTACAGCCCGGAAGGTGGGACCCGGGACCCGGCATAGCAAGGCAGAGTGAGGCCAGGTGGGGAAGCTCAGTGCTACCACTCGGAGCCCCATGCTGCCATGGCGCAGCACCCCTGCCTGCCCAACAGCAGTGGAGGTGGCGGTGTGGAGTTGTGCCCCTCACTGCTGCCGGGTGAGCAGGGAGCACTTTGCCAGGGTTGCACGAGGCTTGCAGCACCAAGGAGCTTCCCTGCCTGGTCCCATTCTACCCTGTTGCACTGGGTCCCACTGGCTGGGCCACAGAGGCCCCAGGGGAAGGCAGCAGGGTGGGGAGTCCAAACCCACAGTGCTCAGCCTGCACTTGC
>NW_017729022.1:32152596-32153714 GCF_001723915.1 Gavialis gangeticus | reverse complement strand
CCTCGATAAGCCGCCTACAGCCCCATCCTGCTCCAAACCAGGGCCCTGTGACCATGCATTCTGGCCTTGGGCCCCAAGTCTTGTGGACCATCTGGGCTGGACAGCATCCCCAGCCTCAGCCCTGTCCAACTCCCTCCCTTACTCCCTCCCTATGGGGGCCTAAATCCCTGCTTCTTCCTGCCAGACTTACCTGTGAGGATCTGCTCTCCAGGCTGCCTGGCACCCATGTGCATGTGTACGTGCGCATGTGCACATAGCATCTCCTGCCTGCCTGCTCTCCTCCTACTCCCCCCAGTCCCTCACAGGCTTGAACTCTTCCAACCTGCAGAGAGCTCTTAGCGAAAGTGGAAAATCCATGTGTTTCTTTGTTAAAATGAAAAATCCACATTTTTCTTGGTCAAAAGGGAAAATCCACTCCCCCCCCAACCAATTTTCCATAGGAAACAAAATCTGGATCCCTAATCATAATTTCACCTTCTCCCCCCAAAAAAGAAAAAGAAACCAAAGAAAAAAATCACTTTGGAACATTCTTTAACATGAATCTGTTCAGTTCTAAGCATAATTGTCATCGTATGTGAGAAAACAATATTTTACAGCTGGACTGATGTGTATAAAGGCAATAGGAGCTAAACTCTCCCTTATGAGTCTATGTGAAGATCACATGAACTTACATGCAAATCTAACTTCATCTTGAGCTCTGTGCCTGAAAAGTTATAGCATTTTAATCTTGTGTTTTTTATAATATAGGTGAAACATATAGTCTTGAAATATACATATAATATTGAAATATACAATTTTTAAAAGTTACATGCAGATTTAGGATATGAAGTAGAATGGTTGTAAGTAATATCAGTGAATACTAAACATACTGAACCAGTCCTGGTTGTCTGTTACGCTTGTGTATTTGGGTACAGAAACTAGCATATTTTTAATTAAAGAAAAAACATTGGAATTACAAAGTATATTTATGTGCTTCTTTGAAGCAATTTAAGTTAGCATGTACCTAAGCAAAAATCTTTTGTTTCTCTATTCTGTTACTTTAAGAAAGTCACATATAGTTTTATAGTTGGTAGGGCTCGAAGGGACATGAGCAGATCATCAAGTCTGACCCCCTGCCA
>NW_017729022.1:32114216-32150713 GCF_001723915.1 Gavialis gangeticus | reverse complement strand
TTTTGGTGAGCCATGGGGGCTTTTGCACCCTCTTGCCTCCTTTATCCATGTTGGGATTACCTCCCGTTGGGCTAACAGGGGAACTGGGATAAAGTTTTGAGATAAAATTTTATTTATTTCATTATTTTTGTATTTTTTTATTACTGTTGCATTAAAAATAAAACCTAGACAAATATCTTTCTTTTAAATAACGATGTCTGAGATTGTTAAAACAGAAAATACAATACTGTCTAAATTTGAATATATTATTCTAAGTGCTTATTACATGTGTTTTCAAGTTCAAAATTAGTTAGGAACAAAATACTTGACGAAATAATGTGTTTAACCCTTAAGACTTCAATGAATAAAAAGCATTCATAAATGTATAACTCTAAAAAATATGTACATAGAAGAACAATTTTATATTGATGAAAAAATATCTTCCTATAAAAATCCTGGTCCCACTTAACCAGAATTTTATCACTGGCTCTAAAAAAGCAGAGCTGGGTGCATAATAATATGATTTTAATGTTGTATTAACCTCTGTGTTAAGCAATAGCCAGTTTAATATTTGGGCTACTATGTTTCTCAGTATTTGATCTGCTGTATATTTTACATTAATGTTCGTTGGCTAGACACACCATCTATTCATTAAAATTGGATAATTAAAATTCAGTTTCTGGTTATCAACTGAATCTTACTAGATTGTCACATTTAACTTAAGTTTTTTGTCTTTTCTTTGGTGCTTTCACATCTTTATTTATAAATTGAGAAACATCTTTTGTAAAGTTTCTGTCAAAAGTAACTTATTCTTTATAGTCCATTAGCCCGTTATAGCCCACTAGCATTTAAAGCACCATATATATATAAAATAATTATCAACTACATCGCAAAAATATTAATCGAGGGAAAATTGTCTTGGTATTGACGTTGGTATGATGTATTCCTCTTCCTCACTTGAAACCTTTTTCATTAAGTAGAATCCTTTTGACCTATATTCCAATATGGGTTCTTAAGATGTACGCATATTTGGATAATATAACTTGATAAAAAAAACAGCTACACAAGCCAATAATGTCAGTGATGGTCTTAAAGCTACAATATAAATGCAGAATTCATCACAGCCTTTCACCCATGGTGGACGCCAATTATAGTATTCTATAAAAAAGCACAATTCTTATTAGGCATGAATGTAATTATAACAACTAGAATAATCCAGGTAATAATGAAGAATTAGAATACATACCAATAATTCTATCACGTGTTGCATTTTCTAGAAAAAGAGAAGAAATAAATGGTTCTATCAGGCAAAAAGGTGTTGTTCCATTTCAGTTTTCATTAGTTAACTTACAGAAACAGTAATTAATAAACAGCCTACTAGAAGTTGTCCATTTCAACTAACGATATTTAAAAATAATCGCAAACTTCTTAGACCTAAAATATATTTTATACAACATTCATGCTTCTTGGATAGTATCCTCTAATGTAAATAAGAAAGATTTAAATGCCTTTCACACTTCTAATAACCACTGGTTAAAAAAAATAGAGGTGGGGGGGGAGTTTTATTTCCCATGCAGATCATTGGTGTTTTTCATTTTCAAAAAGATGCCAATTGATCTCCAAAATACTATGTAGAACTGATAACTATTAGTTTTCATATTTAACAAAGAAGCAAAGTAACATACCAATTGAGGTCAATATTTTTTCAGAAATATGCATTAATGTTGTGTATATCAATATTTGGGTGCCAAATTTGAGATGGCTTGTGTCTGATTTTCAGAGCTACTGAGGACCTGAAGTTAAAGTGTCTCAAATTGGCTACCTAAAAATTGAGGCACACAGTATTTGTATATGTTTCTGAAAAGGACTTTATATGTAACTTAAGGCTGCATACACACATTCAAGTGGTTCTCCTGGTAGAGAAATTTACCCAGAGTCATGTGTACAGACATTTCAGTGCTGAGGCCCTCAAGAATGGAGAGATTACAATGCTGATTTGTGCAGCTGGGGGAGGAAGCAGGGGCTTTGCACACATTTCTGCATGCTCTACAGGCTCCCTCAGTTTGTCTGGCAACAGATGGTAGCTTTGAATTGGGCAGTCCTGATTGGTTGACCCAGACTGTCCATGGTCAGCCTATGTTCCTCTGCTGCATAATGTACAGATTGTGAAGGGGGCCTATTCTGCTTCCTGTTGAAGCAGCAGAGCACCATCTGTCAGGGGAGTATGAGGGACATGATGGAGGATTGTGTTCTCTGAGAGAAGTCATGGTATGTACAGACATTAGTTCTCCCTGGCCACATCCACCCAAGTGTGGATGTTTGTTTCTCTGGGGACAAGAAGCAGTGGCTTTGTGCACTTCTAGTTGTCTCTGGGGACACCTGTGCCACACACCCCAGGTTATCCCAGGTGGGGTAATGGAGGCTGGTACCAGCAGCCTTACCTGGGGTCCTGGGGGTCTCCTGGGGCTGCAGCACTGGTGATCCTGCTGCTCAGAGTCTAGCTTGCAGCCGGAACATGGCTCCAGCCAGCCAGGCCCTGGTTCTGGACACACAGTTTTGGGTGGTGTACACTGTCCCTGCATGCACTGCTCTGCATTTTTTTTTTTGCGCAGGTTTTTTTAATCTCCCAAGGTCAAAAAGCCTTCCGGCATGGAGAACAGCTGAATGTGTAGTATGTGGCGCCACAGACATATCTGCTGCACCACATACCGCATGGTGGTGTTCATCTAGACATGGCTCCTGAGTGTGATTTAACCCTGGGTGTTTCCAGGTTATTTTTCTCTTGGAGTGGCAATTTTTACTTTGGGAGAAAAAACCTGAACATCTGCATACTCATGGTTTCTCCTAGGAGAAGAGCAACTCTCCCAGGAGAAACTGAATGTCTGTACAAGGCTCTAAGCAAGAAACAACTTACAAGCAGAACTGCAGGTACATTTTGCTGCTTAGTTTTGGTCTCAGTTCAAACATCTAAACTAACCTAAATAAATATCCTGACTTCAGTATAAGGCAATTTATAGTTTATGACTTCTAGGTAGGTTAAACAAAGAACTCATGCCTCAACTCATCCATATATGCTGCACTTATTCTGCAGTTCTTGATGTTGCTAATTGCTTTTCTTATGAAAACTATAAAGAAGTCTGAAAAATTTACCAAGCTAGCTGGGGTTCTATCTATGAGCAACAATGGGAAAAAAGTAGCGCTACACCAGTATATTGGTTGCATATCAGATTGGCACTGATAAAAGGAAAATTAACATTATCAGCTATTGGCTTTTTTAGGTTTAGGTGATAATGTCACCAATAAATACAATATGCCTTCTGGCTGGGGCCCCTAGACACTGTGTGTATGCACATAGCTAAGAAAGCAGCTGGGCAGCATGGAGAGCAGTGCCTTGCAGGTAAGTCTGTGGAGGGGAAAGGGGAATGGGGTAGGGTAGGGGCTTGAGAGGGGGTAGATAGAGGCCCCTATGGTGAGGAATGGAATGGGGCAGGGGCTGGGGGTGCTGCCTAGCTAGGGCAGTGAATAGGACCTGGGGCTGGGGCAGGGAGCAGGATGGAGCTGCAGGCAGCTCGTCCAGGGGGCGTGGGAGAGGGAAGTGGGGAGTGGGGGCATCTCCTCACTGCTGCACACACTCCCTGGGGGGAGGCATAGGGGATGCATATGACCCCCTCCCCCCAATTTGTGCATGGAGTGGATGCAGGTTGTTTGCTGTGGGCTCAGAGCTCTGCTGTCTTCCCCTTGGGACTCCCATACGAGCCATGTCTCCTCCTCACCCAGCAGCAGTGGGGCAGTGAGTTGTGCCTCTTGCTGCCAGGCAGGCAGGGGATGCGCAGCCAATGCAAGGCCCGCAGCAGGGCTGAGAGCCCCGAGTCCACAGTGGGCAGCCTGCATTTGCCCTTGTCCCACTCAGCACTGCTCCGGTTAAAAGTATCCCTCCACTTAATGGTGGCAGCAACACTTGAAATAAAGCTCATTTGACAAGTTTTAGTTCAACCACTGCTGCTGCCATTTTAAAGCACCAGGACACTGATACCCTGGATGAGCTACCCACAGCTCTTTTCTGCTCTCTGCCCTGGCCCTGGGTCCCATTTACTACCCTGGCTGGGCAGTGCTGCCAGCCCTAGTGCCTGCCCTTGCTCCATGCCTTCCCTCACCATGGGAACGTCAATCTGCACCCCCCACTCCACTTCCTTCCCCCACACAGACTTCCTTCCCCCACACCCTTTCACCACAACCGTCTTACCTGCAGGAAGCTGCTCTCCATGCTGCCCAGCTGCATTCATGTAAATTGTTTACCTGATTGGTATCAGCTGATATGGCTGGTTAATAATTGGCTATTGGTATTGGCCAAGAAAATCTTTATCGGTGCACCCCTAGAAAAAAGCTTGCTAGCTAGACAATTAAATTGAAGACAAAGAATTTAAGATAAAGAAGCCCCACATTTTATGGAATAAAACCCAGATGAAATACCAAGAACTCCCACCATAATATGCCACTAATTAAATGTTATATGGAAAGAGTCTGCAAAGAAGGGCTCTCTCCCATAGCTTGTGCCAATGGGCAGAGCACATCTGAAGAGATAGATCAGTATTTTACACTTCCAGAATGAAACACATTTCCAAATTGTTACTGAACATGTAAATACAGAAATAAATAGATTATAGGCAGCCTGAAGAGAGTATTTGATTAGGTTTGACTTTCTTGATTTGGTGACATAAGCTGTTTTAATTCTAGCAGAAAGTCAGCGATTGGAAATATCAGGCTCTAGAGACAGTAATAATACTGGACTGTGATTGAACTGAAAGTTTGCAATGATCATTTGTGGCCTTGATAAAGTAAAATATGAAGTGCTTCGCTGAATAAGAATAGATTTAAGAATTATGTAAGTGCTTTGTTGCACTGAGCCTTAACAGAGCACTGAAGAGATAAACTAAACAAATGAAAAAATTCATATTTTTTTCCTATATTCTTTTTTACTACTGAGTAGATGTACATGTATATTTTTCTTTTGTCATATTGCTTAGTATATTCCTTTGTACTTACTACATAGTTTATTCACACAGGTGTCCCCACGTGGGCACTGACTGCACGGTGCTCCTTTTTGATAAGGTTTTCTTGGATAATTGCCACTAGAAAGACAGAACAAAATTTCTTTTAGATGAATCTTGCTGCAAATATTTATAAATAGGGCATATTTTGAAGTGTTAAACACTATAGGACAAGGGATAGCAACCTATAGTTCATGGACCAGATCTGGCCTGCAAAGGGATTGGATCTGGTTAATGAAGGTCTGACCTGATCTTCATTTTACTAAGGGCATGCCAAATCCTAACCATCTGATCTGGTGGCTGTTCCAGCCTGTGTGGAGAGATGTTCTTCCTCTGCAGCCTCTGTTCAGCTTTAGTGGAATGGCTGGCGGGGAATGGAAGCCCATGGCACTGGCTGAGTCATAAGCTGTGGCATGTGTTAGTAGGAAGTTGCCGACCCCCGCTTTAGGATGTTTGCTAACAGAACTGCTTATACTTCATGTTCAACTTCAAATATTTTATAAACCATTCTCTCATAGTTTCACTGTTATCTTTTCTCTATTAGAGATAACTGCATTAACACACTACTTTTATTTCTAAGGAAAAAAACTCTAATGTATTTTATTCAAACCCCACTTCATTAGATATATGAATTTTTAAATAAATATATAGGGGTAGAGCTTAGCTTCAAATAAGGCTGAGATGAAATAAATCTTAAAAGTAAAAAGCTTGTAAAATATCTTTCATTTAATTTGATAAGCAGTGAGATTTTGCAAAATAATTAACCTTGTGTGTAATTTTAAGCATGTGAGTGGCCCTACAAAATAAGTGGTATTACTCAGATACCTAAAATGTGTTGAGCTGGGACCTAAATCCTTAAAGACCATACAAACAGCATTGATTATTTTAATTCACAGCTTGCAGTGATCTTAAAGGCCCCTGGAAGACATTACACTTAAGATGCAATTAACCTGTTAATTATACCATAAATAGTAACTCTGACACATTCAGGAAATTAATAGTGTGACAAAATGGGAAACCAGCCCCAGAAATATTCCACAAAATATATATGATATATATATTAGGGCTTGATATATATACAACGGGGCTTGTTGGCAGCTCCCCAACATTTGGGTAGGCTGACAGACATGTAGTGAATCCCACAGTTTTTAGGTGCCAACTTGAGAGGAGCTCATCATCTGAGTTGGGGTGCCAGATTGCAGAAAGCTCTGGGGCTCATTGCAACCTGGCATGGTGCTTACCTTGCCCTGCTGCTCCCACAGCAGCTGAGGAGCAAGGTACATTTTGGTATTGGGTACCAGAGAGCCCCATGGCTCACTGTGACCCAGCAGGTTGACTTCCTTCACTTGCTGCTCCCACAGAGCTGTAGTGCAAGGCACTTGACACATCTAGGCCATGGGGACCTTAAGTTCAGGGAGGTTCCATGATCCCCAAATCCCCATGCACTAGGACTTTTAAAAACCATGCATGCAGCCAGGCTTCATGTGTAGTTTTCTAACATCCCTGATGCATGAGGCTCTTGGTCCCAGAGCTGGGACTAATAAGTCAGTTGTTAGTCCTGGTCCAGGGACCAAAACAGTTCGCTCTGAGTTGTGGGTACCTGGCTTTCAACTTGCTGGTACAGGGGAAGTCTGGAATAGCCCTGCACTGGCAAGTAGTAATGGTAGGATTAGGATCTGATCCCTGATCCCATAATTGTGTGTTCTGCCATGCGTGACATGGCAGGAGGTACAATTGTTGGGATTGAGGATCAGATCCCATGGTGCCATTAAATTAACGTATGACAGGGGCAAGAGGATATCACCCTGACTCCTGATTAGAGCTTCAAAGAAAGAAGCAAAGAATTGCTGGATCAGATATTCTTGTAGTCAAGTAAGTCTAAAGACTGGAAGGGAAAATGGAAGTAATTTCATATAAAATATACCCCAATACACTGCAGTAAAATGGAGAGGAAAACTCAGAATGTAAAAACAAGCTAAAGGAAATCTGTCAAAAAAGGAGTCTCTGAAAGCAAAATCCTTCCTCAATTAAAATACAAATCAGAAATCAAAATATGACTCCGAAATAAGTGTTTCAAATGAAAAAATATTCAATAATCCCAGGCTAATCTCGTATTATTTTATTGTAAAGTTGAACCAATCTGTACTGCTAAAGGCTATAGAATTTTCATTTATTCTAACACCAAGTTCCCAGTTTTAAAGGACCTTTTTCCTTTCTGGCCTGCTTGTCATACTCTTTGAGACTTGTAACATATTGGCTAGATCAGGTGTAGGCAACTTTTTGGCCAGAGTGCTGAAAAAACCTCAGTGTCTACCTGGTAAGGTGCCAGAGTGCTGGCATACCACAAAAAAAAAAAAACTGGGGCAGGGGGTACATGGCTGGACACACTGCATATTAATATAGTTAATAATCATAAATGTTGCTTTGGGGTTTTTTTAATGGTAACTACCAGGTTTTGTAAAAATTCTAAACCTTCATATACTACCTTTGTTCTTGTGTATTCTTTTTGGTTAAGCCTATTGTGATTAGAGAGAGAAAAAAAGGGAGAGAGAAAAAAGAGAGAGAGGTAAAGAGAAAGGAAAAAGAGAAAAAAGGGAGAGAAAGAGGTAAAGGAAAAAGAAAGAAAGGGAGGAAAAAAGAGAGAGAAAAAGGAAAGTAAAAAAAAGAAATAGAAAAGAGAAAAAAGAAGAGAAGGAAAGAAGAGAGAGAAAAAGAGAGCAAAAGAGAAAGAAAAAAGAAAAGAAGCTAGAGCTGGGGAGCTCAGGCCTCCCCGATGGTCCCAGAGTGGGAGAAGCCCAGGCCCAGGGCTAGGAGAGAGGGCCCAAGGGGTTTGAGCAGACAGATGTCCCATTCCACCTGGGTAGAGGCAGCACTGGGGCACTGAGCACCAAGGCAGGGCACTTGGGGCAGGACAGCACATGGAGGGATGGGGTGGGGCAGGCTGGCCCAGCCGGCCCCTTGAGAAGGCAGCAGCCACAGGAGAGCGGGGGCTGGGTGGGAAGTGGGGGCTGCCCTGGGGCTCTGCAGGCTCAGGCCAGGGCAGCTGGTCAGGGGTGCCCAGTGGCACCTGAGTTGGGTCCTGGCTGACCCGTGCAGCTCCACAGGGATGGGGTGCAGCTGCCTTGCCCATGAGGGGATGTCACCTGGCCAGGGCAGGATGCTGGGCTCACAGGGTTCCCAGCTCCAGGCTCAGCCTCCCTGCATGCTGGACACAGTGCAAGCAGGATGGAGCCACCCAATGTGGGGGCCCAGCTGCAGGAGCCCCCTGCGCTTGGGGAACAGCCCCCATGGGCAGAGCTCAGGGCCAAGCCAGCCAGGAGCCTGCAGCACAGTGTCCCTGTGCAGCTCCTGTTCCAGTCCCAGCCTCTGAAAAGGAGCTGTGGGTGGGCAAGGCCAGGACCTGGACAGACCGGGGCAGCCATGATGGTTGTTCCTGAGGTCCGGGGGGCTCCCATGGCAGCTCCACCCCACTCGCACTGTGCCCAGTGCACAGGGAGGCTGAGCCCAGAGCTGGAAGCCCCCAAAGCCCAGTGTCCAGTTCTGGTCAGGTGGCATCCCCTCATTGGCAAGACGGTTGCGCCCCATCCCTGCAGAGCTGCAAGGGCCGGGCTGGGCCAGGTCCCATCTTGGGTCCGGCTGGGCACCCCTTTCCGCCCTCCCACTGAGGCCTGAGTCTGTGCATCCTCAGGGCAGCTCCACTTCCCGCCTGGTCCCTGCCTTCCTAGGGATCCAGCTAAGCCAGCCTGCCTGCAGCACTTTCCTCCATGCCTTCTAGACCCTGTCCAGAGTGCCTTTTCCTGGCGCTTGGTACCCCGGTGCTACCCCCACCTGGGTGGGATGGGATGTCCAATTGCTCAAGCTCCAGCCAGGCACAGGGCTCACCCACCTGCTGGGAGCCTCCAGCGCAGCGGCCTTGCGCAGCACCTGCCAAGGCCCCAGCCCCACCCATCTGCAGCTCCCCTCCAGGGGCTGTGCTGGGCTGGAGGGAACAGTTCGGGGCACAAGAGGTGGGGTCAGCAGAATGCAGACTGCATTCATACCTGGATTCTCCTGACTCTGCCCCCAGTGCCTCTTGTGGCACTGAGATCTGTGGCTGGTCTGGATAGCCCAGAGCAGCCATTTAAAAAAAATGTTTTTTTAAAACAATTTCCTTGCATGCCTCCTGATGTGCTGGGTAAAATGTCTTCATGTGCCACTAATTGACACACATGCTGGGGGTTGCCTATCCTTGTTCTAGACTGAGACTCAGGTTCTCTGCTTCCACCTCCTCAGAGAGTTTCAGGAATCTGGGGTGAATTCTCTCTGATAACAGATGGAAAAACTTGTTCTGCAAGCAGTTCCATGTTAACCACAATATGAGGCATATTGTTCATATTGATTCTGGGAAATTTTCTTGAGAGCTTTCTCTCCCCCTCTGCTAAAAGTAAAAGATCTACTGAAAACTGGAGTAATAAGAAGCAGTGTGTTCAGTGTCTGATGTACTGCAAATGCCTCATCAAACTCTATGTAGAGGCACAGGGGGGATCGTCAGACCTCAGGTTAATTTCCTTATTAATGCAGTAAAGCCATCTCAGGTGCTTAATCCATTCTCAGCACTGCATTCTAAGCTTCTGGATGCTAACTTAAGCAAATTTGGCTTGAAATAACAAGGGATCCTGCTTTTCTCTGTTTAAAAATTGCAAATTCTCTGATAAAATGGTGCATTCTCTGATTAAAAGACCCCAAACTCACATTTTTCCATGATTAAAATGAAACACCACTATATATATAGGTAGCAGTTGAACACAATGTTTTATCGATACATTTACAATTTTAAAGCAATTTGGAAGCCAACCATTGCCTCAATCACTATAATAAAATAAATTCTAAATACCTATACAGTTCAGCATTTGATTTGGGGTTTTTATCATGGAAAATCATAACTCCCTTGCCCTCTTCACTCACCAGGATGTAAGTCCAGCTGCGGTTGTCCCCGCCACACTACTTTGTGGTGCTGAGCAGCCTGATATGCTGGTGCCCTGTCCATGCCATTGCCCCTTATTCCCAAGCCACAACCCCCTGGCCCTACTGGTGCCCCTCACTTCCCACCCATAGCCCCCCAACCCTACTGGTGCCCTTCACTCACCACCCCCAGCCCCCTGCCTACTCCAGCCTTGCCAGAGGGCCCCCAGATGTACCTGAGCCCCAGCTGCTGCCCATCAGAGGTTGCAGCTGATGTAGTGGAACAGAGCATGGAACCTGGCTCCCCCTCCTCTATGGGGAGCGCAGGTGGAGCAGAGCCTGTGGAGTGGGGTGGGGTGGGGTGGGGTGGCAGATGCGGGATGCCTGCTGTGGGCTCAGGCTCCCTGCCCTTCTTCCCTGCCCTAGGGCCTCCATGGCTCAGCAGGAAAGACCTGGCATGGCAGGGTAGAGTGGGGCGGGGAGGCTTATGCTGCTGCTGGGAGCCCTGCCCTGCCATGGCAAGGCACCCCCTGCCTACCCAGCAGGGAGCACAACTTTGCGCCACCACCCTTGCTGCTGCTGAGTGGGCAGAGGGTGTCTCACCACAGCAGTGTGGGGCTTGCAGTGGCAGCACCAAGCTTCCCCACCCTGCTGTGCCTTGCTGCACCAGGTCCCACCTGCTGGGCTGCAGAGGCCCCAGAGGGAAGGCAGCAGGGTGAGGAGCCTGAGCTTGAAGTGGGCAGCCCACCCTTGCCCCCCCCCCACAAATCTGGGGCGCACGTGCCTTCCATGCCCACCCCCCTCCCCAGGATTGTGCAGAATAGCAGGGAGCCACCACCCTGCCAACCCCTGATGAGCCGCCCTTGGCTCTGTCCTGCTCCCCGCCTGGGTCCTGTGGCGACACATGGCCCTGGATACCAAGCCAGCCCTGTCCAATTTCCTCCCTCCCTCACTATGGGGGCCTCAATCCCTCCTCTCCCAACAGACTTACCTGTGGGGAGCTGCTCTCCAGGCTACCTGGGAGCCATGTGCATGTGTACATGCACACATACAGATGGCGTCCCCTGCCTGTTGCTCCTCTTGCTCCCCCCAGCCCCTTGCAGGCTGGAACTCTGCCAGCCTGCAAGGGGAAAGCAACGTTTCCTGCATTTTTCTCCTCAAAAAGAGAAAATGTAGCTTTTACTGCATTTTTCCCTGGTGAACAGAAAACCCAGATCCCTGGAGGTAACCTTGTATGATTTATGTTCTCGCTGCAGTGACTGAAATCAATACTCTCACCAAACATTCATTAAAATTCATGTATGCTTCTCTGGCTACCTGGCTGCATGTCAGGAGTGCTTTCTCAGATTCTCAGAGCAGAGAATAGCTGGATGTCTGGAGATATCAGGAGTTGTGATGCAAATCTGAATTACACATGGCTATATTACTGCCAACCTACAAAGGGGTGGGGGAGAGGGACAAATAATAGCAAGGGCAATCACATATCTGGAACCAGAACACTACCTGTGAGTTAGGAGTGTATTTGCCTTGTGGAATGAGTAGAGAGATGTTTTATGTGGATGACAGTGTGATATGGATAAGAAGGTGAGCTGAATGCATGAATAATTTACAGTAGAAACACACTTTGAGGCTCACAAAAAACAGTGCTAATTCTTCAGAACTCAATTTATCAAAGTGAGAGAGATCTGGTTTGATTTGGTGATGCATGTAGGGTTAGGTAACCAGTTTCTTGTCTATTGTTGCTTTTTTTGATGCTGGGGGCCGTCTCTTTAATTGCTGCATTATTTTCATTTCAAATTTTCAAACTTTTCTTCACGACCATGAAAATTAGAAATGTTTCTTTTAAAGACATGCTTAGATTTTGATACCTTCATGAGCTTATTTTGCATCTTGTTAGTTTGGCCCTTTTATGATTGCTTTCTCAGTGAAGAGGAGACATGTCTGAGGAATACGGTGGATTTGTTTTAGCTTTGGAATCTGTTTTGAGTAACACCTCCTAAATACACCATGGATTTCGTAACCAAATTTAATATTTTCTTTTATATATGATAAATGTAATTATGACAAACTTTTACGAGCTTCTTGCAATGTTTAAGTAAACAAGACTGTAGATTTAACAAAGTTTGGCTTGTGATGAAAACAAAGGACATGTTTAAGCTTTTAGCATTAGCTTCCTGAGAATAATAAATTCATTGATTTACAAACCATAGCTTTGTTGTACTAGCTCACACACATTACAAAAACATTTTTTTAATGTGATTGTATAACATAGTTGTCCAACTTATTTATACCATGGTTTTAGATGTTTCTGTATACACAGAAAAACTTAACCAGGTTATACATCATAACTATATGGGTAGGCTAAATGTACCATAGTTAATGCATGTGTTTTTGTTTATGAAGGCAAAAAAAGTGTGTTAAAACCATGACTGGGCTGCACGCTATAGATGATTAGTTACAGGATATGTTTTAAGACAACAGAGAAGCACCCATCTTAAAAACAATTATTTCATTCAAGTATTAAAAATAGAGAAATCACAGAAGAGAAACTGCTTAAGAGAAATAAAAATGAGCATATGGCAGAGTCTGCATTAGCGCAGAGGTTCTTTGCTTACCCGAGGGTATAACATTTATCAGAAATTTTAACAGGACTGACTCTACTAAAGGGCATCAAGTAACCAATACTCACAGATCTACAGATGCCTGAAGTAACTGCATTGTTTCAACCAGAGAAACTGAATTGTTTATCTAAGTACATGCACTAATTTATTGATATGCATTTAATCAAATTAATTTTTAGAAAAATATGTATTATCACTGTTTTCATTTTAAGATTTTATAAAAATAACTTACCTTGGTGCATAGTTGCATATAAAATGCCCTGCATTTTTTATTCCTGCAACTTCAGGACAAAAGGAAACAGCACAGCCTACCTTATAAGAATTATCCCAAACAACCTAGAACAAAAAAATATATTTCTTTTACAAAAGGAAAAAGAAACTACTCAACAGTGATTGGTTATAATGGCAATATTAGTTCTCATGAAATAAATATCAGTTCAGACATGTTATCTATATTAGGTAGCCAGTTTTTTAGTTTCCAGAAAATAATGTATTTAGTAATAACTGGAAGTAAAAACAGAAGACCTCTTTACATAGAAATTGGAATGATAATGCATATTTCGATCATGCTTACCATGTATCTTATGGTATAATATGGACTTTGTATGTGCAAAGTTCCAAGGACTGGAACAACCTGCATGCTTTCCTGAGGGCCAGATTTTGGACATAAGTTCATATCCTAATATTGAAGGAAAAACAACTATGACAGCAGACATCCAATTACTGAAAACTTTTGCTGCCAAAGAAAGGCTGAAGTATAGGATAATATTTTGTTTGTGGAGATTTCTTATTATATAAACTATATTCAGTGGGAGAGACAGATATACACAAAAAACTAGGGTTGGGAAATTGGCCATTTGACCCTCTCCTGAGCTTTTTCAACCTCCTTTCTCTTGCTGCTATCAAGTCATGTGGGGGTTCAGGAGCTACTTTGTACTGGGAAAAGAATTACAATCAGCAGCATAAAAAACTGTCTCCCACTGGCCCTGTGCTGTGAATGCAGACACCTCCAAACAGAAGGAGAAACACAGTTCAGGTAGCAGGTAGCACGTCACAAATGCCCAGGAGTCAGGACTGCCCCTGAGTCTGTTGCACTTGCTGCAGGAAGTGCAGCAAGAGGAAGGCCACCTTCCCCTTCCACATGTTCTTCTGGGAGCAACTGGACCCTGGATCCTTCTAGAAGAACTAGCAAATTGCCCATCAAGAATGATGGATGAATTTCAAATGCCAATGCTCACATTAGCCTCACAGTAGGCGAGCAATTGTCTTCTCACAGTCACCAGGAGCCCAGCTCCCACTTTTCCTCAGTTGGCACTTCCCTCTCCCCTCCCCGCCGTGCCAGGCTCCTGGCACCCTTAAAGAGCATTATGGACAGACAGACACACAGACAGACTGACTAAGCCCTTTATATATATAGAATTCTAGATTCCCACAGGGTGGCAAACGTTGAACTTAATGTTTTGCACCTGGCTGGAAACAGGGGGTCTGATCATTGAGGATGTTGTTAAGTTGCCTCTGTCCTGGATGAACCATTACCTTCCAAAGGCACAGATCTCTGCCCCCGGCAAAGTGATAGATCATTTGGGCCCCCTTGAGACTCTTGGAGCCAGTAAGATTCAGAACTGTCTGGGGGATATTCCTGCTGAACCCGAGAGCTACTCTTTCAGTGCTCTGGTTGAACACCGTGACTTTGGCCAGACATGGTAATACCCAGGTATCCATTTCCACCACTGCAGCAGCACAGATCCCCCTGGTATATGAGGGAGTTGAGATAGCTTAAGTAAGAAACTAGACAAAGTGCAGGTGAAGCCATGTCAAAGCCAATCAATTATGGTATAGTTCCCTTTTAAGGAACTATGCTATGACAGAGGCAGCTGAAGAGGCTTTTTTTCTCCACTGCCACCACATATGCAAAGTGCCATCTGATGGAACCATTCTGGGTAGTAAATAGCCTGGTTAATTTGTGTTGTCTTTGCACAGAAACTAACTCACTCAGTCCTCTGTGATGACGAGTTTGGTACCAAACTGCATGCATTTGGCTTGGCAATGAATTAAGTTGCAGTCTAATTTCAGCGCTGGGGAAGCTTAGTCTCATCTAGTTTATATGGACCAGTTTCAATTGCTGTCATCCACTGGTAGGGGTGCCAATGTCTCCTTTTGGGAAGGTAAAGTACCAGATATTTAAGTGTGCATTGTGCAGCCCTTACTCAAAAAAGCATCTGTTGACATTGACTCCTCAGCCAGCTACTGCTGTATCTCCAATATCCCTTTCTCCGATATCCCTTTTTGGGGGAAGATCATTGAATAGGTGGTTACTCCAGGTATTTCTGGATGCTGTCAGATTCCTTTTGCTGTCTGTTTGGGTTTTGTTCTGGATACAGTATGGAGACTGTGCTTGTGGCTTTGGTAAACAATCTTTACCTGGAGATCAACAAGAGAAATTGCATCTTGTTGATCTTTCAGCAGCCTTTGATACAGTTGAACATGAGATGTTGATAATACATCTATGTGACCAAATGGACATTCATAGGACTGTTCTAAACTGGTTTTGCTCTTTTCTAGCACAGGAGGTCCTGAAGCATGGTAAGTGGCTGTGGTCTCCTCAGGACTTTTCTTGTGGGGTGCCTCAGGGTTCCATCTTGTCATCCCTCTTGTTCAATGTGTATCTGAAGCCACAGAAAATGATCACACGATTTGTAGTGAGTTGGCATCAGTATGCTAATAATACTTAGCTTTACCTGACACACAGGGTGAGATGAACATTGGGCTTAATGTTTTTTCCCTGTCTGGAAACAGGGAGTCAATATCTATATTAGACTCTTTCCATCCAATTCAGGCCTGCAGTCTGTGCCTGTCTACAGTTAAAGACTAGTGTAGCTGAATCATTTGGAACCAAATCCAGATGAGACAATGGTGAAGGTGGTGGGCAGACCTCAGGATTTAAAGAAATGGAGAGGGGATATGGTCATCCATTACTAATGGAATTTGGCCTTCCCTTGTCACTTGGGTCCACAGCCTTGGGGTGCTCTTGGACTCTTTGCTGCACTTGGATTCTCAGGTTGTAGTGGTAGCTAGAAGCACATTTCACCAACACCATCTGGTGCAAAGGTTGAACCTTTTCTTTCATATTCAGATCTGGTCACCATCATCCATGTTTTTGTAACTTTACGGCTAAACTACTGCAGTGCACTCTATGGGAGGCTGCCTTTGAGGACCATTTAGAGTTTGCTACTGGTACACCTTCTGATGCAGGTGGGTTGTCAGGACCATATTTCTGCAGTGTTCCATGGTTTGCACTGGCTACCAAGTTTTCTGTATGCAATTCAAAGTGCTGGTCTTGACTTATACAGCCCCTAATGGCCCTATGTACTGTCTCCTCTCATGCTCCATCATGATCCCTAAGGTTAGTTGAGAACAACCTCCTGCAAGCACCATATATGCACCAAGGTCACTTAGCCAAAACATATGGGAAGTTGCTCTCAGTTGTTGGTCATCAGCTCTGGAATGCCCATCCCCCTAAGGCCTGCCAGAGGCTAAGCCTGGCCATTTTTCAGAAGCCGGTTAAGACTGTTTTATTTGGGCAGACTGTTAGCAGGTAGAGTTAAGTTCTGAGTATTCTTTGGGGAACTGTTTTATCTGTTTTTATCTGAAGGCAGCATATAATAATAAATAAATAGAAGTCAAATAACTAAGTGCACAAATAAATGAATAAATAATGCAGACAGGATGTAGCAACACTTGTTGAATTCTTGTGATAGGTATCCAGCCACTATCAGATAGATTATAGCAGCAAGAAAAGGCACACTGGTCTCCATCAAGACTTGTGAGTGGTAGTGAAAGTGAAGCTAGTTCCATTTCTACATCATCTAAGAATTTTGCTACTCCATGCACTTCAGAATATGTACTCCTGGAAAGTCTTTAGAAATTCATCAAATTGGTATTAAGGGTTTTTCTGGACCAGATTTCCAGTGACCACAAAAATTAACTTGATCATATGTTTACTAGAAGGGTATAATCAACTTCACGGTTACAATTCCAAAAGCATTGTGAATTTCAGTTCACTGTTGAGCATCACTATACACCCAGATCATATTTTTAAACTGGTCAGCAATATAGTCACTGAATTAGGTCCACAGAAGATTATTTTGGTTGTGACTGACACTGCTGCTAATATTAAGGCTTTTTCAGCTTGTTGATAATTGATGTGCACACCTTGCACCTCATTTGTGATGTTGAAGATCTGACAACTTACTTATCACATGTATTAGAACTGAAAAACATTGTCAAGGTTTTCAAAAGCAAATGAGCATCTGCACTTGACTGAATTCACAGCAAGTGAGCCTTAAATTTCTCAAAGATCTTTAAGATCGTGCAAGAAGGCACTTTAGTCAGCTGCTGTTAAAGGAATGGTCGGTGTTGCTCTGGAATAATCCACACTGATATCCTTGATGATGACAAGGTCTCCTTTGGCTGAGAAACTCAAAATTAACTCACTGCTTGAGCGTATAGCTCAGTCCATTCAGAATATGGAAAATTATATGAGTTCTTGATCATTAAGAAACATTTTTCCATGTTTCTGATGATGAATTTGATTCTGTTTCTACCTTACAGTGGCTGTTTAAATTATAATGGATATAAAAAACAAAAAAACAATGTATTAAATTATAAAGTAAGCAACAACCCATTCCATGGAATCCCAGAAATTGAATCAAAATAATTTGCTCCTTCATCAGGAAAGAGTTGGACACTCTTTGTAGTTTCACAAGAGTGGTGAAAATTCTTTTAACATTTTCATGCACGACTGCACTTGTGAAACAAAATTGGTCAGTTTGGAGAATTATCCATTCAAACATCAAAAAAAAGATTGAAGAGCTCCACTGTTGGGAAGCTGGTGACCATTTTAGATTAGAAAAGAAAATGGAAGATGAAGAGTTGAATTTGTAGTCAGATGGACATATGTATGATTATGATGATGATATAGATAATATCGTCGAAGCTGATGAAGATAATACAAAATGCTTGAAGAGCCTGCTGTCTACTTAGCATAACTGCATTTAAAAACTCACTTTTATTTTTTATATTATTTTTATCTATATATTTATGTCTGTTTAATTTCACTGTTCTATTTTGCAAAGCAAAAAAAAGAACTGTTTGGTTTTGAATATTGTTTCCATTCATACTTGGAAACTAGCATTGTTAGTAATAACTCATTACTTTTTTTTTGGAATTTCATTTCATGGTGTCATAGTAACAGTTAACTTTTTAAAAAAGTTTAGTAAGTATGTAACCTATTGAAAATTAAAGTATCTTTCTTTACTGTTCTTATATACAGGAAACCCCTCGGTATTCACCGGTTCAGCATGCGCGGTTTCAAATAGTCGCAAATGCCAAACCCGCATTTTAAATACACTTTAAGCATTTACCGGAGCTCCTCCTGGGAGCTCCTGCTGTCACCACCGTCACCATGCCCCACCCCCCGCCCGGCCACTGGGGGCACTGCATTCATGAATGCTGTGGCAGGGCACTCTTTGTGCCTGCCACTTTAAGGGCTGAGCCAAGCAGCCAGCAGGTGCTTGATTGCGGTGGCAATTTTAGATCTCTGGCTGCCTATATAAACAGAGTAGTCCACTGCTGGCAGGCCAGGCAGAAACACTGCCTGGCTGCAAGGCTGAATGTAATGGAGGTAAGGGCAGGAGCTTAAGGGGATGGTTGGAGGCTCCTGGTCCTGGGCATGACCTAAAACTGCACCCTGCAGGGAGTGGGTGGCCTGGTGGGGCTCTCAGTTGTATGGGAGCCCCCAGGAAATATCAGGCCAGTTACCACCCCAGTGAAAAGCAGGTCAGGGTGTCTTAACCCCTAGCCCCCACATCACTGTAGGTACAAGGGGGCCAGGCATGGTTATAACCACCTGAGTGCAGGGAGAGTGTAAGACCCAGAAGGGGCCAGGCATGGCTATGGCCACCTGAGCCCTACTGGAGAGGCAAGTCCCATAGCCTCAGTGAGGAGGCAGAGATGAGGAACCTCAGTCAGGGGGAAACCAGAGGGCTGGGAGCCCAGAGTGTGTGTATGTGTAGAGTAGAGAGGTGTGGAGCAGAAGTAGCCCAGGGTTTGGCACAAAGCCGGACTGTGCAGAGTAGGGGAACTTGCGGGAACTGAAGGGACTGTGTGGTGAGGCCAGCATGTGAGTAGTGAACCCTGATGGCCCAGTGGGGTCGCTCAAGGAGAAGCAGGGTGGCGGAGTGTGGCCCAGCAATAAGCAGCATGCCAGAGGCCCTGGTGAGAGAGGGGGAGAGTGGAAGAGGCCTCCTGTGAGAGGGGAGGTGGTATGAGTGTGCATGGAGCCCAACTTTGGACTCAGTTTGCTCCAGTCTCAGGCCAGAAGTAATTATGTCACCTGGATGCCATCTGCAAGGCATGAGCTGTGGTGCAGGGAAGGAACAGAGCTGCAGATAGTGCCCCTTGGTATCGGGACAAGAATGGGCAGCCTCCCGCCTTAATAAGAACCAACTAAGAAACAAGACATGGCAGGCGAGGAGGCAGTTGGTTGGCCCAGAACAGGTGGGCGGGCCAATGACAGATCAGCCCCAAGAGCTCCCTGTTACAACGCAGTGCTCTATTCATGGATTTCGCCATTCGCAGAGATCATGTGAACGTATCCCATGTGAATGGTGAGGGTCACCTGTATGTATTCTTTAAAACCTTGACCATTATTTGACAATATTTGACTGGTCAACTGACCAAGTATTTTTTCTTTTTTTGACCAGTCCAGACACGGAAGTAGCTGTCTCTCACATGCTAGATGGGCACAGCATCAAGTATGCTTCATTTAGTTCAATGTGACTGACAGACAAACAATATATCTCTGATTAGAAATCAGCACAATAACACTGTCTCAGAACCCCAAAGAGAAGGGACATGTTGTTTGATTTGCTAATAAGGCCATGTAGCTAACTCCAAGAATTTAATTATTTTTCCCACTGGCCAATGTAACTATCTGAAAAATCTAAGCCCTGGCTATATGATGAATAGAGATTCCTCAAGATGCATAACACTGAGGCAACAGGCTGACCATAAACACCTCAATTCAAGGGTGCTCAAATGAAAAACTGCCTACTTCACTACTACAAATCCTCCAAGTTATATGCACAGGATTGTGGATGGGCATTCCATGGTTCCTTGTAAAGCTGCCTTGGCCTATGTATTCTAGGATAGTTGTTGTAGCACATGGTGGGGTAAGTACCAGACAGCAGCTAGAAATCTAGCATGGTTCCAGGCAGTCAACCATGGAAACCCCTATAAGTCTTCCTGATAACCTTTTCCAGGAAACAGTAGCATCTTCAAACTTTAGAGACATAAGCAAAGACTAATCATGTCACCATCTGACTATGAGGTTCGTGGGGAATATTTAGCAAATGTTGATGTTACACTTGGCATCCCACTACCAATTATGTATCTCTTTGGAAGTCTTCTGCTGTTATCAATGAACAACTACAAAATACAACATTATAGCAAAAGCAATAGAAACAGTTTTAGTACTAATCCAGGACCTTTGCTGTTACTGTGACAGGGTGCTTGGAGGGTGGCTGGGTTTGAACCAGATAAGCCAAGGACCTGAGCTGGTCAGGCAGTCTAGCCACAGGGAGAGGCACTCCTGGTAGCGGGGCTCTTTCTTGAACATCTGACCTGGTGTAAGCAGCATGAAGCCCAGGAACAGGCCAAGCTTTGGAACAGATAGGCCAGGGGACAGCAGGGCCCAGTGCCTGAGAGGGGCAAGACAGGCCTGGGAACAGAGGGCCGGACAGGGTCCAATGCCCTAGAAGGGTGAAGTAGGCTTTGGAATAGACAGGCCTGGGGGCAGGGGCTGGGGGCCCAGTGCTCAGGAGGAACAGATAGGCCTGGGCATAGAAGCAGTGACCCAGGAGGTCTAGTGATGTACAACTACTGGTGGTTGTGGAAGGGACTGAAGAGGAGGTATGGAGGTCTCAACTGGTTCAGTGAGAGAGAGAGAGAAAAGGGACAGAAGAAGAGAGGATCTGGGGCCCAGAGAGAGAGCCTGAGAGCATTAAGGGGCAGAGTGTGGGGCCAGAGCAGGCCTTGGAAGAGATAAGCCTGGGGCCCATAGAGAAATACAGCTTGAGCCTAAAAAGGACTAGGTAACTGGGAGAAGGTCTGGTGCCTGGGTGGAAGGGATGAGGAGGGTCCAGTGCCCAGGGTGAACTAGGGCACATCTAGAAAAGGTCTGGTGCCTTCGAGGAACCAGAAGGGTCCAGTGCCCAGGGAGGACTAGGGTGTATCAAGGGAAGCTCTAGTGCCTGGGGCCTGTCAGAGGGCAGAAAGTTATGTTAGCAAATTACCTGCAATGCACAGGAGTGGGTACTGGGGAGCATGGAGCCCACAGAATTAGCCCTTAAGGCAATGACCATGAGCATCTGTGATCCTAAGTGTAAAACCAGTCATGGGAAGCCCTGGGCAGCCTCCCTTTCATCTCAAATTAACAACATCAAGGTGCAGTAGGCAAGTAAAGGGGAGAGGGCCCTGAGGGTAGCCAGGTTGGCAGGGGCTAAGTGACCACTGGGGGCATTGCAACCACCTGTGGGATGAGCACTTGTTTCTGTAAACAACTGTAGCACTTTGGTAAGTGATTCTCTATAAGACCAAGGGTGCTGGATCCTTGGTACCAGACTCACTGACCTTTTGTAGATTTGGGAACCTCTGTGTGACTCATGCTTAGCACAGAACCATTCCAAAATGAACTATAACAGCTTTCCTGTACCAGAATCTGTCAACCAGGATAGATCAAAAGCTGAGAACCACTTTGATGATCGTGTTCCAAGGTTAAGGAATACTGGGTTTCTGATGCCGGACTTGACTGACCAGAACAAATCTTAGGGACCATGTAATGACCTATTTCAAGAATACTGGCACTTTGATCAATGGGTTTCCAAAGTCAAAGTCAGTGCCAGACGTGGTTAACTGATCCAAAAGATTTCATTTACCACACGTGTGAAACATCCACCAGCCTTTTTGAGTTCACCAACACAATATTGAAGCTATTTGGCCATTCTCTTCTCGTTTTTTTAACAGTCTAACAAATTAAAAACCAAAATAGCCTTTATAGAGCTGGAAAAAAAAAAAGATACTCCCTGCCAGCTCCCTCACTGTCCCACTCCCAAATGAAATCAGCATTAAGAACCTCAAGTGAGCAGAGCTCACTGCACATTGTCATTTATCAAGGATGAGAGGCAGCTGGGAAACAAACCCTCAATGTATGAATCTAAAGGAAAAAGGGGGAAAAAAGAATGAGTGGCTGCAACTTGAAAAGATTCTTGAAAATTTCAATTTAGGTGGCTTGGTCCCAAAAGTAAAAAGGCTGCTAGAAGAACCATTGGTCACTTTCATAGCTGCTAATAAGTATCACAGTATGACAAACAATATCAACATGGATGCACAACATACAAACTTCTCTCTTAAATTAAACAAAGTAGAATTTTTTTTTCTTTTACATACCCTTTTGGCTGACACTTTGTATACCCATTTTTACTGAGTACAAATTTGAGTATGTGAAAAAAAATTATTACTACTTCAGAAGAGTTAAGTGTGACTACTGTTTAAGTATACTTTAGAACAATTTTCAAAGCTTGTGTTAGATACTGGATTCAAAATCATTTACAATTTTAATGAAAGGGATTATTATTCACCTCTTAGAGATAAAACTAGAAGATGTGACAAATTATCATTTTTCTGTTGCCTTCCTGCTTTCCTTATATCTCTGATAGGATTTGAAAAGCTAAGAAACAAGATACTTTGGCTATGCTGAATGCCAGCCAGGGAGTTTTGTTTATTTTCATTATGTTAACTTTGGGTGTTTATATGCATGTTCCAGCACCTGGGAGGGAGGGGGGGGCACTTTGATTAATGCACTCAGATCGTCTTATGTATCAGTGTCCCTGTGCTGAAAAATGGCAGCTGGGACACTAACTAAAGCTCATAAATTGCCATGCTTCAGCAAACTCCATTAATTGAGTAATTGCAGTATGTTGGAGCAACCTCACTGCACATGTATAGGTGCCCTTTGTTACTAACCAGGTAGTTTTACTCAAACTTGTATAATTCAGAGTGACCAGTTACAAGCTTTATTGTAAGAGTTACACTATGGAGTTTGGAGCTGTATACTTAGGCTATGTATACATAGTTCATTTCTACCAGTAGAAACTTCTCAGCCTGCAGCTGGACCCTCTTCCCCTGCTCTTAGTTCTTTCCCTAGACCAGTGGGTGCTTTGTTCCTTGAGGTACCTGGGGGGAGAGCGGAGTGGTGGGGAAAGACTATCTGTACCTACCCAGACCATGACCTGGAGAATGGGCAGGAAGCATCCTCTTTTCCTCTGCTTTTAGGGTCTGGGAGCAGAGCAGAGGGAGCAGTGAAGCAAAGACCTGAAGCCATTTTGCAAGCTGGACAGTGCTTCTCAAGAAAAAAAAACACACTTGTACACTCCTCTGCCAGAGCAGACACTGGCAGGGGAGCACACAAGTGTTCTTTCCTGTGAAAGAGTTTCTCTCACAAGGAAGGATCTTCCAGGTTGATACCTGGAAGATCATTCTCCTGGAGGGGCCATGTTTCTCCTGGGAGAAACTGTATGAATGCTTGTATGCTTGCAGTGGTGAGTCTCCTAATAAAAACATAACATATATATGACCTTAAATGGATCACTGAAAGGACATGATATTTAGGCTGCTGTAACAGTTACTTTTTCATTAATTGATAATTTATGGCTTTTCCCAAGTAGTGTTCTTGACACTGTACTTTGAGCTGCATAGATCATTTTGGCAGTGAAGATTAAGTTACCTGAGTATAATGACCACATTGGGCAGTACATTTGCGAGTCTCATAAGTATAATCCCTGTATTCGTCATACCAAAGCTGAACGGCTGCTTTTACACTGAATGCCCGGTGATTTCCAGTAAAAATATTTTCGCCGAGCGGTCTGAAAGATGGATGTGTATCTTTGGTTTGTAAATATAGATTATGCTTAAAAAGGCACTTCCTTGACCATGCCTTTGCATTCCTTGCCAAGGCTGCATCCCAAGTCTGCAAAATAATAAAGTTAAAATAACTGTGCAATGTTCTAGTAGCATTTTAGCAATCAACTAAAGTAGAAATCGGCTTAAAATTGTCAGTTCTGTACTACTAAACAACAGAAACATTCATGTTTCTGTCATCTAATTCAGTATCCCAAAGATGTTTTCCCTAAAATTCTGGCATACTTAGCACCATAAGAATATAGACTGACTTTCTTAGATATGATTCTTATTTTTTCTATTGGCCTACTGTTAGATACTAGAAAAATTATATTTCAAGAGCACTGTTAGTGACTACCTACTATTTAAAATCTGTATTTTATCTTTGCATAAGTAGATTGAAATCATTTAACATTAGTTCACACACTTAACTTTATTACATATAGGTATTTCTTCTTTTGCATCAAAGGCTGATTGCTAGCTAAAGCTGATTCAATCAGCTATTAGGTAAGGCACCAGAAAAGCCCCACTAAAGTGCCCAATCTTTACAGCTGTCAGGCGAGCTGGACTGAAGCAATGCATTGCCTCTTCTGAGCATGCATGGGGATCAGCACAGGAATGCACTGACTTTAAAGTAAAGTGCTGTTTTTGGGGTGGGGGGGATGGTTATATCTGCAAGCACCCAAATAGTTAATTCACAATTTTTAGAGTTTACGTACAAATCAAACAAATGTCAAAATGCACAAATACCACAGCTTCAGAACCATATCTTGTTTTTAAATAACTGCTTTCCCTGAAGTAAAAGACTATGAAAACAGGCAATATACATAAAATCCTCCACCAGTAATACTTTAAACGTTTGTGATGCATTTCACCAATCTATGTGAAAGCATTTTACAAAGATGACTTTATAATATAAACAAGATTCTCCCTACATATAAAATGCTAAAGTACAGAAGGAACAAGTGACTTTTTAGAAGTACTAACATGAACCAGTAGTAATTAGGACTACAGCCCAGGTCTTTCTACTCCCAGAACTGTTTCTTCTACTGATTCTTCTTCTTCTTCTACTGATTAAATGTTAAATGTACTTGAAAAATGTTTTCAAAGAAAACACCACAAAAGTTCAAAGTTGTTTTTTTTTTTTAATATGATGTCCCTCTTCTGGCTTTAGGGGAGGCTTGGCCTAAGTCTCTCCTACATGCAGTCATGATTCAGTGGTCAAGGGGCCTCCTGTATCTGTTTCTTCACACTCCTTTAAGCCTAGATATCTACATGGTGATACAGGATTTATAGTACTCATAGTCCCAAAATGGCCAAGAGTTAGGGTCTCCTATTCCAAAAATGCTACTGATAATCCCAGACCTGGTAACGCAAGGAAAAAGCAAGGTTCTCTCTCTGTCTGGATGCTCAATAGTTCTCTCAGGTAAAGTGAGAATGTTTGATACTGGTCAGTGACATTCCCTTCCACAGCAAAAAAGGGCTCTCACCAGATGTACCTACTTGACGAAATGGACCAGGTTTTTGTCCTCATGCCAGGCAAGGAATTTCAGATTATCCACTGGTCTAATGAACAAAAATATTTCCACCAGCTCAGTTGAGGTCCATCTGGCAGCAATTTAAGACTTTTACCCTTCAGGCAAGATATAGCATGCATTCTCTTCTCACCTAACAGCCCTTAGATATCTTAAGGTCTTGTCTTCAGATAAGGGGCCTGATCCTACAGAGGGAGTTGAATCAGTCTCTCATAATCATCTTGAACCTAGTACAATTTACTTTTTCTATACCTCTATGAAAACTGATTTCCTGAAAGCTACTACAACAGCAAGCTAAATGGGTCAGATACAAGCACCTGTGGCAAATTCTCCCTATGCTACCTTCTACCCAGATAAAGTTACCTTAAGACATTATCTTATCTTGAGTTATCTCAAATTCCTGCCCAAATTATAAGATTATGGGACTTGAAAGAATGTCAGGGGTCTTCTTGGCCAAGACCTGCACAATTGCTACTCCTAAATTTTATATAATGTCTCTCCAGCCTCTTCTTGAAAACCTCCAATGAAACAGATTCCCATACCTGGGATGTTTATTACCCAGCCTTGCTGTTCGGCTAGTAAGGAAGTTTTCCTGATATCCAATTAAATTTTATTTTTCTGCAATATAAAGCTATAACTTCATGTCCTGCCCTCTACAGTGAGGAAGAAGAGTTGTTTTCACTCTCCTTTATGGCAACTTTTCAAATATTTAAAAACTGGTATGATGCCCTTTCTTAATCTCCTTTTCTTCTTATATGGTTAACTTTGAAACCTCTTTCAGAATTTTCTTCACCAGCTTCTGGACCTCTCCCATTCCTCCGTATCTTTAAGCTGTAGAACCTAGAACTGTATGTAATACTCTAGGTGAGGGCTAATCTCCTGAGGTCCCTTCCAACCCTAACTTTCTATGATTCTAATGAATTAAAACTTCTAGATCCTTCTCAGCAATACATCTGTCCAGTCAGTTGTCTTCCATTCTGTATTTGTGTTGTATAGGTGGCTTCTGTATAGGTGTTGCACATTATAAATGTCTGCGTTCAACTTCATTCTGTTATCTCTATCCCAGCTCTGCAGTCAAGATGCTCTTGAATTCTACTCCTATCCCCCAAAGTCTTTGCATGTGCCATCTGAACTTTTGATCAGGAAGCTCTTTCTTCCAGCATCCAAAACATTACAAACAAGTTAAATAGGACCCAATCCAGAACAGGCCCCTGTGGAACCCCATTCTAAACCTCCTACTACTCTGACAGATTTGTTATAGTTACCCTTTGATTGTTGTAATTAAGCCAATTATCTAATTATCTTGTAGTAAATTTATCTAGCCCACACTTCCACAGTTTACTTTTCATATGGAGCTTCATCAACAGCCTTACTAAAATCCAAGTATGCTATTATGAATTGCACTCCATTTACTCTACTAGTTGTTTGGTCAAAGCAAGAGATGAAGTTAGTTTAGCATGATTTTTTCTTCATGCTGGATACTCATGATCAGCCTTTCCTCCTCTAGATGTTTACGAATTATTTATAAATCCTGTAGCTTCCCAGGTATTGAAGTCAAGCTGTTTGGATTATGGGTCCTCAGATCTTCCTTTTTACCATTTTTTAAAAAGATGGACACTCTGTTGGCCCTTTTCCAGTCCTCTGGAACCTTGCCTGTCTCCCACAACTTTGGAAATACTATTGCTATGAGATCCCTTCTGTCAGTTTCTTTAGCATCCTGGGATGAAACTCACAAGGCCCTGCTGATTCAAATTAATTGAAAGCTTTCTGATGTTCTCTTGTTATCATGATCCTCAGCCTTTCCCCTTCTTTGTGCATATAATTTTTCTTAGTTGTCTGGTTGCAGCTTTTTTTATTCATGAAGACTGAGGCAGAGCAGCTCTTGAGGAGCTCTACCTTTTTTCATTTTTTATTAAAACCCTAACATCCGCAAAAACTACTTCACCGTTAGGGCGGCTAGGAGCTGGAACCAACTTCCAAGGGAAGTGGTGCTGGCCCCTACCCTGGGGGTCTTTAAGAAGAGGCTGGATGCCCACCTAGCTGGACTCGTTTGAGTCCCATTTCTCTTTTTGGGGTTTTTGTTGTTCTCCCGCCCTGGCGGGGGGTCGGGCTAGAAGATCTACTAGGTCCCTTCCGACCCTTAATCTATGAATCTATGAATCTATGAATCTACCCTAGCTGTTTAGCATAGTTTCCTTGGTCTGTCTTTTCTGACCAATGTATTTCTACAGCACTTTCTTGTTGTCCTTAACTTCGCTCAATAGGTGCAATCATTTTTTCTTTGCTCTCCTGATTTTGTTCCAGCAAGTTCATGCTATTTCTTGGCGTGCTTTCTTACTGACTTGCCATTCTTCCACTGCCTGTATGTTTTCCTTTTGATTGTGAGGCATCAGTGCTCCTTTTATAGCTCATCAGTTACATGCCATTCTTGTATTTCTATTGTGTCAGGTGTGAAGCTTCCAATACAGATTTTAGAAACTGTCAGCTCACCTTCTCTTCCTGACTTAGCAGTCTCTATACAGACCCCCACCTGCTGGTCTTTTCCTTCTTTATCTTCAGCCAGATACACTCAGATTTGCTGCCTTCTTCCTTCTATAGCTGGGATGAGCATATCTCAGAACATCAATATTCCACATACTCAGGGGAAGTCCATCCTTTGAGAAAAGTACTCATAGTGGTCAAATACTGCAAACCCTTTTTCATAACTCCACCAGATCTTTGTCTTCATTATCTTTCCCTCCTTTAAGGGAACCACAAGGATTTACTTAGGATCTTTCAAATCTCCACTTCTTCAAATATCTACCTTACCTGACTGTAGACATCCTTGATACATTCCGGTGAGAATCTTGCTGTCTTCTGTCCTGATTGACAGATACTTTCTTGTTCCTATGAAGATCCTTTTAAGGATCTGATATCCCTGATCCTGGCAGATGGTATGCTTTTTTTCCCTGAATCTACTCTGATGGTATGCAATTGATTTCTTAAAAAGGAGTATCCAGTCATATAGACCTTCCTCTTAGGTATATCATTGTGAATCTTTAGTCCTTTCCCTTCTATTTTTAATTCTGCCTACAACAAAAGGTTGGACTCTTTATTTGCAGATTATTGTTTTTAGTTATAGAGTTCACAGATACAAGAGATGCTGGATATAGCCAATGTGTAGATTGCTGGATCACAGGGGTAACATGGATTCCCCTCTCTTAAGATCTCTTATCAGGTTTTCCTTTCCCTGGAAACGGATATTTTAATGACCAAAGGTAATTACAGAGCAAGTATTCATCATAGCAACAGATTAGTGCAATGTGCAGACTTGATCCTGAGGAGAAAATGAGCATCTGTATCTCCTGCCACAAATAATCAATGAAAAATCACAGGTTCCTAGCCCTGTCTATACTTAACCCCACCAGCCTGAGGGAATCAGTTACAACATTGTGACCCTCAACATGCTACAGTACAGACAGAATCGGACATTATTTGTGAAATGTGCTTCAGGAGGTGAAAAGGTTAAAACCTCCCATACAAAGCTGACAGCTGCTCTGTCATTAATGACAGGCAAATTGGCTCCACATTGGGTTGGATGCACGTTAGATGCTTCATCTCTAATTTGAGGGATTGTTTCTGTAACTGGTGACTAGACCGGTGTTCAGAAGCCTTCGGTCTGAAGTCTAACGAGTAAAATGGACCAGGCACGTATCCCTCGCAGGCCTCAAATTCTTTGGCGGTGGCAGTGGCCGTTAAAGGGTCAAGGAGTTACTGATAACCTGGGTCGTCATCTCTCACTCCCCTCTTCTTCCCTGCCAAGCCCACTCGCCTCCCTGAGGTGAAAGCTGCCCCAGTCCGCCCCTACCATGTAGTGCATGTTGGCAGCCGGGGGAGTGACCAGCCTGCGGAAGTGGTTGTGGTAGTGCTCGCACTGCTCTATGAAGGTGCGGTTGGTGATGCTCGGCAGGTTGGGCTTGACCTGCGGAGCGCTCCACACGCCCAGCAACGCCCACGGCCCCAGCACCGCCGCCAGCCACAGCCGCATGACGCCGCCGCCGCCCCGACTAACGGCCTCGCTCAACGAGCACGGGGGGGACGGGCAGCGACCGCCGCAGGGACTCAAACGGGCACCTCCCCAAAGTTCCAGGCAGGCGAGTGCGCAGTCCCAGCTCCCTCACCTGGCCCCACTTCCCCCTCCCCCCTCACCTCAGCCAATAGAGAGGCCGCGGGGCGGGGCCTATCCCTGCCCGCACTGCGCAGCCTCAAGCAGTGGCAGACCCAGGCGCCCAGACATGGCGCTATCCGTGCGGCAGCAGGCGCTGGTGTCGTTGGCGCTGGTGCTCTGCGCCTTCGTGGCGATGCCCCGGCTGCTCGGCGGGCGGGCGGGCCGCGGTGGCCCCTCTCAGCCGCGCCCAGGTACGGAGCTGCCGGGCAGGCGGCCTCGTCTGCCCCTGCGCCGAGCCCGGGGAGCGGCCTGGCGCGCGGGGCTGGGTCCTCAGCTGCGCCCCCCCCTCGCGGTGGGACGCGTCGCTGGGGCCTTGGGACGAGTGACCCGCGGCGGGAGGGAGGCTCACGGGAGCCGGTGGGCGCTGCCCGGAAGGCGAGTGGAGGAGGGGCGGGAGGGTGGCGCTGCGGTCCCTCCCGGCAGGGTCGGTCGGAGCAGAGCGGGGCGCAGGGGAGTGCGCGGGGGTGGGGAGTGGGGGTGCCAGCCTGCCAGGACTGCCATGGAGCTTCCAGGGCCTTGGTATGAATCTCTAGGAGACTGCTGAGACTCACTCTGGACATAAAGGATAGGGCTTCATTGAAATAAACGTTGAAGGTTGAATCTGGTTTTATACAGCAGTCTAGTGGGTTTTTAAAATGTAATAGTCATGTGCGTTTGCCTTCGTGACGCACAGTGTCTATGCACTGTAAACTGTAAATAATACACAGAAGCACGTGGGCACATTTGTGTTGTTGTTGGCACACTGGCATTCTGCAACCTCCCTAAATACGTTCAGACAGTTGGCAACCCTAGCCGGGAGGTGCTGGGCTGGCTCCTGGGCTCAGGCAGGCACTGGGTAGGAAATGGGCCTTGGGGCAAGGTGACTGTTGGAAGAGCTAGGTCCCCATTGCCAAACAAGCCCCAGGTGAGCAGGTGCCCCTGTCCCAAGTGCCCAGAATCAGAGCCGTGACAATTTGCTGCAGCATTATGTGCTGCCTTTTTCTCCACAGATGTCTATTTTGCTGATGGTGGGAGGTCTGGGGCTACTTGCACTGAGGACCCCCTCACCCCACTGGTGTTTGGGGTCCTGCTCCTGTGTGACAGCAGTTCAAGGCACCTGGTCCATGTGTGCAGGTGCAGAGTGGGGAGCCTCATGGGCTTCCTTGATCTGTGCTGGCAGACTCATGCCCCAGAAACTCCTCTGCAGGTACTGAGCAGGGAAGCTGGGTTGCAGGGGGAAGCTCTGGGGCATGCAGCTGCAAGCATGGAAGGGCCAGATCCTGAAGGGAGGGTTCTGGGGTGCATGTCTGCAGGCACAGAGTGGAGCCTGCATAGGAATGCCCTGGGAATACCCCTGCAGGCTCCCTGGTTTGTGCCTGGTATTGGGGCATAGTGCTCAGGGCTGCTGTCGGAGAGAATGACCTGGAGGGATGTGGGCAGTGGGGTCCCCCAGGGTTTGGTCTTCGGGCCGCCACTGTTCAACATCTTCATCAGCGACTTGGACGAGGGGGTGAAAAGCACCTTGTTCAAATTCACAGATGACACTAAGATGTGGGGAGATGTGGGCATGCTAGAAGGAAGGGGTGGACTGCAATTGGATCTGGACAGGTTACAGGGGTGGGCGGATGAGAACAAGATGGGATTCAATATTGACAAGTGCAAGGTATTGCACGTAGGGAGGAAGAACCAGCAGCATACCTACAGGCTGGGGAACTCCCTTCTTGTCAGCACAGAGGCAGAAAAGGATCTTGGAGTCATTATTGATTCCAAGATGAACATGGGCTGCCAATGTGGGGATGCAGTCAGGAAGGCTAAGTGCACCTTGTCATATATCCACAGTTGCATTACGAGCAGGTCCAAGGAGGTGATCCTTCCCCTCTATGCGACATTGTCAGGCCGCAGTTGGAGTACCACATCCAGTTCTGAGCACAGCGCTTCAGGAGGGATGTGGACAGCATTGAGAGGGTCCAGAGGAAGGCCACTTGCATGATCAGGGGGCATCAGGGCAGGCCCTACGAGGAAAGGCTATGAGACCTGAACCTGTTCAGCCTCCACAAGAGAAGGCTGAGAGGGGATCTGGTGGCCATCTATAAACAGGCCAAGGGAGACCAGTAGGCAATGGGAAAGTCCCTGTTCCTCTGAGCACTACTGGGAGTAACAAGGAATAATGGTCATAAGTTGACGCAGAGTAGATTCAAGCTAGATATCAGGAGGCACTACTTCACAGTCAGGGTGACTAGGATCTGGAACCAACTTCCAGGGGAAGTGGTGTTTGCTCCTGCCTTGGGGGTTTTTAAAAGGAGGCTAGGTAGACACCTTGCCGGGATTGTTTGACCCCAGCATTCTTTCCTGCCCATGGCAGGGGGTCGGACTTGATGACCTGCTCAGGTCCCTTCCAACTCTACCAACTATGAAGAATGAGGCCTGTGAAGCCCTAGGAGCAGCAGGGCTCAACACTTAAGGGTGCCGGGTCCGGGCAACATATGTAGACGTCACCGAAGTGGATCAGCTGTGCCAGAACATGTCCCAGCCCAGCTGATCCTGTTTCAAGGATAGCATCTGTGTATAGCCATTGGGTTGTAGGTTGTGAATGGGCATGAAGCTGGGTGGATATATGACAGCCAAGGATCTGGCTGGAAGTCTCTAAACACAAGTAGCCTACCACAGGGGCAGCTAATGAGAACAAGTTACTTTTCTGAGGCAGCCTTACAGTCATGGTTTATAAATACTTTCAGTAGAAGGCTGAGTATTGAAAGATGCTTAGTAAACAAAGTAGTTCTGATTTCCGGTGATTCATTAATGAATCTGGGGCAAGGCCATTATGTTTATATAGATAACTGACCACATGTGAGCAGTGATGCAATGTGTAAATCTTTATGTACAATTTAGCATTTTAGTACTGTTCCTGTTTATCATACAAATTAATTTATTTTATAAATAGCCTCTTTGTGGCAGGGATTGCCTCATTATGTTTTTATACTTCCTTTGCAGTGAGTCTCAGGTTTCTGTATGTTACTCTAATAAACAGGAAATAACCAAACAGTGACTTTATACATATTATCTGAAAGATAATGTAACTAATTGTTTCATTTTTGGAACTTAGATTCTGATGTAATCTGCATAGGTCTCATGGAAACTCTGTGGCTCCTGCTACTTTCATTTTATAGTAATTTTCCAAGTTGAGGTGGAAAAACTAGGGATTAAGATGGTCTCCTGGTGAATGCTTAGCCATTATCAGATAGTACTGGCCTATCAGCTTTCCTGCTCAGTGCCTGAAGGGGAATGTTAAACCACTATCAGATAGTACAAAGGTTATTTTCTTACAAAACAGAGAAAGAGTTTGTGATTATTTACAGTGGGAATACATGAGAGGAATGGGAACGTTAGAACTGCGTGACAAAATAAAAACTTGTGTCTTCAACACAAAATGATGGAGCAGAAGACCTGTGTCTCTTCTTCAAACAAAACTGTCTGTGCAGACAAGGTAGAGAAAGGGTGGCCCTGTGTATGCCTGTGAACAAAAATAAGAGCTTTTGATCAAGCTACCAGCTTTGAATTTCCTTTTAAAAATGCTAGAGTAACTTGAGTAACTGGTTGTCAGCTTTATTGTCAATATGGATTCTGCTATTTTTAATGCACTCACTCGAGAATAGATATTTTTGGCCAGCAATATTGACTGGGTGGTGAATGACCCCAAGGGTGTGAACATTTGAGTGCTCCTAGTTGTTTCACTGATACAAAGTCTTAAAGGAGTCATGGAAACCATATGACAATCAAAAACAGTAGTTAATGCAAGGTTCTTTCCTTTCTAATGACTATCCACATGGATCCCACTGTTGGAGACTGACAAGCATGTGTCTTTTTGGTTGCAGGAGAGTGCTTAAACAGTGATAGAAAGGCAGCTTTCCCAAAATGGGAATCTGATTTGGAGGCCTTCTCTGAAGACGGTGTCTAGTAAATGGAGGCATCACACTTTATATAGTTGCCTAACAGACTTTAGAAATAAAGATACGTGAATGGAAGCCATTGGGCTTTAGTAGAATGATCTCTAGTGTGATGCGGGGAAAATGGGCCCAAATTTGAGTTCAGCCTCAGAAAATGTTCATTGTTCAAATCAAAAACAAGTTTTGTTTTGTTTGCTTCTACAAGTTGTAGAATCACATTGATTTATCAGTTTTTGTTGCTAAAAATTCCAGAATCTTTTAAAATTGGTAAGGGTATTGAAGGACTTGCCATGGGGTGAACCTGCTGGCTTTGGCTTATTTTTATAAAATCCAGATTCAGAAAAAAACTTGTTATAGTCCTTGGCCCAGCTGGAAGATAAAACAAAACAAAAACACCTTTCTGTCAGAGGCCTGTAACAAATTTTCTTGATGCTGTTTTTACATTAAGAAACACCTGATTTGTAATGAACCTTGCTGATATTTGCCAAATCTAGGGTAATTTTGGTGAAAGAACTTTCTACTTTCGTTCATACTTTAAAGATTGTGTATGCAAGAGGATTGGTTCATGCTCATAATCCCAAACAGTTAGGTTTACTTTAATTATCCTGGCAATCACAAAGGCAGAGTAAATGGAAAATGAACCCTAGAAAAAAGTGTAGAGCATGTGAAAGAGAGGCAGTTCTTTCTCTCTCATGCCACCAAATCAGCCAAAAATAAATGTTCTTCCTTTGCTTAGGCAGGCCAGCCAGAAGAATAAGAGATGAGATTTGAATCATGGGTTTAGCCAGTCCAGTCAGCCTGTAGCCCCTTGAGACTGCATACATTAGAAGCTCTAGCTAAACCTGCATTGCCTGGTCCCAAATAACAATCACCATGTGTTGTAAGGATCCCCAAAACTAAAAATATGTGGTAGGAGATACCAGAAAGATAGATACTTAAGTGAAGGACACTTGTGTACCTGTATGTTATACTGCACTGACCTAGCCAGTGAATTATGCAGAACCCTGGCTGCTGCTTAAAGATGGGACTAAAGAAAGTAATTGCTTTTGGGATCAGTTTCATTAACTTAATGTGATTACTACTTGTATCAGTAACTTAATTTTGAGTCTTCTCATTTACTGAGACTTCATTGTAACTTCTGCTTTATCACTGCTTTGTAACAATCAAATTAATACATTTCTTCTTAATTTGTTGAGTAAAATTTTACTGTATTGGCTTACTAATGTTCTTTGTTATAGTCACTTGGTAATATTTATTTATACAAATAATACACACAACTATCTTATTTTGTCAAATTGCTTTATTTGACAAACAGAAGATTTGGAAAGAGATCTGAAAGCTACCTGGCTCTGTGACAGCATCACACTCTTAACTGTCTGGTTCTCCGACTCTAATCTGAAACCCAGGGCAAAGTACTCTCTGCAATATACAGGGAGAGATTATTTCCTCAGAATGGGCAGACAAGGTTCTTTGGGTAAATCTAATATCTTTATTAACCCAACTGATATAGTTGGGAAAATTCTTTGCAAGTTTTTGGGCACAAACCATTCGTCGGGCTGAGGAAGCATCTGCAGATGGTTTGTGCTCTTCCTGGCCAGTAAAAGTCTAGTAAAAGGTGTATTGGATTTACCCAAGGAACCTTTCTTCCCATGTCCTTAGACTAACTCAGCTACAACCTACACCCTTGCCTCAGAATAGAAATTCAAGCAGGTCACATGCTGAGTGAACCAGGTTAGTTCCAACTATCTTCTGGGGGGCCCAGAACAATATCAAATTGAAGAACTTAGGAAAGATTTAAGACACCAGTATCCAAAATTGCAGTTAAAATTTGTAAAATCAAACAAATAAAACAGAAACAGGAGACTCCTGCCCAGCAGCTCCCTAACCTCACCAAGATCTTCCCTGTTCCACCTGAAAGCTCTATGAGCACTTACAAGTCTGCTTCCGTGCTTATCCAGAACTGGTGCAGTCTAAAACTCTCAGGACATAGTTCACACCTAAACCCAAAAGTCAGAGCAGCTCCTAATTTCTTTACCCCAGAGGCCCCTGAGAGACTTGATCCTCTTGTTCACAGAATACACTTGTCTGCATTTAAGCCAATGACAGATGAATGTGACATAGAGAGGCAGTCCTGGAAGTGAATACCAGGGCATGCATTTCCAACCGTAGGTATAGCCATAATATCTTTTTAGAGCTATCTGCTCTGTTTTGGGTTCCAGTGGATGAGTGGAAACAATCAGATTTCTGATGCTGCAAACACCTTAAAAATAAAAGAGCTTGAAGGGGTTGTTATGCAACTCCACTGAAGATCTGATGCTAATCTTAACTCAACTTTCAGTTTACTATTCAAGGTCTGATAACTTTTATTTAAAAATTGCATTGAAAATTATTCCAAATACCATTTTAAGATTATTTTCATTAAAAATCTTTTTAGAGTAGCAAAATGGGCTCTTCCTGCCCATAGGCCCATCTTTGCTTCCTATCTTTAAAGAAGATAGCAAAACCACTCTTCTGCCTGAGAGAATCCATATTCTTCTTTGTGTATGACTAAGGGTAAGGTGCAGTGTCTGTTTTTGTTGCAGGCTTGAATTCCACTTGGGAAGCTTGGTGAATTCTGCTGTTTTTGCCATGAAAGTAAAACCATGGAACCTAATAAGTCTTTGGTTTGTAAGGCAGTATTAAAATATAACCTTGTTTCAGTTGTGTTGAGTTTTGGGACAAATTAGAGCACAATAAGCTTCATGTTCCACACAAAGTGACTTAAGTGGCTGAGGCCCGCACAACTCGGGATGGATGGAGGGACCCAGGAGAGGCACAGTCAGGCCTAGGGTCAGTGAGGACCTAGTCAAGGAACTTCTGGTGGGACTGGATGTGTTAAAATCAGCAGGTCCAGTTGATCTCCACCCCAGGGTGCTGAGGGAATTGGCAGATGTCACTGTGGGACACCTGGCACAGCTTTACAAGCACTTGTGGTGCTCTGGTGAGGTGCCAGAGGACTGGAAAAGGGCCAATGTGGTCCCCATTTTCAAAAAAGGGAGAAAAGAGGACCCAGGAAACGATAGGCCTGTTAGTCTTACCTTGGTCCTGGGGAAGCTGTTTGAGAAAATTATCCAGGAGCACATCTGTGAGGGACCAGAAGGGGAGATTATGCTTAGGGGCAACCAACATGGGTTCATTAGAGGCAGGTCCTGTCAGATCAACCTGGTCGCCTTCTATGACCAGGTCAC